>NC_082707.1:18337785-19034452 GCF_030144855.1 Hypanus sabinus
GCCCCCTGAAGGGGATCAGCTGGAGGGGTTTAGTGCACCTGCTGAAAACCTGCCTGGTGAGGAAACAGACTTACCTGATGGAAATCTGCCTGGTGAACATTCCTCACACCCCTCCTCTTCATCAAGTGCTGCTACTGAACCTGAGGAGCCGCACTACCAGCTGCCACACCCGCCCAGACGTATGATCTACGATCAGCTTGGCATCCCTCCCTGCTACAGTGTCCAGCCAGCACCTCAGATGTTGCCTCTCTACCATGCACCAGGACTGGTCACATGGCTGCCACCCGTACAGCCGTACTACTTCCAGCCTCCCCCATGTATGGACGCCAGCCAGTGTGAGCCTACAGACTTGATGTTTGATTAATGTCACGGGCAATGCATAGACTGTTTATGCAGATCATTGCCATGAGAGACTAATGGACTGTTGAAAGACTGCGTATAGACTGTTTCAATGGCTCGTCGCTAGACGGGGACTGTGGCCCTGTGATTATGGACTGTTGACAGTCATCAAACTGTGACCTTTGAGTACCAACTCACAGAAGGTTTTCAGTGCCAAGTTCATGAGAGACTGGAAAAAAAGGGAAAAGGGAAAATTGTTTAATGTTGGGACAACATTTACTTTTGTAGGGGAGTGTGTGACAAGTTATAGGATAAGACACTAAAGATCTGTTAAGTTCAAAAATTGTTTAAAAACAGTGAAAACACATGTTAAAAAGGGCTAAAATACTAACAGGTATTTAATTCATTTCATTGTTTCTTTCATTCTTTATTGTGTAAAGTTAAGCCCTGATAGTATTATCAGTGATCTGCAGAGTAGCCTTGATCTGTCGATTGCTTCTGTCTCCACCCACATACCCAGGGGACATCGCAGTACTTTCTTCACTTGAGTAAATTCACAATGAGGAAACCACACCACGTCTTTGTCATGATTATTTCTCCCCATTTTTCAGGTATGTTGTCGGTAATTTACACTGTTAAGGGGGTCATGATAACTTCCTAATATGTGTAAAGTGCCAAGAGAGTGTTTATGTAACGGTCGACTAAGTAAGAGAAATGTTTGCCGAGTATATTAAAGCGCATGTGTGCGCGGAGCCGCCGCCATTCTGTGTACCAATACCACGTGCTTTGCTGCTTTGTGAGTTTACATGTGCACTTAAGTAAATGCATTTTGCACAGTTGTTTGTGTATTATTTATTTAGTAACTTAAAGTTGTGAGAGTTTACTGAGCTAATGCTACATATTATGCACCAGTAACAGTAGAGAAAATGTGAATGATGTCTCAGGGAAATGCTATGTATTGCTGTAATTTACAGAGGGTATGTATTCTGTTGTGACCAATTTGTTGTGAAGATATGTTTTTTTGTAATTTGTGTATATTTTGTTGACTTGAGTAAATTCTCAATGAGGAAACCACCTCACGTCTTTGTCGTGATTATTTCTCCCCATTTTTCAGGGGCGTAACATATATCCAGAGGATTTATTTCATCTCTTCTGGGATTGTGAATATGTTAAAACATTTTGGGTTGATGTTTGTCAACTTATAGATCAATATATTAAAGTGGATTTTACTTTTTGTTTTGAAAATGTCTTATTTGGGTTTACTAATAATACCAAATCTCACAGGGATCATTTCTTTATTATAAATCTTTCATTAATTTACAGCAAATTTTATATCCATAAATGCAAGTACAGCAATAAGAAACCTTCATTTATAGTTTTTATGTCAGACTTCAAACTATACGTTAATACTCTGAAAACTTTACATAACCAGAAAGCTGTAAAGACTGTACAAATCTGTCAGCGTTTCGAGTTAGCTCTGTAAATGTTTCTGTTTTGTGACTCCTTTTAGATATAGTTCCTTCAATCCAACAGTATTTAGAGTGGATTTTCTTGTTTATTTGTATATTTAAAGTTAATAGTTATATATTTGTTGCAGCTAATGTGCGATTCCCGGGCTTTGTTAGCATATGTTTATCCTTTCTGCTTTTGATGGCGGAGGGGAGTTACCACCAACATGAGCGTTCATGGACAATCTCACCCTTTTGCGTCCTAGCACAGAGGCAGTGGAAAGTGTACTATCTAGGCTCAAAGAGCTAATGGATTGGGGAAGAATGAAGTTCAAGACCCAGAACTCAAGGAGCCTTGTTCTTAGGAGAGGAAAGCTGGTTGACTTTCATTTCACCCTTTGTAGAGAGGAGATTCCATCCATTCAGGACAAACCAGTTAAGAGCCTCGGGCGATGGTACACAGAGGAGCAGAGAGACACCAAGAGGGTTCAAGAGACAGGAGAACAGATCAGCAGAGGTCTCATGTCTGTCGACAAGTTGCCTGGCAAGTTGAAGTTGTGGTGCTTGCAGTACGGACTGAGGCCACAGATAATGTGGCCATTAACTTTCTATGAAGTGGTAATGTCCCATGTGGAGGCAATGGAACGGAAGATCAACAAATATGTGAAGAAGTAGCTTGGAGTACCGAGCAACCTCACCAATGTTGTAATCCACATTAGCCAGACAAAGCTTACCATCCCAGTGCAATCCCTTGCTGAAGAGGTCAAGGTAGCCAAGGTAAGATCATTCTTGATGCTTTGAGACTCAAAAGACCCTGTCATCAAGAACATCCAGCCGGATGTGAGATCAGGCAGGAAGTGGTCAGCCTGGGCAGCAGCTGATGAGGCAGAGTCTAGATTGAAGCACAAGGAGACGGTTGAGGCTACCCAGCTAGGCCACCAGGGACTTGGATGGACAACTCACAAGTGGTGGTCATCTTCTACAGGTAAGGAGCACCGTGAGCTTGTAACACAAGAAATACGAGAGGTAGAAGAGGAGAAGAGGTCAGCTGAAACAGCTGGCCTGGCCAAACAAGGGGCTTGGACCTGGTGGGAAAGTGTTGAACAACGACATCTGTCTTGGAATGTTCTGTGGCAGATGGAACCACTCCACATTTCTTTTCTATACAGAGCAGTGTACAACCTGCTCCCAACACCTGCCAACCTCAGCACCTGGTATGAAGATTAGACAGACAGGTGTGCTGCTTGTGGTGAGAAAAGAACACTTCAACATATTTTGAGTGCATGCAGAGTCAATCTTTCCAGCAGCATGTACACTTGGAGACATAACAACGTTCTCAAAGTTGTAACAGAAGTGGTTGAGCAGAGAATACTGCAGCACAACTTATCTCATACCCAATGCTGCACAGAACATCGCGTATCATTTGTGAAAGGCGGCTCCAAGTCAAGGGTGTGCAGCGTAGGCCCACTATCAAGCATACTTTCTTCAGCCAGTGATTGGTGTGTCAAGGCCGACCTGGATGGGAAAGGCAGTTTCCCGGAGCAAATGGTTTTTGCCGCATTGCGTCCAGATATAATCGTATGGTCTGACACTAGCATAGAAGCGGTTATTGGTGAAATCACAGTCGCCTGGGAAGACAACATCGATGAAGCCCATGAGCGCAAGTTAACCAAGTATACAGAATTAAGATCAGAGCGCAGAGAAAGAGGGTGGAAGGTCTCATGCTATCCATTCGAAGTAGGGTGCCGTGGCTTTATTGCGTTCACTTTCTAGAAGTGGCTGCATGACCTTGGCTTTACTAGAAGAGAGATCAAGTCAACCAGCAGGGCTGTAGCTGAGGCAGCAGAGACAGGATCAGCATGGGTGTGGACCAAGTACGACCAGAGGGGCAGATAGTCGGACAGTGTATCCATCTTTTGCAAACCCTTTAATAGTTGCATAGACACCTGAAGAGTAGACTATCTGTTGGATGGAAGCGACCAACAACTCTGATAGAGGTAGATGCCAAGTTTCTATGCTCACCAGTGGGAGGTGATGCTTTAGCACTGCTGGCCCGGAGTCACCAGGAGATGCTCATGGAGTGAGCACTGTTTTAGATTCGCTCCATAACCTTTACTTTTTTAACCTATGATCACCCTTATTTAACTTATTTTTACCCACACCAGAAGATTCTTGTTACTTTTTTGGACTTATCTTTAAGAGGGTACTCTGAATTTTGAAGAAATGAGTACTGAAATGGCTTTAAGATCTAAAGGGCGAGACCCTGGTAAAGATTCTAACGGCAATGGAAAGAAAAAAAAAGACTGATCCTAAGCGTACTGAATTGACTTATGATATGTTATTGGAGCTCTTGAATAAAAAAATTGAAGAACAACGACAAACTTTCAAAGCAGGTTTAAAGGCTTTCCAGGATTCTCTGGATAAGATTGATCATGAAGTTATACAGCATCAAACTCTAATCGCAACTCTGCAAGAGGACGCTCGGAAGCGAGACTTGAAAATCGAGTAACTGGGGCAGAAATTATCTTCGGCGATTAAACAGTTGGAAATACTTAAAGCCAAGAGTGTCGATTTTGAAAATCGGTCTAGAAGAGAGAACTTACGCATACTTGGTCTCCCGGAAGGTTTTGAACAAGGGGACCCCTCGAAGTATTTCGCTCAACTTTTAAAGGATGCGTTCCCTTCTGTATTCCCAGACAGTCCTCCGTTACTTCATGGTGCCCATAGAATTATGCACCGATCACCAAAATCTTCATCTAAGCAACGTGTTGTAATTGTTCGATTTCATTATGTGCATGTTAAAGAGCACTTTATTCGTTTGGCTCGGCGTTTAGGGATGGTTAAATTGAGAGAATTCCAATTTCAGCTTGTGGAGGATTTCAGCCCAGAAGTGATGAAGGCGCGGCTCGCTTTTAAACCTTTGATGTCTGAATGTTATGAGAAAAACCTAAAACCAGCTCTTTTATACCCTGCGAAACTTAGAATCTCGCCTTCGAGTGCACCACGACGTGTTTTTCTTTCCACATCTGATGCTCGAAGCCTTCTGGATGAGAACTATCCTACTGCTTCAGATTCTCGTCTCTAATAAATGTATGGTTTTGATCGTTACAAGATAGTTTTTGTTTCCAAAACCAGATTTTGTTTCTGACTATTGGTGTAGGTTTATTTTACATTTTATATTCCAATTAAAGTTTTTCTTTATCGACGTACTAATCTTTTTAATTTACTTACTTTAACCATTGTATTTTATTTTTGGTCATCATTATTAATCCTTTGAAGGTGAATTTTTTTTAACATTTTGATATATATCTTTTTCATTTTTTGTGTAACTAAGATGGCGGTTTCTTTTCTAAAATATTTCTTGTTTTTTTTTTAATTTCGCCATTTTTTTGTTGTCTTCTTCCTATAATGCCTTTCTTATCACATCCTAACTTTTATTTGTTCGGGTTTTAACCCAATTTATAAGTTACCAGTGCTAATATTCTTTTTGGTTTTTTTTAACTAGCAATTATATTAAGAAGTCTGTTTTACTATAGTGTTAATTACTTTTTAGGATTTTGGGTGGATCTTTTTTTTCTCCTTTATATATCTGGAGTCGCCTTCCGGAGACATGGAGGTAGATTTAGTCTCACAATTTTTTTTCCTGGCCTCCTTCAGGCTCAGGAGGATCTCTTTTCTGTGGGTGGTGGGCGGGAGGATCCTTTCTAATTCTATTGCTCTTTTTATTAGTTTTTCTAGTTTTTTTCATTTGGGCTGATTTCAAACTACTAAAATGTCCGCCATGTCATCATTTCCGGGTCCGCCCCTTATGTTTGTTCCTCTTCAGGGTGCATGAGTTCATACTTTGGTTAACTCTTTATATACCAAAGGGATGATTTTAGAAATATGGCTCAGACCATTAATTTTGTCTCTTGGAATACTAATGGCTTAAACCATCCGATTAAACGGAAAAAGATTTTTAAAGTATTCCAAAGACTGAATGCACATATTATTTTTGTACAAGAAACTCAAGTGAGGAAAGATGACAATCAACGTTTTTTTAGGTTTTGGAGGGGTCAACAGTACCACTCGAATTCGAATGCTAAATTAAAAGGAGTTTCAATTTTTATTGACTCCTCTATTACACTTGTTCAACGCGGTATTATTTCGGATCCGAGTGGTAGATTTTTGTTAATTACTGGGTTACTTTTTAATAAGAAGGTTGCTATGGTTAATGTTTATGCTCCAAATGTGGATTATCCAGATTTTTTTGTCTTTATTTACTTCTCTACCTAATCTAAATGAATATATGTTAATAATGGGTGGTGACTTCAATTGCTGTTTAAATCCTTTGTTGGATAGATCTAAATCCATTCAGACTTTACCAAATAAGTCAGCCACTTACATCAATTCTTTTTTGACTGATAATGGAATTTTCAATATTTGGAGATTTCTGCATCCCGAGGACAAAGAGTTTTCATTTTTCTCACATGTTTATCATTCTTATTGACTATTTTTTCATTGACTCTCATTTTATTCCATCTGTAACTGGTTGTAATTATGACATTATAGCCATCTCTGATCATGCTCCAATGAAACTTTCTATTAAATTAATGGATACAGCTTCTAGTACTAAGCAATGGCGATTTGATTCTACCTTACTGCAAGATCCGGATTTCATTAAACTTATGAAGGAACAGATTGATTTCTTCTTTTCAACTAACTCCACGGATGAAATTTCCTGCGGAATACTTTGGGGCACTTTTAAAGCATATATACGTGGACAGATTATCTCCTATTCTGTTGGTTTGAGAAAACGTATTAAGAAGGAAACTCTTTTATTGGTTGATAAGATTAAAGAAATGGACAAAAAATGTTCGATTGTTCCTAGTAAGGAGCTTTACAAACAAAGGGTTGAGCTTCAAATGGAACACAGTTTATTACTTACATCTTCAATTGAAAATCAATTAATGAAAACCAGAACTGATTTTTATATACATAGTGATAAATCAGGTAAACTGTTAGCTAACCAATTGAAAAATGCTTTGGTTAAACATCAAATTATTAAGATTTGTCAACAGAATGGTGAACTGACAGTTAACCATGATGAGGTAAACAGATTTTTTCAAGACTTTTATACCTCCCTGTATCATTCTGAATTTAACTCATGATCATAATACCATGCATGATTTTCTTGGGAAATTGAATTTTCCAATATTATCATCAGAAGAACTTTTAATATTAGAAACTCCTATTATGGATGCAGAAATTAAAGGTGCTATTTCCTCTATGAATTCTGGGAAAGCACCAGATCCAGATGGGTATACAGTGGAATTTTTAAAGTGTTTTTCCTCTACTCTTTCTCCTTGGTTATGCAAGGTTTTTGAAGAAGCAATTAGACTAGGTAAATTGCCACAATCTTTTTATAGAGCTTCCATTTCTTTAATATTGAAAAAAGATAAAGACCCTACTGACTGTGCATCTTATAGACCAATATCCTTATTGAATGTAGATTCCAAGATCTTTTCCAAGTTACTGGCGACCAGGCTGGAGAAGGTATTACCTCAAATTATCTCGGAGGATCAAACTGGTTTTATTAAAAATCGCTATTCTTTTTTCAATATTAGGAGATTATTGAATATTGTTTATACTCCTTCATGCAGCACCTCAGAATGTGTCATTTCATTAGATGCGGAGAAAGCATTTGATAGAGTTGAATGGCCATATTTATTTACTGTGCTTGAGAAGTTTAATTTTAGTCCGACATTTATATCCTGGATTAAATTGATATATCATAGTCCAGTAGCCTCGGTTTTTACTAACAATCAAAGATTTCCCTTTTTTCCTTTATTTCGAGGTACCAGGCAAGGCTGTCCTCTTAGTCCATTATTATTTGATATTGCTTTAGAATCTTTGGTAATTGCTATTAGAGAATCACCTAACATTTTTGGCATTACTCGCGGGATGGATATACATAAGTTATCATTATACGCAGATGACTTGTTATTATATATTTCTGATCCTGAGAAATCCATTCCTGCAGTTATATCATTGTTGGCTCAGTTTAGTAATTTTTCCGGGTATAAATTGAATCTTAATAAGAGTGAATTGTTCCCCTTAAATAGACAGGTTCCAATTTATGGAAATTTACCTTTTAAATTAGTTAATGACTTTTTTATATACTTAGGGATTAAAATTACAAAAAATCATAATGAGTTATTCAAGGTTAATTATTTACCCTTAACTGATCAGATTAAATGTTTGTTCACTAAACGGTCACCATTGTCTTTATCTCTGATAGGTCGGATTAATGCTATTAAGATGATTATTTTACCCAAGTTCTTATATATATGTCAAGTGGTACCAATTTTTATTCTGAAATCCTTTTTTGACAATGTTGATTCAAAAATTTCCTCATATATATGGCAGAACAAAAATCCTAGATCAGGTAAAAGATATTTACAGAAGGCAAGAAAGGAAGGTGGATTGGCATTGCCTAATTATAGATTTTATTATCGGGCAATTAATATTCGATATTTGAAATGTTGGTTAAGGGATTGGGATTTATCCCCTAGCCCTCATTGGGTAAATCAGGAAACTAAATCTGTACAAGGATTTTCATTGGGTTCTATTTTAGGGACTTGTCTTCCCTTTGCTCTTTCTAAATTGCATAAACGAATTGACAATCCGATAGTCAAGCACACTTTACATATATGATTTCAATTTCGGAAATTTTTTGGGGTTGAATCAATTTGTTTTAACTACTCTTATTGTATCCAATTTCTTTTTTCATCCTTCTATTATGGAGCAAGCTTATTCAGCTTGGAAGACTAAAGGAATACTATGATTTTCTGACTTATTTTGGATAATTGTTTTATGTCTTTTGAACAATTATCTAATAAATATAATTTGCCCAGATCTCATTTTTTTAGATATTTACAGATTAGGAATTTCTTTAATACTGCACTTCCTACCTTTCCAAATCTTGATTCTTCAGGTATTTTGGAGAAATTGTTAGAACTAAATCCTTTTCAGAAAGGTGTAATATCAAACGTTTACAATATAATTATGAAAATATGTTCAGAGACCTTTTATAAGATCAAAAATAATTGGGAAAGAGAACTTAACTTTACTATCCCTATTGAGAATTGGGATAAAATTCTTCAATTAGTTAATTTATCCTCTATATGTGCTAAACATTCATTGATACAGTTTAAAGTTGTGCACAGGGCTCATATGTCCAAGGATAAATTGGCTCATTTTTATTCCCATATAAATCCTATATGTGACATATGTCATTCTGAGTTAGCTTCTTTAACTCATATGTTTTGGTCATGTCCGCTTTTGAAAAAATATTGGAAAGACATTTTCGATATTATTTCCACGGTATTGAACATTGATTTACAACCTCATCCTATTACTGAAATCTTTGGTTTACCAATGATGGAGTCAATCCATTTATCTTCTTCCGCTTGTCGGATGATTGCACTTCTTACATTAATGGCTAGAAGATCTATTTTGTTGAATTGGAAAGAAATTAATCCCCCTACTGTATTTCATTAGTTTTCTCAAACTATGTTATGTCTAAATCTGGAGAAAATTAGAAGTGTCATATATGACCCTTCTACTAAATTTGAAAAGATTTGGAGGCCATTTATTCAATATTTTCACATGATGTAATTTGACCCTGTTCCAATCCTATTTGTTTTTCCGGTTTTGATTATATATATATATTGAGAGGATTGGAGTTGGGGACACTGATGATTTAGCAATTTTTTTTATAGATACTATAAACAGCCCTTTTTTTCTTCTTTCTTTTTTTTTCTTAATAGTTAGTGGTTAGTTTGTTAGTTTAGTTTTTCTTAGGGTATTAATATATTTTTTTACTTTTTCTCTTTTCTTTTTTTTTCAACATGAATTACTTATTTTTGTTTCGTTTATATGACATTTGTATCATTCATGATTTGGGAAGACTTAACTATATTGTACTTATTGCTTGTGTATCCTTTTATGTTCATTTTAATTTTGTAAGCTTGTAATCCCATTATCTATGTACTAATCTTATCATGTTGATATTAATAAAAAGATTGAAAAAGAAAGAAAGAAAGCACTGCTGGCCCACCACCTCAAGGGAGTCTTGATTATAAGCAGGTCGAAACTCCTTAAGACAGGTGGCAGGTCAACTGATGATCCTACTGGTGATAGCACAGGACAGTTAATATCGTAGTCCAAGTGTATTTTCAATTCAATTCTAGCTTTAAAGTTACCCAAAACCATGACTGCACAGGCAGCAGAACTGGCAGTTGTAGTATATGTGGTTAGCCACCTAGAATGTTTCTGGCCAGGGTCAGTCATACTCTCTGACAGTATGTATGCTTGTAACAGCCTTGCAGAACTGAAAATTGAACATGAAAGGGAAGCACCAGAAAGGTTTTCTGTGAGGAATGTCAGGAAGAACATGTAATTCTGAGTTGCAGGAAGTATGGGATACAGAGAGAGAGATGATGAGAATTAATCTAAGGGAACTGGGGGTGCAGGAATTTACATTAAATGGGTTACTGGGCATGGGTAAGAGAGCACAGGTCGGCGTCTCCTCTCGGCAGCCCATGGAGTCAGATGTGTGTTGGTGCTACTCCTTCCTTTTACAACTTACTTTCCACTGCTATTTTTGTATAAACTTTGAAGATTTATTACTTTTAGTGAAGGATTTATGATTTAATTACGATGGCTGGAAACCGAACTGGAATCAAATTAAGAGATGGCAAAATTGTTTCTGAAATTGAACAAACAAAGGAGGCAGAGGAAGTCTCTACTTCAGAAAGAATGTTTT
Organism: Hypanus sabinus; assembly: GCF_030144855.1. Lineage (NCBI taxonomy): Eukaryota > Metazoa > Chordata > Chondrichthyes > Myliobatiformes > Dasyatidae > Hypanus > Hypanus sabinus. Next base: position 18,348,382 of record NC_082707.1, read on the forward strand.
CTTTGATGCAAGATATTAACACCAAGATCGGAATAGTGGACACTAAGACTGATAAACTGACCAATGCTAATGAAAAGCTTGAAAAAAACTGTCTCTGCTGTCCAGGAATCTTTGAGGAATCTGGAATTTCAATATCAGATGCTTAAAAAGGACACAAATAGAATCAGAAGAGAACAGGAGACAATGAATCAAGTGTTTAAAGAACAAAAATTAAAGATATCTACTATGGAAAAGAAAATTGTTGAGGTCTCTTCACAATTATTAACAATTAAGAAGAAAACAATTGATCTGGAAAGCAGAAGTCATAGGATGAATTTACACATACTGGGTTTGTCTGAAAAAAATGTAAATCGGTAAGCCACTAGTTTTTTATGAATATGCTATACTCACTTTTTAAGTGAGATACTCAAAGCTCGTCCGCTGATAGACAGAGCTTACCAAATCCCCCGCGCAAAGCCTTCAGTGGAGATGAAACCTCGCCCGGTGATTTTATATTTGCATTACTTTGCTACTAAAGAAGCAATTCTTTGAGATGTTAGGAAGCAGGGGAAGCTAATTTATAATGGAGTAGAGATTCATATAGTTGAAGACTTTGCCCCTGAGGTTAATGCAGAAAGAATTAAATATCGGGAAATGATGGCTGAACTGTGTAAGAACTGTCGTCCCTCTTTGCATTATCCAGCTTGTTTGAGAATCTCCCCGCCTAACCCTCGCCCAAAATGGTTTGACCCCCCCCAGAAGAGGCTTGGAAATTTATAAAGGAGTTTAAGCCTGTCTTGCAAGCAACTCAAATATTTAATCCTTAGCTGAGAGTCGTTTGTAGCTAGATCATTGAAGTTCAATCTAAGTTCTATGTCTGCCCAAATGTCATTTTGGTTGTTTTATTTTTTCCTTTAGGATTTGTAAGAATTTAACACTAGTCGTAACATAATATTTGGTTGGATCTATCTTTCTTGATTATATGATAAATTTTTATTAAATGAATTTAAGATGGCCGCTGTTAACTACACTCTGTTAGACATAATATCAAAATATTTGGAATTTGTTTATTTCTTTATGTATCTGTTGTGTGTCTTTAGTCAGTAGTGTCAGCGTATAACTTTTTAAAAAGTGTCAACTTATTGGAGACAAGCAGTTTAGGGAGGTTAGTTTAGCATGCTGTCCATCTATTGGATGGTTTTTGGGCTTTGGGGGGAGAGGGATGGGGCTATTAGTTTAGGCTTTTTCAACTGGGCAGTCCTGAGAGGTTTTCCTGTAAATCATGTTGTTTTTTTTCTCTCTGATCAAATCGATAATTTGTTCTTCCCTGCGGATTTGGTGTGTGCCAGTGTACTAACTTATTTCATAAAATCTTAAAGCCTTATTATGGATGTTAATAAAATTAATATAATCTCTTGAAACCTGAATGGCTTTAACCAACCTATTAAGCGTAGAAAGATCTTTAAGAAATTAAAAAAAATTCCAAGCTGATATTATTTTTGTGCAAGAGATTAAAGTATTAGATCAACTATACGCCCTGACTAAAAACCCGGAATTGTACAAGAAGCGTGTAGAACTCCAAACTAAATTTGACCTTCTCTCTACTCAACCAGTCGAACGTCAACTTCTTGAAATTAAGAGTCACTTTTATATTCACGGTGACATATCTGGCAAGTTTCTAGTTAATCAGTTGAGACATTCTAAAGCTAAGCAACATATTACAAAGATTCGGAAGGAGAATGGTGATATTACATCGAATCATTCTGAAATTAATGACCTATTTAAGAATTTTTATTCTCCGCTTTATTCCTCTGAATCCCTAATAGATAATATTTCTGTTGACCTTTTTTTAAATAGCTTGAATATCCCTTCGCTTTCACCTGATTTTAAAGTAAAACTTAATGAGCCTATATCACTAGAAGAAGTATCTTTTACTATTTCTGTACTGTCATCAGGTAAATCTCCCGGATCTGATGGGTTTCCCGTAGAATTTTATAAATCATTCTCCTCACTTCTTTCATCTCTTTACTATTATTATTACTAATACTATTAGTATTATCTGATTTGTTTAATCATGGCAAATTGCCACCTTCATTTAATGAGGCATGTATTATTCTTCTACCCAAAAAAGGCAAAGACCCAACAGAGTGCTCCTCTTACAGACCGATTTCTTTGCTAAGTGTTGATGTCAAAATTTTGGCCAAAGTCCTGGCCCACAGACTGGAAAATGTTATACCCTCTACTATTTCTGATGATCAAACCAGTTTTATTAAAAATCGTCTTCCCTTTTTTAATATATGGCGTTTATTCAATATCTTATACTCACCTTCAATTGGGACTTCTGAATGCATTATTTCTCTCGATGCGGAGAAAGCATTTGACTGTATAGAGTGGAATTACCCCTTTTTAGAAAAATTTAACCTTGGTCAAAATTTTACCTCTTGGATTAAATTGTTATATTTATGTCCTACCGCCTCTGTTCTGACTAACTCACAGCAACCCCAGTCGTTTAGCCTTAAACGTGGCACCCTTAAACCCCTTCCTTTTCAATTTGGCTGTAGAGCCACTGGCGATTGCATTCCGAAGCTGTCCTGAACTGACGGGGATCTGGGGGGGGGGGGGGGGCGGTGTTAAGCATAAAGTTGTTCTTTACGCTGATGATTTATTACTTTTTCTTTCAAATCCATCTACATCCTTATCCCCAATGTTTTCACTTCTTTATCAATTTAGCCAGGTTTCTGGCTATAAACTTAACCTACATAAGAGTGAACTTTTTCCAATTAATAAAGAAGCACAAGCATTAGCATTTCGCGACCTCCCCTTTAAAGTAGTTGATAGTCAATTTACCTATCTTGGTATCACAGTTACAAGGAATTTTAAGGATCTTTTGCATGAAAATTTTGCCAATCTTTTGAACTCTACAAAACAGAGTTTGTCACAATGGTCAGCTTTATCTATGTCTTTGGTAGGTCATGTTAATGTTATTAAAATGTATATCCTCCCTAAATTTTTATATTTATTTCAATCTATTCCAATTTTTATTCCTAAAACCTTCTTTGATTCCTTAGACGCTATTATTTTATCCTATCTATGGAAGGGTAAGCGTTCTAGACTTAATAAAGCACAACTTCAAAAATCTAAAAAAGAAGATGGCATGGCTTTATCTAATTTTCGTCTATACTATTGGGCAGCTAATATTTGATGGCTTATCTTCTGATCCTTTTTCCATAGCCAGTCTGACTGCCCTAAATGGGTAGCAATGGAGCTGAACTCTTCTAAAGATCTCTCTATTTCTCCACTTCTTGGATCTGCACTCCCTTGTAGTTTGCCTAGACTAATTGTTAATCCTCTTGTTAGACATACTCTGCGAATATGGGTCCAGATTAGGAAATTTAATGGTTTCCATGGTTTTTCCCTCTCTAGTCCTATTTTACATAATCATCTTTTTTCACCTTCTATGAATGATTCAACATTTTATGAAAGGGCATTAGGCATTTCGAAGATCTTTTCATTGATAATCATTTCGCATCTTTTCAGTAACTCTCTGCTAAGTTTAATCTACCTAATGCCCATTTCTTTAGGTATCTCCAAATCAGACACTTCATTAATCCTTTATTACCCAACTTTCCTGAGATGCCTGAGAAAAATGCTGTGGACTTGTTTCTTTCTATTAATCCACTGGGTAAGGGCTTAACATCTTTTATTCGTGGACTGCAGACTCTGGGTCTTCTGGTGTTCCCTTGTCTCACTTGGGCTTAATTGTAGGCACCTGATTCTTGTCTTGGGGCCAGGAATATAAGTGGCCCTGGGTTCAAGGCTGGGGGGGCTGGTTCACCTTGTCAGTATCCTGTCCTTGTCTCTGGGGTTCGTCTTGTCAGTATCCTGTCCTTGCCTCTGTGTGGGTTTGTCCCATTGGTATCATGTCCTTGCCTCTGTGGGGTAAGTCAGGCCGTCCTTGCCATTACCCTATGGTGGGATCTGTCCCTCCTGGTCCTTGCCTCTGTTGGGTAAGTCAGGCCGTCATTGCCGTTACCCTGAGGCTGGACTGTTCCCTTACTTCCCTCCGAAGACCTGCATGCAACCTATGCCTGGGGTTTTGCCCTGCAACCTACGCCTGGGGTCTTGCCCTGCAACCTATGCCTGGAGCCTTGCCCTGCAACCTAAGTCTGGAGGCTTGCCTCTCCTGGAGCCTTGCCCTGTTTGGAACTCTCTTTGTGCCCACACCCCTGCTAGGTAGGTCCGACCGTTTAGCCACTAACTAGTGTTGGGAACTGTCTGTCCATGTCCACCCCTTCACTGGGTAAGTCTGGCCATTTTGCCACTACCTAGTGTTGGGAACTGTCTCGTCATGTTCAGTGTTCTGTGTAATGAGTTCTGGCCCTACGTACTGTACCCAAGGAGGGGTCCTGGCTCGGTGTTCCATGTTCCTGCATGTTCCTGTCTCTTCCTCGACTCTGTGTTCTGCATTCCTGTTCTCCCTCGACCAGGGCTCTGTGTTCTTGTCTTCTCGATGTGCTTTGCCCAGCCCAGGTGTACCTTGCCCAGCCCGGTGCTGGGATTCTCTTGTCCTGTGCTGGGGATCCCTTGTCCTGTCCAAGAGTCTCACGTCCAGTATTGTGCCTCTCCTCGTCCTGTAGACATGTCTTGTCCTCACCTGGTTCTGGAGTCCGAGCCCGAGTCGAGACCCAGGTTCTGGGTCCTTGTCCAGTCTCTGGCTCGGAGTCCAAGCACAGGCTCCTAGTTCCCAGTTCCATGTCCTGGTTCCGCTATCTTCGTCAAGAGCCCAGGTCCAGAATCCTTGTCTCGTCTGGGGCCACTGTCATGTCCAGCGTCCTTTCTTCCTCACTTCCTTTGCTTCCTTCTCATGTCTAGACCTGTTCCTGGTAGTTCAGTGTCTGTGTCCTGCTTTTGGGTCCACTCCCAATGCCCCCTCAACATGACAACTACTGCTTCTGTATAACAAAGTCTGGGATGAAGGGAGAATACCAGGGAGCTGGAAAGAGGCAATAGTTATTCCAATAAGAAAACCTGGAAAAGATGCCTGCAGGCCAGGAAATTACAGGCCAATTGCCTTGACATCTCATGTATGTAAACTTATGGAAAGTATGATAAATGAGAAGTTAGTGTACTTCCTGTAAAGTAGAGATATGGTGGCTATGTATCAAAGCGGGTTCAGGAAAGGAAGGAATACTATGGATCCAGTGGTGTGTCTAGAGGACGAAATAAGAAAAGCACAAGTAAATAAAGAGTCGGCGGTTGCAGTTTTTTTTGATGTTGAGAAAACTTATGATATGTTATGGAAGGAGGGGCTCCTAATCAAGCTACATTTAATGGGAATCGGTGGGGGCAGTGTTCAATTCGGTTAAGGACTTTTTAAATGGGAGGGATATGTTATGGAAGGAGGGGCTCCTAATCAAGCTACATTTAATGGGAATGGGGGGGGCAGTGTTCAATTCGGTTAAGGACTTTTTAAACGGGAGGACTATTCAGGTGAAGATAGGATCAGAGCTATCAAGCCAGTATGTTGTAGAAAACGGGACACCTCAGGGGAGTGTAGTGAGTCCAACTTTATTCTCCATTTTGATAAATGATATATTTGTAAATATACCAACGGAAGTGGGGAGGTCATTGTTTGCAGATGATGGGGCTTTGTGGAAAAGAGGGAGAAATATTGAACATATAGTTGCAAAATGCAAGATGGAATTAATCAAGTTGAAGAGTGGGGGGCAAAGTGGAGTGTTAAATTTTCAGTGGAGAAGACAAAAACCATGTTCTTCACAAGGAAAAAGCTCAGGGGACTTAATTTGACTCTGTATGGAAGTAACCTGGAGAGTGCTGAAAGTTTTCAGTTTTTGGAAGTGCAATTTTACTTGAGATTAACATGGAGAGAGCATGTTAGATATGTAGTTACTAAATGTAAAAATGTGATAAATGTCATGAGGTGTCTTGCTGGTTTGGAGTGGGGTGCAGATTTTCCATCACTGAAGTAGATTTATGTAGCATTAATAAGATCAAGATTAGACCATGGAATATTGTATACAGGTCAGCAGCAAAATCTGTGTTAGCAAAACTGGATATCGTGCAAGCTCGGGCTCTAAGGCTGTGCTTGGGAGTGGTTAGAACTTCCCCAGTGTGTGCACTCCAAGTTGAAGCAAATGAAATGTCATTGGGGCTGTGACGTAAACAGCTGGAAGCCAATTACTGGATTAACTTAAGGGGGCATGGTGATAGCCATCCTACAAAAAAGGTGTTGCAGACATGCTGTGAGAAGGAAAGGAGACTAAAAGAAAGTTTTGGCTGGACTGGAGTGCAAACTGCAAAAGATATGGGTGTATATGATAAAGAGTTTTGTCCAAGTGTGGTGTGGCCTGTCAGACCTTTCTGGGTATTAGAAAATCCCTCTGTAGATTTGGAATTGCTTAAGATTAAATGCAGTAATAAAACGACTGATATACTCAGTGAATATCATAGTTATAGGGAATGTAAGTATAAAGACGTACAGATTTTTACAGATGGATCAAAGGATCCAGAAATGGGTGCAACAGGGTCTGCAATTGTTGTGCCAAGTTATCAAGTGGAAATTAGCAAGAGAACGCCTGATTGCTTGAGTGTTTATGTAGTTGAAATGTTTGCCATATTGTTATCACTAGAATGGAGTGAACAGGTTGATTGTAATAATATTGCGAAATGTAGCAATTCTGTACTGGCCCTTGCAAGCATTAAAGTGGGTACAGCTAGATTACACCAGGATCTGCTTTATGAAATCCTGCTTGCAAATTCAAGACTGGCTAGACAAGGCAAAAATATTGCATTCATGTGGGTTCCAGCACGTTCGGGTATTAGGGGAAATGAGACAGCAGATAAGCTGGCAAAACCAGCAGTCAAAAAAGGATCAGTAGAGGTCAATATTAAACTATCAAAATCAGAGGGGAAGAGCATAGTGTGGAGAAAGATCAATCAACAGTGGCAGCAGCACTGGGATAGAGCAATAAAAGGAAGACATTTACATTTAATTCAGAACAGAGTAGATATGGGAAGGAGCAGGGGAGTAAATCGGAAGGAGCAACTAATTATAAGTAGACTAAGAATTGGGCACATCAACCTTAATGGTATTCTGGCCATCATAAATAAACATCCGACAAGTTTTTGCGATCTATGTCAGGAGACTGAAACAGTACAGCATACCTTATTTCATGCAGGAAATTTGCTCAGGAAAGACAACAAATGCTACAACAAGCATGCAAAATAGGACTGGTAGAGAACAGCGTTAAAGGTTTATTGGAATGTGGGGAGAGTGATCAGGGGAAGAAATGGTTGTTTAGCTTTTTAAGGGCGACGGGTCTGGAAAGATGACTTTAGGCAGTCAAGTGAATGGACGAGGGACAATAAATCCTGAAGATGGCAGTAATGCAACAGTGTGGATGCCAACTGCCGTAAAAACTCAAGGAAGAAGAAGAAGCTTCATTTGCTGGACTGTTCCCTTCCCTTTCCTCCTGATGCCTTTGCCTAAAGCCTTGCCTGTATTGCCGTCAAGTTCTACTGCTAGAGCAAGACCGGAGCCTTGCTGTGTTCAGATAAGGAACTGTCTATTGTTTCAAGGTTTCGGGTTCTTGTCCTGTCCATGTGCCTCATCTTGTGCAGGAGTTCCATGTCTAGACCGGCAGCCAAGCCTTGAAGAACCCAAGCCCCATCTAGTCCTGCAGCCATGGGACTCTGCCTTCCGCCTGTGGACATGTAAGACATAGTTTCTTTCCGTCCACCTTTAATCTCTCTTTTTCCCGACAAACTTTGAAATTTTAACTTTATTCATTTGGGTCCTGTTATATGTCTAACTTAAAAAGCACCAGAAGAAATCCTGAAGCAGGCAACGGTAAGCTTAAAAAAGCTGACAAGACTTCGGAGGAGCCAACCTGGGCAAATAGATCAGAGTGTCAAATCAGCTATATCGTTGCTGAATTAACTCAACTAAAAGAAAGATTTCTTCCCTTGGAGGAAAAAATTGACTCTTTGAGCCTTGATCCTAAAGAGGTTAGTTGAAATGTGGCTGATATTTCTTCTTGTTTGGAAAAGGCTCAACAACAGATCATGGATTTCGAGGCTCTCGTCAGAACAATATTCACATTGTTAGATTAAAAGAGAAATCAGAATCCGCTGACACACTGGATTATTTTGCTAAAATGTTTCAATCTTTATTCCTAGAAGATTGCCTACAACTACCAGAGACTGAAATGTCTCATAGAGTTGGTGCTTTAAAATCCTCGGTTCAAGGTAAAAACAGGCATGCCATCGTGCGTTTTCTTCTCTTTAGAAACAAAGACCGCATTATTAAGCTGGCAAGAAAACAAAGGTTGTTTCAATTTCAAAGCTCTGAGATTCACTTCTTCGACGATATTCCGGATGAAATTGTTCAGAAATGTTCTGGATTCACTGCTGCAATGCGTACAGCTTATCAAAGACAGTTGCATCCATATCTTCAATACCCAACTAAATTAAGGCTTTTCATCAAAAATTCTGGGGTTAGTAGTTTTGAGGACCCAGCTGAAGCATTGCGTTTTATTAATTCTCTCCCTGACGACTCTGAAGTCTGAAGTTTGAATGATTTACAACTGACTGACTGTCTCTCAATGTAAGGAGTGATTAAATCAGAAGATTTGATGGGTATAGAAAGTCTTTATCTTAAAATGTACTTTTATCTCTGAAATAGACTGGTTTAGATTGTTTTAACCTCAGACATAGCCAGGGAGCTGGTGAAAGACTAGATAACTTTGAACCATCTAGAAGTTTTTTTCTTGCTGTTTGCAGCATTTAATTGAACTAATTGCTTATTTTGCTTTGTATGCTTTTGTTAAGAAGTTTTAAGTAATTATCCAGGTTTCTTTATGTTTTAGAGATAGATTTGATAATTTAAAGATGGGCATTGTTTTTCTTCTGAGCAAATATTTCAAGAATTTTTTGGATGTGTTTTTTTTCCTTATCTAATATTATGAAGGTTATTTTCAAAACTGAAGGTCGTTTCTAATAACTGTTCTTTTCAACTCAACTGTAATGAGCTGTATGTCAACTGCAATGAGATGTATATCCGGAAGAGGGAGACAGATTATTCTTTTCAGTTTTACCTTTTATTCAGGCAGGTGGAGTTTATATTTGTGTTTCATGCATTCTGTGGGACTTGCGTCGAACGATATCAACTTATTTCTGGGCTTTGTAGGTTGAGTGGGTTTTTTCCTTTTATCTTATTTTTTATCCCCATTTTGGAATTCCAGAGTGTATGCAAATTATTATTGTTGTTTATCTCCACCATTCTCGACTACCTTATCCTGACATGCGTCTAACTACTTCTTTAGATATAAAGTCTCATGATGATATTTAAACAGTTAAATGTTTTAAGTTGGAATGTCTGTGGTTGGAATCATCCTATTAAGTGTAAGAAAACATTTAAAACTATTAACCGATTCCAACCTGATATAATCTTTGCACAAGAGACACATATCAGGTTATGTGATAAAAATCATTTTTTTTAAACTTTGGAAGGGTCCTCAGTTTCATGCCAATTCTCAAAGTAAAATTAGAGGTGTTTCCATTTTTATTGATTCCAAGATCCCCTTTAAACAGGATATTATAGTTGATATTAATGGTAGATTTTTGATTGTTAAAGGAACAATTTACAACAGGAAAGTGGTTTTGGTTAATATATATGGATCAAATGTTGATGATCCCTCATTCTTTAAAGCTGTTTTTGCTCTATTACCTGATCTAATATGTTATTAATGGGTGGTGATTTTAATACTTGTTTAAATCCTTTAATAGATAAATCATCATCCAAACATCAACTCCCTAATCGTTCTGCATCACTTATTAATTCCTTTTTAATTGATTATGGCTTAATTGAAATTTGGAGACATATGCATCCTATTGATAGAGAATATTCCTTTTTCTCACATATTCATAATAAATATTCAAGAATCGACCATTTTGTAATTGACCCTCGGCTTCTATTTAATGTTCAGAAATGTGAATATGATGTAACTGTTATCTGTGATCACGCTCCCTTAAACCTAATATATGAACTGAAAGATGTTGCTTCTACAAGACCACTTTGGCATTTTGTTACAAAGCTCAGAATTTGTTGAGTTTATTGAAACTCAGTTAAGAGTTTTTTTTCTCTTTAATAATACAGGAAACATCTCAAACTTAGTAATTTGGGATACATTAAAAGCTTCTTTACATAGTCAGATTATTTTGTATATAGCTAAGCTGAAGAAACAGACAAGAATGGAATTAGATAAAATTTCTAAACAAATTAAAGATTTAAATAACATCAATGCAACCTCTCCAAATGTTGATTTGTTTAAAAGAAGAGTGGAATTACAATCACAATATAATTTATTTGTCCTATTGAAGGATATTTGCTTAAATTGAAAAGTCAGTTTTATATTTTTGGGGATAAAACTAATAGGCTCTTAGCTTCCCAATTAAGAGCAATTTCAGCTAGAGCTAAAAGACAAATTTTAAAGATTTGTAAAGATAATGGAAGTATAGTGAGTAATCATGGAGGTATTAATAATATTTTTCAGGATTTTTATTCTGACCTTTATATATCTCAATTTCCTGTAGATTGCTCCAAAATGAAGGCTTTTTTGCATAAGATTAAATTTCCTCAAATTATTGTGAAGTTTAACAGATGCTTGATGTTTCAATTATTGAGCATGAAATTCAGAAAGCTTTGTTGTAAATGCAATCAGGTAAAGCTCCTGGACTTGAGGTTATTCGGTAGGATTTTACAAAAAAAATTGAAAAATTACTTTCTCCATATCTTTTGGATATATTTCATGAATCTTTTGAGTAGGGTAATTTACCCCCTTTTTATGAAGCTTCTGTTCCCTTAATCCTTAAGAAAAATAAAGATCCTACTGAATGTTCATCATATAGACCTATTTTGTTATTAACTGTGAATGCAAACATTCTTTCTAAGATGATGGTTAACTGTTTGGAAAAATATTTAACTGAAATAATCTCTATGGATCAAACAGCCTTTATTAAAAGCCATTACTCTTTCTCCAATGTTTGCAGATTGATGAATATTATATATTCATCATTACCTAAGATACCCCAACGTGTTATTTCTCTTGACACAGAAAAGGCATTTGATAGAGTTGAATGGTCATATCTGTTTAAGGTATTAGAAAAATTTGGCTTTGGTAATAATTTCAATAGGTGGATTCAAATGATCTATAAGAATCCTATTGCTGGGTGACGTCACATGATGACGTAGAATCGAGACGCTGGAACCCAGCTCTCCCGTAAAAAATCAATAAATTAATGTCTAAATGAAGAAAAGTTAGTCAATACTTTCTAAAAGTTACTTATAAACTACTCCAGATTGTTGTAAGTTATGCCTCACTAACAGAAGATGAAGAAAACTACTACCGTGAAAGCAACGCAAGTTGGAACAGAATCAAGGCTCACTTCTGCCAAAGAACCGCGGGCTCAGGTACATGATACCACCAGCGATACAGAACAGGAAACTTCGGCAACATCGACCATTTCTAAAGGAAAAGATCAATGAGTACTGCGCAAGCGTGAAGGAAGGAGCATGCGCAAACGGGAGCAACCAGAACTACAAATCACAGTTACGACTGAAACCAAAAGTGAAAGTGAATCTGAGAGAGAGTCAGATTCTCTGGAAAAATCAGATGAAGATAGAGGCAAAAGTCTTTCTGGAAATATGGAAAAGACGTTGAGGCAAATAATGCGTAAATTAGTAAAATTAAACGCATTAAAAGTAATCAAAAGAAAAATGGAAAAGAGAATTATAGATTTGGAAACTACAACGGAAGATATAGTTGAAAGAATGAATAAAATGGAAGATGATACTACTGCCTGGACATTAGAAAGAAAACAATTTATGGAACAATTGATAAGCTTGAAAATTTTAGTAGACGAAACAATATTAAAATTGTTGGACTTAAAGAAGATGTAGAAGGAGAAGATCCAATAATTTTTTTTCAAAAATGGATCCCTGAAAAATTGGAAATGGAAGAAGATACTCTAATTGAGATCGAAAGGGCTGATAGAGCCTTAAGTCCAAGATCTCAAGCTAATCAAAATCCAAAATCAATTTTGATAAGATGCTTAAGATACCAAGATAAAGAAAAGATCCTGAAGGCGGCTGCCCAACGTGCCAAAAAGAGAAATGGGCCATTGATGATAGCAGGGAAGGCAGTTCTTTTTTATCCTGATATAAGTTATAACCTTTTGAAGAGAAAGAAGGAATTTAACCCAGCGAAAAATGTCCTATGGGAAAAGGGTTATAAATTCATAATGCGTCACCAAGCAATGCTGATAATTTTTTTGGAGGAGGGAAGAAGAAGATCTTTTAACAATTATCGAGAAGCGGAGGAGTTCGCACAAAAACTTCCACCCATTCGCTAATTATACATAGAGACTTCCAAGCGTGATAGATTAAAGATGAAGATAGAGACAGTGAATGGAAGTGATGGACATTTAAGGATGATACAGGGGAGAAAAGCAAAATTTCAGAAATAATAATTGAGAATAGTATTTTTTTCTTCTTATATATATACTTTTCTATGTTGCGGTGGGGGGGCTAGGCAGCTTTGGATCGGTTACTGCGGGATACATGTATGTAATCATGGCGATTGCCATGACCAGTACAACAGAGGGGGGTAATATTGTGTTCCTTTTTTTTCACAACATTAGTAGAAGGGTATTTTGCTTTTTTCTTTATACTCTATTTTTCTTCTATCTTTTTGCCTGGATGATTGGTGGGGACACACATAGCAACATGGAGAATTTTAAAAAGATTTCCCAAGATACCACAAAAGTTGAAAGATTAGGTATTATTATAGCTTTGAGTAACATAATTAAAAATAATGACTAATTTACTGAATTTTTTAAGTTTTAATGTTAATGGGCTTAATGGACCGGTAAAAAGTAAAGGAATTCTAACATACATTAAAAAATGAAAATAGATATAGCTTTTTTACAAGAATCACATTTAACAGACAAAGAACATCAGAAATTAAAAAGAGACTGGGTTGGAAATGTTATTGCAGCTTCATTTAATTCAAAGGCGAGAGCAGTTGCAATTTTGGTAAATAAAAATTTACAAATTAAAATACAAAACGTATTAATTGATTCGGCGGGGAGATATGTAATTAGACATTGTCAATTTTTTTCGGAACTATGGACTCTTTATGAATATTTATGCACCAAATGAAAATGATGTAAAATTTATACAAGAGGTCTTTTTGAATTTGGCTAATGCATATGACAAGATATTAATAGGTGGAGATTTTAACTTTTGTCTAGATCCAGTTTTAGATAGATCAACAAAGGTGGTCACAAAATCAAAAGTAGTAAAATTAACTCTATCATTGATGAAAGATTTAAACTTGATTGATATATGGAAAAGAATTAATCCAAAAGAAAAAGATTACTCATTTTATTCAAATAGACATAAAACATATTCAAGGATAGATTTTTTCCTATTATCAATGAATATTCAAGATAGAGTGAAAAATGTGGAATATAAAGCGAGAATATTGTCAGATCATTCTCCTTTGATAATGACAATGATAATGACAGATAAAGAGGAATCAATTTATAGATGGAGATTTAATTCAATGTTACTAAAATGTCAAGATTTTCATGATTTTATGAAAAAGCAGATTCAGTTCTTTTTAGATACAAATTCACATTCAGTTGATGATAAATTCATATTGTGGGAAGCAATGAAGGCATACTTGAGAGGTCAGATAATAAGTTATACTTTAAGATTAAGGAATATATGATAGAAATAGATCTGGAAAAAGAGATAACAAAATTAGAAAAAGAATCTTAAAGAAATTTGACAGAAGAAAAACGAAGACAACTTATTAATAAGAAGTTACAATATAATACACTCCAGACATATCGAACAGAAAAAGCAATTATGAGAACTAAACAGAGATATTATGAACTAGGCGAAAGATCACATAAGGTCTTTGCATAGCAGTTAAAAACAGACCAGACTTCTAAAACAATAAATGCAATTCAAACAAGAGTAAATAAAATTACTTATAAACCTTTAGAAATTACCGTAAATTCTGGACTATAAGCTGCTACTTTTTTCCCACGCTTTGAACACTGCGGCCTATACTACGGTGCGGCTAATGCATGTTTTTTTTTCATGCCGCCAAAAACATTTTGCCTCATAACAGTAGACCAATAAAATTAATGAGTAGTTCACAGAGGTCCAACGAAATTGTACGATAAATCAAGCGCACTTTCACAATTAAATTATTGTAAATCAGTCATTTGTACTCACCTTCATCAACATGGAAAACACTCGAAGAAAAGCATATGATGCAGCTTTTAAGTTAAAGGCGATCAATCTGGTGGTTGAAGAAGGAAATCGAGCTGCTGCACATAATCTTGGCATAAATGAATCGATAGTGAGACGGTGGAGACGCCAGCGTGAAGAACAGAGTCAATGCAAAAAGACGACAAAAGCTTTCAGAGGTAATCATAGCAGATGGCCCGAACTTGAAAACTTTCTTGAAGACTGGGTTAACACACAGAGAGCAGGCGGCCGCGGGGTTTCCACCGTGCAGATCAGACTGAAGGCTAAAGCAATCGCCACCAAAATGAAAATCGAAGATTTTAGAGGTGGGCCATCGTGGTGTTTTAGATTTATGAGACAAAAAGGCCTGTCCGTCAGGGTACGCACGACTCTGTGTCAGCAGCTCCCTCCTGACCACGAGGAAAAACTTGCTAACTTCCGCACATTCACTCAAACAAAGATAGCGGAGAATTCCATCGGGCCAGATGATATCATAAATATGGATGAAGTACCTTTGACGTTTGACCTGCCTCTCACTCAGACTGTTAATAAAAAAGGTGACTCGTCCGTCACACTGAAAACAAGTGGCCATGAGAGAACGCATTTTACTTGTGTTCTGAGCTGCACAGCATCCGGACTAAAGCTTCAACCGATGGTGATTTTTAAGCGGCTGACAATGCCAAAGGAAAAATTCCCAAAAGAAATCATGGTGAAAGTCAATAAGAAAGGTTGGATGATGGAGAGTCTAATGAAGGATTGGCTGAGAGAGTGCTACGCCAAGCGACCAGGGGGATTTTTTCACAGAAAAAAACGGCGCTGCGCGTTGAGTGGGAGGCTTGGATGACGAGCAGCGAGAAATCCTTTACCATGCGAAGAGCATCTTTAACTCAAGTCTGCCAGTGGATCCTAAATGCGTGGAGCCGTGTCACAATATCCACCATCACCAACGGGTTTCAAAAGGCTGGACTGCTGCGTGATGAAGAGGACCGCATGCGCTCAAGTGAGAGCGACAACGAAGAGACTGAAGTGAGTGACGAGATCCTGAGGTTGTTCAATTCGGACACTGAAGAAGAGGACTTTGATGGTTTTAGTGCGCAGGAGGAAGATGAAGAAGGCGATCAATAACTTTTCCTGGTAGGCTGCAGTATATATATATATTTTTTACCAGTTGTTAGGAGATATTGGAATGTTGTTCGTGCACTCTTCAGTAAAAAAGTATACGCAACATAATTTGTGTGTTACCGATACGTATGTATATTTAAAAGTAGCTGTGTTACAGGCACTGTTCGAAAAAAAGCATTTGCAATATGTATTTGTTTATGTTACCATATGGATTTAATTAAAAGTTAAAAACTCCTTACGTGTAATATCTTTCTGTGTAAATATCTCATATTACAACGTGGGACACCTGCGGCTTAAAATCCGGTGTGGCCTGTACAAGTACAAAATTGATTTTCTTTCTAAAATTAGAGCGTGTGGCTTTTAATCAGGTGCGCTCTGTAGTCCGGAATTTAAGGTATGTTTTTTGCTATATTCAGATTCAGTTTAGAGCCAAAAAACAGCTTGGATTGATTTGGAATTAAAAGCTATCAAACAATTTCATTTAACATCAATATTAGTAGCTCCATTATCTTTCTAAAATTCCAAATTTAAATCTCTACCCTGTTATTAAACAGTCCTTAAGGATTTGGTTTCAGTTTCACAATTTTTAAAATTTTAAACAATTTCAGTTGTCTAGCTCCTTACATTGATTTTTTTTAAAAATTTAAACCTTCAATAACTGATCCCATTTTTCTCTTATGGAGAAATAAGGGGATCTGTTGGACATTTTTTTTACAAAAATATTTATCTAAGTTTCCAGATATCCAAGAATCTGATTTGTTAAATACTATTTTGAATATGAATCCTTTAGTAAGAGGTTCCATTGGTAGAATTTATAATTTATTTTTACTACAAAAAGATAACCTCTCACTAAAGATTAAACAAGATTGGGACAGAGAACTTACTATGAACCTTCTTAATAAAGATTGGTTGTGAGTTCTGAAAATGGTCAATTCGTACTTGATATGTGTCAATCACTGTTTATTTTCAAATTATAGACCAGTTTCTTTACTCTCACAGTTTTCCAAAATATTGGAAAAATATTTGTAAGGTTTTAAATGATTTTATAACAAAACATAATGTACTCTGTGAACAGCAACATGATTTCAGACAAAACAGAACCACTACAATAGCATTAATAGATCTTGTAGAAAAAATATCAAACGCTATAGAAAGAAATACACAGTGGGAATATTTGTAGATCTAAAAAAAGCATTTGACACCATTGACAATAATTCCTAACAAAATTAGAAAGATATGGTATTAGAGAGGTGGCACTAATTCAGTGAATTCAGTGATTCGGGTTTTAGAAAATACAAGGGCTTACGCGCAGAGGTCGACCTCCCAAGCAGGTTCTGGCCCAGACTGTGGACATTGGGGGGTGTATCGCCGGTTCTGGGGGGGGGGGGGTTATGTGGCGACCCATTTCCTAGCGTATCCGAACCGACTCACAATTAGATAGCCTACGGGGGTTTGCGAGCACAGAGCTTTGGAGCCTCTGCACCATGGGGGGCCGGTTGACAGAGGCTTAAAAGTGAGGCTGAAGTTTTCGAATAAAGTTTTTTCCTTCGACTGCAGTTACCGACTCTGTGTCGTAATTTTAGCGCTGCGTGTAGCACACCGCTACAATTGGTGCTTATATTAATGATTTGGTTGTATGGAATGACACATGGGAAGAGCATACCTCAGCAGTAGAGAAACTATTTGAAAGGCTGTCTGAGGCGAATCTTACTGTAAACCTCGCTAAAAGTGAATTTGGCCATGCCACTGTCATGTATGTAGTAGGCCAGGGCCACTGGCTCCTGCGCAGGCCAGGTTTGGACTATTGCTGAGGTTCTCGTTCCGATGGGCAAGAAAGCGTTAAGAAGGTCTTTAGGAATGGTTGGATATAAGTTTTCTAAGAACTTTGCAGATATTGCTCTCCCCCTAGTGAAACTCCGAGGGAAGAGTGCAAGACCTGTATGGAGTGACCTTTGCCAGGAAGCATTTGAATGCCTGAAACCAACCTGTGCTCATAGCACCTGATTTTAATAAACCATTTTCAATTGCGGTAGATGCTCGTGATGAATTTGCCAGGGCAGTGTTGTTGCAAAAGGATGATGATGAAATTGATCATCCAGTAGCTTATTTCTCAAAGAAATTTAATGCACATCAGAAAAATTACTCTACTGTTGAGAAAGAGTTGCTATCACTCATTTTAGCATTGCAACATTTTGATGTCTACATACGTCCTGCACAGAAATCACTTGTGGTTTACGCGGACCATAATCCATTAGTGTTTCTGAGGAAAATGAAGGATAAGAATAGAAGGTTACTTAACTGCAGTCTGATCTTGCAAGAATATGACATGGAAATAAAACATGTGAAAGGTACTGACAACATTATAGTTTGTCTAGATATTAAGTTCAAGTTTGTATATGCTTTGCTATGTTACCTAATAACTACACATAGATAATTCTCCACCTTATAGCACATAGAGTAGGTTGCATTCCTAGCGGATCTCTCTCCTTTAAGATATGTTATATCCCACTAACAGATCCGTATCCGGAGCTGCAAGATGGAGAACAGGGTCAAAGGTTATTAGTTAGCATGGGACCAGCCTACTGGTTCCTTCATTTCTATCTATTGGGTGGGGTCTATTAGAGTAGGTTCCTTTCTTGATTGGGCAGTTCTTTTGATGGATTTCTCTTTCATAAATGTGTTACTCCTTCTGGTTGCACCTGCGCCTTTTGGTTTAATCTGTACTTGCGTAACATTTCTTTTATATAATATTAAAATCAATTTTAAACATGGATGTTAATAAAATCAATATAATATCTTGGAATTGGAATAGTGTCAATCATCCCATTAAGTGTAAAAAGATTTTTAAGAAATGCTGATATTATTTTTGCGTAAGAAAATCATATACGAAAACAGGATGAGGATAGATTTTTTCGCTTTTGGAAAGGGCCTCTTTTTCACTCACTGTTGGATAGTAAAACAAGAGGCGTTTCTATATTTCTTAGTCCCAAAATCCCTTTTGTACACCTTAATACTACAACTGATTCAATTGGAAGATATTTAATTGTTACTGGTTTATTATGCGAGCATAAGGTAGCTCTGGTGTGTGTATATGCACCTAATGTAGATAATTCTGATTTTTTAAAGAATTTTTTCAGAGTTACCGAATCTCAATGAATGTAAGTTGATCATGGGTGGTGACTTTAATTGTTGTTTAAATCCGGCGATTGACAGGTCATCAACCAATCCATCACTTCCAAATGAAGAAGCAACTTATATTAACACCTTTTTATTAGAATATGGCCTTGTCGATATTTGGAGATATAAACACCCCAATTGTAAAGATTTCTCTTTCTTCTCACACGTCCATCATAAATGTACTCAAATTGATTACTTTTTTTTAGATACACGCACGTCTGTTAAACTCCGTTATTGAATGTGCATATGACATCATTGCACTTTCAGATCACACGCCTTTAAAGTTAACCCTTAAGCTTTCGGATAGATTTTTGAAAACCTCACAATGGAGATTGAACCCGTATTGTTACAGGATCCAGCTTTTGTTAATTTTATTAAGGAGTAAATTTCTATATTTTTTGAATTTAATACAAGTGAATGAATGTCAAATCTGGTTATATGAAAAACATTGAAATATTCTCTTAGGGGACAGATACTCTAATATTCAGCAGCCTTGAGAAAGAAACCTAAAGTGGAATTGTCAGTGCTTATTAATAAAATTAAACAGATAGATAAAGCGTATTCAGTTAAACCTACTGAAGACCTATATAAAGAAAGGGTCGAACTTCAATCACAGTATGATTTATTTCTGACCTTTCCCATTGAACAGCAAATTTTTAAATCTAAAAGTTTATTTTATATACATGGGGAAAAATCTGCTAAACTTTTAGCGGGTCAGTTAAAAGCTGGGATGGTCAGAAGACAGATGTTAAAAATTCGCCGACCAGATAGAACAGAAACTTTAGATGCTTATGAAATTAATAAGATATTTACGGACTTTTATTCTAATCTTTATAAATCTGAATTCTCTGATAGCACTATGACTACAAATAAATTTTTGCAAAGGTTAACCGTACCCCAAATTTCGATTCAAGATGTCGATATGGTAGATGCACCTATTAAACAAGAGGAGATAGCCAAGGATATATACTCTATGCAATTAGGTAAAGCTCTGGGACCTGATGGTTATACGGTAGAATTTTACAAGACCTTTCATGAAATGCTTATACCACATCTTCATCAAACGCTTACCGACTCTACATCCTCTGGGAACCTTCCTAAAACTTTTTATGAAGGACTAATTTCATTAATTACAAAAAAAAGGGAAAGACCCACTGGAATGTGTATCCTATAGATCTATTTCTTTATTGAATGTAGATTTTAAAATTCTCTCTAAGATTCTAGCAAATAGGCTTCAGACTATCTTGCCTAATGTTATCTCAAACGATCAAACAGGATTTATTAAAAATAGGCACTCACATTTTAATATTTAAGATTATTAAATATCATTTATTTCCCCTCAGCCAAAGAATCAGAATGTATTGTATCCTTGAATGCAGAGAAAGCCTTTGATAGGGTGGAGTGCCCTTATCCATTTCAGGTTTTGAAGAGGTTCAATTTTGGTCCAGGATTTATTTCCTGGATTAAGTTGAATTATCATGCCCCGGTAGCTGCGGTTTTAACTAATAATCAAAAGTCTCCTTACTTTAGATTATATAGATTATATATTATAATATATATTATAGATTATAGATTATAACCCGTCAGGGTTGTCCCCTTAGTCCTTTATTGTTTAATTTGGCTTTAGAACCACTTGGTATTACTCTTAGGGATTCTAATTCTGTGCAGGGTATTAGGAGAGGGGATATATTACATAAGGTTTTGTTATACACAGATGATTTATTAGTTTACATTTCAAATCCTAAGAAATCTATTCCTTCTATGTTATCTATATTTATGAAATTTGGTACTTTTTCTGGATATAAACTTAATTTACATAAAAGTGAATTATTTCCTATTAATAATTATTCTGATTATTATGATCAAATAACTGTTAATATTGCCAAAAACCATTTTACTTACTTTGGTATCAAAATTACAAAAAATTTACAAAACCTATATAGGTACAATTTCGTCCCTTTAGTTGAATATACTCAACAGGCGCTTTCTAAATGGTCACCTATGTCGATGTCATTGATAGGTCCAATAAGTGCTATAAACATGGTTATTCTACCAAAACTTTTATATATATTTCAAGCAGTTCCCTCTTTTGTTCCAAAAACATTTCTTGATAAAATAGATTCTTTGATTTTATCTTATGTTTGGAATAATAAAAGCTCTAGAATGAATAAACTTTTATTGCAAAAATCAAAAAAAGATGGCGGACTGGCTTTACCAAACTTTAGATTTTATTATTGGGCAATTAATATTCACTATATTACTTTTTGGATTTATGATACAGACGACCAAGATCACCCTTCATGGTTACAGTTGGAGGAAAATTCAGTAGTGAGGTTTTTGTTAGCTTCTTTATTAGGAGCTCCTCTTCTGTTTTCGCTTTCCAGAATAGGTAGACAAGCTCTTAACCCCATTGTTAAACATACTTTAAAAATTTGGTCTCAATTTCATAGATTTTTTGAATTAAATGATTTTTTTACTTTCTAGTAATATTTATTCTAATTTCTTTTTTAAACCATAAACTTTGGATAAGGCTTTTTTAACATGGAAAATTAAGGGAATAAAAACTATTTTAGATTTGTTTTTACAAGACTGTTTAATGTCTTTTTCACAGTTAATGGATAAATATGATATCTCTAATACACATTTTTTCAGGTATTTACAGATTAGGAATTTTTTACATGATCTTTACCGAATTACCCCTTGGCCTGCTCTTCAAATTTGGCTTATGTCATTTTTCAGTTTAAACCTTTTCAAAAATGATTAATAGCTGTCATTTATAAACAGTTAGTGAATGCTCGCATATCACCTCATGATAGGGTTCATTGTACCTGGGAAGTAGAACTTCAACATTCACTTTCAGATAATCAATGGAGAAAAATTTATTATTTAGTCAATAGTACATCTATCTGGGCACACCATATCTTAATTCAGTTTAAGATAGTACATAGGGCCCATATGTCCAAAGATAAATTGGCGCATATTTTTCCAAATATAAGCCCTATTTGTGACAGATGTAATGCAGAAGTGGCTACTCTAACTCATATGTTTTGGTCATGTGTAAGTTTAAATAATTTTTGGAGGGATGTGTTTGGAATATTATCTAAAGTTATAGATATGGATGTTCAACCTAATCCACTTACAGCAATTTTTGGGAATATTCCAGAGGAAGCAAGCAAAGTGTCTGCTTCCACCCAACATGTGTTAGCTTTTTCAACTTTACTGGCAAAGAGTGCTATTTTGCTACATTGGAAAGAATCTAACCCACATACTGTGTTCTATTGGCTCTCCTCCATTACGTCATGTCTAAGCTTGGAGAAAATCAGAAGCCTGACATTTGAAACATCCTTTAATTTTGAACAAGTCTGGCGACCCTTTATTCAATATTTTCACATGATTTAATTTATTTTTATTTACTTATTTTTCTTTATTCTCTTTGGGGAAAATCCTTATCCATGAAGGTATGGAGATGACTGGAAGGATGTGTTTTTTTCTCTCTCTTTTGTTTCTAATTTTATCCTCAATTGGACTGCCCAATCTTTCTTTTCCTTTCCTTTTTTTTCTTTCTTTTTCTTTGATTTTTGTTTCAGGTTAGTTAGTGGGTTTTTTATTCCTTATCAATAAAATTTCCAATTTTCTTTATGATTGTTATGAGGAGTTGTAGTTTTTTTGACTATTGTATATATAACAGCATAATATTTTACTTACTTGATTTTGATATTATATACTTTTTCTTTTTACTATTGCTGTTTATATGCCTTTTATATTATCTACTTGTTAAAATCCTCTTCAGACTTGTATATTCTTTATTTGGAAATCAATGAAAAAAGATTGAAAATGGAAATAAAACACATGAAAGGTACTGGCATTATAGTTTGTCTAGATATTAAGTTCAAGCTTGTATACTCTTTGCTATGTTGCCTGATAATTACACATCTACGCTTTAAGCTGTATAATCGATAGTTAAGAGAAAAATCTTACTCCTTGATCAAAATTTTCCTCAAAAGGCGGGAGGTGTGACGAGATCTGAAGGATTATCAAATATGGACTGTTCCTTTAAAACGAGAGAGAGAGAGAGAGAGAGAGAGAGAGAGCGGAGAGCATGTGTGTTATTTCAGCGATGAGAGAGAGCAATGAAAGCCTGTGAGTTGCCTTGGAAACAGCAACGCAGAACTATATGACGGACAGCTGGTGTTCAGTTGTTGTGGAATATATACAAAGGCAACTGGCTTTGTAATCACACAGCAGAGACACATGAAAGACACTGCCACTGCTGGAGCTTTGTGTGCTCAATACAAAGGTGGGGTTTTAGCTCACAGTGTGGACAAAGGAGTGATCGGTGGAAAGCTATTGATGTGTTTAACCCTCACCTGGATTGACAGCTTTACCGTGTGAAAACGGCATTCTCTTGTGTGTGGTCACAAGATTCAATGGCACTGGGAAGACAAAACATCTCCCTCTCTCCCTTCAATCTACTCAATTCAATATCTAGAACTGAATTGACTTCATAACTATACCATCGTAAGACTGTATCATTTATCATCTGAGCTGGGAGAAATTTGGGGACCTTATTTACCCACTTATATATGCATATACGCGGCTAACCTGTTTGCTTTATCTTGTTTTATATTACTTTATCACGTAGTTACTAATAGTGTTTATAACGGAAGACTCACAGATTCCAGGTGTGTCCATTTCTGCTGGTCCTTTTTAACCCGTTACGGGTACGTAATAACTGGTTAAGTAGTTATTTGGAAGACAGGTATCAGTATGTACAAATAAACAACTTGAATTCAAAACTTTTGAGGGTAATTTTTGGGGTTCCACAAGGTTCAGTGCTAGGTCTATTGCTGTTCATTTTGTATATAAACAATATATGTATGGTTTCTCAGACATCAAAATATATATCATTTGCTGACGATACAACTATATTTTGTACTGGGGAACATCTGAAACAACTTTTGGATACTGTGGAGAAAGAACTAAAAATTATAAAGAAATGGTTTGATACTAACAAATTATCACTGAATCTAAGTAAAAGTCAATTCTTAATATTTGGAAACCGTGTACCAAACTCATGTAGTAAACTTAGAATAAATTATGTTGAAATTGATAAGGTAAGGGTTCTGGTGATGTCATTGTCCAGAATGGCAGCTTAAGTCAATAGCTCCTCCGGAAAAACGCATATTTTGTCTCATTAATCCATCAAATATAAGATCTTTCGAGAATATCTCAATTGATATGGGGGCAAGAATGGAGATAAAAAATCAACACTCTGAAGCCTATGGACAAGAGGAGTTCAGCAAGTGGCTCTCCTACCCAACCACGTAGTAACAAGGCTGACAATGGGCCTCATTCAGGCGAAGTGGCAAATATGATAAAAATTCTGGAAGAGAGACAGGAGTTCCAAAAAGATAGAAAACAGCAAATAAATGATATCAAGTCAGAGCTCGCCATCAATCAAAAAATAGCAGTGGCAGAGACACGAATTGAGAAGGTGGTAGATCACGTGCAAAACATGGAACAGATACTAAGTAAGACGATAAAAATATTGAATCAACAAGAAAGTAAACTAATTGACCAGGAGGAAAAATCACGATGGAAAAAATATCAGGATATGCAATGTTCCTGAAGGAGTGGAGGGTTTGTCTATGACGGAGTTTGTATGAAAGTTGCTGTGAGACGTGCTGGAGATTCCTTCGACTATGGAGCTTGAAATTGAGAGGGCATGTCGTGCGCTTGCCCTGAGGCCTACTGGAGACAGAGAAGATAAGCCACGCTCAATAGTAATTAGATTCCTTCAATACAATACCAAGGCGGA
Source organism: Hypanus sabinus (assembly GCF_030144855.1). Classification (NCBI taxonomy): domain Eukaryota; kingdom Metazoa; phylum Chordata; class Chondrichthyes; order Myliobatiformes; family Dasyatidae; genus Hypanus; species Hypanus sabinus. Next base: position 18,372,822 of record NC_082707.1, read on the forward strand.
GATTCTACGAAGGGCCTGGGGAAAGAAGAGGGTGTTTTTGGATGGTAAATTTCGATCAAGATTACCCCCGGCGGTCCTGCAGAGATGTAAAGAATACACTGAAGAAAAGCGAAAATTAAGACAAGATTAGATTCCAAATTCCGTACCCTGCTAAACTGCAAGTGTTTTATGAAGATGGGATCCAACTGTATCAGACAGTGGAAAAGGTGACTACAGACATGAAGGCCAGAGGGCTCCCGTCAGCGGGATGAAACCGAGGGAAAGCCTGGCTGAGCAGTGATCCCGCTCTGCTTGGGAAATAGTGAGAGAATCGAGAAAGCAGGGGACAGGAGGAGGGCGAGAGAAATATATCAGGAAGAGACCGTGAGTTTTCTGAAGACAGCCCTCACCCCCTTCAGAAGATCCATAAGGTTTGGCTAACTTTTTAAAAGTGTTGTGAAGCAAAAATTAGACGGTGATGTACCTATCTCGAGAAATACTTATAATGTGGATATTACCCAATTATTCTTTTTTGTTCATTCATTCACTCCATTTACCCCACCTAAATGTGAATATATATATGGGAGGAATACGCAGGGAAATCATTTCTGTGTAATGCATACAGATTTTTTCACTTACTTTTATGGGTACTGCAATGGGGGCCCTCAACTCACAGGTAGGAGGGGGCTATCCCCCACAGCTAGAGGTTTCCTCTAGCTCAACCCAGGGTCATCTACTGGAGACCTCAGCCTCGAAATTACACCTTTGTTGCCTTTTTTTATTATTTGCGTTTTTTGGTTCTTATTTGTTCAGGGGGTAGTGTCATGGTCCAGATTGGATTCCCTTTAAATTTACCTAGTTTGTGTTACGATCCACTGACTCCTTGTTTTCCTTTAATTCCCTGTTTTCCCGTGTCCCTCAGGCTTGGTGATTAAAGGCAATTTACTCTTGACCGAACCGGCAGTTTATAAGTCTCCGGCTTCAGCCGTTCGGCACAAGAGCATTATGGAGTGTTAGCGAAGTCACCGAAGCTAGTGCAAGCCAAAGTCAACTAGCTGGAGCCAACTAAATTTCTTGCCAGAGGAAGCCAAGACACTTCCTGAAGCAAGTGCCAGCAAGCTGCCCTCCCTTGCCAGAGCGGGGTCCGGGCAAGGTTAACCCGCCAGGGTGAGTCAAGAGCTCCCGCTGCTCGAAGCAAACTTGGGCCCAGTTATAGTACCTACATTGTTGTGTGGTCTCGTATCCAGATCAGTAGGCAGGCTGTTTGCTGTTACTTGAATGAACCGTCATTGTTTTGTCGTCTTATACCCAGCTCAGTAGTCAGGCCGTTTGCCGCTACTCGAGTGGACTGTCGTTTGTCATTCCGTGTCCAAATCCAGTATCAAGTCCCGCCTCTGGAGTTCCAGTATCAAGTCCACGTTCTGAGGTTCAAGTATCAAGTCCAAACTCCGAGGTCTGTATTCCAAGTCCTGGCTCTGATCCCTGAGCTCCAAGTCCTAGCCCCCAGACCCCGATTCCCAGCCTAGTCCCAGGCCTGACACCCACTTCCTCTTTGCTCTCCTTGATTTCTCTCTGTTCTATCCTTGCGTCACAACTCTCCTTGTAAATAGTAATAAACTCTATTTAGTTAACCTTACAAAACGTGTTTGTGTCCTGCATTTGGGTCCTCCTCAAGCACCTTTGCCCCCTCACACTGTGACAAGTAGATCGATTAAGTTTTATTCTGCTAATTTCAATGATATATTGACAGATAAATACACATGTCTAAGGACAAAATAAAATTCATTTCTTTTAATGTCAATAGGCTGTTAAATCCAATCAAACATAGTAGAATTGTATCCAAAATGAGAAAAGAACAAGCCCATGTATTATATTTACAGGAAACTCACTTAAGTAATAATGAGCATGGAAAACTAAAGAGAATGGGCTTCACTAATTTGTTTTTCTCCTCATATAAATCAGGGCATTGGAGAGGAGTTGCTATTCTTATCTCAAGCAAGCTAAATTTTGAAAAAAGTATTTGAAATGGGAGATAAGGAGGAAAGATATATTCTGGTAAGGGTGAACATAGATGGAAATTCAGTTACTCTATTGAATATATACGCATCCCCAGGAAGTGATATTAGGTTCTTTCAGAAAATTACTAATATTATGGTAACGGAAACAGAAGGTCTCCTGATATGTGGGGGAGACTTAAATTTACAATTACAACCGAAGTTAGACTCTTCCAATAGAAATACCTATGACACACAATCCTTACATAAGAAAGTTAATACACTTTTTGAGGATGTTGGTCTAATTGATATATGGAAAGACCTTTTCCCCAACAGAAGGGATTGCACTCATTATTCTGCCCCCCATTCTATATATACAAGAATAGACTATTTCGTAACGTTTGGAAAAGACAAAGACAAAATAAAACACCTGTGGAATTGGGATGTATGCACCTATACATTTAACTGTTGATTTTGACCTACAACCAAAGAATACTATTTGGAAACTAAGTTCAAGTCTACTCATTGATCCCTACTTTAAGGAAGAAATTAAAAAAGAAATTGGTCTTTACTTAGAATTGAATAATGGAGAGGTTTCACCTCCCATTCTATGGAATATTCTGAAGGCTGTTTTAAGAGGGAAAATAATAGCAATATCTTCATATAAGAAAAAAATAAGGAATAAAACATTAGAGGAATTACAAAATAGGCTGAAGGAACTAGGGGAAAAAACACAAATTGAATTTGGCACAGGATACATTTGAGGAAATTAAAAAAATTAGGAATGAAATTAATAGTTTGGCAGGACTTCTGGTAAGATGGCGATTGTTATAGACAATAGGTGCAGAAGTAGACCATTTGGCCCTTCGAGCCTGCACTGCCATTCTGAGATCATGGCTGATCATCTACTATCAATACCCGGTTCCTGCCTTGTCCCCATATTCCTTGATTCCCCTATCCATAAGATACCTATCTAGCTCCTTCTTGAAAGCATCCAGAGAATTGGCCTCCACTGCCTTCAGAGGAAGTGCATTCCAGACCCCCACAACTCTCTGGGAGAAGAAGTTTTTCCTTAACTCTGTCCTAAATGACCTACCCCTTATTCTCAAACCATGCCCTCTGGTACTGGACTCTCCCAGCATCTGGAACATATTTCCTGCCTCTATCTTGTCCAATCCCTTAATAATCTTATATGTTTCAATCAGATCCCCTCTCAATCTCAATTCCAGCGTGTACAAGCCCAGTCTCTCTAACCTCTCTGCGTAAGACAGTCCAGACATCCCAGGAATTAACCTCGTGAATCTACGCTGCACTTCCTCTACAGCCAGGAAGTTCTTCCTTAACCCTGGAGACCAAAACTGTACACAATACTCCAGGTGTGGTCTCACCAGGGCTCTGTACAAATGCAAGAGGATTTCCTTGCTCTTGTACTCAATTCCCTTTTTGTTCAGTCGCTTCAAACTTTTGCTCCGTTACATTTCTTACCTTCGCACTATGTGTCTCCCTTTTTAAACCTTAGTTCGTTATTCTATCTGTTTTTTTCTTATCTGCCTGCGAATACGTCTATCTTACAATGGCTACAAAAAATTCTAAATCCAGGTAAAAAGAAACTCCCACGTCTGTCTGCCGAGATTCTCTCTATCCTGGAACAGAATCGACAAGACATTTTAACTGATATCAAGACTGAATTTAGTGCCTCTATCAGTCAGCTGGAGTCAAAATTGGATCAGATTAATGCCAGAGTGGATAATCAAGCCGAACATTTATCTTGCATCAACCTAACCCCTGAAGATTTAAAACACCGCGTTCAGAATTTGGAAACTCTCTGTTCCAAATTAACAGAGCAAAACAGCAAACCTATTTCCAAAATGGCGGATCTCGAAAATCGGAGCAGGCGCTGCAATCTGCGAATTCTCGGTTTGCCAGAGGCCACTGAAATGGGTTCCTCCGTTGAATTTTTCTCTGTGAGATTTTCGGGAAAGAATTTCTCCAGACTCCACCTGAGCTAGAAAGAGTTCACAGAATTTATGTCCCTCGAGCTGCTTTGGGTTCTAGAGCATGACCAGTTATCCTGTGGTTCCATCGTTATCAGGTGAAAAACCGTTTGATTATGGAGGCACGCTGACTTTCCAAAATAATACCATTCATATCGTGGAAGACTATGCTCCCCAGGTTCCGAAGATGCGTGCCGAGTTCAAAGGCGATATGAAAGAGCTCATTAATCGTGGATTCAAACGGTCCCTTCGCAATCCTGCCAATCTTCGAATTACGCTTACGAATTACGAATATAAGTGGTTTAAGTCAGTTAGAGAGACTGAGATGTTTGTTGGAAATCTTCCAGCCATCTTGACTTCTTTGGACCCGGTTTGACTTTCTAAAATGGCTGATGAGTATTTCTTGAATTAAAGTCTTTTTTGCGAACTCAGACTCTATTTGAATAATTTAGTCCTTAACTACTGAGAACCTAAGGGTTTTAGTTGGTCTCTCCTTGGACTGGGTGTGATTTTCTTAAATAGATGATTTAAATTAATGTTTTCCTGTGGACTTAGATTTCATTTGTGTAATTTAGTTTACTTTTGAATAACTTTAACTATAGAGAACTACAACTGGTCTTAAGTTATTTGGGAGGCTTAGAGTTTTTTTTATTGAAGGTCTCCCTGTCAATTTACTGTGTAAGACCTGCCTTTTTTAAAAAACGGTTGATATGTACTCTCTTTAAATATAGAATTTCCCTCTTTTTTTTCCCCCTTTTACCCTTTTTTTTCCAATTTTTTCATAGTTTCTCACGGGTAGATTAGTTCTTGATTATTATTTTGTATTAAGTTTTATATTCTTTCTGATGAAGTTGTTCCTATTTGTGATTTTGATTTGTAGTGCATAAATTAGTTAGTATCCGCTATATTATTCACACGGAGCTTATGTTAATGTTACAGAACTGGAAGTTGGTTTTTGGGCTGTCCCATTTTTTTTGTAGAGCTAGCTGCTTTTTTGGGTAGCCATCTAGTTTTGGGTTGTGAAGGTGGGGTGGGTTCTCCAGTACCAACACTCTATTTTTTTTTGTTTTTCCTTGTTATCCAGGACATGTCAATGTCCTGATTTTATTGATTTATGTTTATATTTTTGCTTCCAAACTGTTATTGCAATGTTTGATCTTATATATGTCTACTGCCTTTTACATCTTAACAATTGAAAATGGTCAGTCCATTGAAAGTTGTGAGCTGGAATGTAAAGGGATTGAATCATCCTGTTAAAGGAAGAAAGGTCTTCTCCCATATTAAGCAACTTAAAGCTGACATTGCTTTCCTCCAAGAAACTCATATTCGTAGTTTCAATAATTCGCCGCTTATGTCAAAGTAAGTGGGTTAACATTTTCATTCATCCTTCCCGCCCAAAGCTAGGGGGGTTTCCATTCTTATCAACTCAAATGTTCCTTTTGAACTCCATAGTAAGATATTTGACACAAGTGGCTGTTTTATTATTGTTTCTGGCAAATTATATAATAATAAGGTAGTACCAGCTAATTTGTATGCTCCTTTTTTTGAATGCTTTTTTTCTTCATTACCAGATCTGCACCTATAATCTCTTATATTGGGTGGCGACTTTAACTGCTGGTTAGACCCAACTTTGGATCGATCGTCCCCTGTTACTAGATTACCTGTTGGTGAGGAATGAGATTCAGTCCTTAGCAAGAGGTGACTTGGGAACAGGGGAAGTAGAGTCTGTGTGGATTGAGCTGAGGAACAGTAAGGGTAAAAAGACCCTAATGGGTGTTGTGTACAGGCCCCCAAACAGTAGCGTGGATATTGGGTACAAGTTGATTAGGGAGTTAACATTGGCATGTGCTAAAGGTAATGCAGTCGTTATGGGAGATTTCAACATGCAGGTGAACTGGGAGAATCAGGTAGGTGCTGGACCCCAGGATAGGGAGTTTGTGGAGTGTCTAAGGGATGTATTTTTGGAACAGCTTGTGCTTGAGCCAACCAGGAACGAGGTTATTTTGGACTTGGTGATGTGTAATGAACAGGAATTGATAAGTGATCTTGAAGTAAAGGAGCCATTAGGAAGTAGTGATCATAACATGATAAGTTTTTATCTACAATTTGAGAGGGATAAGGGCAGATCAGAGGTGTCAGTGTTGCAATTAAATAAAGGAGACTATGGAGCCATGAGGGAAGAGCTGGCCAAAGTTAAATGGGCGGATGCCCTGGCAGGAAAGACAGTGGATCAGCAGTGGCAGATATTCTTGGGGATAATACAAAAGATGCAAAAGCAGTTCATTCCAATGAGAAGGAAGGATTCAAAGAGGGGGAAGGGGCCACAGTGGTTGACAAAGGAAGTCAGAGATTGTATAGCATTAAAGAAAAAGAAGTATGACAGGGCTAAGATGAGTGGGAATACAGATGATTGGGAAAGATTTAAGGAACAGCAGATCTTAACTAAAAAAGCAATACGGAGAGAAAAAAATCAGGTATGAGCTCAGTCTAGCCAGGAATATAAAAGGGGATAGCAAAAGTTTTTTTTAGCTATGTGAAGAGAAAGAAGATAGTTAAGAACAACGTTGGCCCCTTGAAGAATGAATTGGGAGAAATTGTTATGGGAAACAGGGAAATGGCAACAGAATTTAATGCGTACTTTAGATCTGTCTTCACCAGGGAGGACACAAGCAATCTCCCAGATGTATGGATGGGCCAGGGTCATAAGATATCAGAGGAATTGGGACAGATTGACATTAGGAAAGAAACTGTGATGAGTAGACTGGTAGGACTGAAGGTTAATAAATCCCCGGGTCCTCGGATGGTCTGCATCCGAGGGTTCTAAAAGAGGTGGCTCAGGAAATTGCGGATGCATTGGTAATCATTTTCCAATGTTCCTTAGATTCAGGATCAGTTCTGAAGATTGGAGAGTGGCTAATGTTATCCCACTTTTCAAGAAGGGAGGGAAGGAGAAAATGGAGAACTATCGCCCTGTTAGCCTAACGTCAGTCGTGGGGAAGATGCTTGAGTCCATTATTAAGGTCGAAATAGTGGCACATCTTGATGGCAGAAATAAGATTAGGGCGAGCCAGCATGGATTTACCAAGGGCAAATCATGCTTGACTAATCTGTTGGAGTTTTTTGAGGGTGTAACAAGGATGTTAGACGAGGGTAAGCCAGTGGATGTTGTGTACCTAGATTTTCAGAAGGCATTCGATAAGGTGCCACATAGGAGATTGGTGAGTAAAATCAGAGCTCATGGCATTGGGGGCAGGGTTTCAACATGGATAGAAAACTGGTTGGCAGATAGAACGCAAAGGGTAGCAGTGAATGGGTGTTTCTCGGACTGGCTGGAGGTGACTAGTGGGGTACCACAGGGCTCTGTTTTGGGACCACAGCTCTTTACGATTTATGTAAACGATTTAGATGAGGGCATTGAAAACTATATCAGCAAGTTTGCTGACGATACTAAACTGGGTGGCAGTGTGACATGCGAAGAGGACGTTAGGAGAATACAGGGAGACTTGGATAGGCTGGGTGAGTGGGCAGATACTTGGCAGATGTCATTCAATGTGAATAAATGTGAAGTTATCCACTTTGGAAGCAGGAACAAGAGGGCAGAGTATTGTATGAACGGTGTAGAGTTAGGTAAGGGAGAAATGCAAAGAGACCTAGGAGTCCTAGTTCACCAGTCAATGAAGGTGAATGAGCAAGTGCAACAGGCAGTGAAGAGGGCAAATGGAATGTTGGCATTTGTTACAAGGGGAATTGAGTACAAGAGCAAGGATGTCCTTTTGCATTTGTACAGGGCCCTGGTGAGACCACACCTGGAATATTGTGTACAGTTTTGGTCTCCAGGTTTAAGGAAGGACATTCTGGCAATTGAGGAAGTGCAGCGTAGATTCACTAGGTTGATTCCTGGGATGGCAGGGCTGTCTTACGCAGAGAGATTGGAGAGATTGGGCTTGTACACGCTGGAATTGAGGAGATTGAGAGGGGATCTGATTGAAACATTTAAGATAATTAAAGGATTTGATACGATTGAGGCAGGAAATATGTTCCAGATGTTGGGAGAGTCCAGTACCAGAGGGCATGGATTGAGAATAAGAGGTCAGTTATTTAAAACAGAGTTGAGGAAGAGCTTCTTCACCCAGAGAGTTGTGGAGGTGTGGAATGCACTGCCTCGGAAGATGGTGGAGGCCAATTCTCTGGATGCCTTCAAGAAGGAGCTAGATAGATATCTGATGGATAGGGGAATCAAGGGATATGGGGACAAGGCAGGGACTGGGTATTGATAGTGAATGATCTGCCATGATCTCAGAATGGCAGTGCAGACTCGAGGCGCCGAATGGTCTACTTCTGTACCTATTGTCTATTGTCTACCTACTAAATCTGCTTTAGCTATTCTCTCTTTTCTTTCTAACTATGGTATCTCTGACATATGGCGTTTCCTTCATCCTACTGAGAGAGATTATGCCTTTTTTTCACCTGTTCACCATACCTTTACTAGAATTGAATATTTCTTAATTGATAATCAACTTATTTCATTTGTTCATTCTTGTGACTATCAGAGTATACTGATCTCTGATCATGCCCCAGTCACTTTGTCTCTAAATTTTCCTGGTCTCCCTCAAAGGAATAAACATTGGCGCTTTAACCCAACTTTATTATCGGATAATGATTTTGTAAAATTTATTAAGGACCAGATAACTTTTTTCCTAAACACTAATACGTCATCTGAAATTTCACCCCAGATTGTCTGGGATGCTATGAAAGCATATTTGTGGGGTCAAATAATTTCATATACAGCACATCTTAATAGAAAGTCCCGTCCAGAGTGATTAGACCTGATTAAATTATTAAATTATTAAATTCTTAAATTAAAGAATTAAATCAATTATATGCTCAGACTAAAAACCCCGAATTATATAAGAAGCGTGTAGAACTCCAAACTAAATTTGACCTTCTCTCTACTCAACCAGTTGAACGTCAACCTCTTGAGAGTAAGAGTCGCTTTTATATTCAAGGTGACAAATCTGGCAAGTTTCTAGTTAATCAGTTGAGACGTTCTAAAGCTAAACAACATATTACAAAGATCCAGAAGGAGAACGTGGATATTATATCAAATCAATCAGGAATTAATGACTTACTTAAGAATTTTTATTCTTGGCTTTATTCCTCCGAATCCCTGAATGAGAATATTTCTGTTGACCTTTTTTTAAATAGCTTGAATATCCCTTCGATTTCATCTGATTCTAAAGCAAAACTTAATGAGCCTATATCATTAGAAGAAGTACCTTTTGCAATCTCTGCACTGTCGTCAGGCAAATCTCCTGGTCCTGATGGGTTCACCATAGAATTTTATAAATCATTCTCTTCACTTCTTTCACCTCAGTTCCTCTCAGTACTATCTGCTTCATTTAATTATGGTAAATTGCCACCCTCATTTAATGAGGCATGTATTATTCTTTTATTTAAAAAGGGCAAAGATCCAACAGAGTGCTCCTCTTACAGGCCAATTTCTTTGCTTAATGTTGATGTTAAAATTTTGGCCAAAGTTTTGGCTCATAGATTAGAAACTGTTATACCCTCTATTATTTCTGATGATCAAACTGGTTTTATTAAAAAACATCTTCCCTTTTTTAACATACAGCGTTTATTTAATATTTTATATTCACCTTCAACTGGGACTCCTGAATGTGTTATCTCTCTCGATGCAGAGAAAGCGTTTGATCGTATAGAGTGGAACTACCTCTTTGTGGTTTTAGAAAAATTTGACCTCGGTCAAAGTTTTATCTCTTGGATCAAATTACTACATCTATGTCCTACCGCCTCTGTTTTGACTAATTCTCAGCAATCCCAGTTGTTTAGCCTTAAACATGGCACCCGTCAAAAATGCCCCTTAAGTCCCTTTCTTTTTGATTTGGCTGTAGAGCCTCTGGTGATTGCATTTCAAAGTTGTCCTGAATTGACGGGGATCTGGAGGGGGGGGTGTTGAGCATAAAGTTTCTCTTTATGCTGATGATCTATTACTTTTTCTTTCAAATCCGTCCACATCCTTACCTCCAATGTTTTCACTTCTTGATCAATTTAGCCAGTTCTCTGGCTATAAACTTAATTTACATAAGAGCAAACTTTTTCCAATTAATAAAGAAGCACAAGTATTAGTATTTCACGACCTCCCCTTTAAAGTAGTTGATAGTCAATTTACCTATCTTGGTATTACAGTTACAAGGAATTTTAAAGATCTTTTTCGTGAAAATTTTGCCAATCTTTTATACTCTACAAAACAGAGTTAGTCACAATGGTCACCTTTATCTATGTCCTTGCTAGGTCATGTTAATGTTATTAAAATGTATGTTCTCCCTAAATTTTTATACTTATTTCAATCTATTCCAAAATTTATTTCTAAAACCTTTTTTGATTCCTTAGACCCTATTATCTTGTCCTATCTGTGGAAGGGTAAGCGTTCCAGAATTAACAAAACTTACCTTCAAAAATCTAAAAAAGAGGGCGGCATGGCCTTACCTAATTTTCGTCTATACTACTGGGCAGCTAACATTCGTTGTCTTATCTTCTGGTCTTTTTTCCATAGCCAGTCTGACCGCCCTAAATGGGTAACAACGGAGCTGAATTCCACTAAGGATCTATCTATCTCTGCACTTCTTGGATCTGCATTCCCTAGTAGTTTGCCTAGACCGGGGGTCGGCAACCTGCGGCTCCCGAGCCATTTGTGGCTCTTTCACCTCTGTGCTGCGGCTCCTTGTGGCTTTGGGAAATAATTGGTCAGTATTTAATTAAAATGTATTTTATGTTAGTTTGTTAGCTTTTGAAATGTAATTCTAAATTTGAAGATTATGGTGATCTTGTACAATCTAAGTGTGGCGACACATTTCCTCATAATTAGCCAGCATTCCGGCTAAGGGAGATAGCCTACGGGGGTTTGTGAGTACGCGTCTTTTGCAGCATCTGCGTCCATGGGGGCTGGGTTGAGGGAGGCTTAAAAGCAAGGCTGTTTAGTTCGAATAAAGTTATTCGACTGCAGTTTACTGACTGCGTGAGCACACCGCTACAACGTGTTTTTATCGCTATTAATATACGTCACCACTGCCAATACCTGACACCCGCCAGTGCGCGATTTCTTTAATTTTTCGATCCAAGGTAAGCCAACTATGGAGAATTCTAAAAAAAGAAAAGTGACTGAAGAAAACAGAACGTTTAATGATACGTGGACAGATTCATTTGCTTTCACTGTTGACGAGACTGGTTTACCGGTATGCTTAATATGCAATGAGAAACTAGCAAACAACAAAAAGTCAAATGTCGCAAGGCATTTCCAGAATAAACACGCAGCCTTTGCTCAAAAATATCCGGATGGAGATGAGAGAAAAAAAGCCGTTTCGGAACTGATGCGGAAGGTTGATCTGAGCAAAAATCATTTCCAGAAATGGATGAAGTCTGGAAAATCAACGACATACGCCAGTTATATTGCCGCTCAGGAAATAGTCAGGCACGGGAAGCAGTTTACAGATGGAGAATATATAAAAGAATCTTTCATTAAGATTTCAGAACATCTATTCACGGACTTTAAAAACAAGAGTGAAATTGTGCAGAAAATCAGGGATATGCCCCTCTCTGCAAAGACTGTCAAAGACAGAACCATAAAAATGGCAGAAGACATCACAAGACAGCAAATTGAAGACATCAATTCAGCTGTGGCCTACTCGATTGCCTGTGACGAGTCTAAAGACAAAGGTGATATTGAACAAATAGCGTTGTTCTGCCGGTATGTAAACTCTGCCGGGCCACAGGAAGAACTGATTGAGTTGATACCTCTAAAAGACCAAACACAGGGGGAGGACATCTGTGAGGCTGTCTTGAATTGTTTAAGAGCCAAAGGAATAAAGACCACCCATCTGGTGTCAGTAGCTACTGATGGGGGCACCGAATATGACGGGAACGCACAAGGGAATTGTGGCTTTACTGCAGAAGTCGCTGGACAGAAAGCTGCTGACTTTTCACTGCATCTTGCACCAAGAGGCACCGTGCGCTCAAACATTTCCTCCGGAATGCACAGAAGTAATGGATGTTGTCATTCAGATTGTCAATAAAATATTGGCAAAAAGTTTAAATCACCGTCAATTCCGTTTGTTACTGGACGAGCTGGAAATTGCATATTCTGATCTCCTGCTGCACAACAAAGTCTGATGGTTGTCCAGCGGGGAGGTGCTGAAACGCTTTGTCGCGTGTCTGGAAGAAGTGAAAACTTTCCTGGGCAGCAAAGGGCTCAACTTTCCTGAGCTGGCACAGCCAGAGTGGCTGGAAAAGCTACACTTCATGGTAGACATGACAGCGCACCTGAACACGCTGAACACAGCTCTTCAACGGGGTAAGGACGTACAGCCCTGCACATGTTGGAGGATGTTTTGGCATTCGAGCGCAAGTTGACGTTGCTTGCCAGAGATTTACAGAAAGGCACATTGTCTCACTTCCCCAATTTGAGAGAGTTCAAACAAGGTCACGACATGATAAATTCGGAGTATTTACATTCTGCAATCATCGCAATGCAAACATCGTTTGGGAAACGCTTCTGTGAGTTCAGAGAGGAAAAAAACACATTATCCTTCCCGGTCACTCCCCTAAGCATCGATCCATCCCTACTAAATACGACTGCATTGTCAGGTGTGAGTCAACCTGAACAAGTATGATAAATATTTTAATTGCCTATTATTTTACGTATATTCATATGTTTTCATTGTTCAGTGAAATAGTCCTTTTATTTTTCAGGTTGACAGCTGGCTGACGTTATTTTTGGTTTGCTGCTGGCGGAAAATTTAAGTTTGGCGTTTTTCATAAATACAAGAAGGTCTCAAATAGACGTTGAGTATTTTACTTAAAAGTAACCTTCAACCCAACGTCTTTTTTTCGGAGTTCAAAATGTTTTTGTTGCATGCAGAAATGTAATTTCATTTTCTCTGCAGGAGTTCATCAATTTCATAAATGCAACACATTATAGTTTGTTTATACATAGCATAAAGGCAAAACAAAACGTTGTATGCAGTGTTATTTCATTTTAAATGTCAAGCGGGTTTTGCGGCTCCCAGTGTTTTCTTTTCTGTGGGAAACGGGTCCAAGTGGCTCTTTCAGTGGTAAAGGTTGCCGACCCCTGGCCTAGACTAATTGTTAATCCTCTTGTTAGACATACTCTGTGAATATGGGCCCAGTTTAGGAAATTTTATGGTTTCTATGGTTTTTCCCTTTCTAGTCCTATTTTACATAATCATCTTTTTCTACCTTCTGTGCATGATTCAACATTTTATGATTGGTATAGAAAGGGCTTTAAGTATTTTGTAGATTTTTTCATTGATAATCGCTTTGCATCTTTTCAACAGCTTTCTGCTAAGTTTAATCTACCTAATGCCCATTTCTTTAGAGATCTCCAAATTAGACACTTCATTAATCCATTATTACCCAACTTCCCTGAGATGCCCGAGAAAAATGCTATGGACTTGTTTCTTTCTATTAATCCATTGTGTAAAGGTTTAATATCTTTTATTTGTGATAAATTAGTATCCTTACGGCACGCCCCCTTTGGATAAAATCAGAATGGCTTGGGAGCATGACTTAAATATCCCTTTATCTGATGAGGTTTGGGACTCGATTCTCAAGTCAGTTAACTCAACTTCTCTTTGTGCTCGCCACTATCTTTTACAGTTTAAGATTGTTCATAGGGCTCATATGTCCAAATCTAAATTATCTCGATTTTATCCTAATATTAGTCTTCTTTGTGATAAATGCAAAAGTGGCGAGGCTTCTCTCATTAATATGTACTGGACCTGTCCTCGTCTAGAGAAATTTTGGAGGGATGTTTTCTTAACTTTATCCTGTATTCTGAATTGCCACTTAGAACCTAACCCTTTAATTGCTCTTTTTGGTTTCTTGGCTGAGACAGATATACATTTGAGTTTGACTAAACATCGAATATTACCTTTTGCTTCTCTCCTGGCTAGACGTCTAATTCTTCTTAGATGGAGAGATTTTGCCCCACCCACGCACGCTCAATGGCTTAACGATATTATGTCCTATTTAGATCTTGAAAAAATTCATTACTCAATTCTTAATTCGGACATAAAGTTTCATAAGGTCTGGGGACCTTTTATTGAGTATTTCCATAACTTTCCTTTTGACTGAGTTTCTTTTTCAGTCACTTGCTTTCAGCTTTTTTTTTTGGTAGTAGGCATTATTATCTTCTGTTTTTAATTGTATTTACAGTTTTGGGGGCTTGAATGTTCTGATCTATATTTCCTATATTTTGCTCTGGTTGGTCTGGAGTTTTTATTTCTTGCGAGGGTGGGGGTGGATACTAACCTTACACCACTTCAATTTGGGTGCTTTTTCAATTATTATATTCTGTATTATATTACCATTGTATGTTTATCTTGCACTGTATTAATTTCCTATTTTGTTTTTGGTTTTTTTTGTAGTAGTGTAGAAAATGCATAAAAAATCAATTAAAAAAAATAGTTTGGCTATGCAAGAAATCAGGAAAAATTTAATGTTTCTGAAACAGAGACATTATGAAAGTGAATCTAAGTCTATGAAAATACTGGTGTGGAAAATGAAAAAAAAAGATAGCAGAAAATACAATTCATAGAATTAGGCATCCAAGAACAAAAATGATAAAAAAAAATAAGCTAAGTGAAATTCAAGAAGCTTTTGAAGTGTTTTACAAAACTCTATATTCCAAAGTTCCAGGGGGAAGCAAAACCCAAACTGACACATTCCTGAATTCTCTAGAGTTACCCACTTTAAGCGAAGAACAAAATAGAACGATGACTGCTGACATAACCGAAGTTGAACTATAAGCTGCAATTAGTAGGCTTAAATTAAGCAAGTCACCAGGATCAGATGGGTATACCATTTTTAAAGAATTTAAAAATTAGTTAATTCCTGTCTTACTCCCCACACTGAACTGGGCTCTAAAAAAGGCACAAATGCCACCCAGCTGGAAGGAAGTGATAATCTCAGCTATACCAAAAGAAGGCAAGGATAAAATGGAATGTGGGTCATTTAGACCAATATCCGTTCTTAATGTAGATTATAGGTTATTTACCTCCATCGTGGCCAAACGATTAGAGGAGTTTCTACCCATACTGATACGTAACGGTCAGACAGGTTTTATACAACAACGCCAAACATAAGAAGGACACTTCACATTATGGATCATTTACAAAAAAATAAAATCGAAGCAATAGTGATAAGCATGGATGGTGAAAAGTCATTTGATTTGTTTAATTGTAATTTTCGTTACAGAGTTTTACATGGATTTGGATTCCATGACACAATTATTAAAACTATACAGGCACTATATAACAACCCTACTGCTGGGATTAAAATCAATGGATATTTATCAAATAGTTTTACCCTAGAAAGGGGCACGAGACAGGGTTCTGCATGGTCACCGCTACTCTTCGCATTATATCTGGAACCATTAGCTCAATACATCTGACAAAATGAAGATATCAGGGGAATTACTATTAAAGGGTCAGAGCATAAATTGGCCTGTTACACAGATGATGTTTTGATCTATCTAGGGCAACCAACATACTCTTTACCTAAATTGATGCAATCCTTTGAACAACATGGTCAATTATCAGGATACGGGCTGTAATGGAGTAGGTAGCAGTAGCTACATGCTCCGAAATTATTCGCTTACTTTGCTGTTTAAACCTATCTCGGTGAGAGCACCATGAGTAAAAACCACTCTAAAAAAGAAGTTACTTTAGAGACTTTGACTGAAATGTTTCAACAAATGTTAGAGAGACTCGAAAACTTGGATAAATTGGATGAGTTGGAATCCAAGTTTGATTTGTTACAGAATTCCTTAGACCTGGTTAAATCTGAAATGAAAATGCTTAATCGGAAACTTGGAAGTATACAGCAGACTGTGAATGACCATGAAACTCGTATTAAGCTACATGAAGAATCTCTGCCGGTGTTGCAGAAGGATATTGAAGGTCACAAGAAAAATTATAGGGAACAACTTAAAAAATACGACGCGTTACTGAAGAAACTTACAGATTTGGAAACCAGGAACCGAAGGTGCAATATTAGAATTCTTGGGCTTCCTGAAAAACTGGAGGGTAATCAACCTATCGATTTTTGTGCTCAAATGCTGAAAGATTTATTCCCTGATATATTATCGGAACTACCAAAATTTGAGCGCGTTCACCGAGTTACTCCGCCTAATTGGAATTCTGCAAAACCTCACTCTATTATCATTCGCTTTTATGACTATCAGCTTAAAGAACGGATCCTCCGTGAATCAAGGAGGAAATGCATATTACAATTTCATGATCAACAGTTTTGGATTGTTCAAGATTCTCCGCCGGAAGTTCTAAGAGCTAGACAGGCTTTTAAAGAGGTCATGTCTGATCTTTTTAAGCTTGGCTGTCACCTTTCTCTCAGAGATCCGTGTAAACTCAAGGTTACTACTTCTGATAATAAGGTTTCTGGGTTTACAAAGCCTGAAGAAGCTTAGAAATTTTTACATAGTCTCCATACTTAAATTCAACCTTGAATATTTCTCTTTATGCCAAATATTTTAATTTCATGTGTTCAATCAAGTAATTGGCGCTTTTTCGATAACAAGGTTTGTTGGTTTACAAAGCCTGATGAAACTGAGAAATTTTTACATAGTCTCCACACTCAAATTTAACCTTAAATATTTCTCTTTATGTTGAAAGTTTTAATTTCATTTGTTTGATTAAGTAATTGGTGCTTTGTTACCTTTCAAACTATGCAAAATATGCAGGCAGAGCGCATCCATTTTTTCTTTTACTGTTTTCTGCCATTACACGGGTTCTCTAATGTTACTTTTTCGCAGCTCTTTTTAAACAATACGTTATATTCTTTCAATGTTACGTTGATTTTTACCTTTTTAGTAATTTGACTGAAAGTAATTATGTAGGGTGTACATGTAGTAATTACTGAGGAATCAAACTATAGGGTGTTTTGCTTTACTTTAAATTCACTCTGCTTTTCCTATTTTTTGATTATCTATATATCTTCCGGGTTTTTTTTACTGTTTTTCAATAGTATACAATACTCTATATTTCTTATTGCTGGTTTTTGGTTTTTTCATTATTTTACCATTTTGTCATTTTGTCTCCCTTGAATGCCTTAAATTAGTCATGTAGGAAGCTATCTAAACCACTTCTCTTTCTAATTATTTTTTATTTGTTTCTTTACTCCTTTTTTTTGCACCCGCAAGCACATGTTGTTTTCCTTATTGGCTTTTACTAATATTTGATTTTATTGCCTTTCCTTTTTACCAAGACTAATACTTATATTTTCCTATGGGTTTTCTTTCGTAAATAGCGAAAGTTATTTACTTTGATATTTTGTTTTTGTATATTGTGTTGCCCTTAAGACATTTGTTTAGTTTATTACATTTTCGCTTTAGTAATTTGTTTGTAGTTATTTTCTAGTTAAAGTTAAGGTTGTTGAAAGTAAATTCATTAGCTGTGGGGTATCGCAGCATGCAATGACGTCACACCCGGTTTCGCCGCGTCTTGTGGGAAAATACCGGTTTTGAGAAACGGGAAGTTGGGGGCTTGTGTGTGCAGGATCAGCGCAAGAGAAGTTTTCATTCTACGCACTAAGAAACATCATTGAAGCAACGCCGTAAGTTCATAAGATAATAGATATGTTGAAGTCAAAATGTTAATGCTGATTCTGTTAAAAGTAATGATGGTTGACAAAGTTTATGTTCTTTGTTATTGAAAGGGTTGCCAGATAGTTTGTGTTGAAGTTAGTTGATTGCGCAGGTAGATTCTGACTGTATGTCGTATTTTAATGTAATATAGTTGTAGTTTTACTTTTGCAAGTATTTATGATGTAAATGCAATGCCAAGAAAGAAACAAATACTGCATATATTTTGTATTGTTTTATCAAGAGTTTTCACCATACATTAATGTGGAAGAGTGAACAGTAAATGGTTAATCTTACTGGGATCCTGCTTCATTGACTAAGGTTTACCTCGGTGTTTGGTTCAGAGTTTCTACACCTGAATGAGAACACTAGAGTGAAAAGGCGTTGTTATCAGGTGTTTCAACAAGTGGTATGATGGCATTGCGATCCAGCGTCAAGTCGCTGCCATCCAGCACCAGGAGCAGTAGGGCATCAACAAATAGGACGGCCCACGCAAGAACTAAAGCAGAAACCGCCAAGGTGAGAGCGTCATACGCTGAACAGCAAGCAAAACTGAAAATGGAAAGGGTAAGGATAGAAGCAGAGTTAGAAGTGCTGACGCTATGCCGAGAAGCCAAAGCTACCAGGGTAGAAGCAGAAATATTAGAAAACATTGAAGAAATACATATTCTAGATGAAGTAAAATCTACTTCAGAAAGGACCACAGTGGAACGCATTAGCGACTACATCCAATCTCAAATGGACTTGAAGAGTTGTTCTTCCTCTCCATACTTATTTGTTAATGTCCCATTTCATGAGGAGTCAAAGAGAAGTCCAATTGCATCACTTCCATCTGAGGAAGACAATTTACCCTTGCAACTTTGCGAAGAACTCAAGAATGATGACAAATACTTCTCGACACCAAGCTTACTAGATTTGGCAAGAGAAGAGGCAAAGGCTGAATTCAGAACAGCAAATCCCATAATGAACGTACACCCTCAGTCACATGTCCGCCAACATATTCCCCCAGCCAGCGTGCCTCTTGCAGTCGAACCCATGGCACAGTATTTAGCACGACAAGATCTCGTCACTTCAGGACTATACCAGCTTGATGATAAGCCTGAAAATTATCGTGCATGGTACTCCTCATTCACTAATGCTATCAGTGGAGTCCAGCTCGAAGCAACCCAAGAGTTGGATCTTATGACAAAATGGCTGGGAAAAGAGTCATGTGAACAGGTGAGATGCGTACCTTCAGTGTACATCAACAACCCCGAGCTAGCCTTACACAAAGCATGGGAGAGACTTCGGGAGTGCTATGCGGCCCCTGAAATAACTGAAACAGTACTATTTCGACATCTGGAAAATTTTCCTAAGGTGTCAGCCAAGGACCACACTAAGTTAAGAGAGCTCGGAGATCTACTCATGGAGATTCAAGATGCTAAAGAAGACGGCTATTTAACTGGCCTGTCATATTTAGATACTTCATACGGAATTAGACCAATCGTGGACAAACTTCCATTTGGGCTGCAGGAGAAGTGTGTGCCTGTTGGCTCAGAGTATAAGGAAGAGAATGGTGGTTTATTTCCTCCTTTTAAGTATTTCACTAGGATTATGTGCAAGGAGGCGAAGAAGCGAAACGACCCTAGCTTCATGAGTCAAGGTAGCAGTACAATTCACACCAAGCCAGTCAAATCCACTTCAAATAATTTTAACATCAATAAACCTGTCTCAGTGCGTAAAACTGAAATCTCCACAACTAACAATGACCCTAGCAAGAATTGTCCATTGCACAACAAACCCCACCCCCTCAAAAAATTCAGAACGTTTAGGAAAAAACCCTTTGACGAAAGAATGGCCCTTCTCAAGGAGAAAAAAATGTTTTAAATGCTGTTCTTCTACCTTTCACCTCGCTAGAGAGTGTACGATCCCTGTGAGGTGCTCGGAATGTAATAGCACTAATCACAATGGGGCCATGCATCCCAGCCCGTTACCGCAAACTGACAAAGCACCTTCACCCTCACAAGAGGATGGCGGGGAGGGAGAGGATCACCCCAAGACAACTGTTGTCAGCTCGAACTGCACATAAGTTTGCGGTCAAGGTCAGTCAAGCTGTTCTTGCTCAAAGATCTGCCTCACTAAGGTATACCCTAGGGAAGCCAAAGACAAGGCCATCAAAGCCTATGTGATTCTGGACAACCAGAGCAATTGCTCACTAGTCAGACCAGAGTTCCTTGACTTGTTCAACATAGAGAGTAATCAGTTCCTATACTACCTTAGAACTTGCTCAGGCAGCGTAGAAATATATGGCAGGAAGGCAGAAGGCTTCCGGGGGGTGGAGTTTCAAGATGGCGACGTAAGCATCTGCCTCTTAGGCGCTCTTTATTTTTTCAACTATAATCACCCTTTAATTAGATCTTTTCGAACTTAATCATATGAGTTGCTACTTCTGATTGACCCTTTTTTCCTAAAATAATATTTGATCTAATTTTGTCAAACTTAAAATGGCTACAAGTAAGAAATCGGCTAAGGATCCTTTATCCATCGACGCAATTTCTAATCTTTTGGACGTTAAACTGGATGCTAAACTTGCGGGTCTGGAAGGCAGACTAGAAGGTTTGGATAACAAGCTGCAAAGTAAAATGGCAAGTTTGGAAAGTAAAATGGCAAGTTTGGAAAACACGTTTACCACGAAAATGTCTGAACTTGAAGGAGCTGTTAAATCGCTTGATACTAAGTTTCAGTCGCAGGCATCGGTTATTCAGCGGCATGAAGATAAGTTGGCGACTCTTGAAAAATTAATTGTTGAAAAAGTACGTACAATTGAAGTGTTGGATAAGAAGGTACAATCGACTCTTAAGACTGTAGATCAGTATAAGTTTAAAATTTCTGATCTCGAAAATCGATCTCGCAGACAGAACTTGCGTATTATCGGGTTTCCCGAAAAAGTTGAGTCCGGTGAGTTAACTGAATTTTTCTCTAATTTACTATGGGAAATTTTCGGTGATGAAGGTTTGCAAACTAAACCTGTTATCGACCGCGCTCACAGAGTTGCGAGGTTTTCGTCTGTGCCTGATAAACCACGAGCGGTGATTGTTCGCCTTCATTATCCTCGTGAGAAAGAGCTTCTAATTCGATTAGCTCGTAAAAAAGGTATGATTTCCTACAAAAACTTTCAGTTTCGAATAGTCGAGGATTATTCTTTTGAAGTAATGAGAGCCAGGATCGCTTTTAAACCAGTGATGGCAGAGATTCATTCGATCGGACTTAAACAAGCTTTAATGTATCCAGCGAAGCTTAGAATCGTGCTGCCCGACTACAGTCAACGATTTTTCAACACTCTGGAAGAAGCGAAGAAATTTGTTGGAGAATTTCGATCTTCTACTGCAACTTGAACTATGTGTTATGTGGAAGATTTTTCGGAGAGAGGATATTTTTCTATTTTAAGTTTTAACCTATGAAGTTGGGTTATAACTTTTTATTTTTTGATCTATGGGTTCGGTTTTTTTTTACTTGCTTCATTGTTTATAGATGTTTTTTTTTAATTTTGATAATATTCTTTTTTTTCTTTCTGTTTTGGTTATATACGTTTATATTTTGCATTAATGATTTATCTTTTTTTTAAGTTGTTTATTTTTCCCGTAAGATTCTGTTTTTTACAAGCATTTATCTGTTTGCCTGTACTCAGATATGGGACGAATGTTTTGGACTTTTAGTTTTTTTTATATATATGCTGTACTGTACTATATCCCTTTCTTTTTAAATGTTATTTTGTCTTTTAACAGATTGCTGAACTCACATTTGTATTTAGTAATATGGTTTTTTCAAAATGGCGTTTCTTCTTCCCATAAGTCTTTGCTCTTGAAACGTCATCTTGTATTTGAATATGGGATTTTTTTTTTAAAGGTATACTACACTTTTAAATTTTGACGTTTATACCTTTTTTTTATAAATGATTGTTGTATTATATTAGTTTTTCTTTATTATTCTGATTGATATATATATTTTTTTTTTTTGCAACTCTATATTTTAATTTGGGTGATATATAGTTTTCTTCTAATCTTTTTTTTATAGAGGTGCCATCTTGAAATGGGGGTAATATTAGTATTAGATTATGCGCCTGCCGCTTGGCTTTTTTTCGAAGGGTGGGGGGAGGGGGTAGGGATCTTTTTTCACGCTTTTGCTTTTTATTTTTTTGCTTTTAGTTTATGGGCCGACTTTAAATTACTAATATTGTTGAGGTGTCATGTTCTCCGGCTGCTCCTGAATCAATTTTCCTCCTTCCTGAATTGTGGGTTATGTGTCTTTTTAACCTTTTATGATACACACAATTAATATTGGTATGATGGATAGATCTGTTAACTTTATCTCCTGGAATACTAATGGTTTAAATCATCCGATTAAACGCAAAAAAATATTTAAAGTATTCCATAGACTGAATGCTAATATTATCTTTGCACAGGAGACCCATATCAGGAGGGAGGATAATCAACGTTTTTTTAGGTTCTGGAAGGGTCAACAATTTCATTCGAATTGTACCGCCAAAATTAGGGGTGTGTCTATTTTTATAGATCCCTCAATATCGTTTACACATCATGAAATTATCTCTGACCCACAGGGTAGATTTTTGTTGATAACTGGTTTACTTTTCCATCGGAAAGTTGTTCTAGTTAATATTTATGCTCCAAACTTTGATTGCCCTGATTTTTTTAGACGTTTATTTACCTCTCTTCCTAATCTAAATGAATATATGTTGATAATGGGTGGAGATTTTAATTGTTGTTTGAATCCTTCGATGGATAGATCTAAACCTATTCGCACTCTTCCGAATAGATCAGCCCTACTTATTAATTCATTTTTGGTTGACTCGGGAATTACAGAAATATGGCGGTTTTTGAACCCTAAAGATAAAGAATTTTCTTTTTTTTCACATGTATATCATAGCTACTCTAGAATTGACTATTTTCTTATTGATCATCGGTTATTAACGGATGTTATTGATTGTAAATATGATTCTATTACTATTTCGGATCATGCACCTTTGAAGTTATCTATTAAGATTTCGGACTATTCCAATAACACCAGATCTTGGAGACTTAACGCTACTTTGCTTCAAGACCCAGAATTTATTACTTATATAAAACAGCAAATTGACTTGTTCTTTTCTACAAACTGTACTGAAGGAATCGACAGAGGAATACTTTGGGACTCTTTTAAGGCTTTTATTCGTGGTCAAATTATCTCATATTCTGTTGGTAAAAGAAAACAAAGATATTTAGATATTGCTTTATTGGTGGATAAAATTAAGGAAATTGATAAGATTTATTCCGTGACTCCTACCAAAGAACTTTATAAGAAGAGAGTTGAGCTTCAAATGGAACATAGTTTACTATTATCTTCTTCAATTGAAAATCAATTAATTAGGACCAGGGCTCAATTTTATATTCATAGTGACCGTACTGGTAAACTGTTAGCTAATCAATTAAAGGCTATCTCGACTAAGCGACAAATTATTAAAATTTGCAAATCAGACGGTAATTTAACTACTGATCATAAAGAAATTAATAATACCTTTCAAGATTTTTATAAATCTTTATATCATTCAGAATTTGATGGTGACCAGTCCATGATAGATAATTTTTTTAACAATTTGAATATTCCTAAACTGACTGATGAAGATCATAGTCTGTTAGATGCTCCTATTTCTATAGTGGAAATAGGAGAGGCTATTTCATCAATGAACTCAGGGAAAGCTCCTGGTCCTGATGGTTATATAGTAGAATTTTTTAAAACTTTTTCTTCTTTGCTTTCTCCTTGGTTATGTGAAATTTTTAATGATGCGTTTGCTAAGAAGAGATTACCTCAATCTTTTTATGAAGCTAATATTTCTCTCATTCTTAAAAAAGATAAAGATCCTACTTTATGTACATCTTATCGCCCTATATCATTATTAAATGTAGATTCTAAGATTCTTACAAAAATTTTAGCTATTAGATTAGAAAAAGTACTGTCTCAGATTATTTCAGAAGATCAAACTGGTTTTATGAGGAATCGGTATTCCTTTTTTAATGTTAGAAAATTGATTAATATAATTCATACTTCACCACCCACAATCCCAGAATGTGTTATTTCATTAGATGCTGAAAAAGCTTTTGATAGAGTTGAATGGATATATTTATTTAATACATTGAGAAATTTTAATTTTAGTCCTAATTTTATATCATGGATTAAATTAATATATCATAAACCTGTTGCTTCTGTTTTTACGAATAACCACAGATCCTCTTTTTTTCAATTATCTCGTGGTACGAGACAGGGTTGTCCCTTAAGTCCTTTATTATTTAATATTGCATTAGAACCTTTAGCTATTGCTATTCGTGAATCTCCTAATATTTTTGGTATTACCCGTAATGAGAAGTTATATAAATTATCTCTTTATGCTGATGATTTGCTGTTATATATTTCTGACCCTGATAGGTCTATTCCTGCTATTTTATCCTTGTTGGTTCAATTTGGTACTTTTTCTGGTTATAAACTAAATTTAGATAAGAGTGAATTATTTCCTTTAAATGCACAAACTTTATTGACAGATAGGACACCATTTAAAGTTGTTACTGATAACTTCACTTATCTAGGTATAAAAATTACCAAGAAATATAAAGATTTATTTAGAATGAATTTTTTACCTATGCTTCATCAAATTCATCAACTTACTACAAGATGGTCTCCCTTGTTTTTATCATTAATTGGTCGGATTAATGCTGTCAAAATGATGATTTTACCGAAATTTTTATATTTATTTCAAGCCTTACCAGTTTTTATTCCTAAGTCTTTTTTTGATAGCATTGATTCAAAAATTTCTTCATTTGTGTGGCAAAATAAAAACCCTAGGTTAAGTAAAAAGCAATTACAAAAATCAAAAAAAGATGGTGGTTTAGCTTTACCTAATTTTAGATTTTATTATTGGGCAAATAATATTCGTAATTTATTGTATTGGAAATTAGATTTGGATTCACCACTGTGCCCACAGTGGGTAAATTTGGAATGTAATGAGGTAAAGGGATATTCTCTATTCTCTGTTCTTGGTTCTTGTCTTCCTGCGGATTTAGTTAAATTTAATAAACAAATATTTAATCCTGTTATTAAACATACATTACGAATTTGGTTTCAATTTCGTAAGTTCTTTATTTTGAAAAACTTTGTTCTTGATAGCCCTATCTTATTTAATTTCTTTTTCAAACCTTCCTGGACAGATCAAGCTTTTAACATATGGAAAAGGAAAGGTATAAAATGTTTTCGTGATCTCTTTTTTGAAGATACTTTGATGTCATTTGATCAACTTTCTAATAAATTTGAATTACCTAAATCTAATTTTTTCAGATATTTACAAATTAGAAATTTTTTACATAAAGTTTTACCATCTTTTCCTAATTCAACTTTGATGGACACTACAGATTTGATCTTTACCTTAAATCCTTGTCAGAAGGGATTAGTAGCTTTTATTTATAATATGATTATGAAGATACAACCAGAAATATCAGTTAGAATTAAACAAGAATGGGAAAAAGAACTTCAATACAACATATCAACAGATAAATGGGAAAAAATTTTGCAAATGGTTAATTCTTCTTCTATATGTGCTAAACATGCTTTAATACAATTTAAAATTGTACATAGAGCTCATATGTCTAAAGATAAACTTGCTCGATTCTATTCTCATATTAACCCTCTATGTGACAGATGTCATTTAGCAGTGGCCTCATTGACCCATATGTTTTGGTCATGTCCCACTTTACATAATTATTGGAAGGATATATTTACTACTATTTCCTCAATTTGGAATATAGATTTACAACCTCATTTTATTACTGCAATTTTTGGCATACCAAATGAAGATGGCAATCAGTTTTCCCCCTCAATCAGACGAATGATTGCTTTTGTAACATTAATGGCCAGAAGGTCTATACTACAAAATTGGAAAGAAGTAAATCCTCCTACTACATTTCAGTGGCTTTCTCAAACTATTTCTTATCTGAGTTTGGAAAAAATTAGAAGCACTATTTTTGACTCATCAATTAAATTTGAAGAAACTTGGAGACCGTTTATTCGACATTTTCATATGAATTAATTTGGCCTTTTCCGGACCTTTCTGCTTATTCATGTTCAGGTATGGAGTTCCGGAGTTCTTTGACACTATCTTATACTTGTAAACTGTTGTTATTGCCTATGTTAGTTTAGTTTAGTGTTTTATTTTTTTTTTAATATATATATTTTTTCTCACATATTTTTTAATATTTTTTTTTCTTTTTTAATGGTTATTTGTTTTTTTTTCATATAATCATGTGGACTTGATTAAGGTACTTTCTTTTGTTGATGTTTAGTAGGATATTATTATCTTATTATCAATGTGATTTCAAGTCTATTGTATTTATAATTTACTTATTATTATGTTATTTTTTTTTGTGTATATGTGAAAATCAATAAAAAGATTGAAAAAGAAAGGAAGGCAGAAGGCTTCCAGCTCGAGTCGCTGGATAGTAAAGTTGTCATCCATCTCCCTCCACTCTTAGAATGCATGAAATTTTGAATAACCGCAACGAGATCCCGACGCCAAGTGCTGTGCGACACCAGCTGCATCTCCACCACATTGCCTAGCACATCGCAGAACTGGATCCAAAAGCAGAAATACTCCTGCTACTCGGAAGAGACGTTCTCCAGGTGCACAAGGTCAGGCAGCAGGTCAATGGACCACACAACGCCCCCTTCACCCAACGCCTGGATCTGGGCTGGGTGGTGATAGGAGAGGTGTGCCTTGGCAATGTACACAAACCGACAGTTAACACACTCAAGACCCATGTGCTAGAGAGTGGTCGCCATTCAATTTTTCAAACTTGCACAAGCTTCATGTGTATCAAGGAAGCACGACAAGGCTTCAACGAGTGTAGTAAAGTAACTGACAAGACACTGGGACAGTCAGTCTTCGCTCAAACTGAGCATGATAATAAACTTGTTCCATCAGCACAAGACACCATCTTCTTAAAAATAATGGACACCAAGGTCTTCAGAGACGAAGCAAATAACTGGGTCGCCCCACTACCTTTCAGAGAACCATGCTTGCCAAACAACAAAGGGCAGGCAGTCAAGCAGTTCACGTCTTTGCAACGAAACCTGAGAAGCAGCAACAATACGTAGCATTCATGGAGAAGATCTTCGCTAATGGACATGCTAAAGTAGCACCGCCACTGAGAGAAGGTGAGGAGTGCTGGTACCTCCCAACATTTGGGGTTTACCACCCACAAAAGCCCAATCAGATCAGGGTGGTCCCTGATTCCAGTGCTCAGTGGTATCTCCCTCGATGACTGTGCTCCGGCAATCAAGGACCTAGATCTAGATGGAGAAACCATACCCACACAAAGGAGTTTGGGCCACCTTTGGGAGATTACAACTGACATATTCACATTCTCCGTGCTGACCGTGATCAAGCCATTCATCCGCTGTGCAGTTCTCTCCACTGTCAACAGTGTTTTCGATCCCTTAGGTCTACTGGCGCCAGTTACGATCCAAGGAAGAGCCGTTCTCAGGGAACTTACCTCTGAACTCTCCGAATGGGATACTCCTCTACCAGAAAACAAGCTATGAAGATGGGAGGCTTGGAGAGTTTCACTTCAAGACCTAAAACAGCTTCATATCCCACGTTGGTACACTGTGACCTCACTCACCGAAGCTGCGCACAGAAAATTGTGCGTGTTTTCGGATGCGTCAACCAAGGCCATCGATGCTGTGGCTTACTTCAAAGTAGTTGGGAAGGATGGTCAAGTTGAAGTAGGATTTGTGACTGGTAAGGCAAAGCTCGCTCCTCAGTCCAAACCAACAATTCCAAGGCTTGAACTGTGCGCAGCTGTCCTGGCTGTGGAAATGGCGGATTTTATCCAGGACGAGCTAGACCTAGAGCTGGATGACTCCAAGTTCTACAGGGATAGCAAAGTAGTGCTTGGTTATATTTATAATGAATCAAAACGTTTCTACATGTATGTTTATAATAGAGTTCAACATATCCGCCTGTCTTCAAAGCCTGAACAATGGCATTATGTACGTACAGAGGATAACCCTGCAGACCATGCTTCGAGATCTTTACCTGCATCCCGTCTGGTGCAGACCTCCTGGTTCACTGGACCCCCCTTTCTGTATCAGCCACCAACGGAAAAGACTCAAATGAGCGAGACATCCGAGCTGATTGAACCCGAAAGAGACTTGGAAATTCGGCCACAAATACAAACAGGAGTCACCTACCTCGAAGAATCCATACGGCTTTCAGCGGTTCTCCACTTTGAATTCCTTAGTGAGAGGACTTGCGTTCCTCATTCACATGGCCAGATCTCACAAACACTCATCCCGAAATGGTAAATGCAAGGGATGGCACAAATGTAACTTAGCT
The DNA here is from genome assembly GCF_030144855.1 of Hypanus sabinus. Taxonomy (NCBI): domain Eukaryota; kingdom Metazoa; phylum Chordata; class Chondrichthyes; order Myliobatiformes; family Dasyatidae; genus Hypanus; species Hypanus sabinus. Next base: position 18,400,896 of record NC_082707.1, read on the forward strand.
CGCACTGCGTACAAATTGGCCCAGGCAAAGGACGTCATCCTTAAAGCAACTCAAAGAGCAGCCCTTGCAAGGGAGTTTTCAGCCCTCCAAGCTAATAAACTAATACCAAAGGACAGCCCTTTGAGGAAACTCAACCCGATCCTGAAGAATGATCTCATTTGCATTGGAGGCCAGTTAAGATGCTCTCAGCTTTCAGCTGCAGAAAAGAGCCCAGTAATCCTGCCCGAAGACAGCCATGTGTCCTTACTGCTTACTCGCCATCACCATGAACAGGTAAGGCATCAGGGCCATCACCTGACAGAGAGAGCAATCAGGGCAGCGGGACTGTGGATCTTGGGAGGCAAAACACAATTCAGTACACAGATGTGTAATCTGCAGGAAACTGTGAGGGAAGCTGGAAGCTCAACATATGGCGGACCTCCCAACAGAACGCCTCAATGCCTGCCCTTTTACATAAGTGGGGCTCGATGTATTTGGTCCCTGGACTATCATCACTAGACACACCAGAGGAGGACAAGCAGAGAGTAAACGGTGGGCCATCATGTTCAGCTGCATGAGTTCAAGAGCGGTACACATTGAAGTCATCGAATCTTTGGATACATCCAGCTGCATTAATGCTCTCAGGCGCTTCTTTGCACTAAGAGGCCCTGCAAAACAGTTAAGGTCTGATTGCGGCACGAATTTTGTTGGAGCATCCAAGGAGCTCAGGATGGACAAAATGGTGAAAAGGTACCTCAGTGAGCAGGGATGCAACTGGGAATTCAACACACCACACATCTCTCACATGGGAGGCTCATGGGAGCGGATGATTGGTATCGCCAGAAGGATCCTTGATTCAATGTTTCTGCAGCAACGCACCTGACTGACCCACGAAGTACTGTGCACAGTACTTTACTGTGCACAGCCATTATAAATGCACGACCACTCCTACCTGTCTCTTCTGACCTGGAAAGCTCCTTCATACTCTCGCCATCAATGCTCTTTAAACAGAAGGCAGGAGTTCTCCCACCACCTTGGGACTTCTCCGATAAGAATTTGTACACAAAGCAATGGAGACAGGTTCAGGCTCTCACAAATCAGTTCTGGTCTCGTTGGAGACATGACTATCTATCTTTGTTGCAACACAGACAAAAGTGGACAGAACCTCACAGGAATCTTCAAGTTGGTGATTTAGTCCTGCTCAGGGACAAGCAGATCACCCGCAACTGCTGGCCAAAGGCCAGAATCACTGCCACATTCCCTGGTAGGGATGGACATGTCAGGAAGGTTGAGTTGAAAACTTCTGACCAAGGTGGTGTGAAAACTTACCAAAGGCCAGTTGCAGAAGTTGTTCTACTTCTACCTAAAGACCGATATAGAGACTGAAGTTTGTATTATGATCATAGTGACCTTACAATGGTCAGGCGGGGAGTGTGTTGCCCTTAAGGCATTTGTTTAGTTTATTACATTTTCACTTTAGTAATTTGTTTGTAATTATTTGCTAGTTAAAGTTAAGGTTGTCGAAAGTAAATTCATTAGCTGTGAGGTATCGCGGCATGCGATGATGTCACATCCGGTTTCGCCACGTCTTGTGGGAAAATACCGGTTTTGAGAAACAGGAAGGTGGGGGCTTGTGTGTGCAGGATCAACGCGAGAAAAGTTTTCATTCTATGCACTAAGAAACATCATAGAAGCCTTCTCCGCCTCTCTGACCAGCGTGGCCTCCCAGCTACAGCCGATTCAGCTGGCGCTGAGCTCTAACCCGCCTCCTGTTGCGGCACCATCAGCCCCACAGACTCCAACCCTAGCAGTCCGAGAGCCCTGTTTACCCCCACCTGAAATTTAAAATGGTGAACCAGGCATCTGCAGATCCTTCCTGTCTCAATGCTCACTGGTTTTGAGCTGCAGCCCGCTACCTTTCCCACTGATCGATCCTGTATTGCTTATATGATCAAGCTGCTGTCAGGGAGAGCAAGACAGTGGGGTACGGCTGTATGGGACAGCACAGCTCCTTCTTGCCACACGTTTAAGGACTTTTGTGAGATGAGAAGAGTCTTTGACCGTTCCCAGCAGGGGCGAGAGGCAGCGAGGGAAATGTTGCGAATTCGTCAGGGTAACTACTCTGTTTCGGACTACATCATTGAGTTCCACTAGCCGCCACTACCCACTGGGATTCGGCAGCCCAATCTGACGTGTTCCTCTATGGGCTGAGCGAGGAGGTTAAGGATGAACTAGCCACCCACGACCTGCTTGCTGGCTTCCAAGAATTGGTCGATTTGGCCATTAAGATTGACAGCCGCATAAAACAGCGTCAGTGTGAGCATGATATCTGGGGGTCATGAAGAACCACCAGGGGACGTCTGACATTTTCCCAGCCCATACCCACATCTCTTTCTCCGAGCCCTCAGTCACCCCCATCCAGCCCAACGGAGCTCTTGCAGATTGATCGTGCCCGTCTGTCTCCTTTGGAGCGAAGGAGGATAGTCAGTACCAACTCCTGTCTGTATTGTGGTCAGGCTGGTCACTATGTATCCAATTGTCCTGTAAAAGCCAATGCTCGCTCATAAAGAGGGGACTATGGGCGAGAAGTCTTCCTCCCCCGGTCCCCCGTCACTTGAACCCTGCTACTTGCTTTTATATTGGCTGAAGGGAGGAGACACACTGTTTCAGTTTTCATCGACTCCAGGGCTGAGGGAAACTTTCAGTTCCAGTTTTGCAGCCAAAACTCGGGATGCCACTCTCCCATCTGAAGCAACCCCAGGAGGCCAGCGGCTTAACCGGAGTGAAAATGGCCTTGACTACCCACTCTACAGCTCCGGTGAGTCTCCTCATTTCTGGCAATCACCAGGAGAGCATTATTTTTCATGTAATAGATTCTCCCAAAGCTGAAGTTGTGTTAGGCCACCCATGGCTGGCTCAGCATGGTCCACACATTCATTGGTCTAATAAAAGGGTGTTAAGCTGGAGTCCCTTCTGCCTAAATCATTGTCTGCGCGTTGCTCATTCTACTCCAAGTCCGGCTCCTCTTCCTAAAGAACAGTTTCCCGACCTGTCCTCTGTACCCCCAGAATATCGGGACCTAAAGCTGCTATTCAGCAAGATTTGGGCCTCAGCCTTACCCCCGCATCGCCCCTATGATTGTGCTATCGATCTCCTTCCGGGAACCTCGCCACCTAGCCTAACCTCGTCTGTATTCCCTGTCTCCACCTGAAAGGGCGGCAATGGACAAGTATATCCAGGAGAGGCTGGCTGCAGGAATTATCCGTCCCTCCTCCTCCCCAGCAGGTGCAGGGTTCTTCTTTGTAGCCAAGAAGGACGGGTCCCTGTGCCCTTGCTGGACTATGGCGATCTCAATGATGTCACCTGGAGAACCAGTTATTTGTGAAGGCAGAGAAGTGTGAATTTCACCGGAGTTCAACTTCGTTCCTGGGATATGTGATCAGCGCTGGAAGAATCCAGATGAACCCTCAGAAGATCAAGGCGGTAGAGGAAGGGCCGCAACCCGCCTCTCGACGGGGGGGTCCAACCGTTTCTTGGGTTTGTCAACTTCTAACGCCGATTCATTCGAAACGTCAGCATCCTGGCCGCCCCGCTGACTGCCCTAATCTCCAAGTCGAAGTTTGCCTGGAATCCAGCGGCTGAGAAAGCCTTTTCTGATCTAAAGACTCGTTTCACCAGGGCACCTATTCTCCTTCAGGCTGATCCTACCAGGCAGTTTTTTGTAGAGACTGATGCCTCTGATGTAGGAGTAGGGGCTATACTGTCACAGTGCTCAGCAGAGAATGACAAGCTACACCCATGCCCTTTTCCCACAAATTTTCGCCCGCAGAACGCAACAATGACATCGGTGATTGAGAATTGTTGGCTGTTAAACTTGCACTTGAGGAATGCCGGCATTGGCTTGAGGGACCGACTACTCCTTTTCTAGTCTGGATGGATCACAAGAACCTGGAATATATCCATTCCGCCAAACGCCTCAATTCCCGCCAGACTCGGTGGTCTCTGTTTTTTGCCCATTTTAGATTTACCCTGACCTACCGTCCTGGCTCTAAGAACGCCAAGCCTGACGCACTCTCCAGGCAGTTTCCAATAACCAACAAGACGCCCGAGGTTACGACCATTCTCCCCAAGCAATATCTGGTCGCCACAGCACAGTGGGAGATTGAATCTGTGGTCAGTTTCGCCCAACAGGATGAGTCTGTTCCTGGTGCTTGTCCCACTAATCTATTGTATGTTCCCCAATCTGTCCGCTCCCAGGTTCTCCAGTGGGGACACATCTCCTGAATGGCATGTCACCCTGGCATCAGACGCACGACGGCTTTCATCAAAGATTTTGGTGGCCATCCCTGAGGAAGGATGTTGAGAGCTTCATTTCTGCCTGCCCAGTCTGTGCACAGAACAGGACGTCCAGCCAACCACCTACTGGTCTCCTGCAACCCCTACCTGTTCCTAGAAGGCCCTGGTCACACATTGCACTGGACTTTGTCACCAGACTCCCTCCATCCAATGGTAACACTACCGTTCTTACCATAGTTGATCGTTTTTCCAAATCAGTCCACTTAGTGCCCCTTCCCTCTGTCAACCTAGTGATTCAGCATGTTTTCCGTATTCACGGTCTCCCTGTTGAAGTGGTATCTGACAGAGGTTCGCAATTTACCTCCCACTTTTGGAGGGCCTTTTGCAAACTACTCAGGATCAGGGTTAACCTCTCATCTGGGTTTCACCCACAGAATAGCCTGCTCGGTCTGGCCATTAATCAGCAGATGGACGTGATGCTCCATTGTGTGACGTCTCGGGAATCTTCCTCTTGGAGTCAGCAACTTTCCTGGGTCGAGTACGCCATCAATTCCTTGCCTTCTGCTTCATTAGGCTTATCACCATTCCAGTGCTGTCTTGGCTTTCAACCCCCCTTATTCGCACCTCAGGAGGAGGACCTCAGCCGAAGCTTTTGTCCAGAGGTGTTTGCGGACCTGGAGGCGAGCCCGAGAGGCCCTGCTTCAGTCTACAGCCAGAATGAAGCAGCAAGCAGACCGTCACCGCATCGAGGCCCCGTTTCCACCAGGGTCAGAAGGTGTGGTTATCTTCGCGGGATATTCCCTTAAAGGTGGACTCCTGCAAGGTGCCGCCACACTACATTGGACCTTTCCCCATCACCAAAGTGATCAGCCCTTCGGCGGTGCATTTAAAATTACCCCCTACCCTTCACAGGATCCATCCTACATTCCATGTTTCAAGGATTAAGCCCTTCGTCTGCCACTCACTCTGTCCCACCCTGAAGCCCCCTCCCCCACCCTGTCTCATCGATGGCTCAGACCTTTACTATGCGCCAATTACTGGACGTTCAACGCAGGGGTCGTGGACTGCAATACCTTGTGGATTGGGAGGGCTATGGCCCCGAAGAAAGGTGCTGGGTTCCTGCTTGAGATATCCTGGATCCCTCTCTTATTAGGGATTTTCATAGGAGCCATCTCATACCGGCAAGAAGGGTGTCTGGAGATGCCCGTGGGGGTGGGGGAGGGTACTGTTAAGGATCCAGCCTGAACACTGGGTCGAAGGGCCTCTGCTGATAGCTCTGGACCATGACAGCCCTTAATTTCTGCCTTCTTTCACCTGGCCATGTGGGTTTTGACCCAACCCCTTAATGAACTTTTGCCAATTACCCACTTATCTCTTCACTAGCACCCACCTGTTTCCGTTTTCACTCATTACCTGGTCCATTTAAACATTGCCTTGACTCTCATTCCCTGCCAGTTTGTCCCAGCTCTGACCTGATTCGTTCTAGCCTGCTATTGTGACTGCTACCAACTGATTTTGCTGGATTTTGCCTGTTTTGGAACCTGATTTTTGCCTGTGCGCTCTGGATTGTCTGCCCTCGCTGGACTGCCTTTCCTGGGTAAGCCCTCCACCTGCCATTCTGGATTTGTGCCTGCCTCCTGTTTTTGAAAGACTGTTGCCCTTGTGCTCCTTAATAAATCCTGGTAAAAGAGCATTCATTGTTCTGCACTTGAGTCCTACTGTAACCTGACCCAACCTGACAGACCTACTTTGATTCTTTAGATGGTTATGTGTGATGAGAAAACCAGCTGGAGACGGGGTCCAGAGTTGAACCCCCGTGAACTGGTGCTGCTAACGAGGGAGAGATAAAGAACAGAGGGGGAGGGAGAGTCATTCAACTCAGATGGGAGAGAGAGAGATGTATAACTCAGTATTTTGGTGTCTTCACTGATTGTTTACCTTTGTGCCAAGGACTTTGCCTGCTTGTGTGAATCCCTGCTGACACAGCAAAGTGGTGTCAGGTGCCTGCTGAGACAGGAGGGAGTGGCCAGTTTGATTGACATGGACATGATCAGTTGATGGATGGCTGATACCCGTCAGGGGAGATGAAAGACCGGTCTGCTGAGATACCGACAGCCATGCCACTAGACACTGCAAGAGTGTTGTGTACCCACAGGACGGTGGGGTCTTGGAGGATCAAATCGGGAGATCTGTCACAAAGCTCGCAGTGTGACGGCAGGACCGGGGGGGGGGGGGGGGGCTTGAGTGATGCCAGAGTGCCGTCTCTCCCTCTCTCTCTCTCTCGTCACAACAGCAACTACCTCAACTTAAAACTGAACTGAACTCTGCATATTCTTAAGGCTATTCATTTACCCCTAGACTACCATAGAGCTTGGATTTGATTCCTATTCCTACACTACTGTATTTATCATTGCTAACCTATTATATATGTATTTGCATTTTTGATACTGTATTAGTTTGCTAACAAACTTTATTAGTTACTAGTAATTACAGACTCCAACGTGTATTCCATTTCTGCTGGTTTGGTAACCCAGTTATGCGGTATGTAACAAATTGGGGGCTCGTCTCAGGATTAGATTACCAAATTGGGGTACATTCCCTTATCTGCTTTGGTTGTGTGGGAAACCAAAAAGGCAAACAGTAGAGATGGAGCTTGAGCTTAATAAGTTTGTGGCTGGCCGAGGCTAAGAGGGAGGTACTGGTGGGAATTGCTCGAAAGTTAAAGATTACGGTGACCATTCGAATGAAGAAGGCTCAGGTACAGCTGTTAATAGCACATCATTACGTAGCCTGGGGTAAGTTTAAAGAGGAGGCATTGGAGATGTTTGTTGAGGGTAAAGCACTTACTGAGGCTGAGGTTCAGCTTCAGGCAGAGAAAATGAAGTATGAACATGAGATCCGGATAAGGAAGCTGGAGGTAGAGAGGGAAAGAGAAAAGGCTGCAAGGCAGAGAAGAAGCCAAAAAGCAGTGAGAGGAAAGGGAGAAATAAAGGCAGTTTGAGCTAGAAAAGATAAGAATATTGCAGCTGGGAGGTCCAGTGTTTGACATTGATGTATATAGCTTGAAAGAGCTGGTTGTAATTGATGAATTTAATAAGTGTGTTCCCCATGATGAAAAGGTGTTCTGAGATGAAAAGGATGCCACTACCTTGCGGGAGTCTGCTGTGTTGGCAGACAAGGTTGTTTTAGCCCACAAGGTTGAGTTTGCTCCGGATGGGAGCTTCCCAGAGAGTAGGTGGAAGGATCAGGGGAACTTGGATTTTGAAATTGGGACTGGTATTGAAAGCCCAGAAGAGGCAGATGTCCCGTTTGCCTGTGTGCAGGTTGTTGAAGTACCTGTGAATGCACAGGGTACTGAACCTTGTGGTGAAACTCAGTTAAGGTCTGAGGTGTCTGACTTGGTTGAGAAGGAATGCAGTTTTTTTGTGTCTGATGGACTTGATTTGGTGAATGAAGGGTTAACCTTGGTGCCTGTGAAAATTGAGGATTCTCAGTTATTTGTGTTAGAAGGTGTTCTAAAAGTTAGTGATGAGATGAAAGCTGGTTTAAAAAAAACACAAAATGCTGGCAGAACTCAGCAGGCCAGACAGCATTTATGGGAGGAGGTAGTGATGATGTTTTGGGCCAAAATGTTGTCACTACCTCCTCCCATAGATGCTGTCTGGCCTGCTGAGTTCTGCCAGCATTTTGTGTTATTTATTTATTTCCAGCATCTGCAGATTCACTCGTGTTGCTGATTAAAGCTGGTGTTGTGAATGTTATGAACAATGGTGATAAAGGGGCTGTGTCTGTTTTTTTAATTTCATTTTCATGGAATGGTTTTTTAAAGAAAGTATTTAAAGTTTGGACTGGTTTTGCATCCTTTGACCCTGCTTGCAGGCCAATGGTCTGTTGGGAAACTTGTCAGCATGTTACATTCTATTTCAGAAGTTGAAAGTAAGCAAGGTCACAGAGCTGTTGGTCAAGATTACAATGGGAGGAGAAAAGATTGTTTTGGTTTTGAGAGGCCACCTGTCTGCGTTATTATGGGGACTTGGTAAACATTAATTTGGCAACTATTCAGGGTGAAATTAAGTCAGCGGAACAGCTAACGAGTAAGCTTCTGGCTGGCAACCTATGCACAGATACTGGTGCAGTTAGCAGAGACAGGAGTTTAATTTATGGAAGTTTGTCAGAGACTTTTCTACCTTTCATGTTACAGCAGGATTTGGAGAGTAAGGAAGATGAGAAAGGCTTGTCTTTGTCAAAGGATGAGTTTATTGCAGAGCAAAGTAGAGATTCTGAATTTACTGTGTTAAAGGAGACAGCTCTCAAGAGGAGGTTCAGAGAGGGTCAACGGGATATTACCTGAAAGATGGGGTATTGATGAGGAGGCGGAGACCACCTACTGAGTTTGCAGATGAGGACAGAACGATTGAACATCAAGTCCCGAAAGTTTACAGGCTGAAATTTTAAATGTGGCTTATAATGTCTTTAAGTGGACACTCTGAAATGGAAAAGATAGCAAATGGAAGTGAGAAGGAATTCTACTGGCCTAATTTAAGGAAGGATGTTGTGAACTTGCGCAGGGCTTATCATACCTGTCAGGGTGCTGGAAAACCTAATCAGGTAATCCTAGCAGTAACATTTAGCCGATAACGGTTCTTGATGAACCATCTTCCAGGGTCATAGTGGATTGTGTAGGCCCATTGCCAAAGACTGCAGCTGGCTACGAGTATTTGGTAACCATCATTTGTGCTGTGTCAAGGTTCCATGGAATGGTGCCCCTCTAGAACATCAAGGCCAAGACTGTGATAAAAGCACTTATAAAAGCACCTACCTACACTGGTAGGTCTACCTAAAGGAATCCAATCTGTCCAGGGTAGTAACTTTACATCAAGAACATTCCAGGGGATAGTGAGAGTTGAGAGCGAAGCATATTGTATCACCTTTGACCTTACTGAGACAGCAAAGGTCAGACCAGAATGAAAATGTGATTAAGGGTTATTATGACTCCTACGCTGCACCAGTGAGTACTGTTATGACAACAGGGGAGATTGTCGTGTCTAGTACTAAAGTATCCATTCATTTTACTGAACACCCTATAGTTTTCACAAGACTCAAAGACTGATGTTTTGGAAAATATTGATGGAAAAATTCAACATTTGCAGTCAAAGCAGCAAAAACAACTGAAGGGCTTAAATGACAAGTATAAAGGTTTATTGCCTGATATTCTAAGACTGTGATGTGTGCAAAGCATGATGTCGTTGTAAATTCAGGTCAGGCTATCAAGCAGCATCCCTACAGAGTGACCTTGGAGGAAAGCAAGCTGGTAGAAAAACTGTTTAAAGGGCTGTCTGAGGCCAATCTCACAGTGAATCTCTCTGAAAGTGAGTTCAGCCACACTACAGTCACATATCTGGGGTATGTGGTAGGTCTGGGGCAGCTGGCTCTGGTACAAGCTAAGTTGCAAGCTATTTCTGAAGTTCCCGTCCTGACTGTTAAGACAGCTCTGAGGCTTTTGGGAATGGTAGGGTACTATTGGAAGTTTTGTAAAAACTTTGCGGATATTGCCCTCCCTCTTACCAAGCTCTTGTGGGGGTGGAGTTTCAAGATGGCGACGTAAACATCTGCCTTTTAGGCGCTCTTCACTTTTTTAACTATAATCACCCTTTAATCAAATCTTTTCGAATTTAATCAAATGAGTTGATATTTTCGATTGACTTTTTTTTCCCTAAAACTATATTTGATCTAACTTTGTCGAACTTAAAATGGCTACAAGTAAGAAATCGTCTAAGGAGCCTTTATCTATCGATGCAATTTCTAATCTTCTGGACACTAAACTTGCAAGTTTGGAAAGCAAGCTGGAAAGTAAAATGGCAAGTTTGGAAAACAAGCTTACCACGAAAATGTCTGAACTTGAAGGAGTTGTTAGATCGCTTAATACTAAGCTTCAGTCGCAGGCATCGGATATTCAGCGGCATGAAGATAAGTTGGCGGCTCTTGAAAAATTAATTGTTGAAAAAGTACGTACAATTGAAGTGTTGGATAAGAAGGTACAATTGACTCTTAAAACTGTAGATCAGTATAAGTTTAAAATTACTGATCTCAAAAATCGATCTCGCAGACAGAATTTGCGAATTATCGGGTTTCCCGAAAGAGTTGAGTCCGGTGATTTAACTGAATTTTTCTCTAAATTACTGTGGGAAATTTTCGGTGATGAAGGTTTGCAAACTAAACCTGTTATTGACCGTGCTCACAGAGTTGCGAGGTTTTCGTCTACGACTGATAAACCACGAGCGGTGATTGTTCGCCTTCATTATCCTCGTGAGAAAGAGCTTTTAATTCGATTAGCTCGTAAAAAAAGGTATGATTTCTTACAATAACTACAAATTTTGAATTGTTGAGGATTATTCTTATGAGGTTATGAGAGCCAGAATCGCTTTTAAACCAGTGATGACAGAGATTTACTCGATTGGACTTAAACAAGCTTTAATGTATCCAGCGAAGCTTAGAATTACGCTGAACGACAACAGTCAGCAAATTTTTAACACTCCGGAAGAAGCGAAGAAATTTGCTGAAGAATTTCGATCTTCTACTGCAACTTGAACTATGTGTTATGTGGAAGATTTTTCGGAGAGAGGATATCTTTCTATTTTAAGTTTTAACCTATGAAGCTGGGTTATAACTTCTTATTTTGATCTACGGGTCTGGTTTTTTTTACTATCATCATTGTTTATAGATGTTCCTTTTAATTTTTATAATATCTTCTTTTTTTCCTTTCTGTTTCGGTTATATACGTCTATATTTTGCAATAATGATTTACTTTTTTTTAAGATGTCGTTTCTTTTTCCCGTAAGATTCTGTTTTTTGTAAGCATTTATTTGTTTGCCTGTACTCAGAAATGGGACGAATGTTTTGGATTTCTGGTCTTTTTTTTTTATATATATTGCACTGTTTATTACATCCCTTTTTTTTAATCTTATTTTGTCTTTTAACAGATTGCTGAACTCACATTTGTATTTAGTAATATGGCTTTTTCAAAATGGTGTTTCTTCTTCCCATAAGTCTTTGCTTTTGAAACGTCATCTTGTATTTGAACACGGGATTTTTTTAAAGGTATGTTACACTTTCAAATTTTGATGTTTATACTTTTTTATTAATGATTGTTTGTTTTATTATATTAGGTTTTTTTATTCTGATTGATATATATTTTCTTTTTGCAACTCTATATCTTAATCTGGGTGTTATATAGTTTTCTTTTAATCTTTTTATAGAGCTGCCATCTTGAAATGGGGGTAATGTTAGTATTAGATTATGCGCCTGCCACTTGGCTTTTTTTCGAAGGGTGGGGGGAGGGATCTTTTTTCACGCTTTTGCTCTTTATTTTTTTGCTTTTAGTTTATGGGCCGACTTTAAATTATTAATATTGTTGAGGTGTCATGTTCTCCGGTTGCTCCTGAATCAATTTTCCTCCCTCCTGAATTGTGGGTTATGTGTCTTTTTAACCTTTTATGATACACACAACTAATATTAGTATGATGGATAAATCTGTTAACTTTATCTCCTGGAATACTAATGGTTTAAATCATCCGATTAAACGTAAAAAAATATTTAAAGTATTCCATAGACTGAATGCTAATATTATCTTTGCACAGGAGACCCATATCAGGAGGGAGGATAATCAACGTTTTTTTAGGTTCTGGAAGGGTCAACAATTTCACTCGAATTGTACCGCTAAAATTAGGGGTGTCTATTTTTATAGACCCCTCAATATCGTTTACACATCATGAAATTATTTCTGACCCACAGGGTAGATTTTTGTTGATAACTGGCTTACTTTTTAATTGGAAAGTTGTTCTAGTTAATATGTATGCTCCAAACTTTGACTGCCCTGAATTTTTTAAACGTTTATTTACTTCCCTTCCTAATCTAAATGAATATATGTTGATAATGGGTGGAGATTTTAATTGTTGTTTGAATCCTTCGATGGATAGATCTAAACCTATTCGTACTCTTCCGAACAGATCAGCCCTACTTATTAATTCTTTTATGGTTGATTCGGGAATTACAGAAATATGGCGGTTTTTGAACCCTAAAGATAAAGAATTTTCATTTTTTTCACATGTATATCATAGCTATTCTAGAATTGACTATTTTCTTATTGATCATCGGTTATTAACGGATGTTATTGATTGTAAATATGATTCTATTACTATTTCGGATCATGCACCATTGAAGTTATCTATTAAGATTTAGGACTATTCCAATAATATCAGATCTTGGAGGCTTAACGCTACTTTGCTTCAAGACCCAGAATTTATCACCTACATAAAACAGCAAATTGACTTGTTTTTCTCAACAAACTATACTGAAGAAATCGACAGAGGAATACTTTGGGACTCTTTTAAGGCTTTTATCCGTGGACAAATTATCTCATATTCTGTTGGTAAAAGAAAACAAAGATATTTAGATATTGCTTTATTAGTGGATAAAATCAAGGAAATTGATAAGATTTATTCTGTGACTCCTACCAAAGAACTTTATAAGAAGAGAGTTGAGCTTCAAATGGAACATAGTTTACTATTATCTTCTTCAATTGAAAATCAATTAATTAGGACCAGGGCTCAATTCTATATTCACAGTGATCGAACTGGCAAACTGTTAGCTAATCAATTAAAAGCTATTTCGACTAAGCGACAAATTATTAAAATTCGCAAACAAGACGGTAATTTAACTACTGATCATAAAGAAATTAATAATACTTTTCAAGATTTTTATAAATCTTTATATCAATCAGAATTTGATGGTGACCAGTCCATGATAATTTTTTTAACAATTTGAATATTCCTAAACTGATTGATGAAGACCATAGCCTGTTAGATGCTCCTATCTCTATGGTGGAAATAGGAGAGGCTATCTCATCAATGAATTCAGGGAAAGCTCCTGGTCCTGATGGTTATATAGTAGAATTTTTTAAAACTTTTTCTTCTTTGCTCTCTCCTTGGTTCTGTGAAATTTTTAATGATGTGTTTGCTAAGAAGAGATTACCTCAATCTTTTTATGAAGCTAATATCTCTCTAATTCTTAAAAAAGATAAAGATCCTACTTTATGTACATCTTATCGCCCTACATCACTATTAAATGTAGATTCTAAGATTCTTACAAAAATTTTATCCATTAGATTAGAAAAAGTACTATCACAGATTATTTCAGAAGATCAAACTGGTTTTATGAGGAATCGGTATTCCTTTTTTAATGTTAGAAAATTGATTAATATAATTCATACTTCACCACCCACAATCCCAGAATGTGTTATTTCATTAGATGCTGAAAAAGCTTTTGATAGAGTTGAATGGATATATTTATTTAATACATTGAGAAATTTCAATTTTAGTCCTAACTTTATATCATGGATTAAATTAATATATTAACCTGTTGCTTCTGTTCTTACAAATAACTATAGATCCTCTTTTTTTCAATTATCTCGTGGTACGAGACAAGGCTGTCCCTTAAGTCCTTTATTATTTAATATTGCATTAGAACCTTTAGCTATTGCTATTCGTGAATCTCCTAATATTTTTGGTATTACCCATAATGAGAAGTTATACAAATTATCACTTTATGCTGATGATTTGCTGTTATATATTTCTGAGCCTGATAGGTCTATTCCCGCTATTTTATCCTTGTTGGTTCAATTTGGTATTTTTTCTGGTTATAAACTAAATTTAGATAAGAGTGAATTATTTCCTTTAAATGCACAAACTTTATTGAGTGATAGGATACCATTTAAAGTTGTTACTGATAACTTTACCTATTTAGGTATAAAAATTACCAAGAAATATAAAGATTTATTTAGACTGAATTTTTTACCTATGCTTCATCAAATTCATCAACTTACTACAAGATGGTCTCCTTTATTTTTATCATTAATTAGTTGGATTAATGCTATTAAAATGATGATTTTACCAAAATTTTTATACTTATTTCAAGCCTTACCAATTTTTATTTCTAAATCTTTTTTTGATAACATTGATTCAAAAATTTCCTCATTTGTGTGGCAAAATAAAAACCCTAGGTTAAGTAAAAAGCAATTACAAAAATCTAAAAAAGATGGTGGTTTAGCTTTACCTAACTTTAGATTTTATTATTGGGCAAATAATATTCGTAATTTAATGTATTGGAAACTAGATTTGGATTCACCATTGTGCCCACAGTGGGTAAACTTGGAATGTAATGAGGTAAAGGGATATTCTCTATTCTCTGTTCTCGGTTCTTGTCTTCCTGCTGATTTAGTTAAATTTAATAAACAAATATCTAATCCTGTTATTAAACATTACGAATTTGGTTTCAATTTTGTAAGTTTTTTACTTTGAAAAACTTTGTTCTTGATAGCCCTATCTTAATTTCTTTTTCAAACCCTCTTGGACAGATCAAGCTTTTAACATATGGAAAAGGAAAGGTATAAAATGTTTTCGTGATCTTTTCTTTGAAGATACTTTGATGTCATTTGACCAACTTTCCAACAAATTTGAATTACCTAAATCTAATTTTTTCAGATATTTACAAATTAGAAATTTCTTACATAAAGTTTTACCATCTTTTCCTAATTCAACTTTAGTGGATTTTACAGATTTGATTTTTACCTTAAACCCTTGTCAGAAGGGATTAGTAGCTTTTATTTATAATATGATTATGAAGATACAACCAGAAATATCAGTTAGAATTAAACAAGAATGGGAAAAAGAACTTCGATATAATATATCAACAGATAAATGGGAAAAAATTTTGCAAATGGTTAATTCCTCTTCTATATGTGCTAAACATGCTTTAATACAATTTAAAATTGTACATAGAGCTCATATGTCTAAAGATAAACTTGCTCGATTCTATTCTCATATTAACCCTCAATGTGACAGATGTCATTCAGAAGTGGCCTCATTGACCCATATGTTTTGGTCATGTCCCACTTTACATAACTATTGGAAGGACATATTTACTACTATTTCCTCAATTTGGAATATAGATTTACAACCTCATTTTATTACTGCAATTTTTGGCATACCAAATGAAGATGGTAATCAGTTTTCCCCTTCAATCAGACGAATGATTGCTTTTGTAACATTAATGGCCAGAAGGTCTATATTACAAAACTGGAAAGAAGTAAATCCTCCTACCACGTTTCAGTGGCTTTCTCAAACTATTTCTTATCTGAGTCTGGAAAAAATTAGAAGCACTATTTTTGACTCATCAATTAAATTTGAAGAAACTTGGAGACCGTTTATTCGACATTTTCATATGAATTAATTTGGCCTTTTCCAGACCTTCTTTCTGCTTATTCATGTTCAGGTATGGAGTTCTGGAGTTTTTTTGACACTATCATATACTTGTAAGCTATTACTATTGCCCATGTTAGTTTAGTTTAGTGTTTTATTTTTCTTAATATATACTTTTTTCACATATTTTCAAATTTTTTCTTTTAATGGTTATTTTTGTTTTTTTTCATATATAATCATAGGGACTTGATTGATTAAGGTATTTTTTTCTGCTGATGTTTAATAGGATATTGTTATCTTATTATCAACGTGACTTCAAGTCTATTGTATTCATAATTTACTCATTATTATGTTATGTTTTTTTATATGTATATATGAAAATCAATTAAAAAAATTGAAAAAGAAAGAAAGCTCTTGTAAAAGAGTAAGAAATTTGTCTGGAGTGACACTTGTCAACAAGCCTTCGAGAGTCTGAAAACTATACTGTGTCACCACCCTGTGTTAAAAGCACCTGACTTTTCAAAACCCTTCTCCCTAGCAACAGATGCTAGCAACGAAGCTGCAGGGGCGGTGTTGCTGCAGAAAGACGAGGATGAAATTGAACACCCAGTGGCTTATTTCTCTAGGAAGTTCAATGTGTACCAGAGAAATTATTCCACTGTAGAAAAAGAATTACGTCCCCAAAATGGCTCTCATCACCGTTTGGCCTTTTCGAGTTCCTCCGCATGCCGTTCGGCCTGAAGAATGCCGCACAGACGTTCCAGCGGTTAATGGACGTGGTGGGACGCGACCTGGACTTCGCATTCATCTATTTGGACGACATCCTCATAGCCAGCAGCAGTCATCAGGAGCATCTGTCCCACCTCCGTCAACTCTATGCCTGACTGAGGGGGTACTGTCTAACAATCAACCCGGCCAAATGCCAATTTGGGCTCGACACCATTGACTTCCTGGGCCACAGGATTACTAAAGACGGGGCGACCCCTCTGCCCGCTAAGGTAGATGCAGTCTGCCATTTTCCCCCGACCCACCACTATCAAAGGCCTTCAGGAATTCGTAGGTATGGTCAATTTCTACCACCGCTTCCTCCCTTCAGCTGCCCAAATCATGCGCCCCCTGTTCGCCCTGATGTTGGGTCCGGGCAAGGACATTACCTGGGATGAGGAGTCCGCCGGCGCTTTCATTAGAATGAAAGAAGCCTTGGCAAATGTCGCGATGCTAGTGCACCCCAGAATGGACGTCCCTACCGCCCTCACAGTGGGGTACTGCAGCAACTCATTGCAGGTCGCTGGCAACCCCTGGCGTTTTTCAGCAAACACCTGCGGCCACCCGAGCTCAAATATAGTGCTTTCGACCAGGAACTGTTGGTGCTATACCTGGCAATCTGGCATTTCAGGTACTTCTCAGAAGGTAGGCCCTTCACCGCATTCACGGACCACAAGCCGCTTACCTTTACGTTCACAAAGGCGTCCGATCCCTGGTCGTCCCACCAGCAGCGCCATCTGTCCTACATCTCTGAATACCCGACGGATGTCCGGCACGTCTCGGGTAAGGACAATGTCATGGCGGACGCGCTCTCTCACCCTAACATTCATGCCCTTTCCCAAGGGGTAGACTTTGAGGCGCTGGCAGAGGCGCAGCAGGCAGACGAGGAGATCCCGAAATACAGAACTGCAGTCTCCGGTTTGCAGCTGCAGGACCTCCCCGTGGGCCTGGGTGAGAGGACCCTACTCTGTGACGTCGCCACCGGCCAGCCCTGTCCCGTCGTCCCGGCACCTTGGTGGCGACGCGTTCTCGACTCCATTCATAACTTAGCGCACCCCTCCATCAGGACAACCGTCTAGATGGTCACCAGCAGGTTCGTTTGGCACGGACTCCACAAGCAGGTCAGTGAATGGGCCAGAACGTGCATGCACTGCCAGATGGCCATGGTGCAGCCGCACACCAAAGCTCTGCCAAAGCAGTTACACCCCACCCACTGGCATTTCGACCACATTCATGTGGATATCGTGGGGCCCCTGCCAGTGTCACGCTGAGCGTGGCACCTCCTGACTATCGTGGACCGGTTCACAAGATGGCCAGAGGTGATCCCGCTCACCGACATCACCTCCGAATCTTGCGCCCGGGCACTGATCGCCACCTGGGTGTCCCGCTTTGGTGTACCAGCCCATATTACCTCTGACAGAGGCGCCCAGTTCACCTCCAGCCTGTGGTCAGTTATGGCCAGCCTTTCGGGGACACAGCTGCACCACACCACTGCCTACCACTCAGTCGAACGGCCTGGTGGAGCGTTTCCACTGTCACCTAAAGTCAGCTCTCATGGCCCGCCTGAGAGGAGCTAACTGGGTGGACGAGCTTCCCTGGGTCCTGCTCGGCATCCGCACAGCACCCAAAGACTATCTGCATGCCTCATCGGCTGAGTTGGTGTACGGCGCACCCCTGGTTGTCCATGGGGAGTTCATAACAGCCCCAAGGGGGCAAGAGGAAGAACCCACAGCAGTCCTGGACAGACTACGCGAGAGGCTCGGTGACCTGGCCCCCATACCCACTTCACAGCACAGGCAGAGCCCGACCTGCGTACCCCAAGACCTGCAGAACTGTAAGTTTGTGTTTGTACGAAGAGGCGGGCATCGGCCACCACTGCAACGGCTCTACGAGGGGCCGTTTTCGGTGCTCAGGAACAACGGGTCCACGTTCGTGCTGGACGTTGGGGGGAGAGAGGAGGTTTTCACGGTGGACCGACTCACACCGGCTTATGTGGACATGGCGCAACCGGTCGAGTTTTCGGCACCGCAGCGCAGAGGCCGACCTCCCAAACAGGTTCTGGCCCAGACTGTGGACATTGGGGGGGGCGTATCACCGGTTCTGGGGGGGGGGGGGGGTGACCCAATTCCTAACGTACTCGAACCAGCTCACAAATAGCCAGCGTGCCGGCACAAAGGCCAGTCCCAAAAGGGCGCCAGGTCTGCTTCACCAACAAAGGGAAAAGCCTGCAGGGGATTGTGAGTACGTGCCCCTACAGCATCCACGCCCGGGGAGGGCGGGATCAGGGAGGCTTTAAAGCAAGGCTGTGAAGTTCGAATAAAATCTTCTTTAACTGCAGTTTACCGACTCCATGTCGTTATTTTAGTGCTGCGTGTAGCACACCACTACAAGCCTACATATTAAAAAATTAAGGAAGATAATACAAGATGGAACCTAATTCCTTTTTTAGTCTCAGTTCAAGGATTGAATCTATTAAAACAAATATACTACCCTGACTATTGTATCTCTTTCAAATCCCTACCACCAGAGATTAATCAAAATCAATTCAATGAATGGAACAAAATATTATCAAGATATATTTGGCAAGGTAAAAGGCCTTGAGTTCATCTCAAAACTTTGCAATTAGCCAAAGAAAAGAGGGGGATGAGGCCTACCTTATCTTAGAGATTATTATTTGGCACCACAGTTTAGAGCTGTGATATGTTGGTGTAACCCGTCATATGACGCTCAATGGAAAAACATTCCCATCCCCGTACAGGCAATTTTGGCTGCTAACAACCTACAAAGGTTCATAAATACTATTGATAACCCATGGGTGAAACGGACTCTTAAAATATAGAAAACTATTATAAAAGAATATTAACTTGAGGGAGATATCGCAATTCTTAAATGCTGTGCATATGACTTGGATGTTATGCCAAATAAACTGGATGCCAGATTTAAGGACTGGACAGCTCAAGAAATAACAGTTCTTTGCAATATAATGAAAGAAGATACACTGTTCAGTTTTGAAATGCTTAAAGAGTGTTACGTACCCCCTAGGGTTCATATTTTCTGTGGACAATCACTCTAAAATATCAGTAGAACGAGGCTGGCTTTTGGACACTGCCCCCCCCCCCCCCCCCCCATGAACTGGTGCTGCTAACAAAAGAGAGATGATGAAGAATAGAGGGAGAGAGACACACACATAACTCAGTATTTTGGCGTCTTCTGATTGCTTACCTTTGCTCCAAGGATTTTGCCTGCTTGTGTGAATCCCTGCTGACACAGCAAAGTGGTGCTAGGAGTCTGCTGTCTGCTGAGACAACCAGGTGGAGCCAGGTGATGGACATGGACAGTTGATGGATGGCTGGTACCCCGTCAGGAGAGATTAAAAAGTGAGTCTGCTGAGACACGCGTCGAGACACTGAAAGAGCATTGTGCACCCATAAATTGGTGGGGGTTTGGAGGATCAGTTTGGGGGGAATTGGTCAGAGGCTCACAGTGTGTAAAGATACGACCGGTCAGGACCTGTTGTGTGTCCACCCTTGCCTGGGTGACAGGTCCACCACGGAAGAACGGCCATACTGGTCACAGTCGGTGACCACAACGGGACAAGAAGACAACGGAAGGTTTGCCTGCAGCTGCAACTGCACCTCTCGCTCTCGCTCTCCAATGTTACACCAGCAAACACCTTGGCCTAAGCTAAACTGAACTTTAATCATCTCCTAAGACTATTCATTTACCCCTAGACTTTGGAAGAGCTTGGTTTTTGATTCCTTTTACCATGTGTGTGGTTGCTAATCTGTAAAGTATAAATATTTGCATTTTTTTGTACTGTATTACTTAGTTTGCTAATAAACTTTATTAGTTACTAGTAATTACAGACTCCAACGTGTATTCCATTTCTGCTGGCTTGGTAACCCAATTACAGGGTACGTAACAAGAGAAACACTTAATATAAAAACAAGTCTCATTGGTATTTACAGATGCAACAATATGTTAATAGGATGATTTAAAAATGTAACCAAGGCAAGTACATGTTTGATGGAGCTACTTAGAAAAGCATATAATTCAGATAATGGCAGTAGAATCATTTCAAGCGTGTATAAGGGTTTGTCAAGTATTAAAACACATTCGACTTCATACATTAAAACAAAATGGGAGAAGGAAGGAGGGATAATTATACCTGAGGAAGAATGGACAATAATATGGAGGCATCAATGGAAGTGTACCAGTTCACAGGAATGGAGGGAGTCTGGATGGAAAAAATTTGACAAGGTATTTTACACCCTCTTAGAAATCCCATTATGATAGTAACCTTGCTGTTTGCAGGAGAAATTGTGGAAATCAAAATGAAAACCATTATCATATTTTCTGGGAATGCCCCGTTATCAAAGACTATTGGAGTGGGATACACAATGCCCTGCAATACACCTTTAAATGTGAAATACCCTTAGAAAGTAGAAAGACTCTTACTAGGAAATGGTTATCACAGGAAAGCCCAACCTTAAATGCACGGATGGAAATTACAACGGACATTTACAAAATGAAGATAACAGCATCTGTTAATCCTAAGTCAGAACAATTTGATTCATACTGGGAAAAATGGGTTAATTACATAACACCTCATTGGCCTGATTTTATTCTCACAAATCAATATGTTGTTAAAAAAAAATCACTCCCTACTTGTACATAGTTTTCTCCTTTTGCTTGTTCTTTCTTTCCTCTCTTTTCTATAAAGTGTATACCTCAGATAAATATTATGTGGAGATTTGTGGCAAATATTAATATATGATATATATGTACAATATCTGAAATACATCTTTTGGAAATGATGAACTTCAACAAAAAATAAATTACAAAACAAAGTTGATAAGGAATCAAACAAAATTTTTAGGAGTGGTAATAAATAATAAATTAAGCTGGAAACCACATTATGTCAAAGCAATAGTGTCAAAATCTATTGCAATACTGTACTGTACAAAGCGCAAGATTTCTTAAATGAGGAATCTTTGTACAGGCGTCCACCATTTTTCAAACGGTCGCTTTACAACTCACTGCTACGAAAGACCTACATTAGTTACCTGTTTTCGCTAACAGAAGGTGTTTTCACTGTTATGAGAAAAGACAGTGTGTGCTGAGCAGCCAAGCTCCTCCCCCAGAACTGCATTCTAGCCGGCATTGCTTAAACACGTGCCTGTGAGCATCTGTGCTTTATGTTGATTTATTTTGTGCATCCATTAGCAAGATGAGTTCTAAGGTATCAGAAAGGCCTAAAAGAGCGCATAAGGGTGTTACACTTAGCGTAAAACTAGACATAATTAAGCGTTTCGATCGTGGTGAACAAAGTAAGGACATAGTGAGTTTGGTTAAGGGTTTGTGGAAGTTGATGAAGATGATGTTGAAGAGGTTTTGGCATCCCATGACCAAGAACTGAGAGATGAAGAGGAAAGGATAACAATTGAAGCTGAAAGCAGTAGCGAACAGCCCGAAAGTGAAGACGTCCAGGAACTGAACGGAAAGCAATTGCATGAGATTTTTACTGCGACTGACAATGCTGCAATGATTGCAGAAAAGTGCGACTTTAATTTTGAAAGAGTACGTAGGTTTAGGGCATATTTGCAGGATGGTTTGAGTGCTTACAAAGAATTGTATGATAGGAAAATGCGCGAGGCTAAGCAGTCAAGCATACTGTTGTTTTTCAAGCCTTCCACATCAGGCACAGCAGACAACGAAACTCGACCTTCAACACCAAGGCAGGCAGACGTAGAAGAAGTTGACCTGCCTGCCCTGATGGAAACAGATGACGATGAGATGACACACCAGTCTCCTCTACCTCCCACCACCCCAACCTCCGACGACTCAGCCTAACACACCATCATCAGTGTGCCCGCTCTCTTCTCGATTCCGGTAAGTGAAACTGCACTGTTGATACATTATTTCTACTTTATATAGGCTGTGTATTTTTATGTGTTATTTGGTAGTTTCATAGTTTAAAGGTTACTGGAAAGAGTGCTTCTGCTGGGAGCGCTTGCACCGTGCGTTTCTGCCATGAGTGCTGCCGAGAGTGCTTGCATGAGTTTTTTGCTGTGGTGAACTGAACTGAAGAGCAAGAGGAAGCTTTCAAGGAAGTGAAAGAACCCCTCCACTTAGCAAAGCTGCTTGTTCACTATGACCCAGACAAGGAGATCACCCTTTCATGCGGTGCCTCGCCCTATGGAGTCGGGGCAGTTCTCTCACACGTAATGGAGGACTGTTCAGAGAAGCCTATTGGTTTTGCTTCACGTACCCTGACAGCTAATGAGAAGGGATATCCACAGCTAGACAAAGAAGGTCTGGCCATTGTTTCTGCGGTCAAATGCTTTCATCAGTACCTCTATGGACGTGTATTAACAATTTATATGGACCATAAACCACTGATGAGCCTATTTAGTGAGACCAGATGCATCCCACTGCTAGCCTCAGCCAGGATACAGTGTTGGGCTCTCACACTGTCAGCCTACCAGTACGCTATAGTGAACAGAGCAGGTAGGGGCAAACACCAATGTGCTGAGTTGACTACCTTTACCAGAGAGACCTGCTACCTACTACACATGTGCCTCCAGAGACAGTTTTTTCATTGGAGAGGCTGTCAGGGACACATATAAAAGTGACCCAGATCAAGCAGTGGACAGAGAGGAACCCAGTCCTGTCCCAAGTCAAGACTTTCCTTTTACAAGGTTGGCCCAGAGTCGTGGAAGGAGAGGAACTGAGGCTGCAGGATGGCTGCATTTTCTGGGGGAAGAGTGACATTGTGCCTCCCCCTGGCCATTCACATTGTGGAGGAAATTCATGAGACTCATCCAGGGGTGTCTCGGATGAGAAGCCTTGCAAGATCCTACGTCTGGTGGCCAAAAATGGATCAGGATCTGGAGAACAAGGTAAAATCATGCATGCAATGTCAGAGCAATCAGAACATAGCACAACCAGCTCCTCTGCACCCATAGGGGTGGCCAGACCACCCCTGGTCTAGGCTACATTTGGACTTTGCTGGCCCCTGTATGGGGCAGATGTTTCTACTAATGGTGGATGCGCACTTGAAATGGATAGGAGCTCACATCATTAGCAACATCACAGTCCACTCAAACACAAATTCAGGCAAGTGTTTGCAGTCCACGGGTTGCCTGACATTCTGGTCACTGATAATGGCCCAACGTTCACCAGTGAGCTGTTCAGTGAGTTCATGCAGCAGAACGGCATTTATCACATTTGGACAGCCCCTTTCCACCCAGCCTCAAATGGCTTGGCTGTTCAGAGAGTGAAGGAAGGCCTGAAGCAGATGACAGGGGTCTCTATTAGCACTCAGCTTTCACGCTTCCTGTTCACAGGCTACAACCTCACGCACTCTAACAGAGATGTTGATGGGGTGTAGGCCCAAGTCAAGATTGGACCTGCTGTGCCTGGACATGAAGGCAAAAGTGGAGGGAAAACAGGAAAAGCAGAAGGAAGGACATGATCAACATGCGTGAGAGAGACAGTTAAAACTGGATGACAATGTCTACGTGAGAAACCTCAGCAGTAATAACAATCAGCAATGGCTACCTGGGGTTATTCTTAAGCAGAGTGGTCCAGTCTCCTATGTTGTTAAGCTGACTGATAGACGTGTATTCCGCAGACATCAGGACCACGTGCACCTGCATCATGATACAGGCTCAGAGGCAGACAGTTCCATGGAGTTTCCAAAGGTGTGACAGACTACTGTGGGAGCATGTCCAAAAGCCTTCTCCTTCACACCCACCCCCCCCCCACCTTCTTTATAGGGCCCTTGCCCCCCTTTCTTCAGTCCTGACAAAGGGTCTCGGCCTGAAATGTTGACTGTTCGTTTCCACGGATGCTGCCCGACCTGCTAAGTTCCTCCAGAGTGTTGTACATGTTGCTTTGACCCCAGCATCTGCAGTGTACTTTGTGTTTTGGAGTAGTCACCCAGCTGATCAGGGAGGCGCACATGGGGAAGGGAGACCTTGTCGTGGTTTGGCTAGATCTCGCCAATGCGTATGGGTCAATACCCCACAAACTGGTGGAGTTTACACTGGACCAACACCATGTTCCTAGAAAGGTCAACGACCTCATCATGAACTACAATGGGAACTTCAGACTGAGAGTCACTTCTGGAGCTATGACATCAGGCTGGAGAAGGGGATTATAACTGGGTGCACAATCCCCTGACCGACACAGTCAGCATCAGAGGGAGGAACATCACAAAACTAAGATTTACTGATAATATTGATGGACTTGCAGGAAAAGAAGATGAACTAACCAACCTGGTCAGTCATTTTGACAGAGCCTTCACAAAGTTTGGAATGGAAATAAGTGCCGAGAAAACCAAGCTCATGGCAAATATCAACAATGCCATCACAACGGACATCTCAGTCCATGGTCAGAAACTTGAGACAGTGCAGCAGTTCAAATACCTGGGGGCAATCATCAGTGAAGAAGAACCAAGACCAGAAGTCCCGGCAAGAACTGCACAGACAATGACTGCACTATCCAAACTCAAGACAATATGGAGGGACAGCAACATCACCATGAAATACAAGATCAGACTCCTGCGTGCATTGGTATTTTCCATCTTCCTGTTGTTACATGTCAACGTTATTCTGATTAACCGTAAGCATATAACAAACGTGTAGGCTTTTGCTGTTCAATTCCGGAGGTTACTGAAAATCTCTGCAGCTAAGTGATACAATGGACTGTGAGCTACCAGCGAAACAGTGAGCTGAGTTGAGTTAGTTGAAGAGTTCACTACAGCAGTGGGTGATCCCGATATTTCTCCATGTCCAGAAGATTGTGATCATTTGCGATGCACAGTGCATATTGGATACGTGACTGTCACTTTGTATGATCCATACTCTGATTTCTGCAGTATACTATGGCGACCACTTTTTGTTAATCCATACATCAATTTGGGTGTATTACGTGGTGACTATTTGTGTTAAGGAATATCCCATGACTGTCACCCTGTGATATCCCTACATGGATTTTGGAACTTAGGCGTCACTTTCTTACCCCCGCGTGGACTCTAGTTTTAAGTGACGACCACTTGACTTCTGGAATCTTCTGTGACTGTCACCTTGTATCCCTGCACGGATCCAGTGTGTTGCGTAATGATCCCTTGTCCTCTGTAATTTTTCATGTTCATCACCCAGTGTCATCTTAATGTGGATTTATGAACCCTTCCTCACAAAGACACCTGTACCTGTCCTCGTGGATTCCGGAACCTTCTGGGTTGCCCTTCTATGACTCTATTTGAGTAAGACTTGGGAAGAACTGTTTCTAGACCTCCACAGTTTGTGAGCTAAGATGCATTGCACTGTTAATTTTTGGTTCGGCGAGTAATTGTTTTAATTGTCTATATTTTGGCTGGGTATTAAGAATATATTTGTCTAACATTAAAATCTATGTCTGTGGTCTATTGTCGCTGGCATGTAACACTGTACTCTTGCGAGACATGGACCCTCACAGCAGAACTACAGAGGAAGATACAGGCACTGGAAATGAGATGCTATTGCAACGTCATGGGCATGGCGGCAGTGCGTGTGTATCGCGAGGCTCAGTATTTTATCAGATTTTGAAAAATAGTGTTAATTTATCTGCTTGTTTCCTGCATGTTTGCTCGATTTGGCTATGCAAACTACACTTACAGCAGTTACTTTTGGTCATTAACTACCGATGCACCAACACAGTTTTGGACAATACATTCAACTTCAACCAACTACTCTGGAGTTAGAAAGGATGACTCCGTCCTCTGCACAAGGACATGTAAGACATAGTTTCTTTATGTCCACCTTTAATCTCCCCCTTTTCCGACTTAAACTTTGAAATTTCAACTTTACTCAGTTGGATTTGTACAGTAACAGTTATAACTATGGTTACTCTAAGAAGCATCAAAAGAAATCCGGACCCAGGCAATGGAAAGCCTAAAAAAGCTGACAAATTCTCGGAGGAACCCCCCCCCCCCCCCCGGAGAAGTGATTAGAAGGAAAAATGGACTCTCTGAGCCTTGATCTTAAAGAAGTTAATCAAAATGCTGCAGACCTTCCTTCTCATTTCGAAAAAGCTCAGCAATGGATCGTCGATCTGGAAGCTCGGTCACGTCGGAATAATATTCGAATTGTTGGATTAAAAGAGAAATAGGAATTGGCCGACACACCGGATTATTTTGCAAGAATGTTTCAGTCTTTGTTTCCGGAGGTTTGTTCACAGCCTCCAGATATTGAAATGGCTCACAGAATCGGTAGTTTAAAACTCTTGCATCAAGGTAAAAACAGACATATTGTGCGTTTTCTCCGTTTCAGAGACAGAGACTACATTATTAAGCTTGTGAGAAAACAACAGCTGTTTCAGTTTCAAGGTACGGAGGTTCGCTTTTTTGAAGATTTTCCATGCAAAATTGTTAAGAAGCATGCTGGATTTGCCATGAAATTAGCATATCAAAAAAAGCTTTTTTGATTGCTCCAATATCCAGCTAAATTAAGGCTTTTTGTCAAAAAGTCTGGGGCTCATATTTTTGATGACCCAGCCAAAGCATTGCCTTTTATTAACTCTTTACCTGATGAATCTGATGACAATTCTGAAGCTTGAATGATTTATAATGGTTTGATTGTCTCGTGGCGTAAAGAGTGATAAGAGTGGAAGATTTGATGGTTACAGAAAGTCTTCACCTTAAAATGTAATTTTATCTCTGTAAAAGACTGGTTTGGATGGTTTTAACCTCAGAAGACACAGCGGGAGAATTGTTGATAGACTGTAGATAAGTTTGAACCATCTAGAATTTTTTTTTTCTGCAGCATTTAAATGAACTAATTGCTTTTTTTTGTTCTGTATGCTTTTGTAAAGATCTTTTAAGTAATTATTTGGATTTCTTTATGTTTTAAAAATAGATTGGATAATTTAAAGATTGCGATTGTTTTTCTTTCGTGCAAATATTCCAAGAATTGTTTTGGATGTGTTTTTCCTCCCTTGTTTAATATTATGAAGGTTACTTTCAAAATTGAAGGTCGTTTTGCTTTGCAAGAAAAACACTTTCCTTCCAAGTTAATTATATTGAAATATATGTCAACTGTAATGAGTTTTATGTTCGGTAGAGGGAGACAGAGCTAACTTTTTTCATTTTTTTTTATTACTTGGGTAGGTGGAGTTTGTATCTGCATCTATGCTCTACTTGGGGCTTGCGTCAATTAATATTGACTTATTTCTGGGCTTTGTAGTTTGGGTGAGTTTTTTTTCCACCATTATGGAATCCCAGAGCAAATGCAAATTATTTTTATTGTTGTTCATCTCCACCATTTTCGACTACCTTATCTTGACATGCGTCTAACCATTCTTTTTAGATACAAAGTTTCATGATGATATCTAAACAGTTAAATGTTTTAACTTGGAATGTCTGCGGTTGGAATCACCCTATTAAGCGTAAGAAAACATTTAAAGTTATTAACCGATTCCAGCCTGCTATAAGCTTTGCTCAAGAGACGCATATCAGGTTATGTGATGAAAATAGATTTTTTAAATTTTGGAAGGGCCCTCAGTTTCATGCAAACTCCCAGGGTAAATCTAGAGGTGTCTCTGTTTTTACTGATTCCAATATCCCTTCTAATCAGGAGGATATTATAGCCAATATTAATAGTAGATTTTTGATTATTAAAGGAATAATTTATAATAGGAAAACAGTTTTGATTAATATTTATGGACCAAATGGTGATGATCCCTCATTTTTTAAAGCTGTCTTTGCTCTATTACCTGATTTAAATGAATATGTTATTAATGGGTGGTGATTTTAATACTTGTTTAAATCCTTTAATGGATAAGTCATCATCAAAACTTCAACTCTCTAATCAGTCTGCATCACTTATTAATTCTTTTTTGATTGATTATGGTTTAATTGAAATCTGGAGGTATATGTACCCTAGTGATAGAGAATACTCTTTTTTCTCACATGTTTATAATAAATATTCAAGAATCGACTATTTTATTGTCAACCCTCAACTTTTATTTAATGTTCAGAAATGTGAGATCATGCTCCTTTAAACTTAATATTTGAACTGAAGAAAGATGTCGCTTCTACCAGACCATTTTGGCGTTTTCCAGAACACTTGTTACAAAGTTCAGAATTTGTTGAGTTTATTGAAACTCAGATAAAAAAGTTTTTTTTCTTTAATAACACAGAAAACATCTCAAAGTTAGTAATTTGGGATACATTAAAAGCTTATTTACGTGGTCAAATTATTTCATATATAGTTAAACTGAAGAAACGAACAAGAATGGAATTAGATAAAATCTCTAAACAAATTAAAGAATTGGATAACATCATTTCAATCTCTCCAAATGTTGTTTCATTCAAGAGTAGAATTACAATTGCAGTATAAATTATTACTAACATATCCTATTAAAGGATATTTGCTTAAATTGAAAAGTCAATTTTATATTTTTGGGGATAAAAATAATAAGTGCTTAGCTTCCCAATTAAGAGCAGCTAGAGCTAAAAGACAAATATTAAAGATTTGTAAAAATAATGGAGATATAGCAAGTAACCATGAGGATATTAATAATACTTTTCAAGATTTTTATTCTGATCTTTATAGATCTCAATTTCCTGCAGATTCCTCCAAAGTGAAGGCTTTTTTATGTAAGATTAAATTTCCACAAATTTCTGTTGAAGATCAACAGATGCTTGATGCTCTAATTACCAAGCATGAAATTCAGAAAGCTATTTTATTGATGCAATCAGGTAAAGCTCCTGGACTTGATGGTTATTCAGTGGGATTTTACAAAAAATTTGAAAGATTACTTTCTCCATATATTTTGGAAATATTTCATGAATCCTCTAAGAAAGGTAATTTACCTTCTTTTTATGAAGCATCTATTTCCTTAATTCTTAAAAAAGATAAGAGTTCTGTTGAATGTTCACCATATAGACCTAGTTTGCTATTAAATGTGGATGCAAAAATTCTCTCTAAGATCATGGCTAACTGCTTGGAAAATATTTTAACTAAAATCATTTCTATGGATCAAACAGGCCTTATTACAGGCCGTTATTCTTTCTTCAATGTTCGGAGACTGATGAACATTATATATTCACCCTTATCTAAGCAACCTCAATGTGATATCTCTCTCGACGCAGAAAAGGCATTTGATAGAGTTGAGTGGCCATATTTGCTTAAAAAGATTGGTTTTGGTAATAATTTCAATAGGTGGATTCAAATGATTTATAAGAATCCTATTGCCACCGTCATTACTAATAATAGCAGGTCTTTTTTTTCCACTTTCTCATGGTACGAGATAGGGATGTCCATTAAGCCCTTTATTATTTAATCTTGTATTGGAGCCTTTGGCATTACGTGAAGCTAAAAATATTCATGGTATCTCTATGAATGGAACCAATCATAAGATTTCTCTCTATGCAGATGATCTTTTGGCTTTTATTTCGAACCTTGAGGAATCAATTCCTAAGATCCTCCATGATGTGAATGTTGAACATGGATCAAAGCTGTCTTGTCTGCCAGACTGTGTAACATTCCTGGAGGAAGAAGTTAAGATATTGGCCAGAAAGTCATCTGAGCATGAAGATCAGCTGTACAAACTGAGGGAACGGCAAAATCAGGTGAAATTACTTTCATTTGAAAACTACCTTTTCCTAATCTCTTCTACAGAGAGCTTGTAGACATCTTTGTCAGTGAGGCCGAGACCATCCACCACTGGTGTATCCCTTTCTTTTCCAGTGACCCATCCATATATTGTCTTCAGTCTGAGCCCCAAGCATCTTTCTCTAGCTTTTCTCCCATCTCATCTAAACTTCTTCAATTTATCCTGCCAGACAATAAAATCACTTTTATTTTGAAATTATTCCATTGAACTGCAAACATTTCATCATAGCTTGCGATTTTTAAAATTGCCTGATATGGTTAACACTGATGTAGCTCTCCCATTCTAATCTACAACCTTCTGGTAGAAAACTCCTTGTATCTTATATCAATGTATTCTACAATCCCATCAGGAAAATTTCTATTCTGTGTAAATCCTCGGTAATACAGCATGATCAGCTGAACCTTGACTGAATCTTTGCTCTTTGTCTGGCGTCAATAGCAAATGTTATTTTCATAGCCTGTTTTACCTTGAAAGTTGGCAAATTCTTCATTAGGAATAATGACTATTCAATTAAGCTTCATGACTATTCATGAACAGCTGAAATTACAAGTAGGATAAAGGAGATGCACTGGATATTGTATATTTGAACTTTCAGAAGGCCTTTGACAAGGTGCTGAAGCTGCTTACCAAGTTAAGAGCTCATGGTATTACAGAAAAGCTACTGGCATGGTTAGAGCATTGGCTGATTGGTAGAAGTCAGCGAGTGGCAATAAAAGGATCCTGTGGATAGTCAGAGGCTTTTTCCCAGGGCTGAAATGGTTGCCACAAGAGGACACAGGTTTACTTTGCTGGGGAGTAGGTACAGCAAAGATATCAGGGGTAAGTTTTTTTACTCAGAGAGTGGTGAGTGCGTGGAATGGGCTGCCAGCAACATGAAGGTGGATACTGTTGTAATGTGAGTGTTATTAAAAGTAAGTTAATACTAATCAGAAGCTGTTGGTAACAAGAGGCTGGTTCCAGGTTTGGCGGGGTTTTACTCCTGGTATGTATCATACATAGTTCCACCACCCATGCTGCACGAGGTACCTAAAAGCCTCCGTATTGTAAATATCATTTGCTGTCCCAGATAAAGATGTTCTTTGGGCCATAAAATTGTCAAGTGGTCGTTCTGTAAAGTAGAAGTTACCACATATTTTTGGCAATGAGGTGAACCGGTTTTGTGGACGGGTCAGCGTGTTTCGAACAGGAGCTGTGAGCGGACGAGTAGCCTTGCGTTTGGACGGCTACATTCAGGACAATCAGTGAACTTGTGGAGGGAATCGAGGATTGGCTGGAATATGAGGAAAGGTTGGGATACTTTTTCTGTATTTTTGGAATTACTGAGGAGGCTAGGAAGCACTCTATTCTCCTGAGTGCGTGTGGGGCAAAGAATTACAAGCTAATAAGGAACTTAGCCACACTGCAGAAACCGGGAGAAATTTCCATATGACAAACTGGTCAAGCTCGTGGGCAACCACCACAATCTGAAATCTTCGGTGATAGTCCAACAGTTCAGGTTTCACAGCCATTTCAGGAAGCCAGGTCAGACTGTGGCTAATTTTGTGGCCAAGCTTTGACAGCTGTCGAAGCATTGCAATTTCAGAGCAAGGTTGGATGACATGCTCCGTGATAGATTAGTATGCAGCCTTAATAATGATGCCGTACAGCGCCGCTTGTTGGGGGAAACTCCATCGTTGACTTTCCAGAAAGCGCTAGAGTTTGCCCAAGGCATGGAGATGGCTGCTAATAATGCCAAGGATATCCAAAAAGGACATAAGGACATTGGGGGAGGGGTTTCACAGCGGGCGGCAGTGCACCAAGTCAGGAGGAGACGGGTGAACAGGCAAAGCGGGTGGAATGCTTTCGGTGTGGAGGGACGCACTATGCAAATGTTTGCAAATTCAAAGGTACTGCCTGCCATGCTTGTAGCAAAAAGGGACATTTAGCTAATAAGTGCAGGAGCTTAAACGGTAAGGTTAAGCCTGGGCAGGGGAAAGCTCAGCAGACTCAGGCAGCCACACACCAGCTTTAGAGAAGCAGACGAAAAGGCAGCATGTACCTACAACATGTTTGGGGTGGAAATGAATGAGGAACCACCTGACTCATATTATGCCACAGTTACTATCGGGGAAAGGACATTAAGTTTGAGATTGATTCACGGGCTACTGCATCAGTCATTAATGAGGAGATGTACAGGAAGACATGGGGATCCAACCTGCCTCCCATCAGACCATCAAAGCTCCATCTCAGGACCTATACGGGGCAGCCCGTACCTCATTTAGGCGTGTTGTATGTGGACATTTCAGCCAGGGGTTAGAAGGCTGAACACAGACTGGTGATAGCTGAGGGCAGCGGGCCCAGTCTTTTGGGCCACAGATTGGCTTCGAAAAATCCGGCACAACTGCCATGAAATTAACATTGAACATGAAATTGAACATTGACTTCTCTAACTTCCATTAATGCCCCTCCTCCCCTTCTTACCCCATCCCTGACATATTTAGTAATTTTTTTTCTCTCTCTCTCTGCCCATCAGCCTGTTCTCCATCTCCCTCTGGAGCTTCCCCCCTTTCCCCTTCCTCCCGAGGCTTCCCGTCCCATGATGCTTTCCCTTCTCCAGCTCTGTATTACTTTTGCCAATCACCTTTCCAGCTCTTAGCTTCATCCCACCCCCTCCGGTCTTCTCCTATCATTTCACATTTTCCCCCTCCCCCCACTACTTTCAAATCTCTTACTATCTTTCCTTTCAGTTAGTCCTGATGAAGAGTCTCAGCCCGAAATGTCAACAGTGCTTCTCCTTATAGATGCTGCCTGGCCTGCTGTGTTCCACTAGCATTTTGTGTGTGTTGTTTGAATTTCCAGCATCTGCACATTTCCTCGTGTTTGCCATGAAATTAAGTATGCACACATGACGGAGGACGTTCTGCAGCGGTATAGTGACATTTTCAGGGATGAGCTGGGCACACTGAAGTGCGTGACCGTGAAACTCCATGTCGACCCTGAGGCCACACCACATTTTTTTAAGCCCAGGTCAGCGCCCTATGCCACGAAAGGCAAAGTTGGGGAGGAGCTGGAACGTTTACAGGGGCTGGGCATCATTGAGCCCATCCAGTTTTCAAGGTGAGCAACTCCCATTGTTCCAGTTTTGAAGGCAGATAAAGCGGATAAAAATACAATCGCGGAGTATTTGGATTGGCAGCTAGACCTGCCATTTTCCAAAGGACAATGTACTCTTTGCTGCAGGGGATTCTGCATGTAGCAGTGCATCTTGACGATATCTTGAACAAGGGAGCCATGGAGGGGGAGCATCTGACTAATTTAGGACAGGTGCTGGAGAGGCTCTCAGATGCAGAGCTGTGATTGAAATGCGGAAAATGTGTGTTCCTGGCTCCGAGTGTGACCTACCTGGGACACAAGTTTACAGCTGAGGGGCTTTGCCCAGTGGAGGACAAAGTCCTCTAAGCCCCAAGAGTGTCACTGAACTCAGATCATTTTTGGTCATGGTGAATTATTATGGCAAGTTTCTTCCGGACCTCTCAAAGGTTTTGGCCCCACTGTATAAGCTGCTTCACAATTACGCTAAGTGACAGAGGGTGAAGAGCAGGAGGAAACTTTCAAGGAAGTGAAAGAACCCCTCCACTTAGCAAAGCTGCTTGTTCACTATGACCCAGACAAGGAGATCACCCTTTCATGCGATGCCTCGCCCTATGGAGTCGGGGCAGTTCTCTCACACGTAATGGAGGACTGTTCAGAGAAGCCTATTGGTTTTGCTTCACGTACCCTGATAGCTGCTGAGAAGGGATATTCACAGCTAGACAAAGAAGGTCTGGCCATTGTTTCTGCGGACAAACGCTTTCATCAGTACCTCTATGGACGTGCATTCAGAATTTATACGGACCGTAAACCACTGATGAGCCTGTTTAGTAAGATCAGATGCATCCCACTGCTAGTTTCAGCCAGGATACAGCATTGGACTCTCACATTGTCAGCCTACCAGTATAGAACAGTGTACAGCGCAAGTGGGGATGATGCAAATGCCGATGCACTGAGTCGACTACCTTTACTTGAGTATACACATGTGCATCCAGAGACTGTGCTTTCATTGGAGAAGCTGTAAGAGACACCTGTAAAGGAGACCCAGATCAAGCAATGGACAGAGAGGGACTCAAGTCAAGACTTACATTTTACACGGTTGGCCCACGGTTGTCGTGGAAGGAGAGGAACTGAGGCCTTATGCCAAACAGAAGACAGAACTGAGTCTGCACGATGGCTGCATTTTCTGGAGGTTGAGGGTCATCATGCCTCCCCCTGGCCATTAACAGACTGTGGAAGAAATTCATGAGACTCATCCAGTGGTGACTCGGATGAAAAGCCTTGCAGAATCGATCCTACATCTGGTGGCCAAGAATGGATCAGGATCTGGAGAACAAGGTAAAATCATGCAAGCAATGTCAGACAAATCAGAACATGCCACCACCAGCTCCTTTGCACCAATGGGAGTGGCCAGTCTAACCCTGGTCTAGGCTACATTTGGACTTTGCTGGCCCCTTTATGGGGTTGATGTTTCTTGTAATGGTAGACACACACTCCAAATGGATAGAACTCACATCATGAACAACATCACAGCCCCCCTCAACCATAGACAAACTCAGGCAAGTGTTTGCAGTCCATGGATTGCCCAACGTTCACCAGTCAGTTGTTCAGTGAATTCATGCCACAGAATGGCATTCATCACATTTGGACAGCTCCTTTCCACCCAGCCTCAAATGGTTTGGCTGAGCGGGCTGTTCAGACAGAGAAGGAAGGCCTGAAGCAGATGACGGGGACTCTCTTTGTACCCAGCTTTCATGTTTCCTGTTTAAATACTGCCTCACGCCACAGACTCCAGCAGAGATGCTGATGGGCCCAAGTCAAGATTGGACCTGCTGCGCCCAGACATGAAGGCAAAAGTGGAGAGAAGGCAGGAAAAGCAGAAGGAGGGACATGATCAACATGCACGACAAATTCAGTTAAACCTGGATGACAATGTCTATGTGAGAAACTGAAGCAGAGGCAACAATCAGCAATGGCTACCTGGTGTCATTCTTAAGCAGAGTGGTCCAGTCTCCTATGTTGTTAAGCCGACTGATGGACATGTTTTCCGCAGACATCAGGACCACGTGCGTCTGTGTCATGATTCCGGCTCAGAGGTAGACAGTTCCATGGAGTTTCCAATGGTGAGACAGACTACTGGGGAAGCATGTCCACCAGTGACTTTGTCAGAGAGACACTGGCAGAAGATTCAGGGTCCCCTGAGAAAGATGGACATTCTCACGCAGACGCATAGACCCCTCTCATGCTCCTAGCACCCGATCCACCCAAAACATCCTCACCAGTGGTCCCTGCTGGGTCACCGGGGGTACTGCATAGATCGCAGTGCCCTCACAAACCTCCTGACAGACTGAATCTTTGGTTGGATAGGATTTTTTGTTGTTAGATTAGATGTTGAATTTGTCATGTTTTTAAAGTGTTTTTGTATAGGTAACCTGTTGCTAATGATACCACTGTCTTTATTTCCCAGTTCTTCTGTATTTGGGGAATGTTGGATTTTAAAGGGGGAGAAGTGTTGTAATGTGAGTGTTATTAAAAGTAAGTTAATACTAATTGGGGAGCTGTTGGTAACAAGAGGCAGGTTCCGGGGTTTTACTCCCGGTATGTATCGTAAATAGTTCCACCATCCATGCTGCATGAGGTACCTGAAGCCTCTGTATTGTAAATATCTTTCGCCGTCCCAGATAAAGATGTTCTTTTGGCCATAAAATTGTCGAGTGGTCCTTTTGTAAAGTAGGGGTTACCACAGATACAATAGGGTCTTTTAAGAGACTTTTTGGATAGGTACATAGAGCTTAGAAATATAGAGGGCTATGGGTAACCCCAGTAATTTCTAAGGTAGGGACATGTTCTGCACAACTTCGTTGGCCCAAGGGCCTGTATTGTGCTGTAGGTTTTCTGTGCTTCTAATCTTTTGGAAACACTTAAAGATTTTGGCAAACTTTTGGGATATAAGCTTAACTTGAATAAAAGTGAATTGTTTCCACTAAATGCCCCTGATGGTATATATAATGATATTCTTTTTAGAATTGTTAATACTTTTAAATATTTAGGTATTATAATTACTAAAAATACAAAGATCTTTATAAAGCTAATATAGTTCCTTTAATAGACTCCATGAAACAACTATTTTCTAGATGGAATCGACTTACTCCCTCTTTAATAGGTCATATCCATGCTGTGAAAATGATGATTCTACCTAGATTTTTATATATTTTCCAAAATATACCTTTTTTTTAACTAAAATTTTTTTGATCAAACTGACTCTCTTATTTCTTCCTTTATTTGGAACAATAAGAGACCAAGAATTAATAAGTATCATTTACAAAAATCTAAAAAAGATGGTGGACTTGCACTTCCTAATTTAAGACTGTATTATTGGGCTGTGGATATCAGACAATTATGTTTTTGGTTATACTGGCTCGACAAGAGCCAAAACCACTATGGGTTGATTTGGAAATAAAAGCTGATAAACAATTTCATTTAACTTCAATATTAGGAGTTCCATTACCTTTAGAGCTCTCTAAAATTCCAAATATAAATCTTTACCTGGTTATTAAACAATCCCTATGGATTTGGGTTCAGTTTTGCAATTTTTAAAATGTTAAACAATTTAAGTTGTCTAGTTTTTTATATCGAAACTTTTCATTTAATATCCAATCCCATTGTTCTCCAATGGAGAAATAAAGGGATCTGTTCTTTTCAAGATTTATTTTGTGATGATCCATTGATGACTTTTGAAGAGGTAATTAACAAATATTCTCTCGCTCATACACATTTTCTGCAATATTTTCAGGTTAGACATTTTTTACAACAATATTTACCTAAGTTTCCATATTTACAAGAACCTGATTCATTGGGTACCATTTTGAAATTGAATCCTTTAGTGAGAGGTTCCATTAGCAGAATTTATAATTTATTTTTGTTACAAAAAGAGAACCTATCATTAAAGATTAAACAAGATTGGCAGAGAGAACTTAATATGACCTTTGTTAATGAAGATTGGCTTTGAGTTTTGAAAAACATAAATTCTTCTTCTATATGTGCCAACCACTGTTTAATTCAATTTAAAATTGTTCACCATTATTATTTAACAAAGGAGAGACTATCTTTAATATTTCCTAGTATAGACAACTACTGTGATAGATGTAAAACTGAAGTAACTATTTTGTCACATATGTTCTGGTCATGTTCTTCATTGAAATAGTTTTGGAAATCTTTATTTTCTACAATTCCTAAAGCTCTGAAAATTAACTTACAACCTAATAGATTCTATTTGGAATAGCTCTGCATCATATTCAGGGTCTTTCATCTTCAGGTCAACATGTAATTGCACTTGTTACACTATTGGCAAGAAGGATTATTTTATTAAAACGGAAAGATACTTCTTCCCCTACATTAATTGACTGGTTCTCTCAAGTAATGTTATGTCTCAGTTTGGAAAAAAATTAGAAGTAGAACTTTTGATCCCCAATTTGATTTTGAGAGAAGATGGGGGACTTTTGCCAAACACCATCATTTAATTTGATTTATTTTATATGGATTCCTTCCAATTTTATTTTTTCCATAAATATGAATTGGCAGTTGATAACTTTTTTTTACACATATATACACGCATACATAGATGATGGTAAGATGTATTGCTCCAGGGGGTTGATTCCTAATGTTTTATTTTCCTTTTTTTTTGTAGTCAGTGGGTTTTTTTCTTAGTTAGACGTGTCTTTTTTCCTTTTCCTTGTATATAATTTTTTTTTTACATTTTTATATATTACGATCAGCTTTTTTCCTTCAGCTTAATTAATCATATACATATTAATTTGTTGAAGTTTTGTAACATTTTATAGCTGTAGAAGATATTGTATCAATAAAAAGATTCTAAAAGTGAAAACTGTGTTAGTAAGGACACCATGGACTTGCATTCAACTCACTCCAACCGGAAGGGGCTGGCGCCGGCGTCAAGACCGCAAAGAGGAAGAAGCGTGGAGATCTGCATGCTAGGCAAAGGCTAAATTCACACTGGCCAGTGCTACCTAGTATCATGCTCGCCGATGTTCATTCTCCGACAAACAAGCTGGACAAACTAGGGACTTGGACCCTCACACAAAGAAGGCTTATGGATTGCAACATCAGATTTTTTACGGAGACATGGCTGAACAGTGATGTCCCAAACAACATGGTGGAACTGGAAGGACACATGGTCTTCAGGGCTGACAGAGCTGCAACAGTGACAGGTAAAAAGTAGAGGAGGTGGTTTATGTATCTACATAAATCGATCATGGCACTAACTCTACACTGCTGACACTTAACGCTCTGCTGATCTGGAACACCTGATTATTAAGTGTCGACCTTTTTATCAACCACGAGAGTTTACAAGCATCATTGCTGTTGCAGTTTATGTACCAGCGGATGCTGATGCTAAAGTAGCCATGAAAGCCCTCAGTGCCGCTATTAGCAAGCTGCAGACATTGCATCCAGATGGAGCCTTTATTGTCGCAGGGGACTTCAATCATTGCAACTTACGTACCGTGCTTCCAAGATATCACCAAAATATATCTTGCACCACAAGGGGAAATAAAACCTTAGATCATTTCTACACAAATGTGGCTGATGCTTACAAAGCCACTACCCTCCCCCAACTGGGACAACCTGAATATCTTTCATTGTTTCTGCTTCCCAATTATAGCCCAGTCATTAAACGTATGAAACCCACAATGAAGACTATTAAGATCTGGCTGGAGCTTGCTGACTCTGTTCTTCTGCACCAATTCCAGCACACAGACTAGAGCCCGTTTGCTGCCCATGCCACCACAGACTCTCAGACTAACATTGACTGATATACCAACTCTGTCCTTGAGCACATCAACAAGTGTGTAGATAGTGACATCACAAAAACAAATAAGTTTTCCCCAATCAAAAACCATGGATGAACAGAGAGATTCACCTTTTGCTCAAAGCCAGAGATTCAGCCTTCAGGTTTGGAGACCGGGAAGCTTACAGCTCAGCCATGGCCAACCTGAGGAGGGGAATCTCTCAGGCTAAACATACATACAAATAGAGGATCAAGGAGCATTTTAACTCCTCGGCCCCCCGGCGCATGTGGCATGGCATACAGGTCATTACAGACATCAAACCACCTAGTACTGTGCCCCCTTCCAGCTCTGTTTCCCACCCTGATGAGCTCAATTACCTCTACGCTCTTCTTAGGCAGCTAGGCAGCTATTACTTCTAAGGCAGCTGGTCCGGATGGAATACCTGGTCGTGTGCTCAGAGTCTGTGCAGGGCAGTTGGCCAGTCTTCATGGATATTTTCAATCTGTCCTTGGACCAAGCAGTTGTCCCCACAAGCTTCAAGATCACCACCATCGTGCCAGTGCCGAAGCATTCCAATGCCACGGGCCTGAATGACTTCTGCACAGTTGCGCTCACCCCCATCACTGCAAAGTGCTTTGAGTGGCTGGTTCTATCACATCTGAAATCCTGTCTGCCCACTACTCTGGACCCTCATTGATTTGCCTATCATACCAACAGCACAACAGAGGACGCCATCTCCATGGTACTTCATTCTGCCCTGATCCACCTGGCCAGCCCCAACTCTTACGTCAGAATGCTGTTCATTGACTTTAGTTCAGCATTCAATACTATGATCCCCTCCAAGCTGATTGCCAAGCTTCACCAGCTTGGTATCAGCTCATCCCTTTGCAACTGGACCCTGGACTTTCTAACTAACAGACCCCCAATCTGTTAAGTTAGACAACCTCTCCTCCTCCACTCTCACCCTGAATACCGGCGTGCCTCAAGGCTGTGTGCTGAGCCCTCTTCTGTACTCGGTTTTCACCTATGACTGTGTTCCTGTACATGGTTCTAACTCCATAATCAAGTTCACAGATGACAGCACAGTGGTTGGCCCGATCAGAGGGGATGATGTGACAGCCTACAGGGACGAGGTCCAGCACCTGGCCACATGGTATGCCAACAACAACCTGGCCCTTGACACCCAGAAGACCAAGGAGATCATTGTAGACTTCAGGCATGCTAGGAGCCACACTCACTCCCCATCTACATTAACGGAGATGTAGTGAAGCATGTATCAAGCTTCAAATTCCTTGGTGTCCACATTTCCGATGATCTCACCTGGTCCCTGAACAACCCCATCCTGATCAAAAAGGCACAACAGTGCCTTTATTTCCTGCGGAGCATCAGGCAAGCACATCTCTGTCCCAGGATAGTGATGGACCTTTACTGCTGTACCATTGAGAGTATACTCACCAACTGCATCTCAGTGCGGTATGGCAATTGCCCCGTATCAGACCGCAAAGCACTCCAGTGTGCGGTGAAAACTGCCCAGTGGTTTATCAGCACCCAATTGCCCACCATTGAGAACATCTACCATAAACGCTGCCTGGGCAGGGTGAAAAGCATTATCAAGGATGCATCTCCCCCTAACCATGAACTTTTTACTCGCCTCCCATCCAGTAGGCACCACAGGAGCCTCCGCTCGCGCACCAGCAGGCTCAGAAAGAGCTTCTTCCCTGAGGCTGTGACCCTATTGAACCTCATATTCGACTTCAAGACAGACTTAGGAATGGATCTCATTCGTAACTCGGGTCTGCCTGTAGATATAAAATGCTCAAATGGAGTAAGCCTCTAACAGCTTCTGACAACCAAGTCTAATTCTTGGCCTTCACGTGTGGCTTAGCTACTAGGCCCGGTGGAACCGTTTCTACTGACAAGAGAAGGGGCAAAGGGACACCAGCACCTCAAAACCAGCTGCTTCCGGCAGGTGGGGCCCATTAGCCTTGGACGGCAACCTGACTAAGAGAAGGATAACTCTGATTTTAAACCTCCACTGCCTCGCAGCCATACCCACCCATGGGAAAGGCTTCGGGAGTAAACCCTGAAGAAGAAATCCAGAGTTGGGGTCCCTAAGGCAGTTTAATGCTGTTTATAATTTCACTCTGGAAACCTCTGTGACGGCACTGGTGCCAAGCTGTATCAGCACTTGCCCTTCCCTTGATTTCATCAGTGATGTGGATGAGGGGAACCCGCTGCATGGGCAGCAACCGGTTCTCAAATCTTCCCTCCCAGGCTTGCACCCTGGAGAGGACACTCCAGCATTGCTACTCAGCGTTGATACAACACAGGAAGCAGCAGTTACTGGTGATAAGCCACTGTACTCGATTGGCCTAGA
Source organism: Hypanus sabinus (assembly GCF_030144855.1). NCBI lineage: Eukaryota > Metazoa > Chordata > Chondrichthyes > Myliobatiformes > Dasyatidae > Hypanus > Hypanus sabinus. The sequence goes on from NC_082707.1 coordinate 18,442,106, forward strand.
GTAAGGCGCCAGGGGCTGCTTCTAACATTGGGAGAGGTCCTAGGACCTCATTGGGGAACTACTGCCCCCCTCAAGCTGGGCAGTGCCCAGTCAAATAGGTGCTGTCTCGCCACAGTCCACTTGCTCCACTAGGTGTGTGGGACTCCGGGAACCCACAACAGGTGGATTTACACCTTACACCTAGCAGAAAAATTGGACATGTCAAGTGTATCCAGCCCTCAAGATGGACCATGACACCATGCCTTACAGAAGACCTGCATTATATGAGCGATGCCCACAAGACCACAGTCATCAACAGTGAACTGAGCAGACTGCAGATGAACATCGCCATCCTTCAAGAAACAAGGCTCTCTTCCTCTGGAAGCCTACAAGAGGAAGTCTTCCCCTTCATCTGGCATGGAAAGCCACCGGAAGTCCTTCGCTATAAGAAACAGCCTAGCTGGCACCAGCGAACCACCAACTGAAGGAACTGAAAGACTGCTCAGGATTCAGCTTCAAAAGTCCGTGGGCCTGGTTAGCATTATCAGTGCTTATGCGCCTACATCAACCTCTACCCAGGAAGCCAGGCACAAGCTCAATGATGAACTCACTGCTGCCATTTAAGGAGTCTCTTCTCAAGGGCCACTATTCATTTTCGGCAACTTTAATGCAAGAATTAATCACGACTACCACGGCTGGCCCTCCTGTTTGGGATAGACTACGAATTAAAGAGAACTTTATTCATGATTAACATGGGGAATGCAACCTCTTAACAGTGGGTTTCAAACCTCCAATAATAGAGAGCACAGCTCCTTTTATACACGTACAAATTGAATGCAAAAGCAAAAGCTGTTCAATTAACCTTGTGAATTAGAAAAGATAAACTAGGTTCACATACAGTTCTCTTGTGATAAACTACACCCACAGCAACAGCCAAAACTTGAAAACTCAGTACTATGGACAACTTTGTATTAACGAACAGTGCGCCTCATATGCCCGAGTCTAATTCTTACAAGATACGCAACTATAAGTATTTATTCTAAGAATTGTCTCTGTCGAAAGCCAAGGCTAAATCTATAACATACTAAGCTGCAAACTAGTTTCCAAACTCAAAGAGCCAATATTAACCCTTGTCTATCAAAATCTTTAACTTTATTTTCCTTCACAGTGATACATAGATTTCCTTCAGATACTGTCTCAGAGAGGGGTCCACAATTTACTTCCGAGTTTTGGCAGCATTTTGTAAACTTAATGGATTTACTTCTGGTCATTCTTCCAGTTTTCACCCACAGATGAATGGTCAGACCAACAGCACTAACCAATATTTGGAATGCACTCTTCATTGCCTTGTTTTCAATGACCATTCAATTTGGGCAAAGATAGCTCATAACACACTTCACCATTCTTTGCTTTAACATGAATATCAATTTGGGTTTAAGCCTCCTCCCTTTCCTGAGCGGGAAGTGGAAGTCAGTGTTCTGTCTGCTATACAGTTTGTCAAGTGCTGTAAGCAGCGATGACATGAGGCCAAGAGGTCTTTGGGACTTACTGTGGCAAGGCAGCAATTCCATACCAAAAGGAGATGACTAGGTCCTTCTTTTTGTGTGGTCAGTGGGTTTGGCTCTCTACTCAACACCTACCCCTTAAAATACATGTAGGATACCAAAAGCTAGCGCGTCACTTCATTGGACTTTTTAGGATTGTTAAGAGGATCAATCCTGTAACTTACAGATTACAGCTTCCCAGGTCGCTCCAAAACCATCCCATCATTCATATCTCTAAGCTTAACCCCTTCTCAGTAGTTCTTTAGCTCCTACTCCGAAGACTCCTCCATCCTCCTAGAATCATAGACTGACAACCTGTTTACACTCTCCATTGATTACTTGACTCCTGGAGAGTTAAGAACAATTCTAGTATTTAGTCAATTGGGAGGGGTATGGTCCGGAGGAAGGGAGTTGGGTTCTGATACAGGATATTTTGGATCCTGACATGATTACTGATTTTCATCAGCTTCACCCTGACTGCCCTAAGCTGCCAGGAGTTGGCTTTAGAAAGGAAGTCAGGCTTCTGTCACAACCAGGGGTTATTTTTAAAAAAATATATATTTTTCTTTCAGTTAGTATGTGGATTATATTTTCTCAGTGTAACTTTGTGGGTTATCTGTATCCATGGATTGTTTACCTTGTATGTCTAATTGTTTGACTTTGCATTAGCTCCGGTTTTTCACTTTGTACTGCAGATGTCTCATTTTGTATCATCGGGATTGTTAAGCTCATTCTACTGATCACTGACACTCATTTTGACATAATTAAATTAGCAGAGGATATCTTGTAACATAGTTGTTGTCTTCATCTGGATACCAGGGCTGTCTGATTGCTCCTGAATTCCTACGTGCTTCAAGATGTATTTCAGGGGGCATGCAAACCCCTCTTTGTTTGGTCGCTGTGGTTCCTTACCTGGTGAAACTCTGACCAACTTCTTTTGTGTACTGTGAGTGATTTCAGTTCTTTAAGATTCACTTTTGCTTGCCTGAGTTCTTGGTAGTTTTGCTGGTTAATTTTTGTAATAAATTTTCTGTTTCATTTGAATTGCCGACGTTGGAGTTATTTGAGGATGTAACCAGGAAGTTAGACGGGAGATCCAGTGGATGTAATGTACCTCAATTTTCAGAAGGCATTTGATAAGGTCCCACATAGGAGATTGGTGGGTAAAATCAAAGCTCAGGGCATCGGGGGAAAGACATTGACATGGATAGAAAACTGGTTGGCAGATAGAAAGCAAAGGGTAGCGGTGAATGGGTGTTCCTCGGAATTTCAGGTGGTGACTAGTGGGGTGCCACAGGGCTCGGTATTGGGACCACAGCTGTTTACAATTTACGTCAACGATTTAGATGAAGGCATTGAGAATAACATCAGCAACTTTGCTGATGATACTAAGCTGGGTGGCAGTGTGATATGTGATGAGGATGTTAGGAGAATTCAGGGTGACTTGGATAGGCTGAGTGAGTGGGCAGATACTTGGCAGATGGCGTTTAATGTGAATAAGTGTGAGGTTATCCACTTTGAGAGTAAGAACAGGAAGGCAGCTTATTATCTGAACAATGTAGAGTTAGGTAAGGGAGAAATACAAAGAGATCTAGGAGTCTTTGTTCATCAGTCACTGAAGGTGAATGAGCAAGTGCAGAAGGCTAATGGAATGTTGGCCTTTATTACAAAGGGAATTGAGTACAAGAGCAAGGAAATCCTCTTGCATTTGTACAGAGCCCTGGTGAGACCACACCTGCAGTACTGTGTACAGTTTTGGTCTCCAGGGTTAAGGAAGGACATCCTAGCTGTAAAGGAAGTGCAGCATAGATTCACAAGGTTAATTCCTGGGATGTCTGGACTGTCTTACGCAGAGAGGATAGAGAGACTGGGCTTGTACATGCTGGAATTAAAGAGATTGAGAGGGGATCTGAATGAAACATATGAGATTATTAAGAGATTGGACAAGATAGAGGCAGGAAATATGTTCCAGATGCTGGGAGAGTCCAGTACCAGAGGGCATGGTTTGAGAATAAGGGGTAGGTCATTTAGGACAGAGTTAAGGAAAAACTACTCCCAGAGAGTTGTGGGGGTCTGGAATGCACTGACTCGGAAGGTAGTGGAGGCCAATTCTCTGGATGCTTTCAAGAAGGAGCTAGATAGGTATTTTATGGATAGGGGAATCAAGGGATATAGGGACAAGGCAGGAACCGGGTATTGATAGTAGATGATCAGCCATGATTTCAAAATGGCGGTGCAGGCTCGAAGGGCCGAATGGTCTACTTCTGCACCTATTGTCTATTGTTCCTGTGATTCCTGTACTTGAGTTCACCAGTGCCCTTGACACAGATCTGTACTACAGGAATTAGCACTAGGACACATACAGTTTGTTATTTACAGGTGACCCTCACATAACAGCCATTTTGTTTCTGGAAAATTTCCCTTAGAGAATTCAGAAATGAATCCCCATGAGATGCAGAATAAAATGCAATCTCAAGGAATTTATGTAAAATATAAACCAAATAAATTAACACAAAATTTTTGCTTCCAACTCATGTTTCATATTACAGGAATATGATCAGGTAAGGATGGAAAATACACAATGATTTGTCAACCCCCAGGGAGAAGAAAGAAATGGAGGAAGAGTACATATAAAAATTACCTCAAAGGCAACTATACAGGTCGGTACTATTCTACATTAGCAGAGGTCACACCTGGAGGAATTGTGCAGGTTCCTTTACTACAGGATAGAAAAGTCATACAATATATGCCTACTTTATCTCCCTATGTACTTGTGTTGCCACTTACACTGAGTTTTCTCTGTACCTCAAAGCTCCCAAGGACACTGCTATTTAGTTCACACTTTCCTCTTCCATGTGATAAAAATTCCAGCCTTTGCTACTCTGCCATCATCCCTGCCAGTGTTCTTTCCTGATCAATTCTGACCAGTTCCTCTTACATGCCTCTGTAATTCCCTTTACTCCACTGTAATATTGATTCATCTGACTTTCACTTCCCCTTCTCAAATTTCAGACTGAATTTGATTATATTACGATCACTTTCCCCTAAGGGTCCTTTTACGTTAAGTTCTGTGATTAATTCCAGTTCAGTTCATTCCAGTCCACCACATTTTCCCAATCTATCTGCATATTGAAATCCTCCATGAGTATTGTAACACTGGCCTTTTGACATGCATTTTCTATCCCCTGTTAGAATTTAAAGACCAGTTCCTTACTACCGTTTGGGGGTCTGAATATAAATTCCATTAGAGTCTGTTTACCCTTGCAGTTTCTTAGCTCTACCCACAACGATTCAGAGATTACTACCTAAAAATCTCTCCTCAGGACCTCATCTACCTACATCATCGGTGCCAATATCCCATTGCTGTCTGTAAAGAGTTTGTATGATTTTTAGGTTGAAAGCTGAAAAGCAGGATCTTCAAGGTAGTAATCTCTGGATTGTTGCTGGTGACATGTGCCAGTGAGGGTAAGAATAAGATGATTTGGCAGGTGAATGAGTAGCTGAGGAACTGGTACAGGGGGCAGGGGTACCTATGTCATCAGTGCCAATATCCCATTGCTGTCTGTAAGGATGCTGATTATTCTTGATGATGTGGTTGGCGCTCTCCTAAATGGACGTGATATAGTCACCGCTGTCCTTTGACTGCAGCTCAGGGTTTGATGGATATCTCAAAGTACGTCATTACAATAAGATATAATTATCTCTTATTGATGGGTGGCAGTTAGATCTGGCCCAATCCTGCACATGGTGATGGTGATTAGCAGAATGTGACCGCTCGAAATAGAGCTACCCTGCCCTTTTGCTCCGTTTGGTATCGCTGCTGTGAGCATCGTGAGTCGCTTCCGAGGCTGGCCTGCGCATACGTCATGGTGTCACATCGCAGTTTCCATCATGGCCGACATCGGCTCTCGAGTGAAAGTGGGGCTGTTGATTTTGGCGAGCGAGCAATTTTATACAAATAAATAACCCTGAACTTTGCCTGCATTCTGTAAGTTAGCACATTTTAAGTCAATTTAGCCAAAAATAGTGCCGCTGTAATGTACCGTTTGCAATAATTGGAGGTCACAAATAGACAAACAGAGCATGTATATTAGTATATACATATGCTTTAATGGGCCTCTCCCATCTGACCCTCAAGGGTTCATAAATTTCTGAAATGTGAGGAACAAACAGTCTTTAGAAGGAAATCAGCTCGCTGAGATCCTTCACAAAATTAATTATTGGTCTCAATTGATACTTGGGAAACTGAAATATACTGCTGCAATGTCATATTACATCTCTCAGCTCTTCACTCACACATCCATATTACTCACTCCTGTTAACTGTTTGGAAGTCTGTAATACATCCCCTAGCAAAGTGACAGCACTTGATTCATTCTTAATTGTTACCCTTGTAGCTTCAGTTAAGGCAACTTCTTAACAGATATCCTCTTTCTAGACTGAAATATTCAATTCCCTGCCCAACAGTTCAATGTCGCCTTTTCTCTTACATCCACGTTTCGCCTGACAGGTCTTCCAATAAAATGTCGGCGCGTTGAGTCACAGTAGCTTCTACGGGGTCAACAAAAGGTAAAAATGTCCAACTTAAATGTATTTTTAACGATCGCAAGATCCTACTATGCATTCAGAACTTAAAGTACTGCAGGTCTACCCCATCAGCGGGCTGCTCATTGGTAGAGAAGATGAAGAAGCTGCGGATCGTGCTGCTGCCTGAGTCACTTTTCTTGTGATCGCAAGATCCTTTTGGACATCACTAATGTGGAACACTGCAAGTTCAACTACTGATTTATTGATGGAGAACAAGGGAGCTGCACAGCCTCTGTCCTAGCACGGATTAGGCCTCAAGCCACGGTGTTACCTGTTTAGTCACCAAGAGAGACTCTAAACAGTCTAGAGGCAGTATGCCGTGGTGGCGCCCAGGCTGGAGTCAATGTTGCCCCCACCCAGTGTTCGCTCGACAGGAGATAAGTTCTGTTGCAGTCAACTGTGGATTTCTGTAGTATTCGTGGAACCAGGGTCTGGATGAAATATTTCGTGTAGATTTTACTCACCCATCCTGCTGGACTAAATCCTCATGTGCCAAAAGGATGTGTCAGGGTCATACTGAGCACAGACTGTTATATGGATCACAGACTGGTCAGGGTGAAAATAAGACTGGCATACTCCATACAGCACAATTAAGTAAATAAGTTTCCCTTCTAGGTAATTGGATCCATCTTAACAAATACTGAGCCCTATTCCTTTGCCTACTCTGCTTAGAGTTTCCCCACGAGCACCAGCAAACCTCCCCACCAAGATTTTGGTCCAGTTCTAGTTTATATGCAAACAGTCCCTCTTGTACAAATCCCAGCTTCCACCAAAACAGTCCCAGCAATCCAGGAAACTGAAGTCCCTCCCTCACATAATCCTTCCAGCCATACATTCATCTGATCAGCCTTCTGTTGCTGTAGTCGCAAGATCATGGTACCAGCAATAATCCTGAAAAGTACACTCCTTCAGGTGATCATCAATGATTAAATACAATACAGTCCTATCTCCAGTAGGACAACATCTTTGTTGGCTTAAAAAAAACTAATGCACTTTACAGAATCTTCCACATCCAAGATCCACTCACTGATGTAATGTCAATCAATATTGAAGTTAAAATCTCTCACTACCATAGACTTCGCTGAGACGTATCTCCTCTATCTCCCACTGATTATAGAATGATTTGTGGTATCACCCTGTACAGTGATCATCTTTTCTCATTTCTAAGTTTGACCTCTTGTAAAAGAGCCAAGACATGGCCCGAGTACAACTGTGATGCTGTCCTTAATCAATATGGAGATGATAGAGCATCTCCTCTTTAATAACTTGCCAGTCCTGCTATTCTTTCAACCAGATTTCTATGATTATTGCAATATAATATCATGTGCTAAACAACTCTCCAAGTTCATCAGCCTCACCTGCAATCCAGTCCTCTTGCCACGCTTCCCAAGTAACTGCCATCTCCAAGGCCTCGTGTCAAGTTGTGCTTTGACTGCCACTGCTTTACAGGTCTGGTTAGCGCTCAGGTCTTGGTCCCTGCTTCAGTGGGTCAGGTCACGTGTTGATCTGGACCTCGAGCCCAGCTGCCACCGATGATTGGGTGTCCTGCTAAATCAGGCCTGAGGTCAGCATCAGGTGCTCCAGCTAATCGGGTCTTCATTCCAGGAAATCCTCAGCTCCTTTCTTCTGGGAATCAGATCTCAATAACGGGGGTGTTGGGGTCAGTGCCAGCTTCCACATGATTGGGCTCACTGCTCGGTTCTACAAGTCAGGTCGGTAGATCATCTCCTGGAAGATGAAAGATTGCCAAACCTGTAAGAAGGTTTAAGACAACCGGTCGTTAATTCTCGGGCACCAAGTTCTGCCTTTCCCACATTTTTCCCCTTCAAGACCTTCCTGAGAAAAGTGCCACGATTCAGCTGAAACTGCTGCCTCACAGCTTCAGCAAACCACGTTTACCCCTGACCTCCAGTGCCTGCTGCAAAGGTTTCTACTATCTTCCCGTATCTGTGTGGCTTTGTTCCAGGCTTTCCAGATTCCTCCCTCATCTCCAAAGGTGCTTGTTGATATTTTAAATGTAAAATCACCACTGGCACACAGGTAAGTGATAATATCTCCATTGGTCAAGAATCTGGGGAGATTAAAATGATGTAGGGCAGGAAGTTACTGTTAAAGTGGGTGTTTGTCAGCTGGCACAGAATCAGTGGGCTGAAAGACCCATTTCCTTGCTGTATGGCTTGATTTTTTTTTTTTTGATTTGGTGGTTCTACATATGTGCAGACCCTGGAAATGGTTCTGTGTCCTCAAGTTTCCAAAGAACAGTAAATCACATTTGTTCTGATACAATATGGAAATTCCCTTACAGCATTTCAAGATGCAATATAACCTCAATACGAGATGCACAACAACAAGAAGGTGACATTTTTACTACCTGTGCTGGACAACTTACAGAGGCAGAGAGCAAAACAGTATGGAAACAGGCCATTCAGCTCAACTTATTCATGCTAACAATGATGCCCACCAAACTAGCCCCATCTGCCCATGTTTTACCATACCTCTTGAAACATTTCCAATCCATATTGAATGTTGTTAGTGTTCCTGCCTCAACTACGTGCATCCATCTTGTTTATTTCATATAGTTCTAGATGGTCTCTAATGGTCTTGGTCTCTAAGGAATATAGTTGCAGTCTGTTCAAACTCTCACTACAACTAAGGCCTTCTAGTTCTGGCAGTACCCTCATAAATGTCCTAAGCATTCTTTCCAGTTTAATGATGTCTTCAGTGACCAAAACTATACACAATACTCTATCCATGGTCTCACCAAAGACTTGTACAACTGCAAAACAACATCCCAACTCCTTTTCTCAGTACCCTGAATAAATGAAGTTCACTGCCTCAGGAGCATGGCAAAGTCTATTTCACCTACAACTGGCTCTATGCCTTTCCTGTCTAGCCCCTGCATTCCAGAGTAACCACCCTAAACCACCCCACCTTTCTGCCCTCCTTGAACCCAACTTTGAAAAGGTTTTGGTCACTTTGGCTGTCTAACAGCTCATCTTCCCTGATGACAATTTCTATGGCAATATCAATGACAACATTCAGATGGGAAACTGATGGTCCATGTAGGTTCAAAGGACTGCATATGTGCTCCAAGTTTTTATGACTAAAGTAGCTGACCAGAAAACATAGAACACTACAACACAGCACAGGCCCTTCAGCCCATGATATCATGCCAACCTTTTAACCTACTCCAAGATCAACCTAACCCTTCCCGCTACATTGCCCTGCAGTTTTTTCAATCATCCATGTGCCTATCTAAGAGTTTCTTAAATGCTCTTCATGTATCTGCCTGTCCCATCAACCCTAGCAGCATGTTCCACACACCCACCACTTTCTGTATGAAAAATTAATTCTGACACCATTGTACACTTTCCTCCAATTGTATTAAATCAATTTCCACCCTGGTAAAAAGTCTCCAGCTGTCCACTCTATCGATGCCTCTCATCATCTTGTACACCTCTATCAAGTCACCTCTTAACCTCCATTGCTCCAAATAAAAAAGCCCAAACTCACTCGACCAATCCTCATAAGACCTGACCTCCAATCCAGGCAGCATTATGGTTAATCTCTTATCCACTCTCTCAAAAGCTTCCACTTCCTCCCTAAAATGAGACAAGAACTGAACACAATATTCCAAATGCGTTCTAAATAGGATATTAGAATCATAGAGCACGACAACACAAAAGCACACCCGAAGACCCACCTAGACCATGTTAATCTGTTATTCTGCCTAGTTCCATCGACCTACACCAGAACTACAACCCTCCCATCCATGTACTTACCCAAACTTGTTCCACACTTACAGCACCCTGAATAAAGAATTTCCCTCTAAGATTCCCCTGAAATACTTCATCCTTAACCCGTGACCTCTAGTTCTTGCATCACCTCAATGGAAAAGCCAGCTTGCATTAACTCTTATTTATGTCACTCATAATTTTGTATACCTCTATCAAATTTCTCCTCAGTTTCTTATGCTCCAAGAAATAAAGTCTTAAGGAAAAATACACTTACCCTACACCTTGAGTTCTCAAGTCCCAGAAATACCCTTCTAAATTTTCTCTATAACCCTTCAATCTTATTCATATCTTTCCTGGAGGTAGGTGACAGAACACAATATTCCAAATTTGGCCTCACCAACATCTCATACAACTTGCAACATAACATTCCAGATCTTGCCTGCAAACTTTGATAGCTTTCCACTACGCCCCTAATTGTGGTGTCATCTGCAAATTTGTTGATCTAGTTTACCACATTATCATCCAGATCGTTGATATAGATGACAATGCACCCAGCACCCATCCACACAGCACACGCTAGTCACAGGCCTCCAGTCACAGAGGCAACCATCTACTACTACTCTCTGGCTTCTCCCATTAAGCCAATGTTGAATTCAATATGCTACTTCATTCTGAATGACAGCCAACTGAATCTTCTTGACCAACCTCCTTTGTGGACTTTGTTAAAGTCCATGTAGACAACATTCTCTGCCTTTCCTTCATGAACTTTCTTGGTAATCTCCTCTCAATAGTTTAAGATAGGATAGTTTAAATATCTCTGCTAGGGACCCTGCAATTTCTACACAAGTCTCCCAAAGGAAGGAACATATTGTCAGGCCTTGGGATTTATCCACTCTAATTTGCCTCAAGACAGCAAACATCCCCTCCTCTGTAATCTGTATGCAGTCCATGACCTGGATACTATATTGCCTCACATCTGTAGACTCTGTGTCTGTCTCACAAGTCAATACAGATGCAAAAAAACCATTTAAGATCTCTCCCATCTCTTCTGGCTCAATACATAGATGACCAGTCTGTTCTTCAAGAGGACCAATTTTGTCCCTTGCTACTCTTTTGTTCTTAATTTGTCTATAAGCCTCAGCATGCTCCTTCATTGTGTCTGCTAGAGCAACCTCATGCCCTTCTTTTAGTCCTCCCAATTTCCTTAAGGAGTTCTCTTACATTTCTTATATTTCATTTGTTCCTTCCTTCCTGTATCTTCCTTTCTTCTTCCTATTCTTAACCAGGACCTCAGCATCTCTCAAAAAGCAAGGTTTCCCAAACCTGCTAGCCTTGCCTTTTATTCTGACAGGAACATACAAAGTCTTTACTCTCAAAATTTCACCTTTGAAGTCTCCCAGTTACCATGCACAACTTTACCGGAAAACAATCTATCTCAGTCCACATTTGCCAGCTCCTTTCTGATACCATCAAAATTGGTCTTTCACCAATTTAGAACCTCAACCTATGGACCAGACTATCCATTTCCATCGTTACATTGAAACTAATGGCATGATTGCTGATACAAAGTTTCCCCACACAAACTTCTGTCACCTGCCCTGGTTTATTCCCCAAATAAATCTTGTAATTGTCCATACTCCTTCAATAATCCATGATGAAATGTGATCTTGTAGAGACAGAATTAGTTTACAAGAAAATGAATTTCTGACTCCTAATGGAGACACTTCTAAAGATGTCAATTACTTGTTTTATTTATTCATTCTCCTTCTGTGGGCATTACTGCATGACCAGCATTAACTTCCCATTCTTAATCTCTTGTTAGATTAGATTAGATTCAACTTTATTGTCGATGTGCTGAGTACAGATACAAAGCCAATGAAATGCAATTAGCGTCTAACCAGAAGTGCAAAAGAATAGTATTATTTACAAAATAACCATGAATAAAAAGTGCTACAGCATATAAATATAAAAAAGTACTGAGACAGTACAATACGGGTGCAATACTGCTTAGCGCTGTGATGTGAGGTTCAGCAGGGTCACAGCCTCAGGGAAGAAGCTCTTCCTGAGCCTGCTGGTGTGGGAGCGGAGGCTCCTGTAGCGCCTACCAGATGGGAGGAGAGTAAAAAGTCCATGGTTAGGGTGAGATGCATCCTTGATAATGCTTTTTTGCCCTGCCCAGGCAGCGTTTATGGTAGATGCTCTCAATAGTGGGCAATTGGGTGCCAATCATCCGCTGGGTGGATTCCTGCAAATTTCATCTTTGATGTTTGAGTGACTGAACCACAATACTCCCTCCAAGAGTCCACTTCCCCAACACACTTTTTTCTCATGCTAAAGAAATCTGAACTCATTGCATTTAGTGTTGAAGCAGTCTTTTTCCCTGACTCTGTAGTATTTATATAATGGATAAATTCTGCTCAAAGGGAAAGGAAAAGGAACAATTTCATTTTACACACTGATGAGCTTTCTGCTGGGTTGAATATAGTAGTAATGAATGTTTACTTCGCTGTCATACTTCTCACTGCCTCATGAAAGCAGCCTGCATAAAAACCCCACCCACTGTTGATGTTCAAATGTAGAATTGTTTCCCATTTGAGTTTTTGCACAGATGCCTGGTTTTGAAGCTTTATTTCTCATTGTCTTATACAACACATCACGGGAACCAATCTGCCCTCTATGGACTCTGTCTATACTTGCTATAAAGAGGCCAAATTAATCAAAGTCTCAACCTACCCCTGACATTCCTTCTTCTCCCCTCTCATTGAGCAGAAGACACCATGTACCACCAGGCTCACAGACAGATTTTTTAGTTGGTTGGTAGATAGGTGAGTAGATAGGAAGAAAGGAAGAATGTCCCGAAATGCCCCACTTGCTCTTTAAATCTTGTGCTTGCTCACCGGAAGGAACTTAAGCCCATTGAGATTATAAAGCTGCAATATTACCTCTCAACTCTTGAACTCAACCCGACTAATGAAATCCAACATGCCATACACCTCCTTATTCACTCTCTCAACTTGCACTATAACCTTGAGGGATCTATGAATGTAAACCCCAAGATCCCGCTGTTCCTCCACACAGCTAAGAATCCTGCCATTAACTTCGTATTCTGCCTTTAATTTCAACCTTCCAAAATGTATGACTTCACACTTCTCCAGAATGAACTGCACCTGTCACTTTTCTGTATCTTACACTTCTGGTTTAAGCTGGTGCTGGTGAAGATCAGCAATTACTTGCAAGTGGCAAAAAACAAAAAAATGAACTTAGTACTTTATAAATCACATTCTTCCTTGTAAACGACCGAAGGGTTGGATGATTTAAGCCCCTGACTAGATTGAAAAGTTCAGGGTGTCAGGGCTGGAGGTGAGGGCAGGCTGGTTCAACCCACTGTTCAGCAAGGTTTACTCATCTCTGCACTGAACCAAGGCTGTGGCCTGCAATTAACAGCCTTCTGAATCGGCTGCAGTGATGACTGGTTGTGGACTCACCTTAGTGAACTTAGGTTCTGAAAGCTATTTCTCTACTTTTATTGTTTGCATAATTAGTTTTTTCTCTCCACAATGGGTGTTTGACAGCCTTCTTTTGTTTTAATGGATTCTATTGAGTTCCTTTATTTCATGGCTGCCTATAAAGAGACGTATCTCAAGATGTATAATGTATCCAGAATGTGAGGGAGGATAGCGAGAGGAAGAATAAAGGACAGGTGGGGACTACACGGTTCCGGAATATTAAGTGTGTAGGAGAGGAAGGTGGGGCAGAACAAGTGATAAGGAGGACTCATGTACAGAGGGATGGTCTGACAGAACATGGAGTTAAATGTGTTGAAAGAATAAGTAAATTTAGGAAGGACAACAAAATTCTAGGGGCGTTTAGCCCAAAGGGAGTTCAGGGAGCTGGGTTAAGCACAATAGGCAGCGATTCAAACAGAGAGAGGAGAAATGGGTTAAAAATTCTACATCTGAATGCACGAAGTGTCAGAAATAAGGCGGATGAGCTTGAAGCCCAGGTGCGAATGGGTAACTATGATGTTGTTGGGATAACGGAGACATGGCTGCAGGGAGATCAGACCTGGGAAATGAATGTACAAGGGTATACATGCTATCGTAGGGACAGAAATGTGGGCAGAGGGGGTGGGGTGGCCCTGTTGGTGAGAAATGAGATTCAGTCCATTGCAAGGGGGGACAGAGTCAGGAGAAGTAGAATCTGTGTGGATAGAACTGAGGAACAGTAAGGGCAGAAGGACCCTAATGGGTGTTGTCTACAGGCCACCAAACAGTGCAAGTTGAACAGGGAGTTAACATTGGCATGTGGCAAAGGTAATGTCACAGTAGTTATGGGGGATTTCAACATGCAGGTGAATCAGGAGAACCAGGTTGGTGCTGGACCACAGGATAGGGAGTTTGTAGAGTGCCTATGGGATGTATTCTTGGAACAGCTTGTACGAGAGCCGACCAGGGACAAGACTATTCTGGATTTAGTGTTATGTAATGAACAGGATTTGATAAGCGATCTCACAGTAAAGGAGCCATTAGGAGGTAGTGATCACAATATGATGAGCCTTTATCTGCAATTTGAGAAGGATAAGGACAGCTCGGAGGTGTCAGTGTTGCAGATGAACAGGGGAAACTATGGAGCCATGAGGGAGGAGCTGGCCAAAGTTGACTGGACGGATAGCCTAGCAGAAATGACAGTGGAACAGCAATGGCAGGTATTCTTGGGAATAATGCACAAGGTGCAAAATCAGTTCATCCCCCAGAGAAGGAAGGATTCAAAGGGGGGAACGGGGCCACAGTGATTGCCAAAGTAAGTCAGAGATTGCATAGCATTAAAAAAAAGGAAATATGATAGAGCTAAGGTGAGTGGGAGGACAGATGATTGGGAAGTTTTTAAGGAACAACAGAACTTAACTAAAAAGACAATATGGGGAGAAAAAATGAGGTACGAACGCAAGCTAGCCAGAAATATAAAGGAAGATAGCAAAAGCTTTTTTAGGTATGTGAAGAGAAAGAAGATAGTTAAGAACAATGTTGGGCCCTTGAAGAATGAATTGGGTGAAATTATTATGGGAAACAGAAATAGCAGAAGAATTTAATGAGTACTTTAGATCTGTTTTCGCGAAGGAAGACACAAGCAATCTCCCAGATGTATGGATGGGCCAGGGACATAGGGTAACAGAGGAAATGAAACAGATTGACATTCGGAAGGAAACGGTGATGAGAAGACTGATGGGACTGAAGGCTGACAAATCCCTAGGTCCAGAAGGTCTGCACCCAAGGGTACTAAAGGAGGTGGCCCTGGAAATTGCGGATGCATTGGTAATCATTTTCCAATGTTCCTTAGATTCAGGATCAGTTCCTGAGGATTGGAGAATGGCTAATGTTATCCCACTTTTTAAAAAAGGAGGGAGGGAGAAAACAGAGAACTATCGACCTGTCAGCCTGACATCGGTGGTGGGAAAGATGCTAGAGTCCATTATTAAGGATGAAATAGTGGCATATCTAGATAGCAGTGATGGGATTGGGCCAAGCCAGCATGGATTTACCAAGGGTAAATCATGCTTGACTAATCTGTTGGAGTTTTTCAAGGATGTAACCAGGAAGTTAGACGGGGGAGATCCAGTGGATGTAGTGTACCTCGATTTTCAGAAGGCATTTGATAAGGTCCCACATAGAAAATTGGTGGGTAAAATCAAAGCTCAGGGCATCGGGGGAAAGACATTGACATGGATAGAAAACTGGTTGGCAGATAGAAAGCAAAGGGTAGCGGTGAATGGGTGTTTCTCGGAATGGTAGGTGGTGACTAGTGGGGTACCACAGGGCTCTGTATTGGGACCACAGCTGTTTACCATTTATGTTAACGATTTGGATGAAGGCAATAATAACATCAGCAAATTTGCTGATGATACTAAGCTGGGTGGCAGTGTGGCATGTGATGAGGATGTTAGGAGAATTCAGGGTGACTTGGATAGGCTGGGTGAATGGGCAGATACTTGGCAGATGGCGTTTAATGTGAATAAGTGTGAGGTTATCCACTTTGGGAGTAAGAACAGGAAGGCAGATTATTATCTGAATGGTGTAGAGTTGGGTAAGGGAGAAATACAAAGAGATCTAGGAGTCCTTGTTCATCAGTCACTGAAGGTGAATGAGCAGGTACAGCAGGCAGTGAAGAAGGCTAATGGAATGCTGGCCTTTATTACAAAGGGAATTGAGTACAAGAGCAAGGAAATCCTCTTGCATTTGTACAGAGCCCTGGTGAGACCACACCTGGAGTATTGTGTACAGTTTTAGTCTCCAGGGTTAAGGAAGGACATCCTGGCTGTAGAGGAAGTGCAGCGTAGATTCACGAGGTTAATTCCTGGGATGCCTGGACTGTCTTACGCAGAGAGGATAGAGAGACTGGGCTTGTACATGCTGGAATTAAAGAGATTGAGAGGGGATCTGAATGAAACATATGAGATTATTAAGAGATTGGACAAGATAGAGGCAGGAAATATGTTCCAGATGCTGGGAGAGTCCAGTACCAGAGGGCATGGTTTGAGAATAAGGGGTAGGTCATTTAGGACAGAGTTAAGGAAAAACTACTCCCAGAGAGTTGTGGGGGTCTGGAATGCACTGACTCGGAAGGTAGTGGAGGCCAATTCTCTGGATGCTTTCAAGAAGGAGCTACTTCTGCACCTATTGTCTATTGTATACATACTTTGATAATAAATGTACATTGAGCTTTGAGCTATGTCCTGTTATATCCGTTGAAAACTTTCTAAGCTTAACCAGAACACCATTAACCTTCATGTCATCTACAGACTTACTAAACCACCATTCCACATCCTCACCTAAGTCATTGATAAAAGCCCGAGTAGGAACCCCAGCAGATATCTCACTGGTGAGTAAGGAGAGAGGAAATGTGCACCCTTTCCCAGTTCCATCAGCCTCTCTCACCTCAGTCTTGCTTGCATTTGTTGCTCAATGTTCCCCTGTGGATTTTCTCCTGATGTTCTCTCTGTTTCTGACACGCAGAGTCCATCGTTCTCATTGTTAATTTCCTAGAACGAATACAAAATCAGTCAGTGGTACAATTGGGCAGATGGCTTTCACTATTGCAATTTGAATGGGCACTGGGTGTTAGAAAACATGTGAGAGTCATATCTCATATCAGAGCAGAAAAAGATCACCTTGGGAAATAGGGTACATCTGCTGCAAACAAACTAATTTGACATGGCCAACAAGAGACAGACAACCAAAACTAATCAAACACACCGAGCCTGCAAAAAGCACTAGATCCTCCCATCCCTCTTAAACTGAAGCCATTAGATTTACTTCCTCTTCATGTGCTCCTCATTTATTCACCCAGCCTCCTTTTAAATTCATGTTGAGTGGATATGAGTGATGCATTTCCACCGGAAATGTCTCCCACCCCAACACTCACCAAGGCTGAACTGCTTCCACACCCTGTGGACTCACTTTCGAGAACTGCTCATCTCATGTTCTGGATAATTTTTAAACTCTCTGCCAGTCTCAGCTCCCCTCTCTCCTCAGTCTTGTTTTCCTCTGCTGCTGAATGTTCTGCTCTGACATGGGAGTCCACTGTTCAGTCTGTCAGCTTCCTATAGCACCCTTGAGGTAAGAGGCAGGTTAGGGCAGTGAGAGAATATCCATAGAACATACCACATACAAGAACAGAAATAGGTCACTTCTGGTACAGACACCACTGTATCGAGCTACATCTGATGGGTAAGGTCCTCAATGAGTCTTTCTCCTGGTTTTTATTAGAGAAGGACACAAAGACTTTGTAACTTGAAATAGTTAATGGGTACGTCTTGGTGATATTACAGTATATTACATTACAGCAGAGGGGTGCTAAATGTCTTGAAATGTATTAAGATCAATGAATCTCCAGGTATATCAAAGAACACTGTAAAGTGAGAGAAAAAAATGGCAATGACCTGGCTGAAATATATACTTTATCGCTCGTGATGAGTGAAGTGCTGGAAGAGTGGCGGGTAGCTAAAGGTGTAACCATAACACCCGTGCCATGCAAGTTACTAGAGATGAATCTTAAAGGCAATGCAGTTTTGAACTCTGACCTGCTGGTCCTGAAATGACTCCATGTCAGATGTAGGTTTATTAGCTGCTCCCAATTTACTCTGGCAAATTGCTGCCTAACATGTCCTGCTTCAATTTAATACATCTCCTGATGTCCAGGCAAATCCTTATTTGTAGCTATCTGAAAATCTAAGAAACTGTTATTACTATTGCCAATATGTTCTCCCATCAGCCACCCAGACAAGCTTGTTTCCTGATCTAAGATCCAGCCCCTTCTCCACATAATATTTTAAGAAGCCCTCTTGGATGCACCTAATTCCACAGGGAAGGGGGAGAGAGTAGAACAAGAGGTAGGAAACAATCAGTGGATCCAGGTGAAGAGGGGCATTGGCAAAAGGAGGAGGGAGAATGGTCATAGCCACAGAAGATGCAAACTGATGAGTGGCAGTGATAAAGAGCTGAAGGTAATAGAATGAACTTTAATGGGCCGTGGGTATTGGAAATCATGCTCAGGAGAAACCCCACACAAGATCAGAAACAGCCCACATTTGGCCTCGGGGCCTATGTGCTGTAACTTGAATAGATTAGGGAATTATAATGTAAATCAATAGAACTAAATTAACGAAATAGCTCAGATTTGGCTTCAGGGCCTATGTGCTGGAACTTGAATAGACAACAAAATTATAATGTAACTCAATAGAATTAAATTAACAAAACAGCTCACATTTGGCATTGGGGTTTATGTGCTGGAACTAGAATAGGCAAGGAAATTATAATGTAACTTAATAGGATTAAATTCACAGATACAGCTGATTCAGACCAATGAACCCATCCTGTGTTGGTGATCCACACACATCTCCCATCCCTCATCCATTGACCCTCTCAAGTTGAGGGGAAGACATAGATTACTGTGTATAGTTCTGGTCACCACCGTACAGGATGGATCTGATAGCAATAGTGAGACTTTATAAAGGTTTATAAATTTATTCAAGCTTTTCACCACATTTGCACAAATACAAGTCTGCAGAGGTGCAATAAAAATTACTTGCAGCATCAGCCACAGAGCTTCAGATAGGCACCATTCACAAAAAAAGAACAATAAATTCAATACCAATTTCACACAAAGAAGGGCATTTCAAGGGTAGATGCTCAAAAATTCTTCCCGGGGCAGGGGAGTCCAGAACTAGAGGGCACAGGTTAAAGGGACAGAAAAGGCTACATTGAATGGTATATTTACCCCAGTCCATCACAGCCAAAGCTCTCCCCACCATTGAGGGCATTTATATGGAGCATGCCCTAAGAACTCAGCATCCATTATCAAGGATCCCCACCACCCATCCCATACTATCATCTCCCTACTGCCATCTGACAGGATGTACAAAAGCCTGGTTATCCCACATAACCAGGTTCAGGCACAGCTAGTAAACTACAACCACTGAACTTCTAAAGTAGCATGGATAATTTCATTCTCAACCTACCAATTTTTGAAATCTTTGCAACTCATGTTCTCAGTACTAATTTTATTAGTTTGTCTTCTTTTGCACATTTAATGTTTACGAGTCTTTATGAATATTTGTTTCAGTTAATTCATTTAAATAACTTTTTCCCTGTAGTTGCCTGCAAGATAGATTTCAAGACAATATACGGCAAAATATACATAGTGATAATAAATTAACTTTAAGGTTTGAAGGTGAGAGAGCAGAAATTTAAGAGAAATCTGAGGGGCAGGTTTATTTTGAGATGGACATAAACTGGAACAAGCGGTCAGAAGAGGTGGAGAACACAGATGCAATCATAAGGAAGTTGGATAAGAAAGGCATAACGGGTTTTGGTAAACATGATCTGCCGTAGACAAGGTGGGTGAGACTGGTTCATTTCTGTGCTGTCTGTTTCTATGATCAATTATCTCCTTGGGATAAATCCACCCCCATACCAGCCCACATTATTTTTGGACATTGGGCTACATATGTAGAAATGTTGGGTCAGTTGTTTGTCATCTATATCAATGGACTGAATGATAATGTAGTAAACTGGATCAGCAAATTTGTGGAGGACACACAGACTGGGGACAGACACAGTGGAGAGCAAGAAAGGCTAGCAAAGCTT
The DNA here is from genome assembly GCF_030144855.1 of Hypanus sabinus. Classification (NCBI taxonomy): domain Eukaryota; kingdom Metazoa; phylum Chordata; class Chondrichthyes; order Myliobatiformes; family Dasyatidae; genus Hypanus; species Hypanus sabinus. The sequence continues at coordinate 18,462,094 of NC_082707.1, forward strand.
GCAGTGGGATATTGAACAGCTTGAAAAATTGGCTGAAAATGGCAGATGGAATTTAATGCAGACAAGTGTGAAGTGTTCAGCTTGGGATGACAAACCGGGGTAGGACAGTGAGTGGTAGGGCATTGAGGAGTGCAGCAGAACAGGCAATCTGGGAATACAGATCCACAATTCCTTGAACGTGGTGTCACAGGTACTGCAGATAGGCTCATAAAGAAAGCTTTTGGGATATTGGCCTTCATAGATCAAAGTACTGAATAGAGAAGTTAGAATCTTTTGTTGAAATTGTAAAAGATATTGGTGAGGCTTGCAGTTTTGGTCATGTACCTACAGGGAAGGTGTCAATAGAATTGAAAGAGTGCAGCGAAAATTTACAAGGATGGGGCCAGGGCTTGAGGACCTGAGTTATAGAGAAATGTTGAATAAGTTATGACTTTATTCCTTCAGGCATAAGTGAAAGAGGGGAAATTTGATAGATATACAAAATTATGAGGGGTATAGACAGGGTAAATGCTTTTCTTCTGAGGTTGGGTGAGGCTAGAACTTGTTACCTACTCGTGACACATGACAGTGGTACCCTTGTCACGTGACTGGGGTTGAAGCTATACTGGACTTAAGGTAATGGTCTTGTGATGGTGGAGTGATGTCATTTTCCTGCCAGTAGAGATCATGTGACAGGTTTTTTTTTGCAGGGTATAAAAGGAAGACCCCACCCTGTGAGGGGGGGGGCAGTTCTTGCGGGATTTGCCATATTGACTTCATGCCGCTGCATGATTTAATGTGATGACCCAGTTTAGTTGAAGGATGAAGTTTTTATCTAATGCCTAAAATTTAAAAGGTCATTGCCAGCAGGTTCTTTACAATACTGCTAGTTGAGAATTAGTGGAGAGTGAAGATCGGAGTTCGGGAGTTAAAGATCGAGGAGAATCGATTTTCGACGGTGAAACGGGTTCGACCTTGCTTGATCCTTATTCGGAAGGAATTCGTTGACTGTTCTCGTGTTAATCTCTGCGGGATAGCAGAAAAGATTGAGGACAGTGTGATAAAGGAAAGGTCAGTGCCTTTAAGCCGTTACGTTTCGTAAATTCTTCATGGGAAAGAGTTCGACTTCGGGGACTGAAGCAAAGCGATGTGAAAGAGAATTTAAATCGTCTTAAAAAGTCTCTCCCTTAAATGGCCTGTGAGCATTTCGAACTTTTGGCAATACTACTTTAAAGAACTGTTTTTGCAACATCGCTTTAAGAACTGTTTGAGCTGCATCGCTTTAAGAACTGTTCAAGCTGCCGCACAGCAGCTGATTTCTGGTTACGTTAGTGTTTGTTTACTTTTGGGGGGGGGTTGTTTTTAGTGTTTAATAAACGTGTTATTTGTTATATAAACCCTTGCCTAGCTCATATATTTATCGTTGTCTGAATAAGTAACCATCTAAAGATCATGGATTCTTGGGAGAAAGGTGAAATGCTTAGGGGAAACTTCTTCACTCAGAGAGTGGTGAGAGTATGGAAAAGCTGCCAGTGCAAGTGAATTCGATTTCAATATTTAAGATAATCTGGATAGGTATATGGATGGTAGGGGTTTGTTACAGGAAGGTGTCAAGACTGCGAACTATGGACTCTCTGTCAAAGGCAGAGTCAACATTTAGTGAGGAGCCACAGAAAACATTGATCACCAGATAGTAACTGGGCTGAGGTAAGAGAGGGAGCTGGGACTGGTTGAGGGTGTGGTCACCCCTTATTTATCTAAATTCCAAACAATACAGATCGAATGATTTTTAGCCCCTCAAGGGAGGGCAACCTTGAACCAGTCCACTGTATCTATTCTGGTCTGCTTTCAATACTGGTCCGTGTTTTTTTTTAAACTACATCAAAATTGGTTTGATTTCAAAACCCCCTTTATGTGACAACAATCCTTTAAACTCTAACACCTTGACAATTATCCCATTTACCTTCCTGACTACTTGCCGTAGCTTCAAGCTCATGTTAAGAATTGTCATTGGTAAAAACATATCTGTCCCTCTATATTGTATTGTCTGTGCATTCTCTCTATTTAGATTTTTTCTAAATTTGCACATGCAAGATATATTCAGGAAATCTGCAACAGGTTGCTGTTAATTCCTCACATGCAGAGTTGTCCAATACACTGTACCCCATTTGAATCTGGCGTAAAGTTGATAAATTTCCTGTACAAAGTAATAAACGCCTCTCGCAGAAAGCAGGAACGGTGCGCAGCGAGGAGACGGGCCCTTCGGCCCATCCAGTCTATGCTGAATTAATCTGCCCCGTCCCGTCGTCCTGCACCCTACCCAGTGACGGGGAGACGGGGCTCCCGAGGCAAAGGGGCCGACTGACCGGAGACAGAGGGCAGGGTTCGCGGGTCGAACGGGCTAACCGACCATGAACGAGGGCCAAGTTCGAGCGGTTGGCGGTTTACCTGACCAAGGGCGTAGGGCATCCAGTCAGTGGGCGAGGGGGGACTCCTGGCCCCCATCCCATCATCGTGGGTGCCGAGGAGGCTCGGAAGGGTGGAGGGGTCCGGCTGCGTTGATACCCGGTCAGCCGGAATTCCTCATCGGACCCAAGAGGCTTCCACGTAACGGGAGCCGCCTTTTGCCGCCATGACAACCGTCCCTCTCCGTGACGGGCTGCTCCTGTAGATACCGCCTGCCGACCAGACACCCCGTGGCGGCGGGGGAGAAGCCTCCACGGGACCCGGTGTGGAAGGTGTCGCTGGACACCCCGCCCAGCTGTCCATCCTTCGGCGGGAGGAGCCAGCGTACCACGTGTTTGTGGGGTATGAGCGATTGCCGCCCCTATTTTGTTAAAAACATCTTAAAGGGTTCTTTCCTCAGGTTTCAACCCAGCATTCCTGTATATGGTTCGCTCTACCGGTTGGCTTGCTCGTGGGCCTGGCCGAGAGGGCCGTTTACCGGTCCGGGCAGCGGGCAGCCGGCAGCCGGCAGCCCAGGGCTTTGCACACGCTGGAGGAACTCAGCAGGTCGGGCAGCATCCGTGGAAACGAACAGTCAACGTTTCGGGCCGAGACCCTTCGTCAGGAGTGAAGAGGGAGAGGGTAGGGGCCCTATAAAGAATGTGGAGGGGGGGGTGGGTAGGAGAAGGATGGTGGGTGTCAGGTTAAAAACTAGTAAGGGGAAAGATCAGAGGGTGAAGCAGGAAGGGGATAGGCAGGAGAGGTGAAGAAGGCATGTAAGGGGAAAGCACTGTGTAGTAGAAAAAGGAGGAATCATGAGAGAGGTGATAGGCAGCTGGAGGAGGAAGCAGAGGGAAACTGGGATGGGGAGGGAATTACCAGAAGTTGGGGAATTCGACGTTCATGCCAAGGGGCTGGAGACTACCCCGACGGTATATGAGGTGTTGCTCCTCCAACCTGAGTTTGCCCTCATCATGGCAGTACAGGAGACCATGTATGAACATATCCGAATGGGAATGTGAAGCAGAGTTGAAGTGGGTGGCAACCGGGAGATCCTGTCTGTTGTGGCGGACGGAGCGGAGGTGCTTGACGAAGCGGTCCCCCAATCTGCGTCAGGTCTCACCGATGTAGAGGAGGCTGCACCGGGAGCACCGGATGCAATAGATGACCCGAACAGACTCACAAGTGAAGTGTTGCCTCACCTGGAAGGACTGTTGGGAGCCCTGAATGGTGGTAAGAGAGGAGGTGTAGGGACAGGTGTAGCATTTACGCTTGCAGGGATAAGTGCCAGGTGGGAGGGGAGATCTGTTGGGAGGGACGTGTGGACCAGGGAGTCGCGGAGGGAATGATCCCTGCGGAAAGCAGAGAGGGGTAGAGAGGGAAAGATGTGCTCAGTGGTGGGGTCCTGTTGAAGGTAGCGGAAGTTGTGGAAGATAATGTGCTGAATCCGGAGGCTGGTGGGGTGGTAGGTGAGGATGAGATATGCTTAGTGGTGGGGCCCTGTTGTTGTGATGGGAGGATGGGGTGAGGGCCGAAGTGTGGGAAATGGAGGAGATGTGGATGAGGGCATCATTGATGATGGTAGAAGGGAAACCACAATCCTTAAAGTAAGAGGACATTTGAAATGTCCTGGAACAGAAAGCAAGAACAAAATTCCTGAATGGTATGTTGTTTCCAGCGTCCTCTGCTTTCTTAAGTGCGAGGATGAACAGCCGAAGGTCATGATCCATGTAGGTAACCAATGATGTGGGTAGGACGAGTGATGAGGTTCAGTACAGGGAGTTCAGGGAATTAGGTGCTGTTAAAGGGCAGAACCTACAGGGTTGTGATCTCAGGATTGCTACTCATGCTAGGTGATTATGAGGCCAGAACTAGGAAGATTATACAGTTTAATACGTGGCTAAGGAGTTGGTGTAGGAAGGAAAGCATAACATTTTTGGATCATTGGGTTCTCTTCCAAGGAAGGTGGGACCTGTACAGAGGGACAGTTTGCACCTGAACTGGAGGGGGACTAATATCCTAGTGGGAAGGTTCATTAATGTACACAGTGGGGTTTAAACTGGACTTGCAGGGAGATGGGAACCAGAATTCCAGAACAATTAGTGGAGAGGTTGTGGAGACAGATGTTGGTAAGACCTTAGACAAAGTCAGGAATGAGAAGGTCAAGCATGGTGTGACTAGTGTCCTGAGCTGTGTGTATTTCAATGCAAGAAGTGTTGGAGGAAAGGCAGATAAGCTCAGGGCATGGAGCAACACCTGGAATTATGACATTGTAGCATTTGTGAGACTTGGGTTACAGGAGGGGCAGGACTGGCAGCTCAATATTCTGGGGTTCTGTTGTTTTAAACATGACAGAATGTGAGGGATTAGAGGAGGTGTGGTGGCATTACTAGTCAAAGAAAATGTCATGGAAGTGCTCTGTCAGACCAGACTGGGGAACTTGACTAGTGAGGCATTCTTAGTGGAGCTAAGAAATAAGGAAGGTATGACCACATTGATGGGGCTCTATTACAGACACCCAGCAGACCTAGGGATGTAGAGGAACACATTAGTAAAGAGGTTGCAGACTGTTGCAAGAAACATAAGGTTGTTATAGTCAGTGATTTTAACTTTCCATATATTGACTGAGAATCCCATACTTTAAAAGGACTAGATGGGGTAGGGTTTGTCAAATGTGTTCACGAAAGTTTCCTTCTTCAGTACGTAGAAATCTCAATGAGAGATCATGTGATACTGGATCTACTATTATAGGAATCAGGTAGGGCAGGTGACAGAAGTCTGTGTAAGAGAACACTTCGCAACCAGTGACCACAATGCCATTGGTCTCTATGTAAGTATTCGAAAAGATAGGTCTAGTCTGTGCATTGTGATTCTAAATTGAAGAAAGGTCAATTTTGATGGTATCAGAAATGATCTAGCAAGTGTGGATTAGGATAGGCTGTTTGCTTGCAAAGGTGTACTTGGTAAGTGGGAGGCCTTCAGAAGTGTAACGTTGACAGTACAAAGCTTGAATGTGCCTGTCAGAATAAAAGGTAATGATAACAAGTGTAGGGAACCTAGGTTTTCAAGAGATATTGAGGCCCTGGTTAAGAGGAGCTATAGGCAAGTAAGAACAAGTGAGGTGCTTATGGAGTACAAGACATGCAAAAGAACACTCAAGAAAGAAATCAAGAGGACATGAAGTAGCTGTAGCAGACAAGATGAAGGAGAATCCTAAGAGATTCTACAGATAAGATAAGAGCAAAAGGACTGGAAGGGACAAAATGAGTCCTCTGGAAGACCAGAATGGTAATCCATGTGTGGAGTCAAAACAGATGGGAGACAACTTAATTGCAGTTATTCAGGAGACGGATGCAGAGTCTATGTAAGTGAGGCAAAGTGGCATCAACTTCATGGACCCTGTACAAGTTGCCCTGAAGCAAATCAAGGCAGTTAAATCCACAGGGACTGACAAGGTGTTTCCTTGGACCCTGTGGGAGGCAAGTTTAGAAATTGTCATGGTCTTGTCTAATCTATCTTACAGAGTTTTTCGAGAAAGTTACCAGGAAAAGTGGATAAAGGCAAGGCAGTGGATGTTGTCTAAATGGATTTTAGTAAGGCTTTTGACAAGGTCTCACATGGGAGGCTGGTCAAGTAGGTTCAATTAGTCGGCATTCAGGGTGTGGTAGTAAATTGGATTAGACATTGTCTTTTTTGCAAGAAGTCAGAGAGTAGTAGCAGATGTTTGCCCCTCTGATGGGAGGCCTTTGACTAGTGGAGTGTCGTAGGGATCAGTGCTTTGTTGTTTCTCATCTATATCAATGATCTGAATAATAACGTGGTTAACTGAATTAGCAAATTTGCAGATGGCACTCAGATTGGGGGTATTGAGGGTAGTGAGGAAGGCTATCTTGACTTGCAGAGGGATCTGTATCAGCTGGTTCTAATGGGCTGAAAAATTGAAGATGGAATTTAATGCAGACAAGTGTGAGGTTTTGCACTTCAGTAGGACCAACCAAAGTAGGTCTTGCATGGTGAATGCTAAGGCAATGAGGAGTGTGATAGAACAAAGGGATCTGGGAGTGCAGGTACATAATTCATTGAAAGTGGGGTCACAAGTAAATAGGGTCATAAAGAAAGCTTTTGGCACTTGGCACCTTGTATTGAGTACTGGAGATGGGATGTTATGTTGAAGTTGTATAAGATGTTGGTGAGGCCTAATTTGGAGTATCTTGTGCAGTTTTAGTCACCTACCTGCAGGAAAGATGTGAACAAGGTTGAAAGAGTGCAGAAAAAGTAAGAATGTTTTTGAGTCTGGAGGACCTAAGTTAGCCAGAAAGATTGAATAAGTTAGGACTTTATTCTTTAGAACTTAGAAGATTTAGAGGAGATTTGACAGACGTGTACAAATTGATGAGGGGAATAGATAGAGTAAATGCATACAGGCTTTATCTATTGAGAATGGGTGGGACAACAACCACAGGTCATGGGCTAAGGTCTGGTCTTCCTGCTCCCTCTATGGTCCTATCTTGTATTAGTCCAAGTGTGTTCAAGTGTACATAATGTTTTCTGAAATTTGTCATTTCAGTTCTTATTTTTCTTTGAAAATTTTCAGATCTGTCTTGGACCAGGATATTCTGGCAAAAGAATACATTAACATGGGTATAGAGAAAGTGTTTATTTTCATTGCTATATTTTTACTATTAAGCTCTACTTGGTGGATTTTCTTAAGCCTCGAGTTGAATTCTGTCAAAAGGTTTTCCCTTTATTGCATTATGATCTATTTTCTTTGCTTGTTGACATCACAGATACTGATATGTTTCACATTCATCCATCAGTTGTATCCTGCAGCTCTGTTTTGTATTCTATTAGCTCAATTACACCTTTTTATGTTGAATGTCCTACACATATCTAGCCCAAAGTTCATTTTATATCTTTCAAAAATAGTTCTATTTGAATTAATTGCTTTAGCTTTACTGATGAAGGAGCATATAATTTCAAGTCATCCATGTATCGAATGTTTGTTAAGGTATAGCTCATTTTATATCTAATTCGATACCCAATTTTCATCCAATTCAGTAAATTAGAGAGCATGTTTAAAGCTAGACAAAACCATAGTGGGCTTAGAGAGTCACCCTGTGAAATGCCTTGGTTTATTTTGATAATGGTGATTGTTCTGTTTTGGTTGTTAATAGATAGTTGATTATAGTACGCAATGCTTCATCAGATATTGCAGGAATTTCACAAGTATTGGGTGTAGTTTATATATGTTAAGAACTTCTGTTAAGCATGAGTATAGGACAGGATAAAATGCTTTCTGGTAGTCAATATAACAACATGAAAGATTATTGCTTTTCTGCCAGGCTTGATTTAGAATTATAGAATCTATTATCAGTTGTACTCTACATCCTTTCATACCCTTATGGCATCCTTCTCTTCTGTAAGTATATTGTAATTATCTAAGTGAGTGGTGATTAGTTGTGAGATGCATCTTACAATTCTATACATAATTTGTAAACAAGTAATAGGATGATATTTTTGTTTGTGATTTCTCCTTTAAGTAAGAAATATGTTTTACCTTCTGTCAAAAATTCAAGCACACCTTCAGGATTTTAAGAAAATTGTTGCTATGTATTAACAGGTACAGATGAAAGTTTTTTTATGCCAAGAATTATGAATATTATCACTGCCAGTACTTTTCCAGTTGTGGATATTTTTAATAATTGCTTTCAGCATATTCATTGTAACTTCAGGTGTTCCCCTGTCTCCATCTGTGTTTATCACCTCGTCCTGTATTCCCACAAGGAAACCCTCTGTTTCTGGGGAGAGCCAGGCATTTGACACTTCCAGGTCAACACCCCTAGTCTGCTCAGATCGTGGGCATGTCTTCTACGGAAGGTTATGCTCTTTTATTGGTTAACTTTTTCTTCAAATAGTGATAATTTCTTCATTTTTCTGGGTTGTGCTCTCATTTAAGTTTAATGGTGTAAACATCTTATCAGAATTATATAGGCTCGCGTGGAGTGCTGAATCCTGTTTTCACTGATGAAAATATAACCTCAGAAGTTTCATCTGACTGTTGTGTAGATCTTTAGTGTCTGTTATTCCCCTTCCCCCTTCTGTCTAGGTAGTATTAACCTAAACACATAACACATTCAAGTGTATATAATGTTTTCTGAAATTGCCTTAAGATATAGGAGCATTACCCCCTCAGGTCTGCTTTGTCATTTCATCATGGCTGATCCAATATTTCTCTCAGCCCTAGTCTCCTGCCTTCTCCCCATATCCCTTCATGCCTTGACCAATCAAGACTGTCAATCTCTGGCTTAAACATACATAAAGAATTGGCCTCCACAGCTACCTATGGCAAATAATTCCAGAGATTCACTACTCTCTGACTAAAGAAATTCCTTCTCATCTCTATTATAAAAGGATGCCCCTCTAACCTAAGGCTGTGTCCTCTGGTCTTAGAATCTCCCATCATAAGAATCCTTCTTTCCATATCTAGTTTATCAAGGCCTTTCACCATGTGATAGGTTTCAATGATGTCACTGCTCATTCTTCTGAATTCATTAAATACAGGCCCAGAGCCATCAAACACTCTTCACATGACAAGCCTTTCAATCCTGGAATCATTTTCGTGAATCTCCTTTGAACACAGTCCAGTTTCAGCACATCCTTTCTAAGATAAGGAGTACAAAACTGCTCACAATACTCCAAGTGAGGCCTCACCAATACTTTATAAAACCTCAAAGTTACATCATCACCAGCTGAGATTCTATCAACAATAGTTGTATCATCAGCAAATTTATAGATGGTATTTGACCTATGCCTAGCCACACAGTCATGGGTATAAAGGGAGTAGAGAATTGGGCGAAAGCTCACATTCCTGAGGTGCACCAGTGTTGATCGTCAGCAAAAAGGAAATGTTATCACCACTCCACACAAGTTGTGGTCTTCCAGTTAGGAAGTCGAGGATCCAATTGCAAGAGAGGTACAGAGGCCCAGGTTCTGTAATTTCTCAATCAGGATTGTGGGAATGAAAGTATTAAATGCTGAGCTAGAGTTAATGAAAGCATCCTAACGTAAGTGCTTGTGTTGTCCAGGTGGTCTAAAGCCATGTAAAGAGCCACTAAGATTACATCTACCGTTGACTTATTGTGGTGGTAGGCAAATTGCAATGGGTCCGGGTCCTTGCTGAGGCAGGAGTTCAGTCTAGTCATGACCAACCTCTCATGCATTTCATCACTGTTGATGTGGAGTGCTACTGGGCAATAGTCATTAAGGTAGTTCCCATTATTGTTCTTAGGCACTAATATAATTGTTGTCTTTTTGAAACATGGAGGAACATTCGCCCATGGTAGTGAGAGTTTGAAAATGATCTTGAGTACTCCCAGCAGCTGGTTAGCACAAGTTTTCAGAGCCTTACCAATTACTCCATCGGGACCTTCTGTCTTGCGAGGGTTCACCCTCTTTAAAGACAGCCTAACATCAGCCTCTGAGACAGAGATCACGGTCATCAAGTGCAGCAGGGATCTTCACAGCTGTAGTTACATTCTCCCTTCCAAAGTGGGCATAGAAGGCATTGAGTTCATCTGGTAGTGAAGCGTCACTACTATTGATGCTATTGGGTTTTGCTTTGTAAGAAGTATTGTCTTGCAGGTGCTGCTAGAGTTGTTGTACATCTGATGTTTCCTCCAACCTCATTTGAAATTGACTTTTCGCCCTTCAAATAGCCCCCCGTAAATCATACCTGGTTTTCTGGTACGGGCCTGGGTCGCCAGACTTGAATGAGGGCATACAGGAACAAGATATGCCAACTAGTGGAGTGGTGTCGCAGCAACAACCTGGCACTCAACATCAGTAAGATGAAAGAACTGATTGTGGACTTCTGGAAGGGTAAGATGAAGGAACACATACCAATCCTCATAGATGGATCAGAAGTGGAGAGAGTGAGCAGTTTCAAGTTCCTGGGTTTCCCAATATATATAGAAAGAAGGCAAGACAGTGACTATACTTCATTAGGAGTTTAAAGAGATTTGGCAAGTCAACAAATACACACAAAAACTTTATAGATGTACCATGGAGAGCATTCTGACAGTCTGGTATTGGGGGGCTACTGCACAGGACGGGAAGAAGCTGCAGAAGTTTGTAAATTTAGTGGGCTCCATCTTGGGTACTAGCCGACAAAGTACACAGGACATCTTCAGGGAGCGGTATCTCAGAAAGGCAGTGTCCATTATTAAGGACCTCCAGCACCCAGGGCATGCCCATTTCTCACTGTTATCATCAGGTAGGAGGTACAGAAGCTTGAAGGCACACACTCAGCAATTCAGGAACAGCTTCTTCCCCTCAGCCATCCGATTCCTAAATGGACATTGAATCCATGATCACTACCTCACTTTTTTAATATACATTATTTCTGTTCCTTGCACGATTTTTAATCTATTCAGTATACTTATTTATTATTATTTTATTTTTCTTCTATATTATGTATTGTATTGAACTGCTGCTGCTAAGTTAACAAATTTAACGACACATGCCGGTGATAATAAACCTGATTCTGATTCCTTGCTTTTATATTCTCGTCCTCATGAAATGAATGCTAACATTGCATTTGCCTTCCTCACCACAGACTCAAACTACAAATTAACCTTTAAGGAATCCTGCACAAGGACTTCCAAGTTCTTTTGCACCTCAGTTTTTTATATTTTCTGTCCATTTAGAAAATAGTCAACCCAGTCATTTCTTCTACCAAAGTGCATGACTATAGTGTATTCTATCTGTCATTTCTTTGCTCATGCTCCTAATCTGTTAAGTCCTTCTGTAGTCTCTCTGTTCCCTCAAAACTACCTGCCCCTCCATCTATCTTCATATCGCCTGCAAGATTTTCAACAAAGCCATCTTCCAAATCACCAACATAACATAAAAAGAATCGGTCCCAACACAAACACTTATGGAACATAACTAGTCACTGGCAGAAAGCCAGAAAAGGCTCCCTTTATTCCCACTATTTTCCCCCTATCAATTAGCCACTACTTCATCCATGCTAGAATCTTTCCTGGGCTCTTAGCTTGTTACACAGCCTCTTGTATGGTAGCTTGTCAAAAGACCTTCTGAAAATCCAAGTACAGAACCTCAACCAATACTCCTCTGTCTATCCTGCTTGTTCTTCAAACAATTCCAACAGATTTGTCAGGCAAGATTTTCCCTTTAGGAAAACATGCTGACTACAGCCTATTTTATCATGTGCCTCCAAGTACCCAAAAACCACATCCTTAACAATCGACTCCAACATCTCCCCAACCACTGACTGGCATATAGTTTCTTTTCTGCTGTCTCTCTCCCTTGAAGAGTGGAGTGACATTTGCAATTTTCCAGTCTTGTGGAACCATTCCAAAATCTAGTGATTCTTGAAAGATTATTACTAATGCCTCTGCACCCTCTTCAGAAATCTGAGGTGTAGAGCATCTGGTCAGGTGACTTACCTACCTTCAGACCTTTCAGTTTTCCAAGAACCTTCTCTCCAGTTATGGTAACTTTACACATTTCATGTTCCCTTTCACCAGGAATTAAAACCCTACTGCTAATGTAATGCACAGTGAAGAATGATGCAAAATACATATTCAGTTAATCCAATTCCTTGTCCCCCATTACTACCTCACCAGTGGTCCAATATCCACTCTCGCCTCTCTTTTATACTTAAATGTATCTGAAGAAATTTTTGGTATCCTTTTTAATATTATTGGCTACCTTACTTTTATATTCCATCTTTATTTTCTTAAGGACTATTTTTTTAGTTTCCTTCTGTTGGTTTTTAAAAACTTCCCAATCATCTGCCTTCCCATGAATTTTAGCTCTATTATATACCCTCTCTTTGTCTTTTTTGTTGCCTTCAACTTGTTAGCCACGGTTATGTCATCTTCCCTTTTGAATGTTTCTTCCTATTTGGAATTTCAAAAGCATGCAAAGATGGCCAAGATGAAATAAATCTTCTACAATAACTAATATAAGACTGTTTATTTTAAGAGAGAGCAGATAAGACATTCATAATTTTCATTGTGATGCTGTCACCTACAAGTGTAGCAGTACTGTGTGTGCTCCAAGACATCTTACATCACCACATCATTTAGCAAGCAAATAATAAATGATCATCTTAACACTGTAGCACTTACCTCCTGAGCTTAGTGATGTCTAGGAGTTCCTGTGATGTCAGAGACCTTTTGTTGTTGTCACAAAGAAATCAATGCTTTCAATGTGGCCAGATAGTTCAGTTTATTTTACCCAGCTACGGTTAGCACAAGCACTAAAGTGTTGAGGAAAACGTTATCTTTAGCCAGAATTTATATCAGGACAATCCAATAAAACTTTCACCAAACTACAGCAACAAGTTGAAGACTTTCAGCTCATTCCCGATTACTGACTGGAACCTGCAGCCAAAATTCATAGCAATCATGTTTTTGTACTCCAGGCTGACTGCTGTGTTTCTTGCTATGACTCTCCTTATATTAGCCATTTTCAGTTTCTGTGCCAACATACTGCTGTTTTTTCCAAACTTTGAGACGCATTACACCACAAATAACATTTCTCCTACTGTGTTCTACCTAGGAGGAATTATTGGCTCTGGAATGTTGGTAAGTACATTTCACTCCTACTGGTGAGCATTTTGAAAACTACAATAAAGAAAAAAACATTTTAAAATAGGAACGGTATCGAGTATTTGAAAAATTTATTTGTATCTTTTCCTGTTAGAATAGGTATTCATGTGCTTAGTAGTTAATTAATGTGTATGAAGTTTCTGCCAAACATAGACATTTTGTTAACATAAATTTTGCTCAATGGTTTCATCTTGATTTGGTTTGGTTTATTATTATTGTCATGTGTATGAAGATACAGTGAAAAGCTCATCTTTCATGTTGTTCATACAGATCAAAATCTTTACACAGTAAATACAGAGAGAACAAGGTAACACAGTAACAGACAACAGGATAAAGTGTAACTGTCTCACATAAATAATAGTGTAGTGGACAGGATTGTGTGGCATCCCTTAGTCTTGTGAGACCATGGGCTTGTGCCCTTTTCAGGGCGCAGGCCTGGGGAAGGTTGTATGGAAGACCGGCAGTTGCCCATGCAGCAAGTCTCCCCTCTCCACGCCACTGATGTTGTCCAAGGGAAGGGCAAGGGCCGATACAGCTTGGCACCAGTGACGTCGCAGGAGTTGCCAGAGCGAGGGACTGCCAAAGGGACTCCAGCTCCAAATTTGTCCTAGGGGTTTACTCCCGAAGCCTTTCCCATGAGTGGGTAAGGCCGCAAGGCAGCGGAGGTTTGAAATCTGAGTTTTCCCTCTCTTAGATGGACTGCCTTCCCAGGCTGACGAGCTCCATCTACCCATCTACAAGATTAAATATTCATGTAATTCCAAAGCATGTTGTAAGTATACCAGGGCAAGGGAGTAACCAGAGAAAGAGTAGGGCCCTCAAGAGATCAAAAGGGGACAAGTGTGCATTGAGCTAGAAGATGTGGGTGAGGTCTCAAATGAATATTTTTTTCATCTTTATTCACTGAAGAAAAACAATGCAATTGGAGAATTCAAGGAGGGGAATGATGAAACACTAAAACTAATTATTGTGAAAAAGTAAAATATATTTAATATCTTTGTGAGCTTGAGCGGATTAAAATCCTGGGGCTAAAAGAGATTTATTCTTAATTTCTATAAGAGTCAAAGGAAATTATTTTGGGGGCTGAGACAGTGGTGTTTAAATCTTCACTGGCCACCTGCCAGATTGCTGGAAGACAACTTGATATTTTATTCAAGTGTAGGAGGGATCAGCCACTGTTACAGACTAGTGAGTCTAAAATCAGTGCAAGGGAAAGTATTGGAGAAAATTACTAGGGGGTAGGATAAATTCATATTTGCAAAGGCAGGAGTTAATCAAAGAGAGTCAGCATAGTTTTGTTAGAGGGAGGTCCTGCCTGAGTGCTTTAATTGATGTTTTGATGAAGTAACAAAATGAAGTAATGAAGACAGGTTCATCTAAGCCACATGAATTTCCAAAAGGCCTTGGACAAGGTTTGACATGGGAATCTGGTCCAACTGGTTAGGGCCCATGAGAAGCAGAGCAGCTTGCAAATGGATCCAAAACTGGTTTGATAACAGGCAACAGGAAGATGGGGAAGGTACTTTCTGTGATTGGAAGCCTGTGACTAATTATATGCCACAGAAATTGGGGCAGGGACTCTTACTTTTTATTATGAAGCTTAGAAATTTGTATTGTTTTATTAAAAGGAGGAAAAGAAACCCATATTAGGGAAATAGGGATGAAAGACTAACATCTCTTTTTTTCTTGGATACAGATGATCTTCCCGGCATGGGTGATGCTGAAGTTGCGGAATAGGAATGAATGTATCAACTGGAATGATCCTTGTCGATGTTCATCACCTTGCTGTCAAGCCTGCACTCACTGTGGCCCTTGTGACTGTCCCAAGTGCCTAAAATGCCAGTCATCACAGCTTTGCCGCACATGTATCTGCAGGCCCTGCCGGGAGATTCTGCCCTTTGCCGCCTGCAAGACTTGCCCTGAATGTAAATTTGAACTCTGTGCTTCCTGTCGTGGCTATAACTTCAAGACCTGCCCCAAATGCAAATTTGCCCCTTGTGCTTGCTGTCGTGACTACTCCTGCAAGACTTGCCCCAAATGCAAATTTGCCCCTTGTGCTTGTTGTCGTGATTACACCTGCAAGACTTGCCCCAAATGCAAATTTGCCCCTTGTGCTTGCTGTCGTGATTACACCTGCAAGACCTGCCCCAAATGCAAATTTGCCCCTTGTACTTGCTGTCGTGACTACACCTGCAAGACCTGCCCCAAATGCAAATTTGCCCCTTGTGCTTGCTGTCGTGATTACACCTGCAAGACTTGCCCCAAATGCAAATTTGCCCCTTGTGTTTGCTGCCGCGAATGTACCCTCAAGACGTGCCCCAACTGCAAGAGTGCCCCTTGTGCTTGCTGTCGTGATTACACCTGTAAGACCTGCCCCAAATGCAAGTGTGTGCCTTGTGTTTGTTGTCGTGACTGTACCTGCAAGATTTCCCCTGAATGTAAGTGTGCCCCATGTGTTTGCGGCTACGACTGTACATGCAACACCTTCCTCCAGAAACTCGGTGGATGTCTGGGAGTCATCTTTCAACTCTGTCAATGCCCAGACTGTAGCTGTTGCTCTCTGGATACCAGCAAGTGCAGGCCAGGCCATTGCGACAGAAAATCCCCGGTAAGGAACACCTGGCAAAGTTACATATTGTGATGATTTATTTATATTTATTTCAATCCATTTCCTATTTTAATTCAGTCACTGCTGGCTACAAACTTATTAATCTGCCAAGAAATGCCTGTGGTTCTCAGTCCCACTTCATCTCAGTTTAAATTGCAAGTACAAGCTCCTGAGTATCAGTATTCTGGGGCAGTCTGTCAATCTGAGGGACTGAAGATCACATATCTATGTTTCCTCAGTCACTGCTACCCCTGGACTTTTAAAGTACCTGATGCAAAGCTTCAGCTGAGGTTTCTCTAGAATGCTGAATCTCCCATCTGCCAGGACCTTTTCCCTCAAGGTCAGGAAACCACTGAAACCCCCTCAGATTGCCAGCTTCATAGCTGGAACCTACTCCCCTCAGACATTATATTCCAAATCCTTTTCCCAGTCTCATACCTATCTATCCATCCTTGGCCTTCTCCAGTCCTCTTTTTCTTGACACACGGGAGACTGGATCCAGTAGAGATGAAGGGTCTCAACTGGAAATGCCAACTGTCCACATTTCTGTGCACAGATGTTGCTTGACCTGCTGAGATCCTCCAGCAGTTTGTATCTAGCATCTCATATTCTGCTTGGGTCGTCTACAAAGCAAATCTGACGTAACTTTATTATTCAGTTTTAGGTAACCCTCACCTTTGGTGTGCTTACCCTCTCAACTCTCTCCTTTTGATTCCCCACCTATCCTCTCACATTTGACCCCTTTCCACTGTCCCTCCAGCCTCCCCATCATCCATCTTCATCTTCTTCCCCCTCATGATTTCACCCCCAGGCTCCTCCCCATTTGGTTTATATTCAATCTGTCTTTTATCTCTTTCCTGATGGTTCCCATTTTACCTCCTTTATTTGTCAGATTACACCTAAAAGTTTTTGTATTCTTGCTCATCACTGTCTAGCAACTATCTCCAACCATCAGCTACCACTCCTCCATCTCACTCCATTTGCAGCTCCTTTTCTGTTTGTCTGCCTCCACTTCCCCTCTTGTCATTGTACTGGCCATCTCTCCTCATTCTTCTCTGCCTCCTGTTCTTCTCACAAGTTCTTCTCACATTCGCTACTATAGCTATTGGCCATTCTTGTCCACCGCTTCCTGTCACCTCTTTATACTGGCAATCACCAGATGAAGGTGACAATAAACTTGAACTTCACTTTGAATTATTCTGACAAATGCTTGGTGTTTATGACCTAGCTGGTTGTACAGTTGGGTTGAAGAAGGTTCACTTGGTGACAGTGAACACATTTATTTTGGACATGGCAGTACAAGAGACTGCAGATACTGCAGTCTGAAGTAAAAAGACAAACTGATGGAGCAGCCAAGCAAACACAAGAAAACCTGCAGATGCTGGAAATTCAAAGCAGCACACACAAACTGCTGGAGGAACGGGGCAGAAAAAGAGTAAACAGTCAACATTATGGGCTGAGACCATTCTTCAGGAACCAAGCAGCTGTGTCTGTGCAGGGAGATGGACAATCAATGCTATGGATTGAGTGATTCACTTCAGGAAAGAGAAAGTAGATCCCGTGGAGTGCAGAGAAACAGAAGAGATCTAAGCTTAAAATTTATAGTAATTGCATCCTAGGAACACTGGAGCTGACCTTTTCTTATGTCTGTTCAGCCATAAATCTGCAAAGCCTTATCCTAAAATGTCCATTGTCCTCTGGCTCCATAGATGCTGCCTGGCTCGGTGAATTCTTCCATTGCCTCTTGTGTTGCATCAAGATTAATGTGTTCCATAATGGGATATATATTCATGGATTTCACAAATTTTAATTAACTCCTGGTATATTACCACTCATCAAATACAATTTTGAAATCTTGCATTGACCATGACGCTTATTAAAGTGTGATGGGTGGTGTGGGAAGTTCTTGTGTGCATGCTATATGAAAATGTCTTTCCTGGCTTTAGACGAGTGGTCTCACTGTAATCTGAACCAAAGAAAGCACAGCATTCCGTCTATGGGCTGTGACAATATTTACTCTGTCTACACTTCTCACTGCGGGCATAATCAAACACCCCACCCATCCTAGACATTCTCTCTTTAACCCCTCCCCACCAGGCAGAAGATACAAAAGTGTAAAAGCAAGTACCAGCAGGTTCAAGGGCAACTTCTATTGGATTGTTATCAGATACTTGAACAGATCTCTTTTATGATAAGAATGAATTGTTGACCTCTTAATATACCTTACATGATCTTGAACTTTATTGCTTGCCTGCACTGCACTTTTTTGGTAGTTTGACACTTTATTTTGCATTATTATTGTTTTACCATATTATAGCTCAATACACTGTCTAATGATTTAATCTGTATAAACAGTGTGCAAGACAGGCTTTTCACTGTCTCTTGCTACCTACCCCAGTAATAAACCAACACCAATACAACTGTTAACCTTTCTGGCACTAGACCCACTGAAGTGGGTACTGAAATTGTGTGGAGTTAAAGGTTGAATCAAAGAAAAGAGCCCTGGAAATACTGCCACCAATATAGAAAAACACCACCAAAATAATCAAAAAAACATGGTGCTAAACATTTGAATATTATGAAAGAGACACCTGTAAAGTTGTGCCTAAATTGTGGAGGAAGATAAATGTTTTGTCATTTTGTGAACTCTTTACCTCTCTCACCATCTTAGTTTATTCTACTATCATTGAGAATCTTCTATTAAAATAATTACAGAGAAACTGTTGTTTAGTTTCTCTTCTTCCCTCATTACAAGCTTCTTGTCCTATTAATTTTTGGTTTATTTCTTTCCTAGATCTACGTTCTAATCTTCAGTATCATGGGAGTGATGGGAGCTGCTTATGGCTTCATTGTGTCATCCATGGCATTGGAAATTGGTCCATTATGCCGTGTAACACAGCTGGGAGAATGGACGCATCCTTTCAATAGAGGGTAAGAGTAGTGCTTAGCTCAGAAGAGTAAATTGGTTCAGTGTGTGGTGGGAATCTGACTTCAATGAGTAACATTTTTGTCTCTGATTCAAAAGTTTTTGGTTCAAGTCATATTTGAGAGTCTGTGGTGGGATTTATGCGTGGAAGTATGTGTGTGAGGCCTGTGTTTTATGCTTGATGTCAGATGTGGTAAGTCCGAGAGACTCCCAGCCTCCCAGACAGCTACATCTGCACCAGGTGTGTTGAACTGCAGCTCCTTAGGGACTGCGGTAGGGAACTGGAGATGCAGCTCGATGACCTTCATCTGGTCAGGGAGAGTGAGGAGTTGATAGAGAGGAGCTATAGGCAGGTAGTCACACCGGGGCCTGGGGAGACATAAGTGGTAACAGTCAGAAGAGGGAAGGGCAGGAGTCAGAGGCTGGAGAGTATCCCTGTGGTTGTATACTTTGACAATAAGTATTCCTGCTTGAGTACTGTTGAGGAGTACGCCCTACCTGTGGGAAGCCACAGTGGCCACGTCTCTGGCGCCGAGTCTGGCCCTGTGGCTCAGAAGGGTCGGGGAAGGATGAAGATGGCAGTAGTGATAGGGGATTCTATAGTTAGAGGGTCAGACAGGCGATTCTGTGGACGCAAGAAAGAAGCACGGATGGTAGTTTCCCTCCCAGGTGCCAGGGTCCAGGATGTTTCTGACCACGTCCACAAGAAGCAGGACCACAAAGGTAGTTATCTCAGGATAACTACCTGTGCCATGCAACAGTGAGTATGGGAATAGAGTGAGGTGGAGGATAAATGTGCGGCTGAGGGATTGGAGCAGGGGGCAGGGATTCAGACTTCTGGATCATTGGGACCTCTTTTGGGGCTGGAATGACCTGTACAAAAAGGACAGGTTGCACTTGAATCCTGGGAGACCAATATTCTGGCGGGGAGGTTTGTTAAGGCTATTGGGGAGAGTTTAAAATAGGATTGTTGGGAGGTGGGAACCAAACTGAAGAGATGGAGGAAGAGGTGGTTGTCTCACAAATAGAGAGAGCTTGAAGGCAGTGTGAGAGGGAGTATAGGCAGGTGATTGAGAAGGGACACGCTCAGACTGATGGTTTGAGATGTGTCTATTTTAATGCAAGGAGTATTATGAACAAAGCTGATGAGCTTAGAGCTTGGATCTGTACTTGGAGCTATGATGTTGTGGCCATTACAGAGACTTGGATGGCTCAGGGGCAGGAATGTTTACTTCGAGTGCTAGGCTTTAGATGTTTCAGAAATGACTAGGAGGGAGGAAAAAGAGATGGGGGTGTGGCACTGTGGATCAGAGATAGTGTCACAGCTACAGAAAAGAGGGAAGACATGGAGGGATTGTCTACTACAGAGACTCTGTGGGTGGAAGTTATGAACAGGAAGGGGTCAATAACTCTACTGGGTGTTTTTTATAGACCACCCAATAGTAACAGGGACGTTGAGAAGCAGATAGTGGAAAGGTGTAATAGTAACAGGGTTGTCGTGGTGGGAGATTCTAATTTCCCAAAATATCAATTGACATCACCCTAGAGCGAAGGGTTTAGATGGGATGGAGTGTATTAGGTGTGTTCAAGAAGGTTTCTTGACATAACATGTAAATAAACCTACAAGAGAAGAGGCTGTATTTGATCTTGTATAGGGAAATATGCTTGGTCAGGTTTTAGATCTCTCAGTGGGAGAGCATTTTGGATATAGTGATCACAATTCTATTTCCTTTAACATAGCATTGGAGAGGGATAGGAACAGAAGTTAGGAAAGTGTTTAATTTGGAACAGATATTCACAAGGAATTTTATGGAAGAAATGTGGCAAGACAGACAGATGGACATATTTTATTGATCCCAAGGGAAATTGGGTTTCGTTACAGCCACACCAACCAAGAATAGTGAAGAAATATAGCAATATAAAACCATAAATAAATAAATAAATAAATAATCATGCCCAGTGGAAATAAGTCCAAGACCAGCCTATTGGCTCAGGGTGTCTGACACTCTGAGGGAGGAGTTGTAAAGTTTGATAGCCACAGGTAGGAATGACTTCCTATGACGCTCAGTGTTACATCTCGGTGGAATGAGTCTCTGGCTGAATGTACTCCTTTGCCTAACCAGTACATTATGGAGTGGATGGGAGTCATTGTCCAAGATGGCATGCAACTTGGACAGCATCCCCTAATCAGACACCACCGTCAAAGAGTCCAGTTCCACCCCCACAACATCACTGGCTTTACAAATGAGTTTGTTGATTCTGTTGGTGTCTGCTACCCTCAGCCTGCTGCCCCAGCACACAACAGCAAACATAACAGCCTCGTAGAACATCCTCAGCATCATCTGGCAGATGTTAAAGGACCTCAGTCTCCTCAGGAAATAGAGACAGCTCTGACCCTTCTTGTAGACAGCCTCAGTGTTCTTTGACCAGTCCAGTTTATTGTCTATTCATATCCCCAGGTATTTGTAATCCTCCACTATGTCCACACTAACCCCTTGGATAGAAACAGGGGTCACCAGTGCCTTAGCCCTCCTCAGGTCCACCACCAGCTCCTTAGTCTTTTTCACATTAAGCTGCAGATGATTCTGCTCACACCATGTGACCAAGTTTCCCACCGTAGCCCTGTACTCAGCCTCATCTCCCCTGCTGATGCATCCAACTATGGCAGAGTCATCAGAGAACTTCTGAAGATGGCAAGACTGCGCAGTAGTTGAAGTCTGAGGGGTAGATGGTAAAGAGAAAGGGAGGCAGGACAGTCCCCTGTGGAGCCCCAGTGCTGCTGACCACTCTGTCTGACACACAGTGTTGCAAGCGCACGTACTGTGGTCTGCCTGTCAGGTAATCAATAATCCATGACACCAGGGAAGCATCCACCTGCATCATTCTCAGCTTCTCACCCAGCAAAGCAGGGCAAATGTTCAGGGGATACTTGCATGGAGATCTGCATAGGTAAGTTCCAATGAGACAGAGAAAAGATGATGGGGTGCTGGAACCATGGTGTACAAAGGCTGTTGTAAATCTAGTCAAGAAGAAAAGAAAATCTTATGAAAGGTCCAAAAAGCAAAGTAATGATAGAGATCTAGAAAATTACAAGGCTAGCAGGAAGGAGCTTAAGAAATTAGGAGAGCCAGAAGGGGCCATGAAAAGGTCTTAAGGGACAGAATTAAGGAAAACCACAAGGTATTCTACAAATATGTGAAGAAGCAAGATGATAAGATGTGAGAGAATAGGACCAATCAAGTGTGACAGTGGAAAAGTGTATGGAACCGGAGGAAATAGCAGTGGTACTTAATGAGTACTTTGCTTCACTATTCACTACGGAATATTCAGTAGAGATAGCCCAGGAAATTATAGACCAGTGAGTCTTACTTCAGTGTTTGGTAAGTTGATGGATAAGATCCTGAGAGGCAGGACTTATGAACATTTGGAGCATAGTATGATTAGGAAGAGTCAGATGGCTTTGTCAAAGACAAGTCTTCCCTTACAAGCCTGATTATAGTTTTTGAGTAAGTGACTAAACACACTGAAGGAAGAACAGTAGATGTAGTATATATGGATTTCAGCAAGGCATTTGATAAGGTACCCCATGCAAGGCTTATAGAGAAAGTAAGGAGGCATGGGATCTAAGGGGACATTGCTTTGTGGATCCAGAACTGGCTTCCCACAGAAGGCAAAGAGTGGTTGTAGATGGGTCATATTCTGCATGGAGGTCGGTGACCTCAGGGATCCCTGTGACTCGGGGATCTGTTCTGGGACCCCTACTCTTCATGATTTTTATAAGTGATCTGGATGAGGAAGTGGAGGGATGGGTTAGTAAGTTTGCTGATGACACAAGGTTTGGAGTTGTTGATAGTGTGAAGGGCTGTAGAGGTTACAGCGGGACATTGATAGGATGCAAAACTGGGCTGAGAAGTGGCAGATGGAGTTCAACCCAGATAAGTGTGAGGTGGTTCATTTTGGTAGGTCAAATATGATGGCACAATATAGTGTTAATGGTAAGACTCTTGGCAGTGTGGAGGATCAGAGGGATCTTGGGGTCTGAGTCCATAGGACACCCAAAGCTGCTGCGCAGGTTGACTCTGTGGTTAAGAAAGTATAAGGTGCATTAGCCTTCATCAATCGTAGGATTGAATTTAACAGCCGATAGGTAATGTTGCAGCTAAATAGGATCTTGGTCAGACCCCTCTTGGAGTACTGTGCTCAGTTCTGGTCACTTCACCACAGGAAGGAAGTGGAAACCATAGAAAGGGTGCAGAGGAGATTTACACCAATGTTGCCTGGATTGGAGAGCACGCCTTATGAGAACAGGTTGAGTGAACTCGGCCTTTTCTCCTTGGAACGATGGAGGATGAGAGGTGACCTGATAGAGGTGTATAAGATGGTGAGAGGCATTGATCATGTGGATAGTCAGAGGCTTTTTCCCAGTGCTGCAATGGCTAGCATGAGAGGACATAGTTTTAAGGTGCGTGGAAGAAGTAACAGAGGAAATATCAGGGGTAAGTTTTTTACGCAGAGAGTGGTGAGTGCGTAGAATGGGCTGCCGACAACAGTGGTGGAGGCAGATATGATAGGGGTCTTTTAAGAGACTCCTGGATGGGTACGTGGAGCTCAGAAAAATAGAGGGCTGTGGGTAACCCTAGGTAATTTCTAAGGTAAAGACATGTTCAGCACAGCTTTGTGGGCCGAAGGTCCTGTATTCTACTGCAGGTTTTCTATGTTTCTATTTCCAAAGCCGCACTTAGTTACAGTATTAAAACAGCTAATCACTCGGGTGGACATAAAAAGATGCCATTGTGTTATTTTAAAGACCTCTTTAAATAATAAATTTATACACTTGAACTCCAAATTTCAAAATTTACCTTGACTTCAGATCCTAGTTTATTTCTTTATAGATTTGTGAACTATTCTTTATGCTTGGTTGATAGGGATTACCTAGATAATTCTGGCCTATGGATCAAGTGTTTGGAGCCGGAAAATGTGATATTTTGGCACATCTTGTTATTCTCCATCCTGCTGGTGATCAGCATTGTTGAATTCATCATCTGTGTCGCACTACTCATTAATATTCTACTCACTATATTCTGTGGAAATATAAATTGTTTCAAGGTAAGCCTAGTGGGAATCTTTAGAGTACCCAAAAGTTCTTAAGAACCCTAGGTATCACATGTTGACCATATAATGGCATCTTCAGCAACAGAGTGTTACAGGAATCTACTCCTTAGTAATAATGATCAGGGAGACACAGAGAAAATTTGTAATCATTGACAATTACCTTTATTGTCTCAAATGCAGAACACATGAACTTAACATAACCGAATACCTGTGTGCATTCCTAGAACATAGAATATATTCCTATTAAGCTTTCTTGACCTTCCATGAACAGTCAAGGAATAGAAAATATAATTCCAGTCAAAAAGGTGTCTCTGCTGGCCTCATTTTCCTCAGAGTCCCATTTCAAAGTTCCACATCCGTGGGGCACATTACATCCACAATTATGGATCTCGAAAAAGAGTCATCGCTGCCTTGTATCTGAAAACCTCTGTTCTTACATTCATTCCTTACCAGTTCATATGTTGCATTTCAGTTCTATTGACTACAGGTCACCTAACTGACCTCTAACATTTTTTATTTGCTCTGTTCCAAGAAAACATCCATTTATTGCTCTCCCCCAGCAAGGGACAACTGGTTCTCTTCAGTAACCAGCTTGATTCTCTCGGGGTAGGCACAAACCCCAACAGTCACAAACTAGCATGTTATATCAAAGAATGCCTCACAAATAACTTCTTATTTGGAAATTACCTCTACTCCAGCAGATTACCTGGAGCATCATTGTATCTACTTTATAACACTGATCAAGCCAAGCTACTTTAGGTCACAAATCAGTTCACAAAAGGGCAGCCTCCATTTCCAAGTACATGGCAAGAATAAAGACAATTGGTCTATTTGCTTCCACTGTCCTTGATTAATTTAAATTCACTGATTTGCAGACTGTACTTCTTTCTAGCCAACAAGAGTAATGATTTAAACCTGGCCACCTCATTGTTTCATACAGAGCATACCAAAGCTAAGCAAATTATTATTTATAAAATGTGAAAATCTTCAAAGCTCTTTCAGTCTTTTGTTTTCCGGGTCACTTAACACCAGTGGAAATTTAGCAAGGCAAAGGAATTGGCCTACTCCAGAATTCCTTGGAGTTCTCAGCCCTAGCTCAGAGGTCATAGGTTCAAGTGCCTCACAGAGAGATTTAGACCTTCCAATGCAATAATGGAGTGTGTCACTGTCATGAGTACTGTCTTTCAGATCAGTTATTCACTCAGGTAAATGTATATATTCCCAAAGCAATTCATTGAGGAACAGGGAGATCTTCTTTGCGTCCTGGATTACGGAAATCCGCAAGGCATCCTGCACATACGTGAAAATCAGAGGATGATTTGTGTGAGAGTACGTCCTATCAGGAATAAATGTGGAAGCATACTTAGAGTTGGAGAAGGTGGGGAAGTACTTAATGAATACTTTGCTTCAGTATTCCGCAGTAAGAGGGGCCCTGACAAATGTAAAAACAGTTGATAATCTGGAACATAGTCATCGTCAAGAGCTAGATTGTACTGGAATTTTTAATAAACAATTGGAAAGCTAAGTTCTAGAGCTGGACAGGATAAACTCCAGATTACTGCAGGAGGCAAGTAAAGAGATTGTTGAATATTTGGTATTGATCGTTGTGTCTGCATTGGCCACAGGAGTAGTAGCAGAGGAATGGAGGGTGGCAAATGTCAAGAAAGGTAATAGGGACAATCATGAAAATTATAGAATAGTGAATCTAATGTCAGTTGTGCACAAACTATTAGAGAAGATTATTAGGCACTGAATTTATCAGCATTTGGAGCAGCATAGTTTAATTAGGGACAGTCTGCACAGCTTTGTGAAGGGCAGTTCATGCCTCACCAGCCTGATTGAATTCTCTGAGGAAATGACAAAACTAATAGATGAAGGGAAAGGAATGGAATTGGTCCATATTGGTTTTAATAAGATGTTTGGTGGTGTTGTTGATGGTGTAAAAGGGTGTGGTAGATTACAATGAGACACAGATAAGATGCAGAGCTGGGCTAAGAATTGGCAGATGGAGTTCAATCCCAAAAATGTGTTAAATAATGCATTTTGAAAGATTGAGCTTCAAAGCAGAATACAGGATTAAAGACAGGAGTATTAGCAGTGTGGAAGAGCAGGGGGTCAATGTCCATAGATACCTCATATTTGCCACATAAGTTTTTTAGGGTAGTTAAGAAGGTGTATGGTATTCTGGCATTCATTACTCAGTGGATAGTGGGGAATTAAGTTCAAGACCACTATGTAACATTGCATCTCTGTAAAACTGGTTAGACCACACTTGGGATATTGTGTACAGTTCTGTTCCCTTCATTCTGCGAATGATGTCAAAGCTTTAGAGATGGTACAGAGGGCATAAACCAGAATGCTGCCTAGCTTAGAAAGCATATGTTATGAGGATAGGTTAAACGAAGTTCTGGAAGGAGAGGTAGATACATTGAGGTGTACAGGATGATAGGAGGCATAGATAGATACAGTGGACAACCAGAGACTTTCTGGTTGGAAATGGCTGATACAGAGGGGCATAACTTTAAGGTGATTGAAGAAAAATATAGTGGGGTGGGGTATCAGAGGTATGTACATTTTTTACACAAAGGGTGTATGCATGGAATACACTGCCAGGGGAGGTGGTAAAGGCAAATACACTAGGGAAATTTAAGAGACTCTTAGACAGGCACATGGATGAAAGAAAAACGGAGAGCTATGCAGCAGGGAATAGTTAGATTGATCATAGAGTAGGTTCAAAGTTCAGCACAACATCTGCCAAAGGCCTGTATTCTGCTGTATGTTCTATGGTCTCAGAGGATACAAATTACATAGGCTTAAATGTAAGAATGGAGAGAGGGAGGGACTCAGGAAATTTACACTTGCTTTAGGCAGCAGAAATCAGCAAATTGTTGGAGCAGTGGGTAGATGTGTTTCTGGTTGTTAAATGATTTGTATGAGACACCAAATGGATGGTCGCTAAATTTGCTGTCAACAAAATGTAAGTTGAATGTATGTTATGAAGAAGGTATAAGACTGTGTAGAGCAGTAATTTTTATAACAGAATATAATGCTGGAAAATGTGCTGTTGTCCATTTTGGCATATCATTTAATTGCTGTGAGGTTGCGAAACTCCAAGGTGTAGAAGGACATTGATTGCTCATTTTGTCCTGACACTTACGCTCTGTCTGGTTTGAGTGCTTCAGCTGAAAGTATATATTGAGCAACAAATAACTTACTTTTCTCTCTCCACAGGGCCAAGATCTTGACTAACTCCAGGCTGAAGTGCATTCTACTTGTGTCCACAAACTTTTCTCTTTTTTGTCACTTTTTTTGTCTGATTCTATCTATTTTGACAATTGTGAGATGAGCGTAGGAAAGGCTATATGCTTCAGCATATCAACATTTAGAGAGGATGCATGGGAGCTTTATAAAACATTAGGAAAGATGAGTTTTGGGGTCAGTCATGATATACACAAGTAGTGAGGGAAGAAAATATTGCATCTTTGGTGATAATCTTCATGTCCTCTCTAGCCTTAGGACTCATGCCAGAAAAATGGAGGATGGCAAATGTTATTGGATTGTTCAAGAAAGGATATAGGGATAATGCTGGGACTTATAGGTCAGTGAGGTCAACAACCATGGTGAGCGAGACTTTGGAGAGGATTATTAGACAAGATTTATGAGGAATTGGAGAAGCATACCTAGATTAAGGATAATCAGCGTAGTTTTCTAAGTGACAGGTCATGGCTTATGAGACTGATTGAACTGTCTGAGGAAGTGACAATCAAATTGATGAACATAGAGCAGTAGACATGGTGTATATGCATTTTAGTTAGGTGTTAGATTTAAAAAATATGAAAATTATGCTACATATTTCAAAGGGTATAAAAAGGAGCACATGACAATATTCTCAAACTGTGAGTAGTGCCTGGTGGTAGAGGTTGGGAGGAGAGAGAGGAAAAGAAGTTCCCTCTGGCAGTTTAGTGTGCAACATGAATTAGTGATTGGGTGATAAATATTATTTAGTGTTTTTCAGTACATTAAATACTTTTTGTTCTTTCTTTATTCTTTATATTGATCCAATAAAGTAATTTATTATAACCTTGAGTCCAAGGTTATGCTTGTAGATACTTGCTGCTGAATCCAAAAAGAGCAAAGAACAGATTTTAAAATATTTTCATTAAACGTCTCTCAGCCAATATC
The DNA here is from genome assembly GCF_030144855.1 of Hypanus sabinus. Lineage (NCBI taxonomy): Eukaryota > Metazoa > Chordata > Chondrichthyes > Myliobatiformes > Dasyatidae > Hypanus > Hypanus sabinus. The sequence goes on from NC_082707.1 coordinate 18,489,983, forward strand.
ACAAGATCAATTATCAGCTCATGGTTGTGTTGTAGTTTGTGGAGTTTACATTGGATGTAAGTGCACTTTACACCATAAAGTATTTTGGAGAATCTGAGTGTATACTGGTTTAATTAGTTTGATTTGCTAACAACACAGGAATCACGGAAAACAAAATGACTCACCTTTAAAGTCTGAGGTAAAAGAGGGATTATTGAATACCTGCCCATATTTTGGACTGCTCTTCTCAATCAGAGGTCCTTTCAGTGAGGTTTTACAGCTTCTGCAGAATGCTTGCTCCTCTCTCCTTGTGAAACCCCTTTCTGCTAACTCAATGGCTGGTTGCAGGATCTCAGAGAGAGCTTGGGGGCAGATGAACGCCATTAGAAAATGCAGCACGGTGAATTAACCCTTCTCCACAGAGGGACAGATCAATCCTCCAACACCACCTCCAGGAAAAGAAAGCAGCAGATTAAAGTTATTGGATCACTGAGTGACCATATCAGGTCCTGAAGGAAGAGAGAGAAGTGCAGTATATAATTAATGTGATAATTCCTATCATAAAACCATCCCTGTGATTAACTCAACAGATGGGAATACATGGATCTCTCCTGAAATCAGAGTTCACACTCCATTTACTGTTGCTCCTCACTTACAGCTGTATATAGATCTGGTACTGCCCTCATCCCATGAAGTGTTTGATTAAAACTACCCTCTGCACAAAGAGGATGATAAAGTGTAGATTAGTTAAACAGGCTTGTCCTTGTTTGGCATGGATTAGTGGGTCTGAAAAGGCCTTTCAGACCAACTTGACAAGATACCCACTGAAGTTAGTCCCACTTGCCTTGTATTTCTCTAAACTTTCCAATCCATATACTTGTTCAAATGTCTTTTAAATGTTGTCATGGTACATGCCACAAATACTTTCTCTGGCAGTTTATCACATAAATGCCCCATCAATGAAAAAATTTGCCTCTGAAGAACCTTTCAAATCTTTACCCCTCTCTCCATAAATCTATGCCCTATAGTCTTTGGTTTCTTCTCACTGGGGGAAAAAGGATGGACAGTGTGAACTGAGGGGCTCATTCTGTGTGGTATCACTCAATGTACCTACCTTACTCGGGCGAAGATAAATGAACCTATGTGCCTGTGATTTTGCAAGTTTTTTTTCATTATACTTGTACTTGATAAACTTGAAAATAAACATGACACTACTATTGAAAAACTTTTCTTATTCCCTGAGCATGAGACTAAAATTAAACAATAGGATACTAAATGGATCTATTACCAATGCAGTTTATCTCATTCCATTTGGATTCAGCTGGGTGAATAAACTAAATCTTCTGACAATTTTAATGATGCTGAACTCTTCTGTTGAATAGTAGCCCATTAAATAGTCTGAGGTAGACAAGTATAACAGTTGATATGGAAGGAACAGAACAATTCTTTATGTCGCATGAATATGCGAAACAGAAGCTGACCAAAGCTGACTGATGGGTGATCTTATCAGTGTTTAATAAAATAATAAGAGCCATAGATAGGGTGAATGAACAGTCTTTTTTCCAAGGAAATGGTATCTAAAACTAAAGGGCGTTTGTCTAAATTGAGAGAGAGGAAAGATTGAAAAGGGACCTGACCGGCAAATTGAGTACAGAGAGATTGCTACATATGGAATGAGTTGCATAGCACACAACAGCAAGAAAAAAAGGCCCTTTGGCCCGTTATAGACCTTGCTAAACTGTTCTGCCTAAGCCAGTCAACCTGTACCTGGGTATCCAAGCTTCTCTTAAATCTTGAAATCGAATCTGCATGCCCACTTGATTTGGCAGTTTGTTGCATACTCTCACTAACCTCTGAGTGAAGAAGGTTCCCCTCTTGTTCCCCCTAAACATTTTACCTTTCACGCTTAAACCATAACCTCTGGTTCTAGTCTCAGCTTGCAATACCCTATTCATGCTCCTCAAAAAAACAAAGACAAAGGAGCAGGACTAAGCCATTCAAGTCTACCCTGCCACTTCATTATTGGCTGATTTATTTTCCCTTGATACCTTTATCTAACCTCCCTTTAAATATACCCATTGACTTAGTTCCATAGTTGTCTGTGGCAATGAATTCCATGGATTCACCATGTTATAGCTAAAAGAATTCCTCATCTTTGTTCCAGATGTCCTATTCGGAAACTGTTTCTATATCTGAAAAAAATGCATTTCCATTGAAAGGCCTAGAGCGGATGTGGAGAGGATGTTTTCTATCTACATTGGGCACAGTGTTAGAATAGTGGGACATCCCTTTTAAACAAAAATGAAGAGTGTGGTGAATCTATGGAATCCATTGCCACAGATGGCCGTGGAGAGAAATCTATGGATATATTTAAGGTGGAGTTGGAGTAGTAAGAACGTATCAGCCACAATGGAATGGCAGAGCAGACTCAATGGGTCAAATGGCCTAATTTGGCTCCTATGTTTTATGGTCTAGACCTATGACCTCTAGTTCTAGGTTCACCCAACCCGAGGGGAAAATGCATAGTTTTAAGTATCTCTATAATATTTCCCCTTGTTTTCCTGCTCCGCATGGAATACAGGGGTGGCTTGCCGACCCAGATAGCACGTACAAAACCTGCTTGTCATATGGCATGCAGTGCTGACACTCGATTCCTAACACCCCATCCCTATTAAAAAGATGTGAAAAATATTTTACTGCCGATTGAAGCAGCAAATGGTGTTTTACAAACCTGGAGTAGAGAGTTGTTTCCACAGGAGACGCCTCACACCGTTTTGGTGCCAGGAAGATGGCTGCGAGACCCTGTGAAGTTGGGTGTTTGGGTATGAAACGTTGGCAGACCTGGTCGACCTGTTGGTATTGAGATGGTGGACGATGGGACTGGTTGGTGGTGACTTCACTCTGCTTCTACAGTTCCTTCTGTCCTCTGAGAGTGAACATGGGATTTTCAGTGATGATAATGGTAAATACTATATGCAGTGTGGCACCCCGTGAATATTGAAATTTGTTCACGAGAAGCCTATCATTAAAAGTATGTTATTTAAGTTAATCGGTGAGCTTGTTTTAGGTTACGTTTACCCTTTCAGCTGTTTGGAATGTCAGATACAACAGCCAAAAAAAAAAACAAAAGCATTCAAATAATGGGAGAAGAGGCAGACATTGTGGACTGAGATGGAAACTGGAGCTGACATCTACTAGAGATCATGGTCCTGGAAGACTACAAGATGCAGTGGTATAACACTTTTTGGATTGGCCAGTCTCAGTATCCGCGTGAAGCCGCAGCTCTTGTTCTCAAAGTTTGATACCAGGTACTAAAAAAATTTCTGCCACTGAGTGGTATCTCGAGGGGATCTAGCTCTGGAATATCGGTGAGTACATCTCAATCTACTAGTGAACATTTTGAAAACTGCAATAAGAACATAAACTTATAAAAATAAAAAAATGAGCATTTGGGACGCTTTTAATGTGCTTTCTTCCTGCCACAAACTAAGATAATGCACTTCAAGAATTATATGTAAGAAGTTACTGTGAAACTTAATTAGGCATTCTACCACTGTGAATGTGCTTTTTCATATCTACAAAGAGTGTCAGAATAGAAGGATGTCTCTTTAGAACAGATGAGGAATTTATTTAGCCAGAGGGTGGTGAATCTGTGGAATTCATTATCACAGACAGCTGTGGAGGCCAAGATTGAGTATATTTAAAAAGGGGCTTGGTAGGTTTTTGATTAGTCAGGGTGTCAAAGGTTATTGGGGAGAAGACAGGAGAATGGGGTTGAGAAGGAAAATAATCAGCCATGATCAAATGGGGGGCAGACTTGGGCCAAATAGTCTAATTCTGTCCTATGTCTTATGGTCTTATGTTAAATTAGCACGCAGATCTAGGACATTTGGACAAAAAGCTAGCATGGAGTGAAAAAGAGAATCTGAAACAACACAATGCTGTGAACTTGTACAAAGAGATTATCAAAGACAGCAGAACAAACTATATAGATAGTGAGAGCACTGAACAGGTGTCAAGATGACCAAAGACATCTGAGTCATAAACTTATACAATAATCAGAAGTGATTCTTTCATAATCAAATATTTAGCAATGTTAATATGATGTTCCTGATTATGCTGTATTTGGTAGTGTTTTCCCTTTCTCTGTGTTGGTGACAGCATTCCCAGAGCTTTTTCTGATTCAACCATTGCCTCCACAGAATTTCAATATCCCTGTTAGCAGGTGTGGTGCCAGAAAGGATAACAGTTGGTGTTAGTTTATCGTTGTCACATGTACCAAGATAGTGAAAAGCTTGTCTCGCATGCTCATTATCCGGATCAAACATTGGACTGCACATTTAGGTAGAACAAGGTAAAACTATAACAATGCCAAATCTAAAATCTACAGATTAAGTGCTTTCTCAGTAAACAATAAAGTTTATAATGAGATAGATTGTGAGGCCAAGAGTCTATCTTAGTGTACCTGTTCAGAGTCTATAACAGAGACAAAAAAGATGCTTGTGAATGCACTGGTCCTATGTGCTCTCAGATCTTTTGCCTGAGTGGAGAAGGGGGAAGCGAGAATATTTTGGGTGGGTGGAGTATTTTATTACGCTGGCTGCTTTATGTGAAGTATATACAGTGTCCATAGGGGGGAGGGCGTGCTTCCTGGGGTTAAGATTACAATAGGACCACTTAATGTTAAAGGCAGGAAAAATAGCCACAGAGGACACAAGAAAAAAAGTTACTCCCCACACATCCAATCCCACTTTGTTGCATTTCATGGGCAATTCTAGATTTCAAGTCTGCACCAAGCAACAAACACTTCTCTGAGTGAAGGTTCCTTAATTAAACCATGGGGCTGTCCTTGATCCCTGAAAGCTGTTGCCATTCCTAAAATGCCATTTCTTCCTTTGCTCTTGGGCTGAGACATATAAGAAACTGACAGCAAAGCTGGAATAGCAGACATCCCTCCTGTCCCGGAAGTTCCGGGAGTCTCCCGCATATTGATAGTGGCTCCCTGATGCCCACAAATTATGTACAATATCCTGGAAATCGAATTCTTTTGAGAGGAAGAGGGAGAGCGAGAGGAAGCATCCTGATTGGTCTCTCTTCATGCTAAGTAGACCAATCAGTTATCTCTGTGGGCAGGTTTTACAATCGACCTCAAAAATAATGACAGTGTTGCTCGCTGCACTGTTTGCAACAGTGACTTTTCTATTGCCCATGGTGGGTTAAAATGTAAAAGACATGTTGAGGTGAGTTTAACAGGTGTCATTCATTCATTAGCATAGCTAACGTTATTTAAACTAGCTGGCTAGCTGCTAAGGAGCTACTCCATTGATGTCGTATGTGATGAGGCCAAACTCCCTGTAGACTTGCTTAAAGTTGTAATAGAATTAAAAAAAAATGACCCTATGATAATATAATATAAGTACATATTTTAATGTCACATTTTCTGCATATACCCAATTTGGTTTACAGATTAGGCAAAATCACTAATTACAAACACCCTTGGGGTTGCAGAGGGCGGGAGTGCTACCTCCCTAAAATGCAGGGTGGGATGGCTGGAATAGTGGTTGACAAGCCTAAAGTCCCACACCACCAAGTTCAACAACAGCTATAATCCTTAAAACATTCAGATTTTGAACAAACCTGCACAATCTAATCACTAGCTCAGTGTATAATTCCATGGTCGATTTGCACTGCAATGCACTTTTTTTTTTGTTTTAATTGTGTTCTTCTTGGTAAAAGTTGTGTTTATGTCTTTCTTGTGAATGTTGTATATTCAATGCCACATGCCAGAGATGCTGCTACAAATAGGTTTTTCATTGCACCTATGCATACATAGGTTTGTAATTCCCCATTCCTCCTCCCAACTCCTCCATTTCCCACTCTGAACTTTCCCCTTTTACTTCTTGTCAGCTGCCTGTCACCGCTCCATGGGTCCCCTCTTCCTTCCCTTTCTCCTATGGTCCATTCTCCCCTCTTATCAGATTTCTTCTTCTCCAACTCTTGACCTTTCCCACCCACCTGGCTTCACCTATCACCTTTCAGCTGGCCTCCTTCCTGTCCTTCCACCTTTCAATTCAGACATCTCCCCCACCCCGTCCTTCTCAGTCCTGAAGAAGGGTCTCAGCCTGAAACGTCAGCTGTTCACTCTTTCCCATAGATGCTGCCTGACCTGCTGTGTTCCTCCAGTATTGTGTGTGTGTGTGTTGCTTTGGATTTCCAGCATCGGCAGATTTCCTCATGTTTGTGATACACAAGGGTGTATTTGGCAGAGGTTTTGCACAAAATTGAGGTGAAAGATTTCTTTTGGGTTCAAAGCAAAGTGGAGAAGTACAGGATGTCCCGAATAAAATGTTTCTTTCAAACTATATCGACTTGTGAAATGATTGACTCCTGGTGATTTATTACATTCTACAGAAACCAGGTAACAGTTTATTTAGCTGTTAAATCTGTAATCACATTATTCGCAGGCTGCTGGGAAGAAGAGTTTCTGATTGCCCTCTTGATAGTGGCTCTGCATCAGAAATATTACCTCTAATCCAAAGACATAATTATTATATTTTTGTATATTAGTTTGATTTACAGGGGCATAGTTCCACAAGATTTTGATTGTGATCCATTGAAGCTCCTGGAGAACTGACCTCCTTGTCAGCTTAAGAACAGGTGTTGGTCATGAGCCGACTTTTCCCACAGGGGTTCGGTGAGAGGTGTATAGCCAGCACATATTTCCTAGGGTGGCAGTGGCTAGCACCAGAGTTATTAGGTGAGTGGAGGAAGTTTACGAGATATGTCAGAGGTAGGGTTTTTTTACACAGTCTTAAGTGCCTAGAATGCACTGTCAGGGATGGCCCTAGAGGCTGATGTATTAGAGACATTTAAGAGACTTATATAGGCACTTGGGTTAGAAGAAAAATGGACAATTATGGACTGTGTGGAGGGAAATGTTGGATTGATAGTGGAATAGATTACAACATCATTAGCTGATCTGCACATACTGTGTTGAACTGTTCGTTCCAGTAGGTGACAATATATCAAACCCTGCACCTGGAGCTAGTGGTTGACTGCAGCTTCCAGTGAGGCAAACTCAAGCATTGCAATCTTCTGATCAATCAAGAACCAAGAATTAGCAGCTTGGAGAGGGGAGAGTACCAACCAACAGTCTAAATTAATTGCACATTAATCTCATTTTAAATCCTCCTCCTATTTTCAAACACTCCTTCCACATTCTAATACTCACCTACACACCAGAGGCTATTTACAACAGCCTTCCAACCTATGCATGTTTTGGGATGTGCAACCAAACCTAGGTGATCACAGGGAGACCGTACAAGCTCCACACAGACAACCCAAGGTCAGGATTAAACCTGGAGTCTCTGGCACTTGGAGGAAATGGCTCTCTTAGTTGGGCCACTGTGTTGCTCATCTGAGGGTAGTATTACAACTGTACTGCCAGCCAACATACAATTAATTTCTATAATTGATTAAATTTTCAGTTACACTTAAAATCTTTGATTACACTCAATTCTGCATTCACAATGAAAATTAAAAAAAAAACTGCAAGTGCTGAAAAACTAAATTGAATAATTGCAGACTTCCTGCATTTGCAGTAATTTGGATTTACTTTACTGGCTAGCCTGTTGAGTGGTTTCAACATTTTCTGCTTTTGTAATTGTAGGCACAATATTTTGTAAAGAGTAATTCAACATCTTCAGTTGCATACATTCCTTTGCCTTTGAACTAAACTCTAAAAGATGGATAGTAAATGATTAAAAAAAGGCCAGCTCTGTTATATCAGAGGAAAAAGTAGAACTGTGAAAGTGAAGCATTTAACTGATGAAAGGTTAGTTATCTGTGTTTCTGTATTCCTGTTGCTGAAAACAAGCCAGCAGTCACAGCAAACAATGAATTAGCAAAGCCCTATGGTGGCATTCAATGCAAGAGCTTATAAATACAGAAACACAACTAAACCATTTGCTTGACTAGTTTTAGTCTCTTTACACAACATAGGGAGAATGAGACAAAGGTTTAGTAGATTGATTTCTGAGACAGCAGGTCTGTTGGATGAAGAGAAATAGAGTTACAAGACCTCTATTCACACAACGTCAGAAGAATGAGACAAGATCTCATTGAAACATTTACAATACTGACAAAAGTGGACAGGCTAGAAGCAAGGAGATTGCTTCATCTGACTAAGGTGAAGAGCCAGGGGTCAGTGGATATTTTTGGAAGTGAATAGGGAGAAATCCCTTCACAATAGGGTAATGATTCCATGGAAATTTTCTACACTGGATGTTGTAGAGGACCGAGGCACTGAAAAATAATTTAAGAAGGAGGGAGATGGATGTTAATAAACAAAGGATTTATGAGTTTAAATTTCTACATATTGACTGGGAATCCCAAACTATAAACGGGCTGGATGGGAGTTTGTCAAGTGTGTTCAGGAACATTTCCTTAAGCAGACCCAACCAGAGAGAATGCGATACTAGATCTATTAGAGAATGAGATAGGGCAGGTGTCAGAAGTTTGTGTAGGTGAACACTTTGCATCTAATGATCATAATTCCATTAGTTTCAAGGTAATTATAGAAAATGGTAGATCTGGTCCTCAGGTTGAGATTTTCATTGGAGAAAGGCCAGTTTTGATGGTATCAGAAATGATCTGGCAAGTGCAGATTGGAATGTTTGTTTTCAGGCAATGGTGTTCTTGGAAAGTAGGAGGCCTTCAAAAGTGAAATCTTGAAAGTCCAGAGTTTGTTTGTTCCTGTTAGAATAAATGGCAAGGATAACAGGTTTAGAGAACCTTGGTTTTTGATAGATATTGAGATCCTGGTTAAGAAAAAGGAGGAGGGGCATAGCAAGTAGAGGCACAAAGCAGTACAAGAAATGCAAGATAACACTTAAGGAAATCAGGAGGGCAAAAAGCAGACATAAGGATACTCTAGCTGACAAGGTAAAGGCAAATCCCAAAGGCTTCTACAGATATAGTAAGGGCAAAAGGAAGGCAAGGAACAAAATTGGTCCTCTGGAAGATTAGAGTGGTAATCTTTGTGTGGAGCCAAAAGGTGGATGAAATCTTATATGGATTTTTTGCATCTGTATTTACTCAAGTCAAGTCAAGTTTATTGTCATTTCAACCATAGAATGCTGGTATAGTACACAGTAAAAACGAAACATCGTTCCTCCAGGACCCTGGTGCTACATGAAACAACACAAGACTACACTAGACTATGTAAAATAACATAAAAACTGCACTAGACTACAGACCAGTGCAGGACTACATAAAGTGCACAAAACAGTGCAGGGCATTACAATAAGTAATAAACAAGACAATAGGCACAATAGAGGACAAATTTCAATAGAATAATAAATGATATAGATGTCAGTCTAGACTCTGGGTATTGAGGAGTCTGATGGCTTGGGGGAAGAAACTTGCACAGTCTGGTCGTGAGAGCCCGAATGCTTCGATACCTTTTGCAGATGACAGGAGGGAGAAGAGTTTGTGTGAGGGGTGCATGGGGTCCTTCACAATGCTGTTAGCTTTGCGGGTTCAGCGTGTGGAGTAAATGTTTGTAATAGCGGGAAGAGAGACCCCGATGATCTTCTCAGCTGTCCTCACTATCCGCTGCAGGGTCTTGCGATCTGAGACGGTGCAATTCCCGAACCAGGCAGCTGCTCAGGATGCTCTCGATGCATCCTCTGTAGAATGTGGTGAGGATGGGGGGGGGGGGGGGGTGGTGGGAGATGGACTTTTCTCAGCCTTCGCAAAAAGTAGAGATGCTGCTGGGCTTTCGTGGCTATGGAGCTGGTGTTGAGGGACCAGGTGAGATTCTCCACCAGATGAACACCAAGAAACTTGGTGCTCTCAACTATCTCTACCGAGGAGCCGTCGATGTTCAGCAGAGAGTTCGGTGCTCTCCTTAAGTCAACAACCATCTCTTTTGTTTTGCTCACGTTCAGAGACATCTTGTTGACTCAGCATCAGTCTGTTAGCCGCTGCACCTCCTCTCTGTAAGCTGACTTGTTGTTCTTGCCGATGAGACCCACCACAGTCATGTCATCGGCGAACTTGATGATGTGGTTCGAGCTGTGTGTTGCAGCACAGTCGTGGGTCAGCAGAGTGAACAGCAGTGGACTGAGCACGCAGCCCTGGGGGGCCCTGAGATGCTGCTCCCGATCCGGACTGACTGAGGTCTCCCAGTCAGGCAGTCTAGGATCCAGTTGCAGAGGGAGGTGTTCAGGCCCAGCAGTTTCAGCTTTCCAATCAGGTGCTGAGAGATGATTGTGTTGAATGTTGATCTGAAGTCTATGAACAGCATTCGAACGTACATGTCTTTTTTGTTCAGGTGGGTGAGGGCCAGGTGGAGGGTGGTGACGATGGCATCATCTGTTGAGCAGCTGGGACGATACGTGAACTGCAGGGGGTCCAGTGAGGGGTGCAGCAGGGTCTTTATGTGCCTCATGATGAGCCTCCCGAAACACTTCATGATAATGGATGTGAGAGCAACGAGACAGTAGCCATTGAGGCAGGACACTGAAGACTTCTTCGGCACGGGATGACAGTGGTGACCTTGAAGCACGTTGGAACAACTGCGCTGCTCAGGGAGATGTTGAAGATGTCAGTGAGATCACCTGCCAGCTGGTCTGTACATCCTCTGAGCACTCTGCCAGGAATATTGTCTGGTCCAGCAGCCTTCCTTGGATTGACCCTGCACAGGGTTCTCCTCATGTTGGCCATGGAAAGACAGGGCACCTGGTCATTGGGAGGAGGAGTGGTCTTCTTCGCCACCACGTCATTTTCTGCCTCGAAACGAGCGTAGAAGGTGTTCACTACATCTGGGAGAGAGCCATCACCAGCACAGGCAGATGATGTTGTCTTGTAGTTGGTGATATCCTGAATGCCCATCTACATACGCCGCATGTCGCTGTTCTCCTGAAAATGTTTGGAGATGGACACAGAGTGTAGATGTGAGGCAATGCAGCAGCCAAGTCATGCTCCATATACAGATTATGGAAGAGGATGTGTGTGCTGTCTTGAGGCTAATTAGGGTGGATAAATCCGCAGGGCCTGACAAGGTGTTCCCTTGGACCTTGGTGGATACAAGTACAGAAACTGTAAGGGCCTTAGCACATCCCTATCAACAGGTGAGGTACTGGAGGATTGGAGATTAGCTTATGTTGTTCTACTGTTTAAGAAAGGCTCTTAAAAATAAACCAGAAAATTATAGGCTGGTGAGCTTGACATCAGTAGTGGGAAGTTATTGGAAGGTATCCTAAGGGACCAAATATATGAGTATTTGAATAGACATGAAATGATTAGGGATAGTCAGCATGGCTTTGCACATGGTAGATCATGTCTAACCAATCTTGTAGAGTTTTCTGAGGAAGTCACCAGGAAGGTTGAAGGTAAGGCAATGGATGTTGTCTACATGTACTTTAGCACGGCCTTTGACAAAATTCCACATGGGAGATTGTTCAAGAAGTCTGGCATTGGATTAAATAATGGTGTCACAGAAGAAGCCAGAGAGTGGTTATAGATGATTGTGTCTCTGATGAGGCCTGTGACTAGTGATGTGCTGCAGAGATAGGTTCTGGGTCCATTGTTGTTTGTCATCTATACTAGCGATCTGTTTGATAATGTGGTAAACTGAATGAGCAAATTTGGTGATGTTACTAAGATTGGGGGGTGCACTGGACAGCAAGGAAGTCTATAAAAGCTTGCAGCAGGATCTGGACCATCTGGAAATATGGGCTGAACAATGGCAGATGGGATTTAATACAAATAAGTATGAGGTGCTGCACTTTGGGAGGACTAATCAGGGTAAGGTGAATGGTAGAGTTCTGAGGTGTATGGTAGAACAGAGGGATCTGCGACTACAGATACATAATTCCTTGAAAGTGGCATCAAACGTAGATAGGTTTGTAAATAAACCTTTTGCCACAATGGCCTTCATATAAATGAGGTATTGAGTCCAGGTGGATAGAGATCTAATGTTGAAAGTATGCAAGACATTTGTGAGGCTTATTATAGAGCATTGTGAGCAGTTTTGGTCACCTACCTTTAGGAAAGATTTAAATAAGGTTGAAAGAGTACTGAGAAAATTTACAAGGATGTTGCTTGGTTCAGAAGACCTGAATTATAAGGAAAGATTGAATAGGTTGTGATTTTATTCCATAGAACATAGAAGACTGGGGAAGATTTGATAGAGGTATACAACATTATGAGGAATTTAGATTGGGTGAATGCAAACAGGCTTTTTCTACTGAGGTTGGATGAGACTACAACTGGAAGTCATGGGTTAAGGGTGAACAGTGAAACGTTTAAGGGAACATGAGGGGGAACATCACTCAGAGTGTGGTGAGAGCATAGAACAAGCTGCCAGTGGCGGTGGTGATTGTAGATTTGATTTTAAGAAAAATTTGAATAGGTACATGGATGGGAGGAGTATGGAGGACTATGGTCTGGGTGCAGGTCGATGGGACTAGGCAGATTAATGGTTTGGCATAGACTAGATGGGCTGAAGGGCCTATTTCTGTGCTGTAGTGTTCTATGACTCTTAGAGTCTAGAGGATTTTCACAAGAATAATTTCAGGAATGCAAGGATTAACGTTTGAACAGTGTTTGATGATTCTGAGCCTGCACTTGGCTGGAGTTTTGAGGGGGAATCTTATTGAACTGTATTGAATATTGAAAGGCCTTTTTAGGGTGGATATGGAGAGGATGTTTTCTATAGTGGAAAAGTTCTAGGACCAGATGTCATAGCCTCAGAACAGAGGAATGTGCATTTGGAACAGAGAAGAGGAGGCATTTTTCAACCAGAGTAGTGAATCTGGAATTCATTGCCACAGCCAACTGTGGAGTTCTTGACAAGTCAGGGTGTCAAAGGTAATGGAGAGAAGGCATGAGAATGGGGTTGAGAGAGATAATAAATTAGCCTTGATGGAATAGCAGAGCATACTGGATGGGCTGAATGACCTAATTCTACTCTTATGTCTAATGTTTTAATCTCTTATTTTTTGGATTCAGATGATCTTCTTGGCATATGTGCTCCTGCAATTGTGGGATAGGAAGGAATGCGACCCTTGTTGATGCCCATCGCCTCGCCGTCCAGCCTGTTCCCTTTGTTCCCCATGCCTCATGCATTTGCTGTCCTGACTGCATCTGCAAGACCTTCTTCCAGAGGCTCTGTGGATGCCCAGGAGCCAACATTCACGCCTGCCACTGCCCAGATTGCAGGTTTTGCTTTCCGAATTCCTGCCAGTGCAAACCAAGCCAACACTACAGAGAATGGGAAAGAATGCTCGCTGGAAGCTACTTATTGTGGAGTATTATTTACATTCATTTCAATCCATTTCCCATTTTCATGTAGTCACCGTTGGTTACAAGCTCAATAACTTGCCAGAATTGGTTGTGGATCACAGTCCAACTGCATCGCAGTTTAAATTGTGAGTGCAATGTGTCAGTTTGAAGATCATGTATCAGTGCCTCCGTCATTCACATTCACTAACATCGCATTTAAACTGGATTGATAGTGGAGTTGGGAGCGCAGCAGCAGATCAGATTAGTAGAGGTTCAAGATAGAGTTTATCGCGACATAACCCATGGATTGATTGATCCCTTAAAGTATTTCAAGAGTGGGGACTGGCATGGGTCCAGCTCAAGCTCAGGCCTGGAATCCCTTCCTCTGTCCACTCTGGACCTATCTGGAATTCCAGCTGAATATGCTGACCTTCTTGAGGTCTTCAGTAGAAAGAAAGCCACCTCCCTCCCTCCATACCAGCCATCCGACTGCACCATTGACCTCTTACCCAGTACTAGTCCTCCCCGGAGGTGGATCTTTTTTCTCTCTCAGCCAGAAACAATGGCTATGGAAGAATACATCAAGGAGGCCTTGGCCTTGGGGTTTATCCATCCGTCAACCTCGCCAGCAGAGGCAGGTTTATTTTCTGTGAGCAAGGATGGCAAGTTCCTTCCCGGCATTGATTATCACCGTGAAGATCTACTACCCTCTTCTCCTGCTTGTCTGTGCATTTGAAGATCTCCAGTGGGCAATCCTATTTTCATAGATAGATCTGCGCACTGCTCATACCAGAGACGGGGACAAATGAAAGACAGCTTTCACACCTCCACTCACCATCAGAAGAACCTTGTGATGCCCTTTGGCCTGGCTAACTTTGTTGCTGTTTTTTCAGCCATGGTCAATGACGTGCTCAGGAACATGTTGAATCAGTCTGTTTTTATGTATTTGGACAACATCCTGATCTATTCTTGCTCTCACCAGAAATGCATCCAGCATGTCTGTAGGGCTCCTCAAGAATAACCTGTATGCCAAGCCAGAGAAGTCTGAGTTCCATAATGACCAGATGTCAGTTTTCATCTATATACTTACACTTCCAGTGTTTAAATGGACTCGAGTAAAGTTCAGGCAGTCACAGAGTGGCCCAAACCATCTACAGTCAAACAGGTGCGTCATTTAATGGGATTTGCAAACTTTTGTCGCCACTTCATCCGAACTATCAGCTCTCTCGCTGCCCTCATAAATGCCCTCACTGGGAGTGCATTGGCAAATGAAGCAGACCAAGCATTCTCAGAGTTAATGCGACGCTTCACCCAGATCCATCCCAACCATTCACTATCGAGGTGGACGCATTGGAGCTGTACTCTCTCAGCGCTCTGATGTGGATAGCCATCTGCATCCTTGTGCCTTTATTTCCCGCTGCTTAACTCCTGCCAAGAATAACTACGGTATTGAAAACCGAGAACTTCTGGCTGCCAAGGAGATCCTACAAGAATGACAACACTGGCTGGAGGGACCAGAGCATCCATTTTTGGTTTGAACAGATTGCTGGAACCGCTCCTACATTCGGGACGCTAAGAGGCTGAACTCTCGTCAAGCCCATTGGGCTCTCTTCTTCACCTGGTTTAATTTCATCCTCACCTATTGTCCAACAGCAAGAATACCAAGGCCGACACTCTCTCCCAGCAGTGCAACGGGTCAGAGGACAATGCCTATCCAGAGCCCGCCCTCCATCGCTCATGTATTGCTGGTGGTTTGTAGAATAGAGGCAGAGGTGAGGGCCACCCAACATTCAGATCCAGGCCTTAGAGGGGAGCCTCCCAACTACGGTGTGCTTCAAAGTGTTTGAATGGGGTCACTCCTCCCATCTGTTTGACCACCCAGAAGTTCAACAGACCTGGGAGTTTATCAGTAGTCTAATTATGTTCTAGGATATCCATGACTTCGTCATTGCCTGTCCCACTTGTGCTCAGAACAAGACATCATGCCAGCACCCTACGGGACTGCTATGTCCTACATACTGTGCCCCACTGCTCCCGGTCCTACCTCTCGAGGGATTTCATCACTGAGCTGCACCCATCTAATGGAAACACTGCTATTGTTGTTGTAGATTGACTGACTGATGCTGCCCACTCCATTGCTCTCCCTAAGCTCCCAGCCGCTCGTTGAGACTCCCACCCTCATAGTTCAACATGTGTTCAGGCTGCATGGCTTCCCTCAGGACATACTGTACTGATTAAGGACAACAGTTCACATCCTGTTTTTGGAAGGTTTTAGTTCTCTTGTGGGAGCCATGGCCAATCTCTCATCTAGTTCCCACCCCCAATCCAACAGGCAGACAGAGTGAATCAGGAGTTGCAGACAACCCTGTCCTGTCTTCCCTCTTCCAACCCCACATCCTGGAGCTCCCAATTGGTTTGGACAGACATTAACCACAATAACCTCCAGTCGCCCTCCAGTGACACATGCCCCTTTGAATGTCAGAATGGATTCCAACCACCACTCTTTCCTGACAGGAGATTGATGTAGAAGTTCTGCCACAGATAAGTTGATCCAATGCTACAAGTGCACATCGAGATGAACCAAGGCTTCTCTGCTCAGAAACAAAATGCCCAGCAGGCTGATCGGCTCTATCAACAGCTGAGACCCCTCAGGAGACAAAGTCTGGCTGGCATCGAGGAATCTTCTGAAGGTTGAGAGCCACAATTTGGCCTTACCCTATGTGGGACAATTCTTTGTGGAAAAGGTTATCAACAGGGTCTCATATAATTGTGCCTACCATCATCAATGAAGATTCATTCAGTGTTCCAGGTTTCCTTGCTCAAGCTGGTTACTACCTCCACAATGGCTCCAGTCACTCCACACCCCCCTCCTCCCTACTTGGTGGAGGGTTCCCTAATCTATACTGTGCTGCACCTCCTGCACCTTGCTGGGTGTGGGGCAAGGTCCAGTACCTCATGGATTGGGAAGGGCATGGACCCAAAGAACGTTCTTGGATCCTAGCCGATGACATCCTGGACAAATCTGTCATCCAGGACTTCCAGTGGGTACAGGTCTGCAGTGCCCCAGGAGCAGTCTCTAGGGAGGGGTCCCTGTCAGAACAATGGACTCTGATGTGGGGTCGATACGTCCATGGCGGTGGGGGGAGGGCTCTAGAACAGGTTTGGCAAGCTCATTTGTAAGTATGCATGTTCTAGTTTATTACCGTTTCATTGTGGTAGTATTTAACTCCCTTATTTTCATTTTAGTCTTCTTGAGACTTGACCAAAAGCACAACAGTGCTTACACTCCCTACTTACCTTTTTCCTCGTCCAGGAAAGAGGACTACTGTTTCAACAAAGTTATTGCTTCCAGCTGCAGTGTTGGCTTTTAACTTTCAGTTTGAGAGCATTAGTTTATGGTCCTGTTGGCCTGTCATTATTGTTGTTCTTTAAATTCTGAAACTGTTCTCATTAAAGTCAGTGAACTGTTGACATGCTTCAGTCTCCCTCCCCTTCTCCCCTTTCCTCCCCTTTCCTCTCCTCCCCTTCCCCTTCCTCCTCCCCCTCTTTCCTCACACCATCTCCTCGAAATTGGGCCCTATCTGAACATTTTGGCACTGATGTTTTGGGAATTACAGAAAAATGGCTGTGAGAAGGACACGACTGGTAGCTCATCATTCTAATATTTCAATATTTCTGTTGCAATGGGTAGGCAAAAGAGCAGCTGGATTGCATATGAGGAAGAACGTCACAGTTGTGTCCAGACAGGGCATCCTGGAGGGCTCATCCACTGATGCTACATTGATAGAGCTAAAGTGCAAGGTGCAAACAAAGTCCAATCAGGTCGGGAGCAGAGCACTTCGAAGAGTTTACTCGCAGGTTGGCGAAGCTAGTAGAAATGGAGAGCTTTGCAGGTGTTTGAACATTTCAGAGCTCCAGTCGGCATCAGGAACAGAGCACTTCGAAGAGTTTACTTGCAGGTCAGCGAAGCTAGGACAAAAGGATCTGACCAGAGGTAGGAGAAAAAGCCGTCCTTTCCTCAAGTTTGCATCAAGGCCACTTTATGTTTCACAAAACTGCAGCTAGAGTTGAAGTCCCTCAACACAACAGTGATCAGATTGTGAGGTGGATAGCCATCTTACCATTCTCTCCATGCGCACATGTACATCTCTCACTATCTAAGTAGCCCACATAATCAAAGACTCACTCTTGTCAGAAATTGTCTTCCTCTCCCCTCCCTTTTGACAGAAGATACAACAGCCTGAAAGTACATTTCACTAAGCTCAAGGACAAGTTGAATCCATTCTTCTTGCTAACAAACTAAATAAAATTTCAGTCTTATTCTGACTGCTGCTGTCTCAGTGTGCCTTCATGATGAGATCATTAATTGATTCTTTCTTGTACAATTTAAGGTCTAACATTAATACTTGTTTTTTTTTCATTTTTCCAGCTTGAATTAAGGGTCCTTGATTTCAAGTGATCTGTCACTCTCCCTGAGAATAGCCCCTAAACTGTTAAGTGCTTCCAGTATTTTCTGTTGTAGGATAACAGGCTCTTGGGTGACTTTAGAATGTAGATCTGTAGTGATCTGTCCCAGAAACTCCCATGAACCTTTTTATCTGATCTTTGAGCCATTTGGAATGAACGTCAGAGGCAGATACTGCCATAACCAGAGCTCGTTCTTAAAAGGATTTTTTTTGTTAGTTGCTATGTGGTTTGTATTCACTCAATGTCAATCCGTGGCATGCATTGTCCTTGGATTGTTTATATTTTGTCTACTTGTTTGTCACTGCACTGGCTCTGTTTTTTTACTTTGTGTTGCAGGTGTCTCATTTGAGATCATTTGGATTGTTACGCTCTCTTTGTACTTATCAGTTTTCTTTAATTTGGGATAATTTAATGAGCACATTATTTTCAAGGTCTGAAATTACTGAAATGAATTCCACACATGGTGAAGACCCTAGAGAGGCTGGTCCTGCCTCACCTCCCACCCCTGGTCGGATCAGCCCCCGATCCTCCGCAGTTTGTGTACCAGGAGCACATCGGAGTCGACAATGTTGTCGTCTACCTGCTGAACAGAGCCGACTCCCATTTGGATAAGCAGGGCAGCAGTGTGAGAATCATGTTTTTTTGATTTTTCAAGTGTCTTTAATACCATACGGCCCTCATTGCTGGGGGAAAAGCTCCATTCAATGCAGACTGTCACTTCCATTGCATCTTGGATAATGGGCTACCTGACTGGCAGACCATAGTTTGTGCAGCTTTAGAGCTGTGTATCAGACATTGTTATAAGGAGCACTGGGGCCCAACAGGGGACTGTTTTGCCTCCCTTCCTGTTTACCCTTGTATACCTTGGACTTTAGATACATCACCGAGTCATGTCATCTGCAGAAATTCTCTATTGACTCAGCAATAGTTGGGTGTATAAAGGAGGACAGGAGGATGAATATAGAGCCCCAGTGAAGAACTTTATCAAATGGTGCAGGCTGAATCATCTGCAGCTTAACATCAGTAAGAGAAAGATGATGGATTTTAGGAAGACTAAGCCTGCACTGTTCCCTGTTAATATTGATACTGAGGATGTGGTTATGGTGAGGACCTACAAGTAGCTGGGGGTGCACCTGGATGACAGACCTGAATGGAGGACCAACACAGGCTGTGTACAAGAAGGGCAGAGTCACCTCCACTTCCTGAAGAGACTGAGGTCCTTTGGAATATGCAGGCCTCTTCTTCACATGTTCTACCAGTTTCGTCACCAGTACAAACTCCTTTGCAGTGGTGTGCTAAGGCAATGGCATCAACATGAGTGATACCAACAGGCTTAATAAATTGATCTGAAAGGCAGTCTCTATTATAGGAGTCAAACTGGACACACTGGAAGCTGCGGTAGAACAAAGGACCCATGGAAAATCCTAGCAATTCTAGATAATGTTTCTCACCCTCTGCATGCTATCTTAGCTACAGAGGAGCACTTCTGAAAATAGATGAAGACAACTGCTGCTCTAAAGAGCTCTATACGAGGTCATTCTTACCCTCGGCCATAAGGCTCTGTAATAAGGCAATAGGCAACATAGGTAATGACCCCCTCCTGTTAGACTGTTTGAGGTAACTTTTTTTTTTAAATCTTTTTACTTCCAATATTTGCATATCTGTGCAGTCGTAATTATACTGTGACACTGTAATTTCCTTTGAGATCAAGAAAGAAACTATCTGTCTTCTTCCATATACTGCACACATTCAAATATAATACCTTCAGTCCTGTATTCACCCTTTTCAATTTTGTCTGCCTTTTAGGTTGCAACTCATCCTGTTGCCTGTAACTTTGCCCTATCATCAACCTCTCCTTGCTGGGAGTCTCACTACACATTGACTCTGTTTAGAAACCAACTACCTCATCTTCAACCTGATTACTCCGGTTCCCAACCCCTGCCAATTTAGTTTAAACCCACCTGAACAACCCATCCTTTTCGTACAGGTCGTACCTTCCCCAGAAGATTTCCCAATGATCCATAAATCTGAACCCCTGCCCAATCATCATATTCTTCCTCTCACTGGCACAGACAGCATTGCAGGGATTACTACCCTGAAGGTCCTGTTTTTCAGCTATGTAGTTCCCTAAAATCTCTCTTTAGAACCTCCTCACCTTGTCTACCAATGTTCTTGGTGCCAATATGCACCAAAACTGGCTACTCATCCTTGTCCTTGAGAGTGCCATGGACACAATCAGAGATGTTCCTGATCCTGGCACCAAGGAGGCAATATACTAATCCGGGTGTCAATATCGTACCCACAGAACCTCGTCTCTGTTCCTCTGACTAAAAAATTTCCTATCAACACTGCAGTCCTCTTCACCTCTCTGCATTTCTGACCCACAGTTCCAGAGTCTGTGCCAGAGACCCGGTCACTAAGGCATCCGCCCAGGTAGGTTGAAGCCTTCAATAGTATCTAAAGTTATATAATTATTGAGGGGAATGGCCACAGGTGTACTCTGCACTGGCTGTGCATTTTCCTTCCTTCTCTTGTCAGTCACCCAGTTACCAGTCTCCTGTAACCTAAGGGTAACTACCTCCCTGTAGCTCCTATCTATCTATCACCTTATTCTCCCATTTAAGATGCAGCTTCAGTTCCTTGTACGTTCTGTCAGGATCCGCAGCACGGTACACCTGGTGCCGGTGGGTTTATCTGAGAGACTGGATGTGTCCCAGACTTCCCATATTCCACACACAGTACAAAACGCTGCCCCTGAAGCCATTCTCAATATAGATTTTTCTATATTGCAGGCAGTGCAAAGAGCTGGGAGCAGAGTGAAGGCTTGAGGACTTTGGCTCAACAAGCTTAGGCAGTAACGGGCGAGGAAAGGGGGAATTATGAGTTTGAGGGCAGCTTGTTGTTCTCGGTGTCGGATGTGGGAGGTCCTGGAGTCTCCTAGCCTCTCGAACGCCCACAACTGTGCCAGGTGTGCTGAGCTGCAGCTCCTAAGGGACCGTATTAGGGAACTGGAGCTGCAGCTCGATGACCTTCGTCTGGTCAGGGAGAGTGAGGAGGTGATAGAAAGGAGTTACAGGTAGGTAGTCACACCAGGTCCATGGGAGGCAGACAAGTGGGTCACAGTTAGGAGAAGGAAGAGGAAGAGTAAGGTATTAGAGAGTACCCCAGTGGCTGTACCCCTTGATAATAAGTACTCCTGTTTGAGTACTGCTGGGGGGGGGGAACAGCCTACCCGGGGGAAGCAACAGTGGCCGTGCCTCCAGCACAGAGTCCGGCTCTGTAGCTCAGAAGGGTAGGGAAAGGAAGAGGAAGGCAATAGTAATAGGGGACTCGATAGTTAGGGGATGGTCAGATAGGTGATTCGGTGGACGTAGTCAGGAGACCTGGATGGTAGTTTGCCTCCCTAGTGCCAGAGTCCAGGATGTTTCTGATCACGTCCAAGATATCCTGAAGTGGGAGGGTGAGGAGCCAGAGGTCGTGGTACATATATGTACCAATGACATAGGAAGGGAAAGGGAAGAGGTCCTGAAAGGAGAATATAAGGAATTAGGAAGGAAGTTGAGAAGAAGGACCGCAAAAAGTAGTAATCTCGAGATTACTGCCTGTGCCACCCAACAGAATAGGAATGGAATGAGGTGGAGGATAAATACGTGGCTGAGGGATTGGAGCAAGGGGCAGGGATTCAAGTTTCTGGATCATTGTGACCTGTACAAAAAGGACGGGTTGCACTTAAATCCTCGGGGGACCAATATCCTAGCGGAGAGATTTGCTAAGGCTACTGGGGAGACTTTAAACTAGAATAGTTGTGAGGTGGGAATCAAATTGAAGAGACTAGGAGAGAGGAAGTTAGTTCAGAAATAGAGAAAGCTTGTAGACTGTGTGTGAGGGAGGATAGGCAGGTGATAGAGAAGGGGAGCGCTCAGACCGAAGACGTAGGGGAGAAGGAAAAAAAAGATAGTAAAGTTCTTTGCACTGTTAGGGATAAACAGAGTAAGAAGTGGAGAATTTCTTAAATGTGTTTATTTTAATGCTAGGAGCATTGTAAGAAGGGTGGATGAACTTAAAGCTTGGATTGATACCTGGAAGTATGATGTTGTAGCTATTAGTGAAACATGGTTGCAGGAGGGGTGTGATTGGCAACTAAGTATTCCTTGATTTCGTTGCTTCAGATGTGATAGAATCGGAGGGGCAAGAGGGGGAGGTGTTGCATTGCTTGTCAGAGAAAATATTACAGCGGTGCTGTGGCAGGATAGATTAGAGGGCTCATCCATGGAGGCTGTTTGGGTGGAATTGAGGAATGGGAAAGGTGTAGTAACACTTATAGGGGTGTATTATAGACCACCTAATGGGGAGCAAGAATTGGAGGAGCAAATTTGTAAGGAAATAGCAGATATTTGTAGTAAGCACAAGGTTGTGATTGTGGGAGATTTTAATTTTCCACACATGGACTGTGAGGCCTATTCTATAAAAGTGCTTGTTGTTTTGGAGTTTGTAAAATATGTGCAGGATAGTTTTTTGCAGCAATACATAGAGGTACCAACTAGAGAAGGGACAATGTTGGATCTCTTGTTAGGGAATGAGATAGGTCAGGTGACAGAGGTATGTGCTGGGGAGCACTTCGGGTCCAGTGATCACAATACGATTAGTTTCAATATTATTATGAAGAAGGACAGGTTTGGACCCAGGTTTGAGATTTTTGATTGGAGAAAGGCTAACTTTGAGGAGATGCAAAAGGAGTGGATTGGGACAATTTGTTTTATGGGAAGGATGTAATAGAGAAATGGAAGTCATTTAAAAGTGAAATTTGGAGGGTACAAAATCTTTATGTTCCTGTTAGGTTGAAAGGAAAGGTTAAAAGTTTGAGAGAGCCATGGTTTTCAAGAGATATTGGAAACTTGGTTTGGAAAAAGAGGGAGATCTACAATAAATATAGGCAGCATGGAGTAAATGAGGTGCTTGAGGAATATAAAGAATGTAAAAAGAATCAAGAAAGAAATTAGAAAAACTGAAAGGTACGAGGTTGTTTTGGCAAGTAAGGTGAAAATAAATCTAAAGGGTTTCTACAGTTATATTAATAGCAAAAGGATAGTGAGGGATAAAATTGGTCCCTTAGAGAATCAGAGTGTACAGCTATGTCTGGAGCCGAAAGAGATGGGGGGGATTTTGAAAAATTTCTTTTCTTCGGTAATCACTGAGAAGGATATTGAATTATATGAGATAAGGGAAACAAGTAAGGTAGTTATGGAAACTGTTATGATTGAGGAAGTACTGGTGCTTATAAAGGATATAAAAGTGGATAAGTCTCTGGATCCTGACAGGATATTCCCTAGGACCTTGAGGGAAGTTAGTGTAGAAATAGCAAGGGCTCTGACAGAAATATTTCAAATGTCATTAGAAATGGGGATGGTGCCAGAGGATTGGCGTGTTGCTCATGTGATTCCATTGTTTAAAAAGGGTTCTAAGAGTAAACCTAGCAATTATCGGCCTATAAGTTTGATGGCAGTGGTGGGTAAATTAATGGAAAGTATTCTTGGAGATGGTATATATAATTTTCTGGATAGACAGGGTCTGATTAGGAACAGTCATCATGGTTTTCTGCGTGGAAGGTCATGTTCGACAAATCTTATTGAAATTTTTGAAGAGGTTACTAGGAAAGTTGATGAGGGTAAAGCAATGGATGTTGTCTATATGGACTTCAGTAAGGCCTTTGACAAGGTTCCGCATAGAAGGTTAGTTAGGAAGGTTGAATCTTTAGGTATTAATATTGAAGTAGTAAAATGGATTCAATAATAGCTGGATGGGAGATGCCAGAGAGTAGTGGTGGATAACTGTTTGTCAGGTTGGAGGCCAGTGACTAGTTGTGTGCCTCAGGGATCTGTACTGGGTCCAATTTTTGTTTGTCATATACATTAATAATCTGGATGATGGGGTGGTAAATTGGATTAGTAAGTATGCAGATGATACTAAGATAGGTGGCATTGTGAATAATGAAGGAGGTTTTCAAAGCTTGCAGAGAGATTTAGGTCAGTTAGAAGAGTGGGCTGAAAGATGGCAGATGGAGTTTAAAGCTGATAAGTGTGAGGTGCTACATTTTGGTAGGACTAATCAAAATAGGACATACATGGTAAATGGTAGAGCATTGAGGAATGCAGTAGAACAGAGTGATCTAGGAATAATAGTGCATCGTTCCTGAAGGTGGAATCTCATGTGGACAGGGTGGTGAAGAAAGCTTTTGGTATGCTGGGCTTTATAAATAAGAGCATTAAGTATAGGAGTTTGGATGTAATTGTAAAATTGTACAAGACATTGGTGAGGCCAAATTTGGAGTATTGTGTACAGTTCTGGACACCGAATTATAGGAAAGATGTCAACAAAATAGAGAGAGTACAGAGAAGATTTACTAGAATGTTACCTGGGTTTCAGCTCCTAAGTTACAGAGAAAGGTTGAACAAGTTAGGTCTTTATTCTTCGGAGCATAGAAGGTTGAGGGGGAACTTGATAGAGGTAATTAAAAATTATGAGGGGGATAGAGAGAGAGTTGACGTGGATAGGCTTTTTCCATTGAGAGTAGGGAAGATTCAAATAAGAGGACATGAGTTAAGGGGCAAAATTTTAGGGGTAACACGAGAGGGACCTTCTTTACTCAGAGAGTGTTAGCTGTGTGGATCGAGCTTCCAGTAGAAGTGGTAGAGGCAGGTTCGATATTGTCATTTAAAGTAAAATTGGATAGGGATATGGACAGGAAAGAAATGGACGGTTCTTGACTGAGCGCAGGTCGGTGGGATTAGGTGAGAGTAGGCATTCAGCATGGACTAGAAGGGCCGAGATGGCCTGTTTCCATGCTGTAATTGTTATATGGTTATAGATGAGGAATTAACAAATAAGAGAGAGAGAGAGTAATTTACAAGACAATCTACCTCACCCAAGCCTGAGGAGACAAAGCCACTCTAAAGACTACATACTCCAAAACAATGGGCTCTTCACTTCCACCTGTGCTGTCTTTATTGGCCCTTCCTAATGAATCCCTCTGTGGATTGGTTGCCTCTCAACTCAGAGAACCTGCCACAAAGCTCTGCCTTTGAAATCTTGATCACTGCCCTGATTAAAAAGTAGCTCTTGTCACACACCCCTGATGTGGATTGTCCAAATCAGAGAAAACTGGCTCAAAGTTCTGCTTACTATATCTTGAATGCAAACCTGACTGAAAGGCAGCTCTTTTTACACAGTACCTCTTGCTGATTGGCCGCTCCTCAACTCAGAGAATCAGCTGCAGAACTATGCGTTTGAAATCTCAATCACTGCCCTGAAAGGTAGCTCTTTTTCCACACGCCACTTGTGTGTTTTGTCCAAATCAGAAAATTGTCATTTAGCTATATGCTTGTATACCCTCAAATGTGACAACATTTCTTTGGACCAGCGTGTAAAGCACAGTAGTGCATATAACACATAGAACACCAAGTAATTTAGAATTAAATCTAGATGATTTACACATAAATAAACAAAGTGCAAAAATTTAATATTGCAGGGTACAGAACAAATTAACCAGTGACGTTTTGAATGCGATGCAGCAGGGTGTTCAGGGGCCTGAGGAAAGAAACTGGTTCCCATGCTGACCATTCCTATCTTTATGCACTGAAGCCTGATGGTGGAAAGATAAAGAGGATGCTGGATGGGTGAGTGGGATCCCTGATAATACCAAGGGCTTTGCATATGCATTGCTCCTGATAAGCGTCTCCGTTAGATGGTAGGGAGACCCCAGTGCTCCTCTCCACTGTTCTCACATTCCATTGTAGGGACTTCCATTCCAATTCTCTGCTGCTCCTATACTAGATGGAGATGCAGCTTGTCAGTAAACTCTCAATGGTGTTCCGTTAAAATTCAGTTACGATGGGGCTGGGGGAGCCTCGCTTGCCTCTTCCTTCTTGGGAGGAGGAGGCACTGCTGTACCTTCTTATTTAGAGAGGTGATATTGAGGGACTGGGTGAGATCATCCGTGATGTGAACTCCCAGAAACTTGGAGCACTTAACTCTCTCGACAGAGGAGCCATGTATGCGCAGAGGGTGATGGTTCATCTTCACCTTCCGGATGTCCGCAATCATTTTGTCAGTCTTCTCCATGTTCAGCCTCGGATTGTTATTCTCACACCAGTCCATGAACCATTCCAGTTCTTCTCTGTACTCCAACTCATCATTGTTGTTGATGAGGCTGACCACTGTTGTGTCATCCACAAATTTGATGACACGGTTTGAGCTGTACCCTGCGACGCAGTCATGTGTCAGCAGTATGAACAGCGGGCTGAGCACACAGCCTCGGGGAGCACCAGTAGTCAGTGTAATGGCACCGGAGACATTGTTGCCCACATGGACTGACCGTGGCCTTTGTGTTAAGAGGTCCAGAATCCAGTTACAGAGGGAGGCGCTGAGACCCAGCAAGAACAGTTTCGCCACCAGTTTCTGGGGTATGATGAATGCCGAACTGAAGTCTACAATCAGCAGCCTAGCAAATGAGACCTCATTTTCCAGGTGGGACAAGGCATGGTGGAGGGCAGAGACTATGACATTGTCAGTGGATTGATTTGAGCGATAAGCAAACTGGAAAGGGACCAATATAGCTGGGCGAAAGGCTTTAATGCACCCCATGACAAAGCCTTTGAAAATGGTTGATGTTGATACCACTGGATGATAGTCATTTAGGCTGGCTACTGTCACCTTCCTTGGTTCTGAAATGGTGGTTGTCACCTTGAAAACCAAGGGGACAATGGGCTGTTCCAGAGAGATGTTGAATATATCCATCAGCACCTCAGTTAGCTGGGCATCCTCTCTTAATGTTGACATATTACAGCATATTAGGCTGTTCTACACTAATCACTCAATTGTCAAAATAGACAGAATCAGACAAAAAAAAGTGACAAAAAAGAAAATAGTTTGTAGATTTGTGCATTTCAGCCTGAAGTTAGTCAAGATCTTGGCCCTGTGGAGAGAGAAAAGTTTGATAATAAATTTAAACTATCTCTTGCTCTCTATATGCCAAACTTTCAACTAAAACATTCAAATCAGACAAAGTGTAAATGACAGGGCAAACTGAACTACCTTTATTCTTCGGCATTTTGGAGCTCGGCAACTTCACAGCATTTAGATGACATGCTTCATTGCTTTTCTTGCCAAAATGGACAAGAGCACATTTTCCAGTATTATACTGTCATACAAATGCCTGCTATACACAGCTGCCTGATGTCTTCTTCACAACATACTTTCAACTTACAACATTTTGTCGACAACAGATTAGCAACCGTATCTTTGGTGCCCTCATCCAAATAATTTAACAACCAGAGATACGTCTGCCTACTGTTCCAACAAGTTGCTGACTTCTACTGCTTGAAGCAAGTGTAATTTTCATTAGTACCTCCCTCCTTCCATTATCACACTTAAATCGATGTGACTTGTATCCTCTAAGCGAAGATAGAACATAAAACAGTACAGCGGGGCATGAGGTTGTGCCGAACTTTAACCTACTATAAGGTCAAGCTAACCCTTCCTTCCCACATAACCCTCCATTTTTGTCTCATCCACATGCCTATCCAAGAATCTCTTAAATGTTGCCATTGTTTCTGCCTCTACCACCACTTACATTGATGTTCAAAGCACTTAACACTCTCTATGTAAGAAAAAACTCTAACTCTGACACCCTCTCTATAATTTCCTCCAATCACCTTAAAGTTATGCCCCCTTGTTCTACCCATTTCCTCCCTGGGAAAGACTCGGGTTATGTACTCTATCTAGTACACCTCTATCTGTTCACTTCTCTTCCTAACAAAAAAGCACTAGTTTGCTCAGCCTATCCTCTTGAGACAGCATCCTGGTATATCTGCTCTGTGCACCTTCTCTGAAGCTTCCTCATCCTTCCAAGAAAGGCAGGAACAGAACAATACACAATAGACCAAGTGTGGTCAAACCAGACTTTTACAGAGCTGCAACATTACCTCACAGTTCTTAAATTCAATTTCACCCCATCACCTCCCACTCCACGCTGACTAATGAAGGCCAGCACATTCTAAACTACCCTAAAAACCTATGTGGTAAGTATGAGGTATCTTTGGATACAGATCCCCTGCTGCTAACAATCCTGTCTTTAACTCTGTGTTCTGCCTTCCAGCTCAATCCTCCAAAGTGTATCACTTCACACTTTTTATTGAACTCCATCTACAAATTCTTAGCCAGCTCTCTATCCTATCCGTGCCCCATTGTAACCTACCACAACTTTTTACAGTATCGACAACATCACAAACCTTTATGGCATCTGTAAATTTACTAACCCACTCTTCCATTTCCTCACCCAAATCATTTATAAAAATTGCAAAGAGCAGGACTCACAAAACAGATCACTGTGGAACACAACTAGTCACCGATCTCCAGACAGGATATGCTCCATCTACAATCATGCTCTGCCCACTGTGGCAAGGCAATTCTGAATTCATACAGCCAAATTTCCATGCATTCCATGCCTCCTGACCTTTTAAATGAGCTGACTATGAGAAACCATGTCAAACATGTCAACCATTTCAAACATGTCAAACCAACATGGACCAATTACATTCCTCTCCCTTCATCTATTAGTTTTGTCATTTCCTCAAAGAATTCAATCAGGCTGGGTGAGGCATGAACTGCCCTTCACAAAGCCAAGCTGACTATCCCTAATCAAACTATGCTTCTCCAAATGCTGATAAATTCAGTGCCTAATAATCTTCTCTAATAGTTTGTGCACCACTGACATTAGATTCACTATTCTATAATTTACATGATTGTCCCTATTACCTTTCTTGAACATAGGAAAGACATTTGCCACCCTCCATTCCTGTGCTACTACTCCTGTGGCCAATGAAGACTCAAAGATCAATGCCAAATATTCAACAATCTCTTTACTTGCCTCCTGCAGTAATCTGGAGTTTATCCTGTCCAGCTCTAGAACTTAGCTTTCCAATTGTTTATTAAAAATTCCAGTACAATCTAGCTCTATGCAATGATGCAATGAAATGATCTGTATGGATGTCAGGTGAAACAATGTTTTTTGAACTACTTACTGTGTAGATGACAATAATGAACCAATTTACCAATTTATACTTTTCATCATCCTTTTTTAATCATCCTGCATTTTAAGTTCCTTACAGGCTTTGACCTACCACCTGTCTCTGGACAATTTATTCTTAAATTTAATACCATCTTTAACTTCTTTAGTTAACCACAGATAGAATTCCTCTTGGAAACTTACTTTCTTGTCAGAGTTCTTCCATTCTCTATATTCTAAAAGTTCCCTAAATGTGTCAATGCATCTCATCTAAAAGAGTGTTTTAACTAATTTACTCTTCCTAACTCTAACCTCAGGCCCTCATTGTCACCCTCATTGAAATTTAAAATGTTAGTCTTGAACCCATTCTTCTTGCCCTCAAACTGAATATAAAATTCAGTCTTGCTCTGACTGCCACTCTAGTGTGCCTTCATGATGAGGTCATTATTGATCCTATCTTGGTACACAAATTCAGGTCAAACATTCATACGTCTCTGCCCATTTTTCCAGCTGGTTTGAAATGATCTGTCACTCTCCCTACAGTTGGCCCTGATCTGTTGAGTGCTTCCAGCATTTTCTGTTCTAGCTTTTGGGTTGGCTTCAGAATGTGCATTTGTAGGGATCTGTCCCAAAAAAACCCGGTGAACTTTTTATCTGATCTTTGAGCCATTTGAAATACATGTCAGAGACAGGGTACACTGAACTAGCACTTCTCTGTACACTTAGCCCCGCTCTCCTGCGGACACATTTCTCAACAAAACTGTCTTAGTAACATTGAGGGATTAATATTGTCCAGGACCCAGAGAAGATCTCCCTGCTTTTCAATGTATTGGTTTGGGTATGCATACATCTTCCTGGGTTAATAACTGATCTAAAAGACAGTACTTATGACAGAGACACACGTCCTTAGTATTGCATTGGAAAATCTAAATCTCTCTGTGAGGCACTTAAACCTGCAACCTGTAGACTTAGAGCACTGAGCTGGGCTGTAGACTGCAAGGAGTACTGGAATCAGACAATTCCATTGTCATGCCTAAGATCCAGGAAGACAAGAGTGGAAGATCTTTGAGGGATTTCCACATATTATAAAGAAATAAGCTTTTATTTGCTGTGAATGAAATGACAAGTTACCCAGACTTGAATCATTATTCTTTTGCTGAGGAATGCCATTACATGACTGACATGTGATGCTTAGGGCCCTTAAGAAAGTTCAGGTACTCTTCAAAGATTCCCACTGGGCTTACCTTGAAAGAACTTTTATCTCCACAGAATATAGTGACTAGAATATTAATGAGTAGTGTGACACAGATGAAGAATTCAACAGTGCTGATCACCAGCAGGATGGAGAATAACAAGACGTGCCAAAAGATCACATTTTCCGGCTCCAAACACTTGATCCATAGGCTGGGATCATTCAGATAATCCCTGTCAACCAAACATAATGAATAGTTCACAAGTCCATATGGGAATAAACTAAGATCTGAGTGAAGGTAGATTTTTTAATTTGAAGTTTCAAGTGTGTAAATGCATCATTTAAAACTGTCTTCAAAATAATAGCAATGGCATTTTTTATGTCCACCCGAGTGAGTAGCTTTGTTAATACTGTAACCAAGAATCTCTCAGTGTTGCTTTGGGAATCCCACCACAGATTCTCAAGCAAGACTTGAACCAACAACTTTTGAATTAGAGACAAAAGTGTTACTCATTGAAGTCCCAATCCCAATTTACTCTTCTGAGCTAAGCACTGCACTTACCCTCTTTTGAAAGGATGCCTCCATTCTCCCAGCTGTGTTACACGGCATAATGGACCAATTTTCAATGCCATGGATGACACAATTAAGCCATATGCAGCTCCCATCACCCCAATCACAGTAAAAATCAGTGCATGGATCTAGGAAAGAGAAATAAAGTAAAAATTAACTGGACAAGAAACTTGTAAGAAGGGACGAAGAGAATCTGAGACAACAGCTCTGAACTTAACAGAAGATTCTGAATCACAACAGAATAAACTATAAAGCTGATGAGAGGTAAAGTGTTTGCGATATTTATCTTCTTCCTCAACATTAGATGAAAACTTACATGTGACTCTTTCATAATAGTCAAATATTTAGCAAAATGAATGGAACTTTTCTGATTACTTTAGTGTATCTTTTTCTATGTTGGTGATGGTATTTCCAGGGCTGTTTTCATTCTGCTTCAACTTTTACTGCAGGCAAACAATAAAGTTCAAGATCATACAAGGTAGAATCTGAGGTCAAAATTTCATTCTTATGTAAAAGAGGTCTGTTGACATGTCTATAGCCATGGTATAGAAACCATCCTTCTTAAACTATTAATTATGTACTCTCAAACACTTTGTATTCATGTTTCATTTATGTTTGTTTAAAATTAATAAAAAGATTTAAAAAGAAAAAAAGAAACCATCCTTCTACACAGTGGTACATGCTTTTAGGCTTTTGCGTCCTTTCCCTAATGGGTGGGAGAAAAGAGAGAATGTCTAGGATGGGTGGGGGTGTTTGATTTCAAGATTTCAAAATTGTATTTGATGAGTGGTAATATACCAGGGGTAATCAAGCTTTGTGAAATTTGTGCATATAGATCCCATTATGGAATACATTAATCTTGATGCAACCCAAGAGATGATGCAAAAATTTACTGGATCAGGCAGCTTCTATCGAGCAAATGGACAATGGACTCTTTGGGGTAAGACCTTGCAAATGCATGGCTGAACAGACCCAGTCCAGTTCCAGTGTTTCTAGCATGCCATTATTCTACATTTTAAGATGAGACCTCTTCTGTTTCTCTGCACTCCACTGGATCTACTTTCTCTTTCTTCAGTGAGTAATCTCTGCTGGGAGTTCCTACTTCAACCTTTGGAAAACTTACTTAAAGTCAGAAAATCATAGTAATACAGGATGGAGAAAGGGCTTTTAGAATGTGAAATCTACGCCAGCACCAACCATTTCTCTGAATGAAGGTTCCTATTGAAATCACAAGGATCCCCTTGATCCCTGGAAACAGTTGCCATTCTCAAAAGGCCAGTTCTTCAATTGCTCTTAGGCCGATGGCATACTACTGTATGATGCTAAAGCAAGAATGTTGGATGACAAGCCGAAAGTCCCACACCATCAACTATGTCTCTTTAACCATTCCAGTTTTGAATCACTACCTCACTATACAACACTTTAACTGTTTGCACCTCAAAGCACTTTGCTGTTTTTGTTCAAAAAATTAGTATTTAATGTATGTTTTTCTTGTATATGATGTATATTTGACACAGCTGCAAATACAATTTTCATTGCACCTGTAGATGCATGGATTTACACTTATGATAATAAGTTCAATTCTGACTTCTATGACAATAAACCTGAGCTTCATTTTGAATTATCCTGGCAAACACTTGGTGTTTATGATCCAGCTGGTTGTGCAATGGGGTCGAAGATGGTTCACCTGGTGACAGTGTCCATGTTTATTTTGGACATGGTGATACACGAGACTATGGATACTGCAATCTGAAGCAAAAAGACAAACTGATGGAGGAGCCAAGCAGGTGTAACTGTGGAGGGAAATGGACAGTCAACGTTATCGATCAAAACCCTTCATCTGGAGATCACCAGGATAAAGAGGTGGACATCAGGAACGGTGGACAAGGAAGGCCACTTTGGTAGTGAGAAAGAAAGTGTTCAAAGAGCTGGAGGTGTAGAGGAGTGGAGAGAGAAGATGGCCAGTATAAAGAGGAGAGGGGAAGAGGGCTAAGACAAGCCCAATATGATTGGTGGACTGAGAAAAGGTGAAGGATGATGAGTAGGACAAGCCTGGTTCAGATAGGGGAATGGGTGGATTCCTGAGACAGATAGAATCTGAACCAGATGGAGGAAGAAGTGGGTGGAGCCTGTGGTTGAAATGTGTTTGCATGAGGAGGAAGGTGATAAAGATGGATGATGGTCAGGGGTGGGACTGGAGGAATGTGGAAAAAGGGTCAAAACTGGGAGGACTGGTGGGAGAATCAGAGAGAAAGGGTAGGGAGTAAGAGAAGTAAAACTCACCAAAGGTGTAGATTGCCTAAAACTGGATAACTCTGTTTTCATGCTGTTGCCCTGTTGGCGACCCAAGCAGAATACAAGGTGCTAGGCACAAAGTCCTGGAGGATCTCAAATGGTCATTTTGGGTTGGGACCCTTTATCTGCACTGGATTCAGTTTCCAGCCCCCATAGTCTCTTTTGTGCGTCGAGAAAAAGAGATTTTCCTCTTGTAATTTCTGTTGGGCCTCACCCTGGCAGTGGAGAAGGCCGAGGATGCACAGGGAGGTATGAGAATCAGAAAGGGATTTGAAATAGGGTGTAAGAGGTAAAAGGGGTCCTGGCTGGCAGGAGAGTTAAGTTCCAGATCTGATGCCAGTAATCAGATAGAGGGGCAATGGGATCCCGACCAAGAGGGAGAGTGTCCTGGTAGGCAGGAGCTCAAGTGGTCTGGAAGAACGTTGACCGAAGCTTTGCATCAGGTGCTTTGAAAGACCAGGGGAAACAGTGACTGAGGAAACATAGATATGTGATCTTCAGTCCCTCAGACTGCCCCAGAATACTGATACTCAGAACCTTGTTCTTGGGATTTAAACTGAGATGCAGGTTAACCAGTTTGTAGCCAGCAGTGACTGGATTAAAAGAAGTGGATTGGAATAAATATAAATAAATCACAATATGTAGCTCTGCAGGGTGTTCCTTACCGGGGATTTTCTGTCGCATTGGCATGGCCTGCACTCGCAGGAATCTGGAGAACAACAGCTGCAGTCTAGGCATTGACAGAGTTGAAAGGTGGCACCCAGACATCCACAGAGTCTCCAGAAGAAGGTCTTGCAGGTACTGTTGCGACAACATACACAGGGGGCACACTTGCATTGAGGGCAGGATTTGCAGGTACAGTCACGGCAGCAAGTACAAGGGGCACACTTGCATTTGGGGCAGGTCTTGCAGGCTTTAGAAGATTCACAGGGCAGAATCTCCTGGCAGGGCCTGCAGATACATGTGGGCAAAAGCTGTGATGACTGGCATTTTGAGCACTTGCGACAGTCACAAGGGGCACAGTGAGTGCAGGCTTGACAGCAAGGCGATGAACATCGACAAGCATTATACCAGATGACACATTCGTTCTTATCCCACAATTTCAGTATCACACATGCTGGGAAGATCATCTGTATCCAAGAAAGAAGAGATTTTAGTTTTTCCTCCCCATTTTCCCAATATGGGGTTTTCCCTCCTTTTAATAAAACAATACAAATTGCTAAACTTAATAATAAAAAGTAAGAGTCCCAGCACCAATCTCTGTGGTATATCATTAGTCACAGGTTTCCAATCACAAAATGTTCTTTCTCAATCATCCTGTCTGTAACCAAGCCAATTTTGGATCCATTTGCCAATATTCCCCACTTCCCATTGGCTCTAACCAGCCGGACCAGATTCCCATGTCAGACTTTGTCCAAGGCCTTCATGGAAATTCATGAGGCTTAGAATAACCTGCCTTCTTTAATTCATTTTGTTACCTCATAAAAACATCAATTAAAGCACTCAGACAAGGTCTCCCTCTAACAAAACTATGCTGACTATCTTTGAATAATTTTTGCCTTCGCAAATATGGATTGATCCTATCTCCTTGTGATTTTTCCAAAATTTTTCTTTGCACTGACTTTAGACTCACTGGTGTGTAACTAGCTGATCCCTTCACCTTTCAATACACCATAATGTTGCTCTCCAACAACCTGGTACTAAAGTGGCCAGTGAAGATTTAAAAACCACTTTCACAGCCTCCGAAATAATTTCCTTTAGCTCCCAAAGGAAATCTCTTCTAGCCCAGGATAAATCTGGGGATAAATCCCTTCTGGGCTCAGGATTTTAATCATCTTTAAGACCACAAAGGCATCAAATATCTTTTACTTTCACACAGTACTTAGTTTTAGTGTTTGATCATTCCCCTCGCATTCCCTTTACCTCAGAGAATAAAGATGAAAAATATTCATTTGAGACCTCACCCACATCCTCTAGCTCAATGCAAGCTTGTCCCCTTTTGATCCCTTGAGGGCCCTACTCTTTCTCTGGTTAATCTCTTGCCCTAATATACCTACAAAATGCTTTGGAATTACACTTATTCTTGTCCTCTACACTTTATTCTTTGTGAAACTGTTAAACTTTATCCTGCTGTGTTATTGTTTTACCTTGTTCTCTCTGGATACAGTGTGTAAAGATTTTGATCTGGATGAACAGCATGAAAGATGAGCTTTTCACTGTATCATCATACATATGGCAATAATAATAAACCAAACCAAATCAAGATGAAACCATTGAGCAAAATTTATATGGGCCAACAGAAAAAGATACATACTCAGGTCTTTTCATATACTCAATGTTGCTTTTATCTTACATTGTTTTTCCTTATTGTAGTTTTCAAAATGCTTACCAGTATGAGTGAAATATACTCACCAACATTCCAGAGCCAATAATTCCTCCAAAATACCACACAGTTGAAGAAACGTTTTGTGCGGCGTACTTCGTCTCAAAGTTTGGGAATAACAGCAGTACATTGGCAGAGAAACTGAAAATGGCTAATAGAAGG
Organism: Hypanus sabinus; assembly: GCF_030144855.1. Classification (NCBI taxonomy): domain Eukaryota; kingdom Metazoa; phylum Chordata; class Chondrichthyes; order Myliobatiformes; family Dasyatidae; genus Hypanus; species Hypanus sabinus. Next base: position 18,525,384 of record NC_082707.1, read on the forward strand.
AGAGCTACAGTAAGAAATATTGCAGTCTTCCCGGAGCATAAACACATAATTATCATGTATTTCAGCTGCAGGTCACAGTCTGTAACTGGAAATGAGCCAAAAACCTGCCACTGCAGTTCAGTGAAACGTTTACTGGATTGTCTTGATGTCAGCTCCAGCTAAAGTCAGCTTATTTCCACAACACTTCAATGCCTGTGCTAACCGTAGCTGGGTAAAATAAACTGAACTGTCTGGCCATATTGAAAGCATTGATTTCTTTGTGACACCACCAAATGGTCTCTGACATCACAGCAACTCCTAGACATCACCAAGCACCTCAAAGCTCAGGGGTTAAGTGCTGCAGTGTGAAGCTGTTAAAGGCCAATGGTTAGTGTTCAGGGAAATCATTTCTTGTTTGTTTGCTAAATTAATATGGTGATGTAAGATGTCTTCGAGCATAGTGCTGCCACACTTGTAGGTGACATCATCACAATGAAAATCATAAATGCCTGTCCACTCTCTTAAAATAAACAATTTTATATTAGTTATTGTAGTAGATTTATTTCATCATGATCATCTTTGTGTGCTCCTGAAATTCCTTATTAATTCAATGCAGAAAATGACAGTGCTCAGTGAGATTTGATACCATTTGAATATACAAATTTTCTGTCACAACTTGTCATTAATTAACTTTGATTCCTCATTTGTATATCCTAAAATATGAAACCTAAAAAGGAAGTCTGAAAGACAAAATGTTGTTAGTCTGTGATATGGGAATGTTTTGAGAAATTAGAAAGGGACCAATCCTCAGGAATGTTTTGGGAACTTAGTGTGAGTACTGGTCTACAGCCTTCAGAGTAGGTAACTGAGTAGGTTGTTTGCTTAGTAAAGAACTGGGGTAAATTTCATAGGTATTTGAAGGGATCTTCAGCTGTATAATGACGGGCAATTTCTTTCTGCAAATGAGAAATATTCTGTTACTTTGGGTCACACCTAAAAAGGGGACACCAGCAGCAATGATGGCAGAACAGCAATGGCTGGAGTTCTGGGAGCCATTCAGATGGTACAGGAAAGATGCATCCCAAAGATGAAGTAGTATTATAAACAGAGGATGAGGCAATCATGGCTGACAAGGGAAGTCTGAGACAGCATAAAAGCAAAAGAGTGGGAATGTAGCAAAAGTTAGTGGAAATCTGGAGGATTGGCAGGTTTTTAAAAACCATTAGAAGGAAACTTAAGGGGCAATGACAGAAAAGTTGAAATATGAAGGTAAGATAGCCAATAATATGAAAGAGGATACCAGAAGATTTTTTTCAGATATATAAAGAGTAAAAGCAAGATGAGAGTGGATATCAGATGGCTGGAAAATGATGTTGGAGAGTTAACACATGGGGACAAACAAATGACAGATGAACTGAGTAAGTATTTTGTGTTAGTCTTCTCTGTGGAAGATACTAGCAGTATGCCAGAAGTTTGAGAGAGTCAAGGGGGAGAAATGTGTGAAGTTGCCATTCCTAGGGAGAAAGCTGTCAGGAAACTGAAAGGTCTGAAGTTAGATAAGTCACCTGGACTAGATGGACATATGGTTTGTAGTTCACTGATGGCAGCGTGCTCCCCAACATTGGCCATGGGTGGGGGTGGGAGGGGGATATACACAGCTATTGGTAGGAAATAGGACTTACACTTCACCATTTAAAAAATCTACAACATTAAACAATGTGTTGCAACACAGGAGCGGGAACCATCACCATAAAGAACAAACCACAGTTTGAGTGCAGCTGTATATCACAGACTCCAACTGAACTCCATCCACCTCGAAAAGGGAAAAAGAGATATTACAGAGAAGAAATTAAGCTGTTTTCCCAGATGAACTTGAAGAAGCCACTTTCTGATGACATCTTATTTCCTTGGCTAATCTAAAGTGTGAGTGATGGTCAGCCTTGTATGCCGAAGAATTCAATTTTGTTGGCAGCCTTCTATCCCATAAAATGGTGGGTAGCACACGGGATAATTCAGCTCGTGGTGGTGCACTTCCTAGAGTGGCTGAGCAGTCATACTCTGGAGTGACATTCTCTTACACAGTGAAGGAAGCCAGGTATCTAATTGGAGCAGCCCTGTCCTTCCATCGAGCTTCTTGGCAGCCAGCCCATTTCTGCTCTGTACACACTTTCTTCAACCGCTACATTCCTAACAGCCTGGTCATGTGCTATGTCTTCAATGTCGGCCAGCTTCAGATCTTTTTTGCAAATGTCTTTGAAGCAAAGCTGTGGCTAAACAACTGGATATGCACCCTCTGCCAGCTTCCCTTTCAGGATTTGACCAGAACCCATTCACATGACATATTCTATCCATCTGAGCCACCACTGGCAGAGGAGGGCAAGCATGCTGGGGATGCTTGCACATTGTAAACCCTCTGTATTACTAGTTCTGTCCTGCCCAGGTATGTGCAGGAACTGAGGCAGTGCAGGCAAAAGCTGTTCAGCTTTTTCTCTTGGCTTCACTGCTGTGGAGGACAGAGCCAAGAACATGGGCCTGTTCCACATGCAGCTTGTTGCTCTACACTCTCTTGTTCAGCCTAGCTATGACAGCTACAGCCTTGGCTATTCTGTTGCTCAGCTCAGAATCAAGAGGCAGAGTGTTTGTTATGGTTGACCCAAGAGAGCTGAGGAGTCAACTATCTCCAGAGAGTGACCATCGATGGTGATGGTTAGGAGAGAGTCAGTGTCCTGGGCCATGACATTTGCCTTCTTCAAGCTGATGGTCAGCCCAAACTCCTTGCAGGAATGGGGCAAATGGTTAATGAGATACCACAGTTTGACTTCTGTGTGGGAAGTCAGTGCAGCTTTGTCAGCAAACAGCAGCTTGTAATTGAAGACCTCTTGGATCTTAGTACTGGAGTGAAGGCGAGCAACGATGAAGAATTTGCTGTCAGCTCTGGTATGTAGGTAAACATCCTTGTCGCATTCTCCAAAAGCATATGGAAGCAGCATTGAGAAGATGCTGAAGAATGGCAGTGCCAGTACGCAGCCGTGCTTTACTCCACTCCTCACTGGGAAGGCTTCTGAAGTTGCACCGTTAAAGCAAACAGTCCTGTGCGTATCTTCATGCACATCTCCAGCAGGTTTGGAGGACAGCCCGTCTTCTGCAGCAACCTGAACAGCCCACTTCTGCTGACCAGGTTTAATGCCTTTGTCAAGCCAATGAATGTGATGAAGAGTGGCATTTGCTGCTCTGCCATTTCTCTTGCAACTGGGGTAATCAGAGGATCACATCCACTGAAGATCTGACTGCTCTGATACCACATTGTGACTCTGGGTAGACACGTTGAGCAAAGTGCTACAGCCATGCCAAAATGACTTGGGCAAAGAGGCCTTTCCCACGACGCTGAGGAGGGAGATGCTGCGGTAGTTACAGTCACTGTGAGCACCCTTCTTCTTGTACAAGATGACAATATTGGTGTCTTGCATTTCTTGTAGTACATACCCTTTCTCCTAGCAGAGACAGAACTTAGTGCAGATGGTGCGGCAATGCTGGTTTGCCACTCCTCAAAACTTCTGGAGGGTTACCATCATTTCAATGGACCTTTCTGCAAGTGAGATGACTTTGAAACAGAGAAACATAGAAAAACTACAGCACAATACAGGCTCTTCGGCCCACAAGGTTGTGCCGAACATGTCCCTACCCTAGAAATTACTAGGCTTACCTATAGCCCTCTATTTTTCTAAGCTCCATGTACCAATCCAAAAAGTCTCTTAAAAGACCCTATCGTATCCACCTCCACCACCTTTGCCAGCAGCCCATGCCATGCACTCACCACTCTCTAAGTAAAATACTTACCCCTGACATCTCCTCTCTACCTACTCCCCAGCATCTTAAACCTGTGTTCTCTTGTGGCAACCATTTCAACCCTGGAAAAAGCCTCTGACTATCCACACAATCTACACCTCTCAACATCTTATACACCTCCATCAGGTCACCTCTCATCCTCCGTTGCTCCAAAGAGAAAAGGCCGAGTTCACTCAACCTATCCTCATGCTCCCCAATCCTTGTACTTCTCTTCTGCACCCTTTCTATGGCTTCCACATCCTTCCTGACCAAAACTGAGCACAGTACTCCGTGGGGTCTGACCAGGGTCCTATATAGCTGCAACATTACCTCTTGGCTCCTAAATTCAATTCCACGATTTATGAAGGCTAATGCACCATATACCTTCTTAACCACTGAGTCAACCTGTGTAGCTGCTTTGGGCGTTCTATGAACTCGGATCCCAAGATTCCTCTGATACTCCACACTACCAAGAGTCTTAACATTATTATATTCTGGCATCATATTTGACCTAACAAAATGGTCCTTTCCAGGATGTTTCCCTATTTGCTCCTTGATATCCCTGTTACTATTGGGTGGCCTATAAAAAACACCCAGTAAAATTATTGACCCCTTTCTATTCCTAACTTCCACCCACAGAGTCTCTGTAGACAACCCCTCCATGATGTCCACCTTTTCTGCAGCCCTGACACTATCTCTGATCAACAGTGCCACACCCCACCTCTTTTGCCTCCCTCCCTGTCCTTTCTGAAACATCTAAAACCCGGCACTTGAAGTAACCATTCCTGTCCCTGAGCCATCCAAGTCTCTGTGATGGCCAGCACATCATATCTCCAAGTACTGATCCACGCCCTAAGCTCATCTGCTTTGTTCACAACACTCCTTGCATTAAAATAGATACATCTCAAACCTTCGGTCTGAGTGCATCCCTTCTCTATCACCTGCCTATCCTCCCTCGCATGCTGTCTCCTATCTTTCTCTATTTGACAGCCAGACTCCTCTTCCCCAGTCTCTTCAGTTTGGTGCCTGAGAACATTTCTATCACATACTAACCTTTGATTTCTGTCCACACAAGCAGTCCTCCACCTTTATGCTCCTCCACCTCACCATCTGCTCTAACACTCTGGTTCTCTTACCCCTGAAAATCTAGTTTAAACCCCCCCCCCCCCAGAGCAGCACTAGCTAACCTACCCATAAGGATGTTAGTTCCCCTCCAGTTCAGGTGCAAACTGTCCTGTCGGAACAGGTCCCACCTACCCTGGAACAAGGCCCAATTGTCCAGAAACATTAAGCCCTCCCTCCTGCACCAACTCCTTAGCTACATATTTAGCTGCATTATCTTCTTATTTCTAGCCTCACTCGCACGTGGCACTGGTAGCAATCCCGAGATTGCAACCTTGGAGGTCCTTTCCTTCAACTTTGCACCTAACTCCCTAAACTCTCTTTGTAGAACCTCTTCCTTCTTCCTATCCATGTCATTGGTCCCTCCATGGACCACAACATCTGGCTGCTCACCCTCCCTCTTGAGAATACCTAGAACTCGATCTGAGATATCACAAACCCTAGCACCAGGGAGGTAACAGACCATCCGGGATTCTCGATCTCTCCCACAGAACCTCTTATCTTTCCCTCTAACTATCAAATCCTTTATCACTACTGCTCTCCTCTTTCCCCTCCTTCCCTTCTGAGCTGAGGGTCTAGTCTTGATGCCCAAGACGTGACAAATGCAACTTGTCCCTGGTAGGTTGTCCCCACCAACAGTATCCAAAACGGTATACTTGTTGTTGATGGGAACGACCACAGGGATGCTGTGCTCATTCTGTCTAATCCCCTTCCCTCTCCTGACAATCACCCAGCTATCTGCCTCCTGACTTTTAGGGGTGACTATCTCCCTGAAACTCCTGTCTATTTCTGCCTCTGCCTCACAAATGATCTGAAGTTCATCCAGCTCCAGTTCTCTAACTCGGTTTGTCAGGAGCTGCAGCTGGATGCACCTTTTACAGGTGTAGTCATCAGGGACAATTATGCTCTCCCTGACTTCCCACATACTGCAAAAACAGAGCACTTGACTTCCCTAACTGCTGCCTCCATTACCTACTCCTAAGTTAATTAAATTAATTAAAGGAACTTGCCTGGCCTTACCTCACTGAGAGCAAGCTCGTCCTCAGCCTCTGCTTGCCGAAGCCTCTCGAGCCAAAGCCTCAAAACTCCTCTCCTACCCTGAGCCACTCACACACTGGCCGGTCCTCTTCAGTTACCCTTCCTTTTATTTGTCCCTGCCAGTTACCTCATGAGCCCTTCACTCCTCTTCCTGCTGCAACGGTTTCTCGATAACACTGTCCCGGGTACCCACTGCGTGCGCCTTTTTAAAGCACGCTCACCTCGGCTGCTTCCTGGTACTCAGCGCTCTTCATGAGCCCTTCGCTCCTCCTCTTCCTGCTGCAATGGTTGCCGAGTTCTTCTGCTATTGGAAATGCATCTAGCTCCTCTATGACTGGTAGGCCTGAGAGAACCTCGAGTGCAGTGCTTATGACCACAGTCTGGGCTGAGTGCAACTCCACAGGGTGCTCAACCCAGTATTGAAGCTAGTTGCCTCGATCAGATGGGACCTCTCCTGTCTTAGACTTCAGAGGGGCAGTTTGGTTGACAGAGCAACCTGTGGTCTCCTTGATGCCTCGTGCATCCCCTGTCTCTGCAGCAATCTGTATACTGCTGCACAAATCCAGTTGTCGGTGCTGAGGTGAGCGGTTTTCTGTGCCTTGTTTCTCGCAGCCTTAAGAGTATCTCAGGTGCTGGGGTTGGTATCAATCTTGTAGGCAAGGAGGGTGCTTTTAGCTTCAGTAACTGGTTCCATCTCCTCCCCAGCTTTCCTCATACTAGTCTGCTGTGTGTGTTCCCACTTACTGAATGTAGTGAAGGCTGAGGTGTAGATGGTATCACGGAGACAAAAGCACTTGCTCTTGATTGATGCCTAACAGATGGGCGTATGAGCAAAGTCTCTGTTGGCAAACTTAGTATGTTGATTAAATGCAAGCAGGACTGTTTTTAGGTTTGCATGGTTGAAGTCCGCAGCTACAATAAAAAACAAATCCGTCAGGGTGTATGGCACGGGGGGTGGGACTGAAGGGTTCAGTGGCACTGAACCCTTGGTGGGTAGCAGGGTAAAACTCTACAACATTAAAGTGTGTTGCCACTATTGTAGCATTAACACAGCAGTTTTTTTCTAAATGCAAGTACATAGCCCCTACACGGGTCTTACTATAAAGGTCATGGCATTCCTATCCACACAGATAGACATCAGTCCTTCTGGCTGAATGGATACACCAGACACCTTACAGTCTGTGATCACTGCTGTGCTGAACGTTGCTTCCAGAATTGATGGAAGTTTCCGGAGATAAAAAAAATGCCAGAATGAAATGCCTACAGAATCGTATTACTCTGAATAAACTTCTGGAGTGCATACACTCTTCTTCTACAGATTGAAAAAAAATCAGATTTGAGTCATTCCAAATGTTCAATCTTGCTTTTATTTTGAAATGTTATCCTTGTCGCAGTTTTCAAAATGCGGACCATACACAAAGCCAACATTGCAAAGCCAATGACTCCTCCTGGATACCACACTGTAGGAAATATGTTCTTTTTGCCATACATTGTGTTAAAGTTTCTGAAAAAAGAGCAATATGTTTACACAGTACAAACTGATAATGTCAAATCCAAGGAGTATTATACCAAGACACGTTGCAATCTTTCTGAAGCACAAGGACACGTCGATATCCACGGGTCAGGTGCCGGAGGATTGGAGGATAGCTCATGTAGTTCCGTTGTTTAAAAAAGGCTCAAAAAGTAAGCCAGGAAATTATAGGCCAGTAAGTTTGATATCGGTAGTAGGTAAATTATTGGAAGGAGTACTAACAGGTAGGATCTACAAGTATTTGGATAGACAGGGACTTATTAGAAAAAGTCGGCATAGCTTTGTGCGTGGTAGGTCATGTTTAACCAATCTATTAAAGTTGTTTGAGGAAGTTACCAGGAAAGTGGATGAAGGGAAGGCAGTGGATGTTGTATACATGGACTTCAGTAAGGCCCTTGACAAGGTCCCACATGGGAGGTTAGTTAGGAAGATTCAGTCGCTAGGTATACAAGGAGAGGTAGTAAATTGGATTAGACATTGGCTCAATGGAAGAAGCCAGAGAGTGGTAGTGGAGGATTGCTACTCTGAGTGGAGGCCTGTGACTAGTGGTGTGCCACAGGAATCAGTGCTGGGTCCATTGTTATTTGTCATCTAAATCAATGATCCGGATGATAATCTGGCAAATTGGATCAACAAATTTGCTGATGATACAAAGATTGGAGGTGTAGTGGACAGTGAGGAAGGTTTTCAAAGCTTGCAGAGGGATTTGGACCAGTTGGAGGAATGGGTTGAGAAATGGCAGATGGAGTTTAATGTGGACAAGTGTAAGGTACTGCATTTCGGAAGGTCAAACCAAGGTAGAACATACCAGGCAAATGCACTTTGATTTTCAGAAGGCCTTTGATAGGTTGCGACACACAAGGCTGCTTAACAAGCTACGAGCCCACGGTATTACAGGAAAGATTCTAGCATGGACAAAGCAGTGACTGATTGGCAGGAAGCAAAGAGTGGGAATAAAGGGAGCCTTTTCTGATTTACTGCTGGTGACTAGCATTGGGACAGATTCTTTTTACGTTTTGGATGATGGAATTGATGACTTTGTTGCAAAGTTTGTGGATGATATGAAGATAGGAGAGGAGCAGGTAGTTCTGTAGAAGTTGTCCTGTATGCTTCCTAGTGGTTACAGTTCTTCTGTAACTTTCTGGAAGCTTCTTGAATTATTTGGATAGGGTGCTGCCTGATTGGTTAACCTTCATCTACAAAATTTGAATGATATTTATTACTGTAAAGAAATTGATTCAAGACTAAACAATGTTGCCTTGGTCTCTAATCCTCCTTCAGCTTCTCTCACTATAGGTTTTGCTTTTGCTACTCTCCATTCCCAATCCCTTTGTTCTCTTAGTGCTTAATAAACAACCATAAACAACTGGTTTTATGCCTCGTCTTTAACCTCTGCAGATCCTTGGATCGAAAACATCAGCATCCAACACTATATAGGCCTTCCGGTGCACATCCCTGTCTGTAGCAAAGGTGTTGAAATGGATGGTTGAAAGGTTCAAGTACTTTGGTGTAAATATTACCAACAGTTTCTTCAGGTCCAGCCTTGTGGATGCAATGGACAAAAAAAAAGACAGCAGTGCCCTTCCGGGTGTCTGAATTTGCTCCACATTTAAAAAAAAATAGCCCACGTTTTTATTCATTCTGTCATCCAAATCATTGGCACATATAGTGAAAGGAAGTATTCCCAGCACCAACCCCTGCCAAACACCACTAGGTACTGGCAGCCAATTAGAAAGCTGGGATCAAGGACAGCTTCTTTCCAACTGTTATCAGACCCTTGAATGAACCTCTTACACAACAAAGATAGACACTTGATCTCTCCTCTCCCATTGCACCTTATATAACCATATAACAATCACAGCACGGAAACAGGCCATCTGGGCCCTCCTAGTCCGGGCCGAACTCTTAATCTCACCTAGTCCCACCTACCCGCACTCAGCCCATAACCCTCCACTCCTTTCCTGTCCATATACCTATCCAATTTTACCTTAAATGACACAACTGAACTGGCCTCTACTATGTCTACAGGAAGCTCATTCCACACAGCTATCACTCTCTGAGTAAAGAAATGCCCCCTCGTGTTTCCCTTAAACTTCTGCCCCCTAACTCTCAAATCATGTCCTCTCGTTTGAATCTCCCCGACTCTCAATGGAAACAGCCTATTCACGTCAACTCTATCTATCCCTCTCAAAATTTTAAATACCTCGATCAAATCCCCCCTCAGCCTTCTACGCTCCAATGAATAGAGACCTAACTTGTTCAACCTTTCTCTGTAACTTAAGTGCTGAAACCCAGGTAACATCCTAGTAAATCGTCTCTGCACTCTCTCTAATTTATTGATATCTTTCCTATAATTCGGTGACCAGAACTGTACACAATATTCCAAATTTGGCCTTACCAATGCCTTGTACAATTTTAACATTACATCCCAACTTCTGTACTCAATGCTTTGATTTATAAAGGCCAGCGTTCCAAAAGCCTTCTTCACCACCCTATCTACATGAGACTCCACTTTCAGGGAACTATGGACTGTTATTCCTAGATCTCTCTGTTCCGCTGCATTCCTCAATGCCCTACCATTTACCCTGTATGTTCTATTTGGATTATTCCTGCCAAAATGTAGAACCTCACACTTCTCAGCATTAAACTCCATCTGCCAACGTTCAGCCCATTCTTCTAACCGGCATAAATCTCCCTGCAAGATTTGAAAACCCACCTCATTATCCACAACACCTCCTATCTTAGTATCATCAGCATACTTACTAATCCAATTTACCAACCCATCATCCAGATCATTTATGTATATTACAAACAACATTGGGCCCAAAACAGATCCCTGAGGCACCCCGCTAGTCACCGACCTCCATCCCGATAAACAATTATCCACCACTACTCTCTGGCATCTCCCATCTAGCCACTGTTGAATCCATTTTATTACTCTAGCATTAATACCTAACGACTGAACCTTCTTAACTAACCTTCCATGTGGAACTTTGTCAAAGGCTTTGTTGAAGTCCATATAGACTACATCCACTGCCTTCTCGTCAACATTCCTTGTAACTTCTTCAAAAAATTCAATAAGGTTTGTCAAACATGACCTTCCACACACAAATCCATGCTGGCTACTCCTAATCAGATCCTGTCTATCCAGATAATTATTAATACTATCTCTAAGAATACCTTCCATTAATTTACCCACCACTGATGTCAAACTGACAGGTCTATAATTGCTAGGCTTACTTCTAGAACCCTTTTTAAACAATGGAACCACATGAGCAATACGCCAATCCTCCGGCATAATCCCCATTTCTAGTGACATTTTAAAGATCTCTGTCAGAGCTCCTGCTATTTCTACACAAACTTCCCTCAAGATCCTGTGGAATATCTTGTCAGGACCCAGAGATTTATCCACTTTTAAATTTCTTAAAAGCACCAGTACTTCCACCTCTTTAATTGTCATAGGTTCCATAACTTCCTTACTTGTTTCCCACACCTTACACAATTCAATATCCTTCTCCTTAGTGAATACCGAAGAGAAGAAATCGTTCAAAATCTCTCCCATCCCCCTCGGTTCCACACATAGAGAATCAGAGTGGTCAGCTAAGGGGCCAATTTTATCCCTCACTATCCTCTTGCTTTTAATATAACTGTAGAAACCTTTCGGATTTACTTTCACCTTATTTGCCAAACCAACCTCGTATCTTCTTTTAGCTTTTCTAATCTCTTTCTTAAGATTCCTTTTACATTCTTTATATTCCTTGAGCAATTCCTTTACTCCATGCTGCCTATATCTATTATGGACATCCCTCTTTTTCGGAACCAAATTTCTAATATCCCTTGAAAACCATGGTGCTTTCAAACCTTTAACCTTTCCTTTCAACCTAACAGGAACATAAAGATTCTGTACCCTGATAATTTCACCCTTAAATGACCTCCATTTCTCTATTACATCCTTCCCATAAAACAACTTGACCCAATCCACTCTCTCTAAATCCCTTCGCATCTCTTCAAAGTTAGCCTTTCTCCAATCAAAAATCTCAACTCTAGGTCCTGTCCTGTCCTTCTCCATAATTATGTTGAAGCTAATGCTATTGTGATCGCTGGACCTGAAGTGCTCCCCAACACATACATCTGTCTGCTGACCTATCGCATTCCCTAACAGGAGATCCAACACTGCCCCATCTCTAGTCAGTACTTCGATGTATTGTTGCAAAAAACTACCCTGCACACATTTCACAAACTCTAAACCATCCAGCCCTTTTACTGAATGAGCTTCCCAGTCTGTGTGTGGAAAATAACAATCTCCCACAATCACCACCTTGTGTTTACTACAAATATCTGCTATCTCCTTACACATTTGCTCTTCCAACTCACGCTCCCCATTAGGTGGCCTATAATACACTCCTATCAGTGTTACTACACCTTTCCCATTCCTCAATTCCACCCAAATAGTCTCCCTAGAGGAGCTCTCTAATCTATCCTTCCAAAGCACCGCCATAAGATTTTCACGGCCAAGCAATGCAACACCTCCTCCTCTGGTCCCTCCTACTCTATTACACCTGAAGCAAATAAATCCAGGAATATTTAGTTGCCAATCACACCCTTCCTGCAACCATGTTTCACTAATAGCTACAACAACATAATTCCAGGTATCAATCCATGTTTTAAGCTCATCCATCTTTCTTACAATGCTCCTAGCATTAAAATAGATACATTTAAGATACCCTCCACCTCCTCCTCTCTTTTCATCCCTAACAATGCATTCAAATTTATTATCCTTTTCTTTCTTCTCCCCTACATCTTCGGGCTGAGCGCATCCCTTCTCCATCACCTGCCTTTCCTCCCTCACACACTGTCTACTTATTTGCTCTACTGGTGAACTAACCTCCTCTCCCATGGTTTCCTCAAATTGATTTCCGTCCCCCCCATCTTACTAGTTTAAAGTCTACCCTGTAGCCCTAGCAAACCTCCCCGCTAGGATATTGGTCCCCCCAGGATTCAAGTGTAACCCGTCCTTCTTGAACAGGTCACGCCTGCCCCAGAAGAGGTCCCAATGATCCAGAAACTTGAATCCCTGCCCCCTGCTCCAATCCCACAGCCACGCATTCATCCTCCACCTAATTCTATTCCTACTCTCACTGTCGCGTGGCACAGGCAGTAATCCCGAGATTACTACCTTTGCGGTCCTTCTTCTTAACTGCCTTCCTAACTCCCTATACTCTCCTTTCAGGACCTCGTCCCCTTTCCTACCTATGTCATTGGTACCTACATGTACCACGACCTCTGGCTCCTCAACCTCCCACTTAAGGATATCTTGGACGCGATCAGAAATGTCCCGAACCCTGGCACCAGGGAGGCAAATTACCATCCGATTACCTCCACAGAAACGCCTGTCTGAACCCCTGACTATCGAGCCCCTTTACTATGGTCCTCTTTCTTCTATCCCTACCCTTCTGAGCTACAGGGCTGTCCTCTGTGCCGGAGGCCTGGCCACTGTCACTTCCACCAGGTAGGCTGTCCCCCCCAACAGTACTCAAACATGAGTACTTATTGTCAAGGGGTACAGCCACCGGGGTACTCTCTAGTACCTGCCTCTTCCCCTTCCTGACCGTGACCCACCTATCTGCCTCCCGTGGCCCCGGAGTGACCACCTGCCTGTAACTCCTCTCAATCACCTCCTCACTCTCCCTGACCAGGCGAAGGTCATCGAGCTGCAGCTCCAGTTCCCTAACTCGGTCCCTCAGGAGCTGCAGTTCGGCGCACCTGGCGCAGATGTGGACGTCCGGGAGGCTCGGAGACTCCAGGACCTCCCACATCCGACACCGAGAACAACAAGCTGCCCTCACACTCATACTTCCCAAATAACTGACAATAACAAGAACTAAAAGATAAGCCTACTGTGCCCTCTTCCGCCGAAGCCCTGTGAGCCCAAGCCCTGCACTCTGCTCCTGGCTCACTCCGCTGCCCGCAAACAAAGCTGCCTGCTACTTAAGGCTGCATTCTTTTTATATCTTCCCTCCTTCACACGCCTGCGCAGTCCCGCCTCTCAGAACTCCGATCTGAGAAGCAATTGGACAATTTGAAAATGGCGGCCGCCGCACTTCCTCTCAAAGCCTCGCTGTCCTCTTCCCTCTTATCAAGGGTCCGCTTGCACTGCGCTTTTTCTACAACTCCCCGTGTTCTCCCCGTGACTGTGTGGGCTTCCTTTCGATGATCTAATTTCCACCCACACCTCAAAGACGCGGGTGGGCAGGTTAACTGGCCCCTGTAAATTGCCCCAAGGGTAGATGAGTAGTAGAATCTGAGGGCCTTTAATGACAAAGGAATAAAATGGATTTCATGTAAATGAGTGCTTCATGGTCAAGATAACTCAGTGGGCTGAAGTGCTTGATTCAGCACTGTATGACTCTGTTTAATTTTGTTAGAGCTCATCCCCCTTCAGTACGAGCATGAGGTGGAATTCAGCAAAGTCCTTTGAAGTAGAAATTGCTCTATCAGTGATTCTATAATCAGACAAGCAGATTCACTTTTAATTATGTTCACATGGATCAAAACCGTACAGTTTTTGCCGTAAACAGTCTTTCCATGTGAGGCAGATTTTCATATGCAAATACATTGGTAACGCTTATTACACCCTTTATATTGGTGACATCTGAAACAAATTGGGGTATCACGTTGTCGAGCACCTTCACTCCGTCTGCCATAACGGCCAGGATCTTGGGATCTACTGATGGCCAGCCATTTTAATTCCACTTTCAATTCCCACATGGGCACATCTGTCCACTGCCTTCTTTACCAACAAGTTGAGGCCAGACACAGATTTGAAACATAGCACAAACAGTAGTACGTATTGGCAATTTCAAACCTGATGGCATGGACATCAAGTTCTTTAAGTTCTGATAGCAACTACCCTCTGTAACCCCAACCTTCACTGTTTCCTTTGTTATCCCACTGGTCCCCATATGCCATCTCTCTCTCCTGATCTGCCGAGCACCCACACATTCTTCCCACCAGTTCTCCTCACCTTTATTCCATTGTCCACTGTCCTCTCCTATCAGATTCCATCGTCTTCAGCCCTTTGAAACTTCACTGATCACCTCCCAGTTTCCGATATCGTTCCCATTCACTCCTTCCCTCACTGGCTAATCACCACACTCACCTATTACAGAACATAGGAACAATATTAGGCCGTTTGGTCAATTAAGTCCGCTCCACCGTTTCATCATGGCTGATCCATTTCCCTCTCAACATTATTCCTCTTCCTTCTCCCCTTAACCTTTCACCTGTCAGTTCTTGCTCCACCCCCTTAACCCATATTTTTACACCACCTTTCTCCCATTTCTTTCTAGTCCTGAAGAAGTACCCAAGCGAAGGCTATCATTTCCCTCCATAGATGCACCCTGACCCACTGACTTTCTCCAGCATTTCATATTCTGTTCCAGATTCCCAAAATCTGCAAAATCTCGTCACTACTCATACTATCAATGGGGAACCCACTCTTCCATAGGTGAAAAACCCTAGTTCCTTTGTGTAGTGTACCAGTAAATTAAATGTTGGTGAATTGTCACACGATCAAAGCTCAAAGTAAATTTATCAAAGGACATACATATGCCATCATATCCAACCTTGACATTTGTATTCTTGCAGGTATAGTTGAAAATTCAATAACCGTAATAGAATCAATGAGAGACGGAGACAGAGACTTGAGCACTATTTATTTTCACTTCATCGTCTCCCTGCATGTAAGACAGACCAAAACTGTTTCTGACATAATTTTGCCCGACTTTCTGATTTCATTTTTGCAGGGGGTCAGATTAGGGGTAAACACTGTACCCAGCCATGTGATAAGCTCCAAAGCTCTCAACACCAGGCAGTCTGCCATCCAGTGCAGTGGGGCTGTTGGTGAGGTGTCGTGCCCCATCTAGTGGTTTGATCAGGAAGTGCCAGAGCTCCAAGGACAGCCCGTGGATTGATTGATTTGTGTCTGTGTGCAGGCGAAAGGATGGTTGGACAGTTCAGGCTGAGAGTGCAAGGGGAACATAATCAATATCGCAGGAGGGGTGAGATAGAGACTGGTAGGTGATAGAGAGGACCAGATAAAGGAAGTTACAAAGGAAGATTTCTCCTTCGTTCCAAAAAGCTTGCTGAGCTCATTTGTCACAAGACATTTCTCCAATCCAGGCAACATCCAAATTAATTTCCTCTGTACCCTCTCTAAAGCTTCCACATCCTTCCTATAATGAAGCGAACAGAAACGAACACAATGCTCCAAGTGTGGTCTAACCAGGGTTTTATAGAGCCGCAGCATTTCCTTGCAGCTCTTGAACTCGATCCTCTCATCCTCTCCTCTCCCACTGGGGAGCAGGTACAAAAGCCTGATAGCATGTACCATCAGGCTCAAGGACAGCTTCTATCCCAGACTTCCGAATGATAAGGTGGACTCTTGGCCTCTCAATCTACCTCTTTATTATCTTGCACTTTATCATTTACCTGCACTTTATTCTGTATTTATTGTTTCACCTTATTATTACTGAGTAACAATTTAATCTATATGAACAGTAAACAAGACAAGCCTTTCACTGTATCTCAGTACATGTGACATTAATAAACTAATACTGATATTCTTCCTTAAAGTTCAGTTTCCTAAAGTGCATTACCTCACTCTTTTCCAGATTGAACTCCATCTGCCACTTCTCAGCCCAGTCTATGTCCTGTTCTAACGTATGACAACCTTCTACACCATCCAGAACTCAACCAACCTTCAGGCCATCTTCTGAGCACCATCTCTCTGCAACTGCATAGTGAACTGAGCATTGCTGTCCAGCTGCAGTACTTTGAATGCCAAGCAGGTATGAGAGAGGGGACATACGACAGAGCAGATATGGAATATGTTGCAATAAATGTAGAAGTGAGCAGGTCTGGCACCGTCTGTGGACGCAGAGGGATGGTCAATATTTTAAGTCTATACTCTGCAAAGGAACTGAGAAGTAGAGGAGAAAGGGGGGAGGGATGACTCAGCAAGTAAAAAGTGATTGATGGCACCAGATGAGATGGATGTTGGTGGACATATAAAATTCTAAAGGGATTGGACAGGAAGATTGTTCCCAATGTTGGGGAAGTCCAGAACGAAGGGTCACAGTTTAAGGATAAAGATGAGCACCTTTTAGGACCAAGATAAGGAGAAACTTCTTCACACAGAGAATGGTGAATCTGCGGAATTCTCTTCCACAGGAAACAGTTGAGGCCGGTTCATTGGCTATACTTAAGAGGGAGTTAGATATGGCCCTTGTGGCTAAAGGGATCAGGGGGTATGGAGAGAAGGCAGGTACAGGGTTCTGAGTTGGATGATCAGCCATGATCAAACTGAAAGGCGGTGCAGGCTCAAAGGGCCAAATGGCCTACTCCTGCACCTATTTTCTATATTTCTATGACAGGTGGACCCAGCAGGGGGATGAATATAGACAGAAGCTGGTGGGTGATAGGTAGAAGTACAGAGGTAAGGAAAAGTGTTACGGTTAATCTATTTCTCGTTATCTTTATTTGTTACTTTTTACAGTACATCAAAACATACTGTAAAATCATAAACACGAGAGATGCTGCCAATGCTGGAAATCCAGAGGAACACACACAAAATGCAGGAGGAACTCAGCAGGTCAGGCAGCATCTATGGGAAGGAATAGAGTCAATGTTTTGTGCCAAGATTCCTCATCAGGACTCATGGTGAAATGCTTCGTTTGTGTCTGATCGAGCCAGATTGTGCTGGGCAGCTTGCAAGTGTCACCCCGCTTTTGCCACCAACTTAGCAGCCTATGAGAGACTAACCCCAACCATATGCCTCCAGAACATGGGAGGAAGCCAGACCACCCAGAGCAAACCCATGTGGACACGGAGGAACATACACACTCCTTACAGACAGAGGCAGGAATTGAACCACGATCACCAGCCAGCACTGTAAAGCAGTGCACTCACCACTGTGTCACCATACAAGTATTCTGCATCAGTCTTCTTTGTGGAAGACACTGGCAGTATGGTGGAAGTTCCAGAGTGTCAAGGGGCATGAAGTATGTGAAGTGGCCATAATTAGACCGAAGGGTCTTGGGAAAATGAAAGGTCTGAAGGTAGACAAGTCACCTGGACCAGATGGTGTACACCCCAGAGTTCTGAAAGAAGTGGCTGAAAGGGTTGTGGATGCATTAGTTATGATCTTTCAAGAATCACAAGATTCTGGAATGGTTCTGGAAGTCAGGAAAATTGCAAGTATCACACCACTCTTCAAGAATGGAGAGAGGCAGAAGAAGGGAAACTATAGGACAGTTAGCCTAACCTCAGTGGTTGGGAAAGTGTTGAAGTCTATTATTAAGGATGAGGTTTTGGAGCACTTGGAGACTAATGATAAAATAAGTCAAAGTCAGCATGTATTCTGTAAAGGGAAATTCTTGTCTGACAAATTTGTTAGAAATCCTTGAAGTAGTAACAAGCAGGGTGGACAAAAGAGAGGCAGTGGATGTTATTTTCTTGGATTTTCAAAAGGCATTTGATAAGGTGCTATACTCGAGGCTGCCTAACAAGATTAAATCCTATGGTGTCACAGGAATGATACTGGCATCGATAACGGAATGGCTGAGAGGCAGGAGGCAGCGAGTGAAAAATAAAGGGAACTTTACAGATTGGCTGCCAGTGACTCGTGGTGTTCCTCAGGGATCTTGTTTTGGGACTGCTGCTTTTCTAATTGCTTGTCAGTGATTTAGATAATGGAATTGATGGCTTTGTGGCAAAGTTTGCAGATGACGTGAATATAGGGGGAGGTAGGTAGTGCTGAGGAAGCAATGCATTTGCAGCAGGACAGACAAATTAGAATGGGCAAAAAGTGGCAGGTGGAATACAGTGTTGGGTAATGTATGATAATGTATTTTGATAAAATAGAAATAGAATATCTGAAAATAGAGAGAGGGTTCAAACATCAGAGGTGCAGAGGGACTTGAGAGTCCTCGTGCAAAACTCCCAGAAGGTTAATTTACTGGTTGAATTTGGTAAAGAAGTTAAATGCAATGTTGGCATTTATTTCAAGGGGAATAGAATATAAAAGCAAGGAGATAATGCTGAACCTTTGGAAGACTCTTGGAATATTGTCAACAGCTATGGAAAAGATGCGTCGTCACTGTAAAGAGACGAGAGGACGTTCACGAGGATGACAGGGTTAACATTATCATTTGGCAGCTTTGGACCTGTACTGACTGGATTTTAAGAATGTCAGGGGATCTCATTGAAACCTACTGAATAGTGGAAGGACTAGGTAACGTTGATGTAGAGAGGATGTTTCCTATTGTGGGGGTAACCAGATCCAGAGGGCACAGCCTCAGAATTGAGGGGTAACCTTTTAGAACAGAGGCAAGGAGGATTTTTTTTTTAATGCCAGAGCGTAGTGAATCTGTGGAATGGTCTGCCACAGTCTCCAGTGGAGGCCAAGTCCATGAGTATTTTTAAAGCAGAAGTTAACAGATTCCTGATTGGTCAGGGCATCAAAGGATATTTTGAGAAGTCGGGTGTATAGGGTTGAGTGGGATCTGGGGTCAACCATGATGGAATAGTGGAGTGGACTCATTGGGCTGAATGGCCTAAATCTGCTCCCATGTGTTCTGGTCCAAATCTGTTGGAATTCTTTGTAACCAGCAGGATAGACAGAGGAGAATTGGTTGATGTTGTGTACTTGGATTTTCAGATGCCTTTGACAAAGTGCCACACATGAGGCTGCTTAACAGCTACAAGCCCATGGTATTACAGGAACAATTCTGGCATGAATAAAACAGTGGCTGATTGGCAGGAGGAAAAGAGTGGGAATAAAGGGAGCCTTTTCTGACTAGTTGCTGGTGACTAGTGGTGTTACACAGGGGTCTGTATTGGGACCAAATCTTTCTATGTTATGTGTCAATGATTCAAATGATGGAATTGATGGCTTTGTTGCAAAGTTTGCAGATAATATGAAGACAAGTTGAGGGGCAAGTAGTTTTGAGGAAGTAGAGAGGCTACAGAAGGAGTTGGGCAGATGAGGAAAATGGGCAAAGAAATGGCAGATGGAATACTGTGTCAGGATATGTGTGGTCATGCACTTGGGTAGAAGGAATAAAAAGGGTTAACTGTTTTCTAAATGGAGAGAAAATACAAAAATCTGAGGTGCAAGTGGACTTGGGATTCCCTAAAGGTTAGTTTGCAGGTTGAGTTTGTGGTGAGGAAGGCATATGCTATGTCAGCATTCATTTCAAAAGGGCCAGAATATAAAAGCAAGGATGTAATGTTGAGACTTTATAAAGCACTGGTGAGGCCTCACTTGGAGTATTGTGAGCAGGTTTGGGCCCCTCATGTTAAAAAGGATGTGGTGACACTGGAGAGGGTTCAAAGGAGGTTAGCAAAAATGATTCCAGGATTGAACGGCTCGTCATATGAAGAGCGTCTGATGGCTCTGAGGCACTAGTATCAGAAGAATGAGGGGTGACCTCATTGAAACCTATCAAATGATGAAAGGCCTTGAGAGAGTGGATGTGGACAGGATGTTTCCTATGGTGGCAGAGTCTAAGACCAGAGGACACAATCTCAGAACAACGGAGTGCCCTTTTAGAATGAGATGAGGAGGAATTTCTTTAGACCGAGAGTGGTGAATCTGTGGAATTCATTGCCACAGGAGGCTGCGGAGGCCAAGTCTTTAAGGATATTTAAACTAGAAATTGATAGATTATTAATTAGTCAGGACATGAAAGGATATGCAGAGAAGGCAGGAGACTGGCCCAAGAGGAAAATTGGATCAGCCATGATGAAATGGCAGAACAGATTTGATGGGCCAAATGACCTAATTCTGTTCCTGTATCTTATTGTCTTATGGTTTGTCAGTATGTTCTATGCATCCACCAATCTCTGTGTAAGGAAATTACTTGTGACTTCCCTCCCTATACTTTCCCCCATTATATTAAAGTTGTGCCCTCTGGTTTTAGCCATTTCTGCTCTGGGAAAATGTCTCTAGCTGTCCACTCTATCTATGCCTCTAATCAACTTGTGTATCTTTAGCAATTCACCTCTCATTCTCCATTGTTCCAAATAGAAATACCCCAACTTGCTTAACCTTTGCTCATAAGACTTCTATAGCTACTACTTTTGGGGTGGCATGATTGTGTAATGGTTAGCATAACACTATTACAGTGCCTGCGACTCGAGTAATTCTGCTGCTGTCCATAAGGAGTTTGTACATTCTCCCCATGACTGTGTTTTCTCAGGGGTATTCTGCTTTCCTCCTACATTACAAAGACCTCGGGGTTATGTTAATTGGTCCCATGGGTGTATTTAGCTCCGTGTGAGCTCGTTGGCACAGTAGGGTATGTTACAGTGCTGTATCTCTAGATAAAGTAAATAAACTTTAAATACTTTGCATGACTCTGCTAGAGATCAAGAGCATTTCCAGGTCAACTCAACAAACAAAGTCATATACATATACAGTGCCTATAAAAAGTATTCACCACCCTTGGAAGTTTTCAAGTTTTGCTGTTTTACAACTTTGAATCACAGTGGAATAACTTCGCTTTTTTGACATTGATCAACAGAAAAGTCTCTTTTGTGTCAAAGTGAAAACAAAGATTTCTACAAGTTGTCTAAATTTATTAGAACTATTAAACACAATTGACTGTATAATTACTCACCGCCTCCAAATCAGTATTTAGTAGATGCACCTTTGTCAGCATTTACAATCTTGAGTCTGTGTGGATACGTCTCTACCAGCTTTGCACATCTAGACATTGCAATTTTTCCCCATTCTTCTTTACAAAACAGCTCAACCTCTATCAGATTGCATGTGCATTTCAAATCCAGTCATAAATTCATCAATTGGATTGAAGTCTGAACTCTGACTTGGCCACTATCTTTGTTGTTTTTAAGCCATTCCTGTCTAGCTTTGGCTTTATGCTTAGGGTCATTATCTTGCTAAAAGACATCTTCTTCTAAGTCGCAGTTCTCTTGCAGGCTGCATCAAGTTTTCCTCTAAGATTTCCCTGTATTTTGCTGCATTCATTTTACCCTCTACCTTCACAAACTTCCAGGGCTTGCTCCTGTGAAGGATCGCCACAGCATGATGCAGCCACAACCATCCTTCACAGTAGGGATGGTGTGTTTTTGATTATGTGTGTATTTGGCTCAAGCCAAACAGAATTTAGTTTGATGGCCAAAAAGCTCAATTTTGGTTTCATCAGACCATAGAACCTTCTTCCAGCTGACTTCACGCTTTCTGGCAAACTCTAGCCAAGATTTAATGTGAAATTTTTTTCCCAGAAGTTGCTTTCTCTTTGCCACTCTCTCACAACGCTGTGACTGGTGAAGCACCTGGGCAAAAGTTGTATGCACAGTCTCTTCCATCTCAGCCACTGAAGCTTGTAACTCCTCCAGAGTTGCCATTGATCTCTTGGTGGCTTCCCTCACTAGTGTCTTTCTTGCACAATCACTCAGGTTTTGAGGACAGCCTGGTTTAGGTAGCTTTACAGCCATATTCTTTCCATTCCTTGATGATTGATTTAACTGTACTCCAAGGGGTACTCAGTGACTTGGAAATTGTCTAGTATCCATCTCCTGACTTGTGCTTTCAATAACCTTTTTGTGGACTTGCTTGGTGTATTCTTTTGTCTTCACAGTGTAGTTTTTGCCAGGATACTGACTCACTGACAATTGGACTTTCGGATACAGGTGTATTTTTACTGCAATCAATTGAAACACCTTGACTACACACAGGTGATCTCCACTTAAGTGATTATTTGACTTCCAAAACCAATTGGTAGCTCCAGTGATGATTTAGTGTGTCATATTAAAGGAGAGTGAATAGTGAGACAACCAATTATTTTGAGTTTTATATTTGTAATTAATTTAAATCACTTTGTAGAGATCTGTTTTCACTTTGACTTGAAAGGGTATTTTTCTGTCAAAAAGAGCCAAATTAAATCCATTGTGATTCAATGCTGTAAAACAATAAAACATTATAACTTCCAGGAGTGGTGAATACTTTTTATAGACACTGTATACTCTGTATATCATTAATTGTGACATCTGTGTACTCAGAGACTCACAACTCTCACCTTGTCAACTTTTATTCTGCTCCATAGATGACCCCTGATCTACTGCGTTCCTCAAGCATTTTTTGTGTTGCTTAAGATTTCCAGCATCTGTAGAATCTCTTGTGACTAACCCTGGATGACAGTATGGTCCATCCTCAGAAGCATATAGAACATTGAGGGGAAGGCTTCTGCACAGGATCAAGGTAAGCTGCAGAGAATAGTAAAATCATGGGCATTAGCCTCTGTAGCATCCAGGACACCTTCAAGAAGCGATGCCTCAAAATGCACGCACACACACGCGCACGCACACGCACACACACAGTCACCAGATGTGGACATGGCCCAAGTGCAGAGTGAGAGACACTGGCGTGGGTTGATAGTTCACAGACTTTAATACGAACAGTGTTACAGGGAAATGAAAACAATAAATACCGAGAAGCCTACACTGCGGCTGAAAAGAACAACTATATATCAAACAAGTACCACTAGTCTTCAGAGTCAGTTGACTTGACAGTCCAATTTCTCAGGCCAAATGTACGCAGTGAAGCAAGTCTCGACAAACACAATGACGGAACAAATGGAATTAAATACTATCACAATGAAATAATAATTAGCTGGCATATATATTTATTTTTCATTGTAATTCACAGTTTTTTTTCTCTATTATGTATTGCATTTAACAAATTGCAGAGGCCAGGCCAGTGATATTAATTCTGATTCTGATTAACTACTTTGCCCCAACAAAGGTGTGGAAGTGTATTGTCAGTTCCAGTGTGCTCCCATTGTATTGGTACTGGTTCATTATTGTCACATGTATCAAGATACGGTGAAAAGTTTGTCTTGCATACTGTTCATACAGGTCAAATCATTACACACTGTATTGAGCTAGAATAAACTCTATGGCTCAATAGTTCTGGCCTTCAGAGGTGCAGTTCACTTTGTATGAAGACATCTTACCAGAGCAGCTCTGCAAGTAGTTTTCCATACCAAGCAGCCAACATGCTCTTCACATAGTCCAATATTGAGAGTCAATGTCTATACCAGTGAAGACCCACAACGCTCCATTCTGCAGTTCTGTCATAGCGAAGACTTGAGGTAAGAGTTGTTACAGATGCCAACCCTACTTTTACAGACATAGACAGATGTTACATATATAGTCGAAAAACTTGAACTTGAACTTCGTTTGCCAAACGTGTGTGTGTCCTGAGATGGAGGGACGTTCAGTCTGTGTGTGTGTGTGTGTGTGTGTGTATGTGTATGTATATATATATATATATATTCAACCAAATGTAGCAATGTTCCTCTGGACCACAGTGCAACAGCACAACACAAACCAACCAGCAGCCTGGGTGCTGGTGAACGCCTGAGCCACGTCAGCGGCCGATGACGGTTGAGGGACAACCTCTGACCACCCGGTGGTACAGTCCACCATGGTAAGGAGATGCGTGAAACTGTGGGAGGGGGGAAGAGAATCAATAAGGTCCGTAAGATAAGACATAGGAGCAGAATCAGGCCATTCAGCCCATCCTATCTGCTCCACGTTCCATCATGACTAATCCCGGATCCCACTCAACCCCATACATCGGCCTTCTTGCCATATCCTTTGATGCCCTGATCAATCAGGAAACGATCAACTTCTCCCTTAAACATACGCACAGACATGGCCTCCAACACAGCCTGTGTCACAGCATTCCTCAGATTCACAAAAAAAATTCTTCTTACCTCTGTTCTAAATGGTCGTACCTCTAGTTCTGGATACCTCCAGCAAAGGAAACATCCTCTCCACATACACCTTATCTAGTCCTTTCAATATTCAATAAAATCCCTATGCATTCTTCTAAATTCCAGTGAGTACAGGCCCAAAGCTGTCAAACGCTCCTCATATTTCATTCCTGGAATCAGCCTTATGAACCTTCACATTGACATGGTCAATCTACCACACAGGGACTTCACAAGGTGTCAATGACACTGGAATATGAAGGTTAATTTTTGCCTGTTGGCATTCCACACAGGCTGCAGTCCAATCATGCACATTCTTTCTAAGGCTGTGCCACACAAACTTCATCCCAACCAGTTTCTGTGAGACCTTCCAGCCTGGATTTGAGACACCATGTATGGAGTTTAAAACAGGCTGCCTCCAGTTTGTTTGTACTATGGGGTGATGTTGACCAGTAGAGACATCGCACAGGAGAGAAACCCCAGCTTTCCCAAACTTAATGTCAGCCAGCCGTAGGCCCATGGCTGTGTTCGATATGCCTAGAACTCTGGGTCAGTATTTGGTCAGCTGCCATGCCGGCATGTACAAACACTATGTGCATGGCATTATTTTCCCCAGAAATGTATATCAATTATGCATATATAGGTCAGTTGGCATTGCTGCCATGCCAATCAAGGGTCTGGTATTTTGGCCATCGTGTACAGGAGGGGTTTGTGGTCAATGAACACTGTGAAATGGTGACCCTCTTGAAGAAAATGAAAATGGCGGACAGCCGGATAGAAACTGAGAAGCTTATGGTCATATGTGCTGTACTTGCTTTTGGGGGAATGGAGCTGCCAGCTGAGGAAGGAAAGTGACTGCCACATGTTTCTGACCGACTGTTCGCACACAGCACCCACAGCGTCAGTAGTAATGGACAATAGACAATAGACAATAGGTGCAGAAGTAGACCATTCGGCCCTTCAAGCCTGCACCGCCATTTTGAGATCATGGCTGATCAACTACTATCAATACCTGGTTCCTGCCTTGTCCCCATATCTCTCGATTCCCTTATCCATAAGACCTATCTAGCTCCTTCTTGAAAGCATCCAGAGCATTGGCCTCCACGATCTTCCAAGGCAGGGCATTCCAGATCCCCACAACTCTCTGGGAGAAGAAGTTTTTCCTTAACTCTGTCCTAAATGACCTACCCCTTATTCTCAAACCATGCCGTCTGGTACTGGACTCTCCCAGCATCTGGAACATATTTCCTGCCTCTATCTTGTCCAATCCCTTAATAATCTTATATGTTTCAATCAGATCCCCTCTCAATCTCCTTAATTCCAGCGTGTACAAGCCCAGTCTCTATAACCTCTCTGCGTAAGACAGTCCAGACATCCCAGGAATTAACCTCGTGAGTCTATGCTGCACTTCCTCTACAGCCAGGATGTCCTTCCTTAACCCTGGAGACCAAAACTGTACACAATACTCCAGGTGTGGTCTCACCAGGGCTCTGTACAAATGCAAGAGGATTTCCTTGCTCTTGTACTCAATTCCCTTTGTAATAAAGGCCAACATTCCATTAGCCTTCTTCACTGCCTGCTGCACTTGCTCATTCACCTTCAGTGACTGATGAACAAGGACTCCTAGATCTCTTTGTATTTCTCCCTTACCTAACTCTACACCATTCAGATAATAATCTGCCTTCCTGTTCTTACTCCCAAAGTGGATAACCTCACACTTATTCACATTAAATGCCATCTGCCAAGTATCTGCCCACTCACCCAGCCTATCCAAGTCACCCTGAATTCTCCTAACATCCTCATCACATGTCACACTGCCACCCAGCTTAGTATCATCAGCAAGCTTGCTGATGTTATTTTCAATGCCTTCATCCAAATCATTGATGTAAATTGTAAACAGCTGTGGTCCCAATACTGAGCCCTGTGGCACCCCACTAATCACCACCTGCCATTCCGAGAAACACACATTCACTGTTACCTTTTGCTTTCTATCTGCCAACCAGTTTTCTACCCATGTCAATGGCTTTCCCCCGATGCCCTGAGCTTTGATTTTACCCACCAGTCTTCTATGTGGGACCTTATCAAATGCCTGCTGAAAATGGAGGTACACTACATCCACTGGATCTCCCCCGTCTAACTTACTGGTTACATCCTCGAAAAACTCCAACAGATTAGTCAAG
The DNA here is from genome assembly GCF_030144855.1 of Hypanus sabinus. Lineage (NCBI taxonomy): Eukaryota > Metazoa > Chordata > Chondrichthyes > Myliobatiformes > Dasyatidae > Hypanus > Hypanus sabinus. Next base: position 18,551,858 of record NC_082707.1, read on the forward strand.
CATGACTTACCCTTGGTAAATCCATGCTGGCTCGGCCCAATCCTATCACTGCTATCTAGATATGCCACTATTTCATCCTTAATAATGGACTCTAGCATCTTCCCCACCACGGATGTCAGGCTGACAGGACGATAGTTCTCTGTTTTCTCCCTCCCTCCTTTTTTAAAAAGTGGGATAACATTAGCCGTTCTCCAATCCTCAGGAACTGATCCTGAATCTAAGGAACATTGGAAAATGATTACCAATGCATCCACAATTTCCAGGGCCACCTCCTTTAGTACCCTAGGATGCAGACCATCCAGCCCTGGGGATTTGTCAGCCTTCAGTCCCATCAGTCTTCTCATCACCGTTTCCCTCCTAATGTCAATCTGTTTCATTTCCTCTGTTACCCTATGTCCTTGGCCCATCCATACATCTGGGAGATTGCTTGTGTCTTCCTAAAGATCTAAAGTACTCATTAAATTCTTCTGCCATTTCTCTGTTTCCCATAACAATTTCACCCAATTCATTCTTCAAGGGCCCAACATTGTTCCTAACTATCTTCTTTCTCTTCACATACCTAAAAAAGCTTTTGCTATCTTCCTTTATATTCCTGGCTAGCTTGCATTTGTACCTCATATTTTCTCCCCGTATTGTCTTTTTAGTTAAGTTCTGTTGTTCCTTAAAAACTTCCCAATCATCCAAACTCCCACTCACCTTAGCTCTGTCATACTTACTTTTTTTTTAATGCTATGCAATCTCTGACTTCCTTTGGCAATCACTGTGGCCCCTTTCCCCCCTTTGAATCCTTCCTTCTCTGGGGGATGAACTGATTTTGCACCTTGTGCATTATTCCCAAGAATACCTGCCATTGCTGTTCCATTGTCTTTTCTGCTAGGCTATCCGTCCAGTCAACTTTGGCCAGCTCCTCCCTCATGGCTCCATAGTTTTCCCTGTTCAACTGCAACACTGACACCTCCGAGCTGCCCTTATCCTTCTCAAATTGCAGATAAAAACATCATATTATGATCACTACCTCCTTATGGCTCCTTTACTGCAAGATCGCTTATCAAATCCTGTTCATTACATAACACTAAATCCAGAATAGTCTTGTCCCTGGTTGGCTCTTGTACAAGCTGTTCCAAGAATGCATCCCGTAGGCACTCTACAAACTCCCTATCCTGGGGTGCAGCACCAACCTGGTTCTCCCAGTTCACCTGCATGTTGAAATCCCCCATAACTACTGTGACATTACCTTTGCCACATGCCAATGTTAACTCCCTATTCAACTTGCATCCAATATCCATGCTACTGTTTGGTGGCCTGTAGACAACACCCATTAGGGTCCTTTTGCCCTTACTGTTCCTCAGTTCTATCCACACAGACTCTACTTCTCCTGACCCTATGTCCCCCCCTTGCAAAGGACTGAATCTCATTCCTCACCAACAGGGCCACCCCACCCCCTCTGCCCACATTTCTGTCCCTACGATAGCATGTGTACCCTTGTACATTCATTTCCCAGGTCTGATCTCCCTGCAGCCATGTCTCCGTTATTCCAACAACATCATAGTTACCCATTCGCACCTGGGCTTCAAGCTCGTCCACCTTATTTCTGACACTGTGCATTCAGAGATAGAATTTTTAGCCCATTTCTCCTCTCTCTGTTTGAATCGCTGCCTATTGTGCTTAACCCAGCTCCCCGAACTCCCGTTGGGCTATACGCCCCTTGAATTTTGTTGTCCTTCTTAAATTTACTGATTCTTTCAACACATTTAACTCCATGTTCCGTCAGACCATCCCTCTGTACATGAGTCCTCCTTATCACTTGTTCTGCCTCACCTTTCTCTACTACACACTTAATATTCCGGAACCGGAACCGTGTAGTCCCCACCTGTCCCCACCTGATGGCTATAGGTGCGTTGGGGAGTGTGTGTGCCAGTAGAGTCACATTAGAAAGAGCTTGTTTGGTATCATCAAATGCCCTGGTCTTGTTCTTTGACTAGTCAAGCACATGATTAGGGGTATTGCGTTTAAGGGTACTATACAGGGGAGTGTCAGTTCGGCAGCTTGCGGATATAAGGAGTGACAGAAATTCACCATAGCTAAAAACTCCTGTAGTGTGGAGCAGTGGCAAATGTATGATAGTGGCTGTTTTTGATGGGAGGAGTTTTGCACCTTTGGCGGAGATGTGAGGGCCAAGAAAGTCAATGGTTGAAACCCAGATTGGCACTTAGCAGAGTTAATAATCAAGCCATGTTGGTTTAAGTGCTGGAAAAGTGTGTGAAGATGAGATACATGTTCAGATTTAGATGTACTGACAACAGTAGTTCATCCAGGTAAACAAAAAGTCTTTTAATACAGATTCCACCTGCCATTGGAAAGTCTGTGCAGCATTTTTCAGCCCAATCAACATGTGCTGAAATTCAAAGAGGCCAACTGGAGTTATCACAGTTGTTTTGGAATGATGGTAGCCCCTATCTAAGCCGACTTTGGAAAAGATTAACGTTCCAGTTAAACGTGACAAAATGTTTTGGATGTATGGGACTGGGTAATGGTCGGGGCTGGTGACCCATTCATGGCGTCAGTAATCACCACCTGGACGTAACCACCATCAGACTTAGGGACAAGAGGAAGGGGCAAGGCCCAGGGGCTAGTCAACTGGCATAAATGCCAAGTCTGTCCGTGTTGACAAACTCAGCCTTTGTAGCTGCCAGCTTTTCTGTGTCCAGTCTAGGCATATGGACATGGACTGGCAGGCCAGTTGTGGAAATGTGGTGCTGGACCCTATGTTTTGTGACTGTAGTGGAGAATGTGGGCTTGGTGCGGTTTGAGAATTCACCCAGCAGTCCAATAAACTCATATGAGGTGGTGCACGCGCTTGACAGAGTCGTTGTGGGGAAATTACTGCGTAACGGCCCAAAGTCCTTGACATCCACAAGCTGGCAATTCTTAAGATTGACTAACAGTCCTTGGGTTCACAGGAAATCTGCATCGAGCAGAGTTTAGCCTCTTGAGCCAGAACAAAGTTCCATGTCTAATATAAGCAGAGCACCACCGTCGTGTCCCATAAGTCTGGATCTTGCTGCCGTTGGTGGCCTCCAGCGAGGGTTTGTTGCTCTTTGCCTTCTCGTCAATAGATGATGATGGCAGCACACTCACCTGAGCACCTGTGTCACACAGGAAGCGTCGCCGTGAAAAGGGTGCCAGTTATGAGGAGTAGATGACCCCGGAAGCTGGAACCCACAATGTTCACAGACCTTTGCTGTTCCAATGTGCTGGCACTATCGAAGCTGCAAGGCCGTTGACACTCCCTAGCATTTGTACCAAAGTGAGTGTGGTATAACACAGGCCCGGCGTTGTCTGTCTCGCAGCCGTGGGCATGCTTATGTTGGAGGCCTGGCTGACCGGCTTTTTGAGGCAGGGAAAGGAGGAATGATGCACTGCTGCCTGGCTGAGTGTAGACTATCAGCCATTTTAGTAAGCTGCCTATAGTCCTTCACAGTTGACTTAGCAAGGGCTATGCTAATTTGATCAGGCGTTTGCTGCATGAAAAGGTCTTTAAAAATAAAACAAGGATGGCGATTTCCCAGGAGAAACAGCATGTGGTCCATTAGCTCTGATGACTTAGCATCCCCAAGGCCAGGCAAGGAGAGCAACTGTTTGGCATGCTCTGACTCCGATAGCCCGAAAGTCTGTAGAAGGTGAGTTTTCAGTGAAAGGTATTTATAAGTGTTCTCGTGGAGTCACCACTCTTGCAGCCATGAAGTTGCTGAGTGACTCCACCACACAGTAAAATTTGGTCTCATTGGCGGAGATTTCTCACAGCGTGAATTGGCCCTCAGCTTGTAATTACATCATCATGTCAGACTTACCTCTTAAAAAAAGCCCAACTCAATGTTGGTGGTTATGATTGATGTACATTTCCACCAATTCGATTACCCTACAGTATCATCAGTGAACTTGATGATACAGACAGACAGACCTACTTTATTGATCCCGAGGAAAATTGGGTTTTGTTACAGCTGCACCAACCAAGAATAGTGAAGAAATACAGCAATATAAAACCATAAATAATTAAATAATAATAATTTAATCATGCCAAGTGGAAATAAGTCCAGGACCAGCCTATTGGCTTAGGGTGTCTGACACTCCAAGGGAGGAGTTATAAAGTTTGATGGCCACAGGCAGAAATGACTTCCTGTGACGCTCAGTGTTACATCTCGGTGGAATGAGTCTCTGGCTGAATGTACTCCTGTGCCTAACCAGTACATTATGGAATGGATGGGAGTCATTGTCCAAGATGGCATGCAACTTGGACAGCATCCTCTTTCCAGACACCACCGTCAGAGAGTCCAGTTCCACCCCCACAACATCACTGGCCTTACGAATGAGTTTGTTGATTCTGTTGGTGTCTGCTACCCTCAGCCTGCTGCCCCAGCACACAACAGCAAACGTGATAGCACTGGCCACCACAGCCTTGTAGAACATCCTCAGCATCTTCTGGCAGATGTTAAAGGACCTCAGTCTCCTCAGGAAATAGAGACAGCTCTGACCCTTCTTGTAGACAGCCTCAGTGTTCTTTGACCAGTCCAGTTTATTGTCTATTCATATCCCCAGGTATTTGTAATCCTCCACTATGTCCACACTAACCCCTTGGATAGAAACAGGGGTCACCAGTGCCTTAGCCCTCCTCAGGTCCACCACCAGCTCCTTAGTCTTTTTCACATTAAGCTGCAGATGATTCTGCTCACACCATGTGACCAAGTTTCCCACCGTAGCCCTGTACTCAGCCTCATCTCCCCTGCTGATGCATCCAACTATGGCAGAGTCATCAGAGAACTTCTGAAGATGGCAAGACTGCGCAGTAGTTGAAGTCTGAGGGGTAGATGGTAAAGAGAAAGGGAGGCAGGACAGTCCCCTGTGGAGCCCCAGTGCTACTGACTGCTCTGTCTGACACACAGTGTTGCAAGTGCACGTACTGTGGTCTGCCAGTCAGGTAGTCAGGTAATCAATAATCCATGACACCAGGAAAGCATCCACCTGCATCACTGTCAGCTTCTCACCCAGCAGAGCAGGGCGGATGGTGTTGAACACACTGGAGAAGTCAAAAAACATGACCCTCACAGTGCTCGCCGGCTTGTCCAGGTGGGCGTAGACACGGTTCAGCAGGTAGATGGTGGCATCCTCAACACCTAATCGGGGCTGATAGGCGAACTGGAGGGGGTCTAAGTGTGGCCTAACCATAGGCTGGAGCTGCTCTAGAACAAGAGTTTGATTTGAGCTTCAGGAGGTGCAGGTGCATTCGATTTAGCTTGGTATCTGGCTTGTTGAGACCTGGCCACAGCAGGACTAAAAGAGTTTGACAGTCTGTTCGCTAGATATCTGTCCTAGAAGTTGAACTTTCACAATACTGTGGAAGGACTAAGTCTCAAGACCAGCGAAGAGCAAGACCTTCTCTGCAAGTGGCTTGGCGGGGATTCACTGCAACTGCAAAAAGGCTTAGAGCAGCACACGTCAATAATCCAGCTACGGGTTTGCAGATGCTGTGGCAGAGGCTGGACAAATGCTAAGACTCTCCAGAGGCAATCGAAAGATCTCTCTTTAGCAGACTGGATGATTTTGCAAAGCTCTCACGCAGCGAACCACAGAAACTACAGGATCTTGCAGATCTGTTGTTGGAACTACAAGCTACAGAAGTCAACGGTTACTTATTAGGACTGAGTTTCTTGGATACTGCAAGATGGATAAATCTTATAGTGGAGAAACTTCCAAACTAAAGGCAAGAACAGTGGATAACTAAAATTAAATATCATGCAGACATCCCACCTCTCTCAGAAGTTCTGGGAGTCTCCCACATATTGATAGTGACTCCCTGACACCCTCAAATTATATACAATATCCCAGAAATCAATTTTTTGGAGAGGGAGAGTAAGAGGAAGAGGAAGAGAGAGAGCAAGAGGGAGCATCCTGATTGGTCTCTCTTCATGCTAAGTAGACCTATCAGTTTTCTCTGTGGGCGGGCTTTACAGTCGACCTCAAAAACAAGGATCGTGTTGCTCGCTGCACTGTTTGCAACAGTGACTTTTCTATTGCCCATGGTGGGTTAAAATGTAAAAGACATGTTGAGGTGAGTTTAACAGGTGCCATTCGTTCATTAGCATAGCTAACATTATTTAAACAAGCTGGCTAGCTGCTAAGGAGCTACTCTATTGATGTCCTACGTGATGAGGCCGAACTCCCTGGAGACTTATTGAAGATTGTAATAGAATAAAAAAACGACTCCATGATAATATGATATAAGCACATATTTTAATGTCACATTTTCTGCATATACCTAACTTGGTTTACAGATTAGACAAAATCACTGAACGAAGTATTACATACACCCTTGGAGGTCAACCGGGGGTGGGGGGGGTGGAATATGGGGTTGTGGGGGTGGGGGTGCTACCTCCCTGAAATGAGTTTTTGTGGGGTGCGATGACTGCATCATGTTTCCCTTCCACCATTTTTTGCTTTGTGGAATTTGTCTGCCACAACACAGAAATATGAAATGACCATAGTTTCATGCTCTCAACTTCCGGTAACACATCATTCAAAGAGAGATCTCCAGCAAAACCATGGAAACCCAGTGTTCCTATCACAGTCAATAAAACTGAAGTGGAAAACCCCACTAGACAATGCCCTGTCCACAAGAAACCTCACTGCTTAAGGAAAGGCAGAGAAACAGCACTTGCAGACCGAAGACGTTTTCTGACGGAGCACTCAGTATGTTTCAAATGTTGTGCTTCAACAACATACCAAGTAAAAGATTGTAAAGCTATCACACACTGCACTGCGTGCAACAATGACCAGCACATATCAGCACTTCATACAGGGCCAGCGCCTTGGGCTAGCACTGGCTGCAGCACACCCGCAGCAGAGCATAGCAGAGAACCAGCTGAGCATCCATCAGATGTAGCCATCTCCTCACGCACAGAGGTCTGCAGGAAAGGCATCCAAGGCAAATCCTGCTCTAAAATATGTCTAGTCAACATCTACCCAAAAGGGCATCCTGAGCAAAAAATAAAGACATCTCCGATGATGATCAGAGCAAAATCAACATTCTTTGACATATTCTGTATTCAAAGTTCTGTTTCCCCAAACACTCTGAAGACATGTTCTGGAACATCAGGAGTTGCTGGTAGTCTGGTAGTTTGTCATGGAGTCAATAGGAGGGGAGGTCTGCATACCCTTGCCAACCCTCATTCAGTGTGATCATACTCCCAGCTACAGGGTAAGTATGAAGCCACATGGCATCATTCACATCTTAAGGCCATTACTGACAAGATTCCCCCACTTGAATCTTCTGTGGAGATTCTTCTTTCGCTTGGCAGAGACACTATCCATGCATGTAAGGTATGTGAACATTACAATGGTTGACACAATGTACCTTATGCCCAACAACTGGGTCTGGGTTGGGGCATAGTGGGTGAAGTCATGCTCATCAACCCTCTGTCAGTACACCTAGAGAATGGGCACCCAAGTCATTGCAGACCCTGTAAGAATAGAATCTGTATGAAAGAGAAGATTGTTGGTGAAAAACCTTGGAAGATGATTATAAGCTGGCACCTTCCATCGAAGATGAGGTCCTCTTTCAAATCATGAACAAAGAGCTTCAGCAGAAAATGAGTCAACCTGTTGGGTAGCTCCATTTCCTTTCTACTCTCCATGACATCTCCTACCAAACAACAGAGGGCAGGCTCTTAGTTGACTCATGCCCCTTAGTCACACCTTGAGAAGGAAACCAGCAGTAAAAGGTTACGTGCAGTTCATGGAGATACTCTTCAGCAACAATTGTGCTGAGTTAGTGCCTCCACCAGATCTCAGCAAGGAAAACTGGTATTTGCCCAACTTTGGTGTTTATCACCCCCGGAAACCTGCACAAATATGAATTGTCTTTGATTCAAGGGCATATCACTGAACATTATGCTCTTGCAGGATCCAGACCTCAATAACAGTCCACTTGGGGTCCTCATGCGCTTTTGAACTGAGTCTGACGCAGTGATGACAGATGTTGAACAAACGTTCCTCAGCTTCCTAGTGAGAAAGGATCATTAAGACTACCTCAGATTCTTGTGGTTTCATGATCACCAACTGGACAACAAGATTCTAGAGTACCGCATGAGCTCTCTGTGCCTTACTAATCAATGGCCCTAAGAGGACAGCTATCAAGAAAGAGAAGGAATTTGGGACTGAAGCACAAAGGTGCCTGAAGGCAGAAGACACTGCTGGAGAAAGTGAATTGGATCCATCCAAGGCAAAACTCACTTCAGAGGAAACCCACCCAATTGTCTTCCAGCGAAGCACCATGTCACCTCTCTGCTCATTGGACATTACCACGACCAAGTACATCATCAAGGCCAACATTTTTGAAATGACAATGGTCTAAGACTGTTTTCAAGAACAGATTCTGAGACTGTTCTTCTTTTGCCAAAGTCTTAATGAAACAATCATTTGACTTATAATTTCTGTAGTCAGGCTTGACATTCTAGGTTGTGAGTCGGGGAGTGTTCTGGCCTTTAGAGACACAGTACATTTTCTCTACAGTTTGTGTTTTATGTGAACATCACTTCCTGTACGTAAGCTGTTCGTTATATCCTTTCCCGTGCTGGTTAATTTGGTTTTTGGTTTGAAACACAAAGTGGGAAGAATCCATCTCCACCCCCCTTTATTTGCCCTTGAGGCACTAATATCTTTACACAAGTACAGTCTCATTAAAAACCCTGAAGGAGGCTCCCGACTGGGGTGATCTTTGAGGTGTTTAACTCACTTCATAGCTCTGTACGTCCACATTGTGAAGGCAGTTGAATAAGGCAGAGCAGTAACAATGCAGAATAAAGTGTAAAGGCTATTGAAAAAGAGCACTGCAGTGAACTGAAAAAGGCAGAAACAAGGCAGTTAGCCAGCAAGGTCTCAACGAGATGTAATTCAATGGGACCACTTGAGCTCAAAATATTGAAGTAAGCAACGTTGTTGCAGCTTTTGAGAATATGTTGAATTACCTGCTGCTTTCATTGTCTTAAGAGTATAAAACGTTTGATGTATTTTGAGTTTGGAGAGATCTGCGAGCGAGATGTCTGTAAGGGAATGCTGCCGACTGACACAGTCCAGACTGCGGGAGAACATGCTGACAGTTTCACTGGAGCTCAGTGGGGAAGGAATACAATCTACGCTCCTTCTGCTACCGTACGTAGATGGACTGAGATGGGAGGGGGAACAATGAAAGGCCGCATCTTCTCAGGAAGCGATGGAATAGCAGTGGTGCCACATTTGTTGATGACTATTTCTCTATAAAGTTTATTCTGATCATAGGGTCACAGAGTAATGTACCTATCCAAACTTCTCCTAAACGTTGAAATCGAGCTCACAGCACCACTTGTGTTGGCAGCTCACTCCACACTCTCACCACCCTCAGAGTGAAGAAGTTTCACCTGATGTTCCCCTAAAACTTTTGACATTTCACCCTGTACAGTATCTGTACATAAGCTGACTCTGACAGGAAATGATAAAGTAGTGGGGGTTGGGGTGTGGAGGGGTGGGTTAGTGGCTGGAGGTGTTGATCAGCCTTACTGCTGGGAGGAAGTAACTATTTTTGAGTCTGGTGGTCCTGGTGTGGACATTACGTTGTCACCAGAACATGCGGTGAGATTTGTAGCTGCTCTTAGCACACCCTAAGTGTTGGCTGTTAATGCAAATGACGCATTTCACTGAATGTTTTGAAGAATATGTAATAAATAAGTAAATCTGAATCTGAAACTGAGTAAAGAGTAAGGAATACAAAACTAAGCAAGTGGTACAAAAAACAATCAAAATAGTGACCGAGGGACAAATGCAAATAATTTTTCTTCCTTTTTTGTTGGTAATTTTATCTTTATTTTTTTTTTAATTCCATACAGCAAGAATCAAAGATATAGCAATAATAATAAAACAATTGCAGCCAAGGACAGAGTATACTATATCAGCAACTACGAGCGGGAAAACATCAAAATAAAAAGAGAGCCTGTGTTTATACAATCATAAAACCAAGCTCCTGTCCTTTTGGCAGCTGTAGCCATGACCTTGCAATTTGGATACAATTTTCCCAAATTTGAACGGTCATTTCATCCAAACTAAAAAAAAAATTACAACCATTGAGTGGGTATTTTTTGTACATTCATGGGATTTGAATCCTGTTTGCTGTACCAGCGTTTATTGTTTATCCCTCAATATCTCTGAACTGTAGAGGCCATTTAAGAACCTTTCATATTGGTTGGTCTGGAATTGTATATATTGCTGGACAAGGTAAGGTGCCTCTCTGAAGAGCATTTGTATATCAGGTGGATTTAATCTCCAGTGATTAAGACTGGCATTTTTTTAAAGATCCAGATTGAGTCAGTTCTTTGAGTTTGCATTGTTCATTTGCCAAGGTGGGTTTGAAACTCACTGGGTTGATGTTCTGCCTGGTAACAAGCACTGCACCACGAAACCCAGGGAGGAGAGATGGGTTCCCAATCTGCGTTTTGCTGACCTACCCTCTCAGGTTGTATACCGTGCACATTCTCTGAGGCTAAATGAACTTTCTTTCCCTTCTCTCCACTCCTCCTCCATGAGTTTCCATTTCCTCTCCTCCAGGGACGAGTCTTGCCCTCCGTTCTGTGCTCTGCACACACACATACACACACACACTGTATATATGCACGATGAGCTACATTGACTTCAGTGGAACTGAATTCTGCAAAAGACGTGCGCACGCTATTAAATTGAGTGTACAACAGGGGACAAAATTCGACCTTGGACCCTTGGCACTGTCTTCTTTTTATTCCAAAAATAATGGAAGCAAGGGATTTTAAATAGAAGAGAATTTCTGTTTCTCCAATTCATAGTGGTATTCTTTTTTAAAGAAAAATAAATTGAATTATTCAAAAAACAAAGGTATAGACTCAACTGCAAAAAGGACCAGGAATAACAAGAGCAAAATAGTCATGTGGGCATTTACTGTTTCGGTGTTCTCTCCATGACTAATCTGACATTGTTGACATATAGTCATTTACTGAACGTGTGGAACCAGTTTGATATATATATTCATCGATGCAAGTTTTACTTCCTGTTAGAAGTACACCATCAAAATCCATAGACAGAACCTGTTTTTGATAAGACTAAAATACATACTTTTAAACTGTAGTTTCTCTTTTTGTGATTTATAAAAAAAGAACTTTTAAAACATGCAGTAGATTTTTTTTGTAAGGAGTTTGATATTTTCTGTTGTTGAGCGGAGTGAAAAATCTTCTGTTGTGATGTTGATAATCAAAGTGTTTGACCTGGTTAGTAATGATCTGCACCGGGAGATTTTAACCTGTGCAACATTGTCAGTCATGGGTGATTGTTGTGGCGTGGTGGATTGCTGGTGGATACGGGAAGTGGGGGTTGGGTGAGAGAGGGGAGTGACTGGGGCCAGTGTGTGGTGATGGGAGGAGATGCAATGTTGGACTCAAGGAGGCCATCCAAGAGTGCTGTGGGATCAGGAAGGAATTCACATTCCCACCAAATCAGGCAGGAATTCCTCATTCCTATCGGATTAGGCTGGTAACTCCTGTTCCAATAGGATCAGGCAGGAATCCTTGTTCTGTATCTATCCTAGTGCTGGACATCTCCTCTGGCCTAACTTTGCTTCCATTGACGTCACCTGGAGCAAGACTGGGCTGGTGGGAGTGGGAGACTGGGGGCAGGCTGGTCATGGGCGTATGAGAATAAACACACACCCTCCCAATCCTACCTGTTTTGTGACGGGGGTGGTGTCTGGTTACAATTGGGCTCCCCATTGTCCTCTCCCCGATGATCTCAGGAGTATGTTTGTCTTTCTAGCTGAAAAAAATCCTGGCAAACTACAAGCTGTTCACATCGAAGCAAAGCAATATTTTGCCTTTGTTTCCTTGAAGGGGCGGGCATTGGGATAAGGTTACGAGGTGCTTAAATCTATGCCCATTAACAATTTTTTTTAAATTTTTGCAAGCATTTTTTTAATATTTTTTATTTTTGTTCAGCCTGTCGTTTTAATGACCTTAACAAAATTCCTTGTTATTATAGACATTTTTTTTATTCAAAATAAGATCTTACTATTTTACAGGTTTCCTTCTCCTTGACTATATACAGAAGTGCAAAAAGTTAACTTTCCCCGTAGGACCGATCAACTTTTTTTATCTCCAAAACTGCAGCATTATCAACCCTCAAGTGTCTGCACACATAATTCAGATTAATCCTCTTTTCTTATAAGTAAGCTTTGATTAATATTTGAATTCATGACATAAAAAATCTATTGATTATGCATCTCCTATTTAATGAAGGTCTGATATTTGGATGAGGGAGATTAAAATATACCCAACAAACAATATCTTACTATTCTCAAATGGTTACAGTAGAAAATAATTTTCAGTTTTAATAATCTAGGAACTAGAGATTTTCATAATGACTATAATTACAAACAAAGTAAATCTTCTAAACATTATGCAATTGTCTGCCAGTATTGTTGCTATAGCAACAACTTAACTTCATACTTCACAATGAAATGATCACTGTAAGATATCCATATAAAAGGTTTTTGTTCTCTGAATGATGGAAGTAGCAATGACAGATGCTCGTAATTCATAAATCAGTAAACTATAATCCATTCTTTATGCTGTTATACTACGCTGAAGAATTAAATGATATTACACAAGGTTGTAAAGGGGTGGGGAGGCAAAAAAAATCACTTTGTCAAAAAAAAACTTTATGGAAATCTTTTATCCATGACTTCCAATAAATGAAATAAAAGACAATCTATCAACTAAAATATGAAAATAATATCAGATTTTTAAACATTAAAAAATTAAAACAATTCTAATATTATATGTAAGAGACTACAAACTTAAAACAATTGAAATAAGCAAAATTCTAGTATGTAAGTACTAGAGCAAGAAGTGAAGTCTATGTGCTCCTTAATAGGTCTGAAGTTACATTTAAAATGGGTTTCAACCCGTAATATATAATCTAAGGCTTTAATAGATGTACAGTACAATCAATAAAATAATGCAACAACCCCTTTTTTTTAAAACTACCAAGTACACCTTTCAAATTCTATCTTCAAAAAATAAAACTTTGCAGTGAGCTCAGAATTATGGATAGTTCATGAAGTGAACTATCACCTCTTCCATTCCAACAAGGCTACTTCAAGTAACCGGCCCCACTACAATATCTGATCCTTTTTTTTTTGCTGAACAGACCTCTACTTAAACCTCTTTCTCAAACTTCTGAAAAAAAAATCCCATCAGGAAAACAAAATAATAATAGGAATTCCTTTGGATGGATGAACCCATTAAAAAATACACAACTAATACTCTTTTTTTTTTTTGTTTTTTTTTGAAGGCTTTCTAAGGCTAAATGCAATTACTTTGAAAAAATGTCACATATAAAATTCACCCGGATACATACCCACCCTGGTACTACTTTTAACAAACATTTATATTTTGGTTTATCATGCATTTCATGACAGTGCTTCGTTCAACCTTAAGGTAATCTAGTTTAGAGTCACTTTCCATAATGTTTTCTATGTAAAGTATGTGACTGCAAACACATTCAGCATGAAACAGAATTTTTTTTCATCTCTATATAGAGATAGTTTTATAGTCCTATTTGACTTCTGGCATTTTACTGGGGCAAAAGAATTTGGGGCAAATTAAAACTGCCACCTGACCAAGTCTCTGACACATGGCACCTTAATTGGCAATTAATGGCTAGAAAACTCTTTTCACTTTGGAGTTGACTCGTTATGGCATTGAAAAGTGACAATACTGATAATTAATATTGGTCATGACTTGTGTCTTTTTCCTTAATATTTTTCATGATTAATATCGCTGGTGGATATTAATACTGTGCATAAGTGGTCTACAATGATTGTTTTTCTCTAAACAATAAAAGGAAATTACACTTTTATTCGCTGTGTGTTATGCTATTCACTCTGGAGTGGAGATGCAAATTCTGAGAGGGTACAGGATGTAAAATAGCATAACTCACTTTGAATCAAGCTTGAAATACATTGAAATAGATAAATGTTTTACACTGCATGAATAATACTTTAGGGTTAGACGTATAGCCTTGACTGGCACTTAATATGTACCTCCAACATATTTACGACACAGTATTTAAAGCTACAATGTGCTTTAAAGAAAGAACAGACTTGGTTCGCTTTAATATTTTGCCCAACACATTCATCTGTCCATTGCCTCTTTAAATCTTTCTTACAATCCATTAGAATATAACCATAACACAGATCACTGTACATGCACAATTGATTTTTAGTGAAAATGGGAAAATAGTATTTCTTTTAAATACAAGGTGCACTATTTTGATTTTTCTCTCTTTTTTTTCCACTTTTGTAAACTTGTAGGAAAACCATTTAAACCTAACACCAAAATGATCTGTATGGTTTGCAGGAGTACCAGTATATACTGTATACTAAAGTGTACATCAGTGTTTACCTTTCCACTGGGGGGTGAGGAGGAGTGTTGAGGAGAGGGCATTGGCGGAGAGGGAAGGAGAGGCAAGGGGTGTGAATGGAATGGGCATCATTTATGCTTTGTCTTCCGAGCCGAGTACTGAGGAAAGGCCAGTGATGTGATATGCTGAACAACAGGTAAAGCTCCCTTAGCCTTATTCTCCTTAGAGAGACCAGGCTATACCAGCATCAGTGTGCAGCATTCTTCTTCCCTGTTATGTTCAAGATGACCATACTTCCATTTTGTTAGAGTGCCAAAAGTGGAAAGGGTTGTGGCTGAGGGAGGGAGGGTTATGGTAGATTGCTGATTAGATGGTGGTATATACAGAACAGACTGTTGACCTTTGCTGTGTAATGGCTTCCCTGCACACTGTCTCTTCACACTGATCTGCAGAGAGAGAAAAAGAGAAAGCAACACTTTACTTTCAATCAGGTTGATTTTATTTTTGCTGAGCAAAGCAAGCAACACAGCGTAACTGGGGCTGAGATAAAGAGATGTGATCCTTGGTGTCAGCGAACTAGCATAGAGAGGTAGAATGGCCTTTTTCTACTTTCCACCTCTTGTTCCACCTGGACTGACCATTACATTCCACAGCACAGCAAACCCAGGGTCAGGATACACTTCGCACCTGGCCCCTCAGGTTTACACTTGCCATGCCTGCTTCCTCTCGACATTCCCATTAATCTGAAAGGGCTTGCTAAACATCAATAGTTGAAGCTAACATAATTCATTCATGTTATTAATTGGACTACAATGGTCTATTGTTGACCACTTGCTTATTAATACAAATATCTAATCAGCCAATTATATGGCAGTAACTCAATGCATAAAAACATATAGACATGGTCAAGAGGTTCAGTTGTTGTTCAGTCCAAATGCCAGCATGGAAAAGAAATGAGAAAAGTGACTTTGGCTGTGGAATATTTGTTGGTGCCAAATGAGTGGTTTGAGTACCTCAGAAATTGTTCATCTCCTGAAACATTCACGCACAACAAGTCTCTAGAGTTTACACAGAATGGTGCAACGAACAAAATACATTAAGTGACTGGAAGTTCTGTTGGCAAAAATGCCTTGCTAATGAAAGGAGAATGGCCAGGCTGATTCAAGCTAATAAAAAGGTGACAGTAACTCAGATGACCACATGTAACAATGGTCATGTGCAGAAGAGCATCTCTGAACACACAACATATTTAACGTTGAAGTGGACGGGCTACAGCAGCAGAAGACCACAAACATACACTCAGTGGCAACTCTATTAGGTACAGCTGTCCAAGGTTGATTGGAAGGGGACACGAGCAGGGAAGACAGCTGAGATCGAAAGGTCTCAATAGATGTTTCCTGTGATGTGGCAGTCTAGCACCAGAGGACACAGACTCAGGATAGAGGGGCATCCATCTAGAATGGCGATGAGGAGGAATTTCTTGGCCAGAGAGTGGTGAATCTGTGGAATTTGTTGCCACGGGTGTCTCTGGAGGCCAAGTATATTTAAGGTAGAGGTTGACAGGTTCTTGATCAGACAAGGCATGAGTGGATACAGGGAGACGGCAGGATATTGGGGCTGAGAGAGAAATGGATCAGCCATGATGAAATAGTGGAGCAGACTCTATAGGCCAAATGGCCTAATTCTGCTCCTATATCTTATGGTCTTAAGAGGTACCTGATGGTCATTGAGTGTATGTTGAATGTAATTTTAAGTTAAATATATTTTTAATAATTTTATGTTCCTGCACTTCAGACATTGAGAAACATGGATAGAACTTTTGATTGCATCCAACTGTTGCGCAGGCAGATCTTTAGTTGGCTCTACCTGAGGCGCAGTGGCCATTCCTAGAATTGCCCAAGCACATAAATCCAAAGCCCCCTTTCACCTTAACGTTCATTTTGACAGGACTAGAATATAAAAGCAAGATAGTAATGTTGAGGCTTTCGAAGGCTTTGGACAGACCACCTTAGGAGTGTTGGACCACTTTTCTAGAAAAAAGTATTCCATCATTGGAGGGGGTCCAGAGGAGGTTTTGCAGAATGATCCCAGGAATGAAAGGATTAGTATATGAAGAACGTTTGATGGCTCTGGGCCTGTATTCTCTGAAGTTCAGGTGGGGGATCTCATTGAAACCAATTAAGTATTGAAAGGCCTAGATAGAGTGGATGTAGAGAGAATACGTTCTATAGCGGGGGAGTCTAGGACAAGAGGGCATGGCATCAGAATACTTGGCCTGCACAGGCGTCATTGGGAAGGTTGATAGGTTCTCGATTAGTCAGGGCATTTGAGATTATGGGGAGAAGGCAGAAGAATGAGGTTGAGAGGGGTAATCAAACAACTGTGATGGAATGACAGAGAACACCTGATGGGCTGAATGCCCCAGTTCTGCTCCTATCTCTTATGGTCTCTTACAGTTCTCACTGTAACCAGGTGCTCCGGTTCCCTCCCATTTTCTGAAGACATGCAGGTTCTGTTAGTTAGTTGTGGGCAGGCCATTGTTGGCAACAGAAGCAGAGTGACACATGCAGGCTTCCTCCAGCACACCTCCAGGTGTTTGTCATTGAGGCAAATGATACATCTCACTGTATGCTTTGATGTTTCAATGTACATGTGACAAATTAAGCTAATCTTTAAAACTTTAACCTTCAATCCCATGTACCTGTCCTAATCTTCTTTTAAATGTGGTTACACACCCATACTTTTCTCTTTACACAAAATTATAAATTGATTCTTCCAGTCCTTGGTCCACTTATTAATGGGAATAACTTCACTCTGTTTATCTGCTTTGCTTTTATCAAATCCCCTCTCATCCTTTGTTGCTTCAAGGGAAATAACCCCAGCTCCTAATGCCAAAGCTAAATGCCTCTCCTCTGCTGCTCAATAGTACCCGATCCCAGTGGAGAGCGTTAGACCATAAGACATAGGAACAGAGTTAGGTAATTACTATCTGAATAGTGTCAAGTTATGAAAAGGGGAAGTACAACAAGATCTAGGTGTCCTTGTTCATCAGTCACTGAAAGTAAGCATGCAGGTACAGCAGGCAGTGAAGAAAGCTAATGGCATGCTGGCCTTCATAACAAGGGGAGTTGAGTATAGGAGCAAAGAGGTCCTTCTACAGTTGTACAGGGCCCTGGTGTGACCACACCTGGAGTATTGTGTGCAGTTTTTGTCTCCAAATTTGAGGAAGGACATTCTTGCTATTGAGGGAGTGCAGCGTAGGTTCACGTTAATTCCCGGGATGGCGGGGCTGTCATATGTTGAAAGATTGGAGTGACTGGGCTTGTATACACTGGAATTTAGAAGGATGAGAGGGGATCTGATTGAAACATATAAGATCATTAAGGGATTGGACATGCTAGAGGCAGGAAACATGTTCCTGATGTTGGGGCAGTCCAGAACCAGAGGCTACAATTTAAGAATAAGGGGTAGGACATTTAGAACAGAGTTGAGAAAAAAAAATTTCAGCCAGAGAGTTGTGGATCTGTGGAAAGCTCTCCCTCAGAAGGCAGTGGAGGCTAATTTTCTGGATGCTTTCAAGAAAGAGTTAGATAGAGCTCTTAAAGATAGTGGAGTCAAGGGATATGGGAAGAAGGCAGGAATGGGCTACTGATTGTGGATGATCAGCCATGATCACAGTGAATGGCGGTGCTGGCTCGAAGGGCCAAATGGCCTACTCCTGCAACTATTGTCTATTGTCCATAATTCAAACCATCGAGTTTGCTCCACCAGTCAGTCATGGGTAATTTATTATCCCTTTGAATCTCCATTCTCTTGTCTTCTCCCTGTAACCTTTGATGTTCTTATTAATCAAGAACCTATTAAACTCTGTTTTAAATATACCCAATGACTTGGCCTCCACAGCAGTCCACGGCAATGAATTCCACAGACTCACCACACTCTGGTTAAAGAAATGCCTCCTCATCTCTGTTCTAAAAGACATGACCTTCTGTGGCTGTGCCCTCTGGTCCATGGACATCCACTCCATGTCCACTCTTTCAATATTTCAATGTGATGTTCCCTCATTCTTCTAAAATCTGATGTGTTGAGTCCCAAAGCCATCAAACGCACCTCATAAGTCAAACTGTTCAATTCCATGATCATTCTCATGAACCTCCTCTGGACCCTCTCCAATGCCAGCACATTGTTTCTTAGATAGGCGCCCAAAACCACTCACAATACTCCAACTGTAGCCTGAACAATGCTTTATAAAGCCTTAGCATTCCATCCTGGCCTTTTTACTATTGTCCTCTCAAAATGAATGCTAACGTTACATTTGCCTTCCTCACCATTGATTCAACCTGTAAGCTAGCCTTTGGGGAATCCTGCATGAGGACTTCCAAGTCCAGTTACACCTCTGATATCTGATTTTTCTGCCATGAGGGTCAAACTCTGAATGGAGTTAAAATACAACAGCAATAATTCAACACTTCAGAGTTAGATTGGACAAAAAAGATCGAAAATAACCGATACTTACTGTTCAACCTAGAAAGAGTCTACATCTGAGTAACATACTTGTGGCTAGCCAGATGATCCACAGATATAATGGGCATCTGAACAGAAGGAACAGAGTAACAGTGATTAACATACCTGGTTCAAGAAACAAATAGATCAGTTTATAGACAACGTAAAAGGTAAGACAGTGTAGGAAACACATATCAAAGCTATTAATGCTGTTCAGTTACTGTGTAATAACGAGCCTAACACAGACTGCTGTTGGAATGTGAGCTATAGAGCCATACAACACTATAACACAGAGCCCTTCAGCCCATCTAGTCTGTGCTGAACTGTTACTCAGCCTGCACCTGGACCAGAGTGCCCCATAACTATCTCATCCATGTACCTACCCAAATTCCTCATAAACGTTGAATTGGAACCTGCATTCACCACTCGCACTTGCAGCTTCTTCCACACTCTCATTAATCCCTGAATGAAGACGTTCCCCTTAGGTTCCGCTTGGAAATAGGTAAGACCATGTCACTGGATTTTTGATTTCAACTTTTTAATGGGCTTTTATCATGCATATCGTGTTAGAAATTGCAGAGAACAGTCATTGTACTGTGGAAATGCAGTGAACCATGATAATTAACTGAATTAATAATCCAGAGGCAATTTGCAGGCACGGAAACCCTTTCAATGTTGCTGGGGAATTTATATTGATTTAATTCAATAAGTAATTGTGGGTTCAGTTATGGATTGTTGAACTACCTGTCTCCTTTCCTTCAGGGACCATATTCTGACAGTCTTTCCTGCTGGAGCTTACTTGTGACTCCGGAGACACTGGCTTCCAAACTGTCTCAGCGAGCCTCAGAGTTCAAAAGACAATAAGCTATGGACACCTAAAGGCCTTGCTTTACCATCAAAACTCACACTCTGTGAATCAATTAAAAGAAAAAAAAACTATGTAAAACAAAATAAAGCCTCATTTTTTGACATTTTTCATATTTTTCAGTATGACGAAGAAGGGGACTATTTGCTTATCCAGTCAATGCCAGTTCTCTGAGTAATCCCATCATTCCTATTACCCTGAGTTCCCTACAACCTATGCAGTCTCACACATGCACTTAGTCCTGCTCCAGTTCTCCAGCCACCTCGTGCAACACTTTACAGTATCAGTTGTGAGATGAGGGTTCAATTCCTGCCATTGGCCATACAGAATTTATATGATGTCCCCACGACCTTTCCAGGACTCCTTCTTCAAAGAAATGGGTTTCCCTTCCTCCGCTATTGATAGAGCCCTCACCCACGTCTCCTCCATTTCCAGAACATCCGCGCTTGCCCCATCCTCCTGCCACCCTAACAGTGACAGAGTTCCTCTGGTCGTCATATACCATCCCATGAGCCTCCACATCCAACACATCATCCTCCATAGTTTTCACTGCTTTAATGGGATCCTACCACCAAACATCTCTTTGCCTCCCCTCTTCTGCTCCCTTCACAATTCCCTTTTCCATTAGTCACTCCGCACTAATCTCCCTCCTGGCACGTAGCCCTGCAATCAACCCAAGTGCTACATCTGCCCATACACCTCATCCCTCACCTTCATTCAGGGCCCCAAACAGTCCTGTCAGTTGAGGCAACACTTCAACTGCGAATCTGCTGTGGTCGTCTATTGTGTCTGGTGCTCCCAGTGCAGCCTCCTCTACGCTGGTGAGACCCGTTGTAAATTGGAGGACTGCTTCATAAGCATCTCCGCTCCATCTGCCAAAAGCGGAATTCCTGGTGGCCAGACATTTTAATTCCAATCCCCATTCCCATTCTGATGCATTGGTCCATGGCCTCCCCTTGTGCTAAGATGAAGCCACGCTCAGGGTGGAGGAGCAACACCTTATATTCCATCTGGATAGCCTCCAACCCGATGGCACAATTTCTCCTTCCAGTAAAAAAACCTACCTCTTCATCCTCCACTCTTCTTCTATTGTCTACTCTGACCTCTTACCTCATCTGCCTATCACTGCTCCAAGGTTCCCTCCTCCTTCCCTTTCTCCTCTGGTCCACTCTCCTCTCCAATCAGATTCCTTCCTTTCCAGATCTTGGACTTTTCCCACCCACCTGTCTTCACGCATCACCTTCTAGCTATCCCCCTTTCCTTCCCCCCACCTTTTAATTTTGGCAATCTCCCCTTTCTTTTCTGGTTCTGGTATCAGACTGTGTATTCACTTCCGTAGATGCTGCCTGACCTGCTGAGTTCCTCGAGCATTCTGTGTGTGTTGCTCTGGAGTTTCAGCACCTACACACTTTGTGTTTACGATCTCCATGTTTTAATTGTTATCCATTTCTAAAGGGAATTGGATAAATGCTTGAGGAGGGAGAGAATAGGAAGAGAGCAGGATGTGCTTTCAGTGAGCTAGCATCGGCTTAGTGAATGAATAATTCCACGATGGTATGGTATGTATTATAAAAGTAAATGGATCAATGCTACACAGCCACGTGTGAAATTAAACCATTCTGACCCAAATTGGCTCCAGGTTTATATGTGCTGAGCCTGTGCTGGGTTTGCAGAGTGAGGCACTCTTTCTCACGTTGCACTTGCCTTCCTGACTAACAACTCAACCTGCAAGCTATCCTTTAGGCAAACGTACAAGATCTTATTGAAACGTACAATCTATTGTTCTTAAATGTAAACCAAAAGACGCAATGAAATTAGAAGTGGATGATTTATGGTTGCTTCACATCTAAGTCGCTCAAGGAAAAGCACAAATTACTACATCGATTAAAATATCCAGCCCATTGTTCATGAACTAAAACAGATTATTTTGCACAGTTTGTACATTCTCCCCGTAACCAGGTGCTCTGGTTTCCTCCCACATAACAAAGATGTACTGGTTGTTAGGTTAATTGGTTGTTAGGTTAATATTCCGTCCCGTGATTAGGCTAGGATGAAATCGGTGACTGGTGGGCAGCATGACTCAAAGGAGTGGAGGGCCTGCTCCCCGCTGTATCTCAATTAATAAATAAATAATGAGACAAAAATGACATTACCACAGCTCCCAAGCCAATGATATCTGATATTAAAGACAAGGACAAGGGAAGAAGGGAGAGGGGAACACCACCACCTGCAGGTACCCCTTTCAAAAGCTAACATAACCTTTGAATATGTTGCAACTGCATCATCACCCTGGGTTTAAATCTTGGAGCTCCCTCCTTTGGAACAATTTTGCTCAAATGATTACAGGAGCCAGAAGACCCACACTCAACAAATTCCACAGATATACCACCCTCTGGTTAAAGAAATTCCTCCTCATCTTTGTTCTAAATGGATGTCCCTCTATTTTGAGGCTATGCCCTCTGGTCCTAGACTCCCCAACAATAGAACATATCCTCTCTACATCCACCATATTGAGGTCTTCCAATACTCAATAGGTTTCAATAAGAACCCCCCCCCCCCCACCCGGCACCCTCATTATTCTAAATTGCAGTGAGTACAGACCTGGAGCCATCAATCACAACTCATATGTTAACCCCGTCATTCCTGGAATTGTTCTTGTGAACCTCCTCTGAACCCTCTGCAATATCAGCACGTCATTCCAAAACTGCTCACAATACTCCAAGTGAAGCTTCACCAGTATTTTATAAAGTCTCAACATTACATCCTTGCTTTTATATTCTAGTCATCTTGAAATTAATGCTAACATCGCATTCCCCTTCCTCACCACTGATTCAATCTGCAAATTAACCTATAGGGAATCATACACAAAGACTCCCAAGTCTCTTTGCATTTCAGATTATTACATTTTCTCCCCGTGCAGAAAATAGTCTAAAGTGATCATGTTTGAATTTTCCTTTTAATTTGTATATGGAAGAGGAGTCACAACTTCATAGAGAAATGTGAGTTCCTCTGGCAGCTTATTCCATGTACATACCACCCTCTGTCTGAAGGTTACCCCTCAAGTCTCTTTTAAATCTTTTCCTTCTCACCTTAAACCTTGCCCTCTCATTTCTGGTTCCCCTTCATTGGGAAAAACACTGTGTGCATTCACCCTGTCAATTCCACTTTTACACAGCTTTATAAGGTCACCTTCAGTCTCCTATGCTCCAAGGAATAATATCCTATTCTGCCTAACCTCCCCTGTAACTCAGATCCTTGGATCCTGGGAATATTCCTGTACATTTTCTTTGCTTCCTTTCCAGATTAATGGTGTCTTTGATATAAAAGAGTAACCAAAGGTGTACTCAATAGTTCAGATGCAGCCTCTCCGATGTCCAGTACAACAGTAAAATAACATCTCAACTTCTATAGTCACTGTCCTGACTGATGAAAGCCAACATGCCAGACATTTTTTCACTGCCTGTGATGCTGCTTTCAGGGAATTATAGACTTGTACTCCTAGGATCTTTGTTCTACAACACTCTGCAAGGAACCACCGTTTACCGTAAAGGTTTGACTTCTCAAAATACATCACTCCACTCTTTCTTGAATTGAAAACCCATTGCCATTTCTTCTGCTCATTTATCTAGTTGATCGAGATCACACTGTAATTTTTGATAACCTTCTTCACTGTCTATGACACCACCTGTTTTCGTATCATCTGCAAGATTACTAAACATGCCTTACACATTCTCATCCAAATCATTCCTATGCTTGGGGTGTTGCTTGACTTAGAGTGGGAACTCAATCATTGGTGACCTGTCAAGGGCACAAATGCAAAGTTGGCCTCACCATTGCACAAGATCAGAAGACATAGGAGCAGAATTAGGCTGTCAAGTTTGTTCTACTATTCATAGCAACATAGAAAACCTACAACACAATACAAGCCCTTCGGCAAACACAGCTGTGCTGAACATGTCCTTACCTTAGAAATTACTATGGTTACACATAGCCTTCTATTTTTCTGAGCACCATGTACCTGTCCAGGAGTCTCTTAAAAGACCCTATCATATCTGCCTCCACTACTGTCACCGGCAGCCTATTCCACGCACTCGCCACTCTCTGCGTAAAAAACTTACCCCTGACATCTTCTCTGTACCTACTTCCAAGCACTTTAAAACTGTGCCCTCTCGTGTTAATCATTTCAGCCCTGGGAAAAAGCTTCTGACTGTCCACACGATCAATGCCTCTCATCATCTTATACACCTCTATCAGGTCACTTCTCATCCTCTGTCACTCCAAGGAGAAAAGGCTGAGTTCACTCAACCTATTCTCATAAGGCATGCTCCCCAATGAAGGCAATGTTCTTTTAAATCTCCTCTGCACCCTTTCTATAATATCCACATCCTTCCCATAGTGAGGCGACCAGAACTGAGCACAGTACTCTAAGTGGGGTCTGACCAGGGTCCTAAACAGCTGCAACATTAACTCTCTGCTCCTAAACCCAATCCCATGATTAATGAAGGTCAATGCACCGTATGCTTTCTTAATCACAGAGTCAACCTGAGCAACAGCTTTGAGTGTCCTAGGGACAAGATCCCTCTGATCCTCCAAACTGTCAAAAGTCTTACCATTAATACTATATTCTGCCATCATACTTGACCTACCAAAATGAACCACTTCACACTTACCTGGGTTAAACTCCATCTGCCACTTCTCAGCCCAGTTTTGCTTCCATTCAATGTCCCACTGTAACCTCTGACAGCCCTCCACACTATTCATAACACCCCCAAACTTTGTGTCATCAGCAAATTTACTAACCCATCCCTCCACTTCTTCATCCAGGTCATTTATAAAAATCACAAAGAGTAGGGGTCCTAGAACAGATCCCTGAGGTACACCACTGGTCACCGACCTCCATGCAGAATATGACCTGTCCACAACCACTCTTTCCCTTCTGTGGGCAAACCACTTCTGGATCCACGAAGCAATGTCCCCTTGGATCCCATGCCTCCTCACTTTCTCAATAAGCCTTGCATGCAGTACCTTGTCAAATGCCTTGCTGAAATCCATGTACTCTGTATCTACTGCTCATCCTCAAAAAATTCATTCAGGCTCATAAGGCCTTTGACAAAGCCATGCTGACTATTCCTAATCATATTGTGCCTCTCCAAATGTTTATAAGTCCTGCCTCTCAGGATCTTCTCCATCAACTTACCAACCACTCAAGTAAGACTCACTGGTCTATAATTTCCTGGGCTATCTCTACTCCCTTTCTTGAATAAGGGAACAACATCCACAACCCTCCAATCCTCCGCAACCTCTCCCATTTCCATTGATCATGCAAAGATCATCGCTAAAGGCTCAGCAATCTCCTTCCCTCGCCTCCCACAGTAGCCTGGGGTACATCTCGTCTGGTCCCGGTGACTTATCCAACTTGATGCTTTTCAGAAGCTCCAGCACATTGTCTTTCTTAATATCTACATGCTCATGCTTCTCAGTCAGCTATAAGTCAGCCCTACAATCGCTAAGATCTTTTACCATAGTGAATACTGAAGCAAAGTACTGATTAAGTACCTCTGCTATCTTCTCAAGTTCCATACATACTTTTCCACTGTCACACTTGATTGGTCCTATTTTTTTATGTCTTATCCTTTTGGTCTTCACATACTTGTAGAATGCCTTGGGGTTTTTTTAAAATCTTGTCCGCCAAGGCTTTCTCATGGCCCCTTCCAGCTCTCCTAATTTCTTACTTAAGCTCCTTCCTGCTAGCCTTATAATCTTCTAGGTCTCTATCATTACCTAGTTTTTTTGAACCTTTTATAAGATCTTCTTTTCTTCTTGACTAGATTTACAACAGCCTTTGTACACCACGGTTCCCATACCTTCCCCATCCTCTCCCTGTCTCATTGGAATGTACCTATGCAGAACTCCACGCAAATATCCCCTGAATATTTGCCACATTTCTTCCGAACATTTCCCTGAGAACATCTGTTCCCAATTTATGCTTCCAATTTCCTGCCTGATAGCCTCATATTTCCCCTTACTCCAATTAAGCACTTCCCTAACTTGTCTGTTCCTATCCCTCTCCGATGCTATTGTAAAGGGGAGAAAATTATGATCACCATCTCCAAAATGCTCTCCTACTGAGAGATTTGACACCAGACCAGGTTCATTTCCCAATGCCAGATAAAGTACTGCCTCTCTTCTTGCAGGCTTATCTTGAACACACTTAACAAACTCTACCCCATTTAAACCCCTCCATCTAGGGACACGCCAATTGATATTTGGGAAATTAAAATCTCCCATCATGTCAACCCTGTTATTATTACACCTTTTGCAGATTCTGTCTCCCTATCTGCTCCTTGATGCCCCTGTTACTATTGTGTGGTCTATATAAAAACAACCAGAGGAGTTATTGACCCCTACCTGTTCCTATCTTCCACTCACAGAGATCAGTAGACAATCCATCCAGGTCTTCCTCCTTTTCTGCAGCCATGACACTATCTCTGATCAACAATGCCATGCCCCAACCTCTTCCTGCCCTTTCTGAAACATCTAAAGCTTGGCACTCTAAGTAACCATTCCTGCCCCTGAGCCATCCAAGTCTCTGTAATGGCCACCACATCATAGCTTCAAGTACTGATCCAAACTCTAAGCTCATCTGCTTTGTTCATAATACTCCTTGCATTAAAATAGACACATCTCAAACCATCGGTCTGAGCGTGTCCCTTCTCAATCACCTGCCTATACACCCTCTCGCACTTTCTCCAAGCTTTCTCTATTTTTGAGCCAACAGCCTCTTCCCCAGTCTCTTCATTTC
The DNA here is from genome assembly GCF_030144855.1 of Hypanus sabinus. NCBI lineage: Eukaryota > Metazoa > Chordata > Chondrichthyes > Myliobatiformes > Dasyatidae > Hypanus > Hypanus sabinus. Next base: position 18,578,494 of record NC_082707.1, read on the forward strand.
GGTTCCCACCCCCCAGCAATCCTGGTTTAAATTCTCCCCAGTAGCCTTAGCAAACTTCCCTACCAGGATATTTGTTCCCCTGGGACTCAAGTGCAACCCGTCCTTTTTGTTCAGGTCACACCTGCCCCAAAAGAGATCCCAATGATCCAGAAATTGGAATCCTTGCCCCCTGCTCCAATCCCTCAGCCACACATTTATCCTCCACCTCATTCTATTTCTATACTCACTGTCACATGTCACAGGCAGTAATCCCAAGACGGTCCTGATTCTCAACTTCCTTCCTATCTCACTGTAGTCTGCTTTCAGAACTTCCTCCCTTTTCCTGTCTATGTCGTTGGTACCAATATGTACCATGACCTCTGGCTGTTCTTCTTCCCACTTCAGGATATCATGGATGCGATCAGAAACATCCTGGAATCTGGCACCTAGGAGGCAAATTACCATCCATTCTTCTTTCCTGCATCCGCAGAATCACCTGTCTGACCCCCTAACTATCGAGTCCCCTCTCACTGCTGCCATCCTCTTCCTTTCTCTACTTTTCTGAGCCACAGGGCCAGACTCTGTGCTGGAGGCACGTCCACTGTTGCTTCCCCCAGGTAGGCCAATGCCCCCCCCAAAAGTGCTCAAGCAGGAGTACTTATTGTCAAAGGGTACAGCCGCAGGGGTACTCTCTAGCTTCTGACTCCTGCTCTTCCCTCTCCTGACTGTTACCCACTTATCTGTCTCCCCAGGGCCTGGTATGGCTACCTGCCTATAGCTCCTCACTTTCCCTGACCAGACGAAGCTCATCGAGCTGCATCTCCAGTTCCCTAACATGGTCCCTAAGGAGCTGCAGCTCGACGCAGCTGGCACAGATGTGGCCGTCTGGGAGGCTGGGAGTCTCCGGGACTTCCCACATCTAACACTGAGCACAGAACACCGGCCTCACACACATTCTTCTTGTCTGTCTTCAACACAGGCAACCAACCTCACCTTGACCCGTCATCGCCGAAGCCCTGTTGAGCCAAAGCCTTCCTATTCTGTCTCCCTCCACTGCGTTGTCCACTCTATAAAGCTGTCTCCTTTTAAACTCTTCTCGCTGTTCTCACTGGCTGATGTCCACGGGCTTGCGCAGTCATTCCCCGAACAAACCGTTGAAGATACAGGTGATTTATTTTCCCTCAACCCTATTTTCTTGCCTTCTCCCGATAACCTTTAATTCCCTTAATTATGAAGAACCTATCAACCTCCCCTTTCAATATCCCCAGTGACTCTTGACCTGCACAGTCATCTGTGGCAATGGATTCCACCTTCTAGCTAAGGAAATTTCTCATCTTTGTTCTAAAGAGACATCCTTCTTCTATTCTGAGTCTGTGCACTCTGTTCCTAGACTCTCCCAATACTGGAAATGTCCTCTCCATGTCCACTCTATCTAGTCCTTATAATGTTCTGTAGGTTTCAATGAGATTCAGCCTCATTCGTAGACATAAGAGTCCATTGAATTTGCATCGCCTTTTGATCGCGGCTGATTTATTTTCCTTCAGCTCCATCCTCCTCCCTTCTCCTTGATGCAACCAAGAGAAATAGGAGCAGAATTAGGCCATTTATCATTTATTTTCATTGCCTAATTAAAGGCAATGCAATTGGTTCAATTTTGTAGAAAAATAGAACTGCAAAGAAAGATCTAATCAAAAATGGGTCCTGCTCTTGTAAATTAAAATGGGCTGGAGATTTTAATTTTGTGCAATTTGATAAGTACAGCATAAAGACAGACAAATAAGCTCCAACCTTAAAATTAACATTTCCATGCAAACAAGAAGAATCAAAGCTGTAAATAAGCAAACCTGATTGGTGGTTGCCGTGGCTACAAAGGGGACACTTGTGGCAGACGTTGTTGCCGCGGAAACGGCTGCAGGATTAGCACCGTGCATCATGGGTACTTTTTAAAAAAAGTTTGTGGGAAATCGCGAAAGAGCAGCAGAGGAGGAGCACAAGGGAGGAATTGAGGGTAGGAGTGGAGGAGGGAGAGAGGGTAGGGAGAAGCGATGATAACAATGCATGGAGGAAAGTTGGACATCACCAGCGGGTGCCATTATAACAGGGCAGTAAATGACCAGGAGAGAGGAAAGGAGAGGTTGGAAAGTGGGACAAGTTAGGATGAAGAGAGAAGAAATTGGATAGTGATTAAGAATGGGGAGAGGAGAAAGCAGTAAACATTACATAATATCAAAAAGAGAGACAAAAGAGGAAAATACTGATTAACAACATATAGGTAAATCATTTTGATAAATTCATAAATATTGATATTACATATCTTTAAAAAACTTCATTTAGGGTTATATTATATAACATGAAGCAGTTTAAAATGTTACTCTATGTATACTTTCAAACATTTAAGTAAGCACAGGTCATTAAAAAGTATCAATAATTATCCATTATTGCAAAGCGAGATTTATAAAAGTTTTACTGCTTCATAATAATTAATAGGATCATTTGAATAGCTATATTATATAACAAAGAGCTCGAATAATTCAAACTGTCCTAGGCAGAGAGAAGCGCAATCCATTCAAAGTCCACTTTGGCTTTTTGACCAAACTTGTTGGGAGTTGGCTGAGTCCAAACAGACAATTAATTTCTGCAGAACAGATTTAATTGTTTTGGTGGGAGAAGTGAATTTTTGTGGACTGGGTGTTGGGTATAAGGGCATCTTGGCATTGGAGGTTTCAGTATATACCACATGGTTTAAAGGAGCATATCACTATTGGAAGGAACTATTATCAGAGTGGAAGCAAAGAACATTTTGTTTTCATCCAGTGACCTAGAATGCTTGAACTGCAACAGAGGAGGAAGGAGAAGGAAATATTGTGTGGCAAAAATAAAGAGGAAATCCACCATGACCAGTTTCAGGCCTGGCTGTGAAAGGAGGAGAGTATGACATGACTAGCAGCAACATCCTGTAAAAACCCAGAGCTATAGAAATGCCAACAGAAGCTCCGAAGACCCCACTCCCGGGAGTGGATTGATCTGCCGTGGCCTATGCTCCAGTAGGGGTGATGTCTTAAAAAGAAGAAAAAAAGGAGGGAATGAACCTATCTGGAAAAATCATTTAGAGAGCAGTCAAGTTTATGATAGGCCACAAGGCCTCTTTATACTTCTGATCCTCTTCAGTGCAAGTTACCATGAAGTTTGAATCATTTACTTTCACGCTTTCTATCAGGGAGCTAGTTGGGCAGTTTCAAATCCTCCAACAATTGTTTTTTTATGAGGCAAACTCAAGGATAAGGTCTCTATATGACTATGCTTCATGCCAGAGGACGATTTTGGACCAATGAGACTCCATGCTGGAGAATGAATCAACCAATGAAACTTCCAGCTGGAGAACCATTAACTAATGGCACTTTATGCTGGAGAACCAATGCACCATAACTCTGTCTCACCACACATAGTTGGCAAAGTAATATGAGAGTGTAATCAATTATGTGACAGATGTATTTGGGGAAAAAATGTATCCCATCTAGTCCCATTCATTGAAAGTGGAGCCAGTAGGTCTCCTATTGTGCCTCTTTATTTTAGTACAGGGTCTTTGGCACAAGGTTATCCTGACAGTTGAGGAGAAGGAACTGAAGACAAGTTGCTAAGGTCTGCTGCCTGGTTGTTGGAGAAGATGCCAAGTACAAGGGGAAGCAGGCACACGGGGAAAGACCAATGGTGGGAGCAAGACTTGGGACAGTAATTAGATGGGGTGGGCACAGATGCAATGCCAACAGCGCGTGGAGCTGATCTCGGCAGTGGACTTTGAAGGGACAGTGAGTAAAAATTGTACGGGTACAGATAGTCAAATAACAAAGCTGGCACCTACCAACACTTGTAGCGGGTGTCATGCACAATATTGAGCCTGCCCATCATGCATTGCAACAGGAAGGTGGATTTGAAAGGGGAAAAGAATTAAAACAACCCATCACATGTGTAATTAGAAATCATTGTCACAAGGAGGAAACAATTTGTTATTGAGGGAACAGGAGCTTGTGCTGTTTAAGTACACTCAAATCACACAATAGCCTAATCTACAAGAAAATAATGTGTTCTATGTGAAACACATACTTAAAACATGTGTGCTGGTAGCTAACACTGATTAATATATAATTTTTTCTTTGCTGGTTTTTGCACTGTCAGTCACCACACAGCTCAGACGAGCAAGGGGTCGTCCCTATCTATGATTGTGCAGCATGGTAGCAGAGCTGCAAGCAAAATGCTCTTTTAGCTCGGGGGCGTCAGAGTTTGGAGTTCAATTCTTGCACCGTCTGTAAGGAGTTTGTACATTCTCCCGGTAACCACGTGGGTTTCCTCCAGCTGCTCTGGTTCACTCCCACTGTCCAAAGATGTACCAGTAAGTGTGTTAATCGGTCATTGTAAATTATCCTGTGATTAGACTAGGGTTAAATAAGTGCTGCAGCTCGATGGGCAGAAGGGCCTGTTCCATGCTGTATCTCTTTATAATTGAAAATTACCTGTAATGTTTCCACGCCACCCTCATGTATAAGAGGATCCCTGAAAGTCTACCCTTGAGGAAGGTTATGGCTGGAGGAACAGTCCTCTGATGGAACCTTAAACTCAGATCCTCTAAGCTGAACAGAAAAGATCCCATGCTAGTGTTTTGAAGAGCAGGGGTTCTCCATTGTTCCAACCACAGTTTGACACTGCTGAGAGGTTTACAGTCATCGACAGATACAGCACAGAAACAAGCCTTCTGGCCCTTTACACTGCATTAATTCTGCTCTTTTTAAACTCTCACCGTATTCCCATCACTTTCTTCCCAGATTCTACCACGTGCCGAACACACCAGGAGAAATTTGCAGTGGCCATTTATCCTACCAAGTTGCACTTCTTTGGGATATGGGAGGAGGGAACCTGCATGCTTGCTGGGAGAAGGTGCAAACTCCTCACAATCAACGGCAGAGGTCAGGATCAAATCCTCACCCTGGTGCTGTGATGTGGGGGCTCTACTGACTTTTATAAATAATCTAATTATTTACCTCATTAGTGATCTGGTTGCCATGTCTCCCAGATTACCATAGGAATCTCAGAATGGATTTGATTTTTAGGATGGATCTATACTTGGCGGCAAAGTGAAAACAGAAGTGGTTTAAGAATTACAACAACTGTTTTTGATCTCTCTGTATCTGCAGTGAAGCTGTGCCATGCAAGCAGTAGCCACCAGGAGGCGTGCAAGAGACACAGGAGATGGCAGATGCTGCAATCTGAAGCAAGAAACGACTTGATAGAGGAATTCAGTCCATGAGGGGAAAGGGTTTGTCCTTTGGGGCCTAAACGCCGCTAGAGGACGTCAATTTCTAGAGGTGTACAGAGGAGAACATTCTGACCTGTCTGGCATGGGTGACCCTACCAAGAATCAAAGCACAAGGCCTTGACTCCAGCCAACATAGCTCTCTGGGTCATTGAGGCTTGGAAACCTCTAAGCTCCTTAGGCAAGGTTGTGGTCATCTTGGAGGCCCGTGTAGTTCGTGAACATTACCTCATGATACCTTTTTTTGTGCACTATTTATTTTTTATATAAGTTGCAGTAATTTGTCTTTGCACTGCACAGCTTTTGCAAGACAACAAATTTCATGTCATATAAACCTGATTCCGCAGAATGAAAGGAAGATTGTGAGTACCGATCTTCAGAATCAGAGCCAGGTTTAATAGCACTGGTATATGTTGAGAAATTTGCTGACTTTGTGGTAGCAGTACAATGGAATAATAATAATAGAAAAAAAACACGAATTGCAGTAAATATATATATATATATATATACAATATTTACATTAAATAAGTAGTGCACAATTAGAAATAAAGAAGTAGTGAGGTAGTGTTCATGGATTCAATGCCTATTCCTGAATTGTTGAGTGTGTGCTTTCAGGCTTCTGTACCTGCTTCCTGATGCTGGCAATGAGGACAAAGCATGACCTGGGTGATGGGGTCCTTAATGATGGATTCTGCCTTGAAGATGTATGGAGGCCAGTGGCCATGATGGAGCTGATTAAGTTTACAATTCTCAGCAGCTTATTTCGATCCTGTGCAGTAGTTTCCCCTCTCCCCCCGCCCATACCAGACGGTGATACAACCAGTTAGAATGCTCCTCCCCCCCCCCCCCCCCCGGTACATCTGTAGAAATTTGCCAGTGTCTCAAACTGCGGTTGATTTTTAAACAAAGTTGATGGTGGTCCCTTGCTTTGAACCTGGCTGACAGTGCTGGCAGTGTAAAGGTTTAACTGAGCTCCGACAGTGGATTTGGTTCACTCTAGTAACTCGTTTGTCCAAAGGGGCTTCGGTTCCATGGGGGGGGGGTGGAGAAATGGTAAAGAATGCAACTGAGCTGTGAGAGCCCTTTAAATTTCAATGGCACAACGTGTAAGCTTAGACAGAGGGAGCCCAATAACAGATTTGGACATTGTTCATACCAGCACACATTGCTGCCTTCAGGGAAATGTGAAGCAAATAAAACGAGAAAGCAGTGGTGATAATATTATCAGCTTTGTTGCAACAACACCCATGGCTGAATGCTGTGGGTCCCCTGAAGGTGTTGAAAGAGAATTCCGAGGGGTTTTAAAATGACAATCCTTTTCCATGGTCAGTCGCACTGGCTGATCTTCCATTACGTTTCCTCCTTTCAAGTCAAGGGATAGTCTTATGTGTTTTGCACGGGGACCCACAGCAATCACTTTTACAGGTATAGACTATTTAAATAAAGGTACAGTGATGAAACACAATACCAGAGACAGAAGGAAATAAGAGAATGCCGCAGTTCTTGCCAGGAACCATAAATCTGCCTTTCTGCCTCAACAGTTAATGAAATTGCTGGAAGATAGATTAACCCTTTCATTAATGACAGGGCAGCATTCTGCAATATCCTTTGCTTCACTCTGAAAGCATGTGGTGGGCTCAAGACAGACTGCTGTGATTGGTGTCTGCACTCTGCAGTGCGTTGACATCAGTGCTGTTAAGGAGACACTCGACCCACTGCTTTTGTGTTGACCTTTTGCTACACTGATTCAGGAAACTTACCCTATTAACCTATTTCTTCACCCCTGCCCCTGTTCCTCAGCACATCATTGGAACCAGCCTCCCAAACTCTGTCTACACTTCTCATAGCCTCAGTAAAGCAGCCAGTATAATCAAAGACCCCACCCATCCTCTCCCATTGGACAGAGGAACATAAGGCTATAAGACATAGGAGCAACTTTAGGCCATTCAGCCCATCAAGTTGTTCTGCATGTATCACTTGTGCTGTTATTGTACCTGCCTTAACCACTTCCTCTGGCAGCTTGATCCACACACCCACTACCCTCTGGGCCCCTTTAAACCTTTCACTCGTCACCTTAAACCTTTGCCATCAAATCCAGGGAAAGAAAAACAATACCTGTTCACCTATCACAATAGCCTGCCTCTCCTCCATGGACTCCCTCTGTACTCTTGCTACCCCAAGAAAGCAGCCAGCATTATCAAAGGCCGCACTCACCGCAGGCTTTCTCTCTTCTCCCTTCTCCCATCAGGCAGAAGGTACTAAAGCTTGAGGCCACGTACCACCAGGCTCAAGGACAGCTTCCTTCCCACTGTTATCAGACTCTTGAACTGTAAGATGGACTCTTGGTCTGACAATCTACTTCATTTGAACTAATACTTCCTCAGGACTTGCACCAACAGGTTCAAGAACAGTTACTATCCCTCAACCATCAGGCTCTGGATTAGAAGGGAATAACTACACCCACTTACCCCATCACTGCAACGTTCCTACAACCGATAATCTCACTTTAAGGGCTCCTTATCTCATGTTCTGGTTATTTAGTGCTCTTCATTGATATTTGCATTTGCACAGTGTGTTCTTTTCTGCACTCTAGCTGACCTTTCATTGATCCAGTTATAGTTACTATTCTATAGACTTGCTGAGTATGACCACAAGAGAATGGATCTCAGGGTTTTATGTGGTGACATATAAGTACTCTGGTAATAAAATTTACTTTGAACTTTGAACACCACACCCAACAATCCTGCAGCTTCTACTTCATCCACTCTAAAGTAACCCCATTGTAAAAGCAGAGGAAGATGTTCACCAGTGGCCTTGAGCACGAACTCCTGGTGGCACAGGTTAACAGCCCTCAGAAAGCCCCAGGCTGAATGGGCCTGGGAACATGCAATCCATGCAGATGCTGGGTTTTCAACTGTGTTGAGCAGAACAAAATGGACTTCAACTTGAGTCCAGAGTGGCCAAAAGTGGATATAGTCATAGAGTTGTAGAGCACTACAGCACAAAAGCAGGCCCTTCAGCCCATCTAGTCTGCCGAGCTGGTCTTCATCTAGGCAGAAGACTAGTCACCACTCCTCCTGCATCCGGTCCATAGTCCTCCATATCCCTCTCATCTATGAACCTCTCCAAACTTCTCCTAAATGTTACATAGAACATACAACAGTATAGCACAGAAAAGGCCACTTAGCCCAGAATATTGTGCCAATCCTTTAACCTACTCCAATATCTTTCTAATGCTTCCCTCCCACATAGCCCTCCATTTCTCATGTCCCTATCTAAGAGTTTCTTAAGTGTCTCTAATGTATCTACCTTTACCACCACCCATCCCCTTTTACCCAACACTTCCTTGGTAAAAAAAAAATGACCTCTGACATCCCTCCTACACTTTCTTCCAATCACCTTAAAATTATGCCTTCTGGTATTAGCCATTTCTGACCTGGGGAAACAATGGTGCTGGCTGTCCACTCTACCTGACTCTCTTATACACTTAAACAGTCTTATCATTCAGATAAATGGCTTCATCAACCCCTTGATGGCATCTCACAGATAAGTCCACCTCATGGCTCTTACGATCATTGCGTCATTGTGTAAAATCTAATACCTGTCTCCACCTCTCTTTTCTTCATGATAGATGGACCATACAAATGCATGTTTAAAGTAAGCCTGGGCTAACGGGCTCATGAAGAGCCGGCTCAGAGGAGATCTAAACTGGAGCTGGGACATTCGGCAGTCGTAAGGTCAAGCAGAAGGGAAGCGGACGTTTCAACCCAGCTCGACCATGTTGAGCAAGGTGCTACAGCAGCCGGTCCCATTTGTCTGTATTTGGCACATATCCCTCTAAACCAGAAGTTCCCAGCTTCCTTTTTAATGCCATGGACACCTACCGTTGACAGGAAGGTGACAGTAACCATGCATTACAACAATGGTGTGCGGAAGAGCAGCACAAGAGGTATCTGATAAAGGGGCCACCAGTGTAAATCAGCCATGTGGCAAAGAAGACTTGATGGGCCAAATGGCTCAATTCTGTTCCTATGTCTTATGCTCTTAATTCATAATTCACAATTCTTAGGCCTAAAGATATGAGTGTAGAGAGAATCTTGCAAAGGGGGGTGTACTTGAGCCCAGCTTAAGTAATTAAATTAATTAATGTGATTATAGTGCTTTATGTTTGGATATCATTTACAGGCATATTAAAAACAATATTTCTCTGAAATAATTGATTTTTGAACATTGCTTAATTTTGACATCTTTATTTGTTAAAAGCTAGCTGCTTTTGTGCCATAGATGTCATAAAAACTGAAATAGTGGTGTTTGAGATTACATCGGCTTTTTCTCTGGTGCATTTTCGGATTTCCAATTTACAAGCAGTCACTCAGTTCCTCAAAACACCAGCAGGGGAAGCATGGAGACAGAAGAGACTGAGAGGGACATGACTTTCATCCCAGGAGTGTGCATGTGATTGAAGCCACATTTCCAAAGTACACACACATTGAGGGTGTTCCTGTTATTGCCCTTCCTGTTCAGGGTAGATTGCTTGGCCGTTTCTGCTTGGACCCATATTATGTTGGACTTAGTCATCTATGGCTTAGCCTTGGCAAACCAGGTGGGGTTTCTTTTGCAATCTAGTCACACAGAGCCAATGTCCACCACTAATAACAATCCTCCAAGCTCTTCTTTCCACTCACAGCTCAAAAAGAGACAGAGAGAGAGAAAGAAAAGTACTCTGAGTGACTCTGGGTCTTGTATCTAAGGCCAGATGTTCTGGCCCTAGCAGAGATTGATTTTTGATTGGTAAGGGTGTTAAGGTTTACAGGGAGCAGGTGGGAGAATAGGTTTAGATAAAAGATCATCCATGAGTGAATGATAAGATAGTCCATGGGCTGAATGGCCTAATTCTGCATCTATATATCTAATGGTCCTAGCCCACCCTAAGATCAACCGAACCCTTTTCTCCCACTTAGCCCTCCATTTTGCTTTCGTCCATATGTCTCTCTAACAATCTCTTAAATGTCCCTGAGATATCTGACTCTACCACTACCCTTGGCAACTGCCATGCATTTCTGTGTAACAAAAGCTACTGCTGACATCCCCCCCCCCCACCCATAATTTCCTTCAATTATTAAAGAATACCACTCTGGGATAGGTTTGTTGATAATGAATTTACTTTGAACTTTTTAACCCTGTTCCAACTTCTGGTCAGACTGTACGGATCGGCTGAAGGACTTTCCAGGTTCCTCTGGAGCTGCTGGCATTCATCTCCCATTTCCTTAGGTCACAAAGTTAGGAAACAAAGCCTTATTATTGTAATCTCGCGATTAAAAGGAGAAAGGCACCGGAGAGATCAAATTATGTGGAACAAAATGATTGGAATGCTTTTCGTTAGTGCATCTTACATTCGACAAAACATCCAGCGGAAAACGTAGAGAAAAGAAAAGTCCACAACTAATCCTGCGAGTGAGCGGGTGTCGCGCGCAGAGGTGTGGTCTGCTCACCTGGAGGGATGAAAGCAGTCTGTTGGTGCAGCTGCATGTTTGCAAGGGCTTGTTGATATTGGAAAACACCAGCATTAAACATTGTCGTGGCACCATTGGCTTTTTCTAGTGTAGGTCTCTTTGGTAGTGGGGGAAGGACACCAGGAGGAAGGCCCTGCGAATGACAGGCGAAGGAGTGTACAAAAAAAAGAGATGAGGAGGAGGTAAAAAGGGACAAACAGAAGGGGGTAAAAAACATAATCAGTATCAAGTGAACATTTCTTTTTTGTTTTTAGCCATTTAGCAAGCAAGCAACATGGAGGCATTTACCTGCAACAAGACAACAAAAGGACACAGAAACGATTATGTACAGCAAGCATTAACCCAGTAAATTAATTTATTAGCGAAATAAACAGGAAATCCAAGTAACTGCACTTTATGCAACTACACACCACTGAGCAAGCAGTAAGTGAGACTGAATCAAAATAGTTTGCACTGCCAACTCCATGGCGATCAACATTAAAAGCAGGTGTTTACCAACATCTTTAAGAGTAATTACTAAAAGGAACACCGACAAAACAAAGACGAGCCTGTTCTTCATAAACCCACCCACTATCCCATAAATAAAATTTTAAAAACTTGCCATGCAGAGCATGCAGGTATCACACACTGACCAACAAACATTTACACATTACATTTTCAAAATTAAAAAATAAAAGCCATGCCAATCATATCAGTATTGAATTATTATGAATATATAGAATTAACAACCTCCCCCCCATGTTATGCTGTAGGGGCATTCCCATTGGTGATGAGCTGAGTGTGGTATGTCAGTTATCTCCACTATAGATTCCTGAATTGCATCTTCTGGGCAATTTGCTTGCAAATTGCCCAAGATACTAAAAATTTTAGGCATTTCGAAATTTGCATGAATTTGTTCATGTTCATTTGTCTTTGTAGTATTCAGAGCCAATGGTGCCACAGTCAATTTATCACCGCCCTATGATGCTTACAACAAAAAAAGCAAATACTAGTACTCATTTTTATTTTGCTTTTGATTTATGTTGTAACTCGTAACCCTATTAATGCTACATGCCAAGCTAAAAGGTGAAAGGTCATAGTACCAGGTCAAAGGTTGCCTCGAGGGGTCGCTTCAGTGATTTGACAGCCGACTGAGTCTTAATTAGCAGGCAGCGAGCACATGATGGCAATGGGCCAATGGGGTTCAAGCGCATTAACATAAACAGCAAGCAGAGGTGCATCATGGGGGCAGCAGTGCATTGAGGGGAGGTGAGGAAAAAAACAAATAAAAAAAAACAAATCATCGGAATGCCATATACAACAAATAACAAGACTAGGCATGCACAATAAAGGCACTACGGAGTAGTTACTGTGAGACTAAGGACTGTTACACATGTATAGTAGGAGTTAATCACAAAGGAAACCAATATTTCACTTAACTAAGCAAGATGGCATCCTTCTCCTGCACCCATTAGTACTCATTCTCTTACTCTCAAAGAAGCCCCCTTGCCTTGCACCCATTGGCACCTTTTCCTGCACCCACTGGTGCCCCTTCCCTGTGCCCATAGGCACCTCTTTCCTGCAACCATCAGTACCCCTTTCCTGTACCCACATCTGCTCCTTCTCTTGCACCAGTGGTGCCCAAGCTGTTTGGGCAGCGTCTGCACACTCCAGTGTGGCACCAGCATTCCCCTTCCCGTACCGCACGCCCGGGCAGAGAAGCCTGTCCTTGGCTAGGCGCGGGCTCACGGGAGTTGTGTGTTTGGGGGGGGGGGGGTGGAATGCACGCCTTCGGGGCTGGGTTCTGGTGAAGCCAGTTCCACAAGTCCCAGGAGTGGTGGGAGGGTGGTGCGTTGGCTGCCGTAGGGTGCACACAGGTCCTGGATGGATCACAGACAGAAGCTGGAAATCTTCAGCATCATTAACCCTCACCCTACCACCCACAACTTGGGAGGGGGAGAGAGAAACTGCACCAGGAGGTTTTTAGTGTGGGCCAGGGCACAATTAATATCCACATGTAAAGTCATAAACAGTAACAACGGTGAGAGAGGTAGCCTATAGCAAAAGAACAAGTCTTCCAAGCAGGTACAGGCCTTCACATATCTAGTTTTGAGAAGAAGGACGCAAACGATAACATTTTTAATAACCTAGGAAATGGGACAGCAAATCATATTGCTGACTGTCCCTCTTTCACCAGATTAAGGGGGGGGGGGTGGAAACGAGAACGGTGGCGGCAGAATTTAGCAATGGCAACTCTGCAGTGCCAGCCCGCCAGTTTGGAGAGCGCTAGTCACTCACCATAGCGGCTGCGGTTGCTGCGGCCTGGGCGGCAGCAGCTTGGTTGACTTGGTGCTGTGCTGCCTTTATCTTGGCCTGCAGGTGGGCAGGGGGATGGAAGTACTTGCACTTCTCCCGGGAGCACCGGCCCTTGATGTAATCCATGCACACGGTGACGGTGTTGTCATTGGTGTCCACCATGGCGATGTCCGCTGGGTGGGCAAAGCGACAGTCGTTCTCGCCCCTCGTGCAGTTGCCGCGCTGGAACTCCCTGCAGACCTGCGGTGAAGAAGTGAACACTTCAACCTTCATGCCACCCGTCGCTTTAGCGCCGCAGCCTGCTCTCCCGCTCTCGCGTGACCTCCTGCAGGAGCTTGCGGAATGACAGCTCATCTCCCGTCTGCCCAAGGTGCACTGTAGGAAAGCATCCTATCAGGATGTGTCCTGGCCTAGTATGGCAATGGCCCTCTGCCTGGGACCAGAGGAAGTGGTGGAGCTTTGCGAATCCAGTCATGCAAACCAGTCTCCCTCCACTAGCTCCACTTCCAACTACCTCGGGAGAACATCAGGCATAATCAGGACCCCTCCCTCCCTTCCAGGTCACTCTCCCTTCTCCAATCTCCCGTGTGGCCGAAGATACAAAGGCTTGAAGGATTGCACCATGTCACAGAGAATGGGGTGATACATCTGGGTAGTGTGCACACCAAAGATTCACTCTACCTCAGTACTTATGGGAATAATAAATCAATACTGCTCTGGGACTTCAAACTTAACAACTTCAGATAACCACCCATTCCTGTTTGAGTCAGAATGGATCAATTTTATTACAAGGTCATCTACCTCAGGTTTTATTTGCTAGGTATATCCAGTATTTTCTTGCATTTCAGAGTTCTGGCAAAGATTTGATTCTCACAATTCCACCAAGTTCTCTCTCTCTGCCATCCTCATTTCCTCTCCTCCAGACAGTAAAGCTTTGACTAATGGTGTGACCAATGGTTAAATGTGTCATCTGGATTCACTCTGTCTCCTGCCTAACCTGCCCAGTGCTTCAGTTTATATGTCAGATTTCCAGCATCTACATGTTCTTAGCTTTTGGACATTTGACCTTTCCCTCGTTTCATTCCTCTACGCTGTTCTCTTTGAGTAACAAATCTACAAGGCATTGTTGAGACCACTTACGGGGCAATGCCTTCAGTTTCAATCTCATTCTTTACGCACGAGCATTCATGGATTCATTTCTGGGATGTTTGTGGGGAAGAAAATTGAGCAGTGTGTGATAACGCCCCACTTGGGCTTTGGAAGATTAAATGATGACTTAACATGTAAGATCATGTTGGAATCAAGAAGATGTACAATGAGTGATGCTTCCACCAACAGGGGAATTTAGATCTGGTGTCATTGTGTCAAGATGAGTTGGATAGTCATTTAAAATAGGGAATTAAGATGTTATCTTGGAAAGGGTCACAAGTCTTCTCCAGAGATGTATGAAGGGAAAGTCAGTAATTTAAGGCAGAGACAGGCAGGATTTTTTGTTAATGGAGGTGTTGATGGTTATGGGGTACAGGCAGGAAAGTGGGCCCCTCTTGGATATTCTCAATAAGTAAAAGCAGAAAGATTATTGAAGGTAGATAGGGACGTGGAGTTAGACTAACAACCAATCAGATGTGATCTTATGAAACATCAGAACAGGTTTGGCCTATATTTGCTCTCGTTTCTCCTGTGAGCAAAACTGAATAAACTCAAACTCCAGATTTTGGCCAGCTTTTGTTCATTACAGGAAGAGCCCTCTCCACCACTGAGAACATATACAAGGTGTGCTGCCACAAGAAAGCATCATCCATCAACACAGTAACAGGCCCTTTCCAGATACAACACAGTAACAGGCCTTTCCCAAATACAACACAGTAACAGGCCTTTCCCAGATACAACACAATAACAGGCCTTTCCCAGATACAACACAATAACAGGCCCTTTCCAGATACAACACAGTAACAGGCCTTTCCCAAATACAACACAGTAACAGGCCTTTCCCAGATACAACACAATAACAGGCCCTTTCCAGATGCAACACAGTAACAGGCCCTTTCCAGATACAACACAGTAACAGGCCCTTTCCAGATACAACACAGTAACAGGCCCTTTCCAGATACAACACAGTAACAGGCCTTTCCCAAATACAACACAGTAACAGGCCTTTCCCAGATACAACACAATAACAGGCCTTTCCCAGATACAACACAATAACAGGCCCTTTCCAGATGCAACACAGTAACAGGCCTTTCCCAGATACAACACAGTAACAGGCCCTTTCCAGATGCAACACAGTAACAGGCCTTTCCCAGATACAACACAGTAACAGGCCCTTTCCAGATACAACACAGTAACAGGCCTTTCCCAGATACAACACAATAACAGACCATTTCCCAGATACAACACAGTAACAGGCCATTCCCAGATACAACACAGTAACAGGCCCTTTCCAGATGCAACACAGTAACAGGCCCTTTCCAGATACAACACAGTAACAGGCCTTTCCCAGATACAACACAGTAACAGGCCTTTCCCAGATACAACACAGTAACAGGCCCTTTCCAGATACAACACAGTAACAGGTTTTTCCCAGATACAACATAGTTACAGGTCCTTTCCAGATACAACACAGTAACAGGCCTTTCCCAGAACAATACAGTAACAGGCCTTTCCCAGATACAACACAGTAACAGGCCCTTTCCAGATACAACACAATAACAGGCCCTTTCCAGATGCAACACAGTAACAGGCCCTTTCCAGATGCAACACCATAACAGGTATTTCCCAGATACAACACAGTAACAGGCCCTTTCCAGATACAACACAGTAACAGGCCTTTCCCAGATACAACACAGTAACAGGCCCTTTCCAGATACAACACAGTAACAGGTTTTTCCCCAGATATATCATAGTAACAGGCCCTTTCCAGATGCAACACAGTAACAGGCCTTTCCCAGATACAACACAGTAACAGGCCCTTTCCAGATACAACACAGTAACAGGCCTTTCCCAGATAGAACACAGTACAGGCCTTTCCCAGATATAATACAGTAACAGGCCCTTTCCAGATACAACACAGTAACAGGCCTTTCCCAGAACAATACAGTAACAGGCCCTTTCCAGATAGAACACAGTAACAGGCTTTTCCCAAATACAACACAGTAACAGGCCCTTCCCAGATACAACACAATACCAGGCCCTTTCCAGATGCAACACAGTAACAGGCCTTTCCCAGATACAACACAGTAACAGGCCCTTTCCAGATACAACACAATAACAGGCCCTTTCCAGATGCAACACAGTAACAGGCCTTTCCCAGATACAACACAGTAACAGGCCCTTTCCAGATGCAACACAGTAACAGGCCCTTTCCAGATGCAACACAGTAACAGGCCTTTCCCAGATACAACACAGTAACAGGCCCTTTCCAGATACAACACAGTAACAGGTATTTCCCAGATATATCATAGTAACAGGCCCTTTCCAGATACAACACAGTAACAGGTATTTCCCAGATATATCATAGTAACAGGCCCTTTCCAGATACAACACAGTAACAGGCCTTTCCCAGATACAACACAGTAACAGGCCCTTTCCAGATACAACACAGTAACAGGTATTTCCCAGATATATCATAGTAACAGGCCCTTTCCAGATACAACACAGTAACAGGCCTTTCCCAGATACAAAACAGTAAAAGGCCCTTTCCAGATACAACACAGTAACAGGCTTTTCCCAGATACAACATAGTAACAGGCCTTTCCCAGATACAACACAGTAACAGGCCTTTCCCACCCAAACAAGCCTGCATTATTAACCCATATGTCTTTGGAATGTGGGAGGCAACTGGAGCTAAGTGGAGTATGGAGAAACTCCTTACCGCAGTGGCGGAAATTGATTCCCAGACCCTGGCCTTGCAATAGCGTTATGCTAACTGCTATGCCACCATGCAGCCCCTTCTGAGGTTCAAGAGAAGGTGCAAAAGGTAGAACTGCGGAGTAACAAGGGAACATTGGCAGGCCGGTGTCTCGAGGTAAATAGACACTGAACTTCTGTCTTGATGGTAGATTTACAAATGGGTCTGATGGATTCAGAGGAAATACAAGAACCCACAGAGGCTTGAACCTGGAATACTAATGTTCTGCTCAGTGTTCTGGGCATGCTACATTGGTGCTGGACACTTGAGGGATGCCCCTAGCACATCTTCCTGAGTGTTGGTTGTTAATATAATCAGCTCATTTGACTGTGCGTTTCAATGTGGTTGTGAAAAGTGAAACTGAATCTGCTGGAGGACCAGAGTGGACCTTGCAGCATCTATGGGAGACAGAATCTGTTGACATTTCAGGTCAAGATGATGATATTTCCTTTCCTCACACAGAAGCTGCTCAATCCCTTGATCTCTTCCAGTGGCTTGTTTGGTGTCAATAGGTACAGAAAATGGTTCAGCTTATCCGGGATATACAACACCAAAGGTCATAAACATGACCTTTTCACAGATAATAGGAAAAGTGAATTCAGAATAAACCACTTTATAGAACATAGAACAACACAACACAGAAACAGACCCTTTAAATTAAAACAATTAAATTAATAATTAAATGGCCAATAAACTAATCTCTTCTGCTAACACAACATCCATAATCTTCGATTTTCCTCACATTCAAGTGCCTATCTCAACATTTCCTAATGTTTCTGACTCTACCACCACCCCAGGCAGCCCATTCCAGGCATCCACCACTCTCTGTGTAAAAAGTTTACCCCTCATATGTCCTTTGAAAGTGCCTTCTCTCATCTTAAATGCATGCCCCCTGGCTTTAGACATTTCAACCTTGGCAAAAAGACACTGTCTGTTTACTTGATCTGTGCTTCTCATTAACCTTATAAACCTCTATCAGATCTCCCATCAGCCTCTGCCGCTGCAGACAAAACAACTGAAGATTGTCCAACCTCCTGTAATAGCACAAGCCTTCCAATCCAGACAACACCCTGGTAAACCTCTTCAGCACCCTCTCCAAAATCTTGACATCCTTCCCATAATTGTACGCAATCCGCCAGATACAAATTAACAAGAGCTTTATAAAGCTGCAACGTAACTCCCTGACCTTTGAACTCAATGCCTTGCCCTGGTAGATCAATGTCAGCAAGCCATATCACAAACACGAGGATCTCTGCAGTTGCCAGAAGTCCAAAATGACACATACAAAATGCTGGAGCAACTCAGCAGCAACCAGGGAAATAAAGAGTCGATGTTTGAGGCCAAGACTATTCTTCAGGACTGGAAGTGAGGCGGAAGACAATAGAATAAAGAAGCAAGGAAGAAGAAGGAGGACCACTGGAAGGTGTGCCTTCTTAACCACCCTATCAATCTGTGTTTCCACTTTTAGGGAGCGACAAACATGGACCCCAAGATCCCTCTGTTCATCAAACCCTTAAATCAGAGAATGCTAGGAATGTGACACTCGCTATCACAAGGACTTAAGGTGAAGCTCTCAAAGTAAGTAGACGAGGGTCAAAATAACAGAAGGTTTTGTAGCGAGGGTGAGATTGAGAAGAGAAGAACACAAATACCATCACTGGTCACAGACACCAAGTGACTTATCTCATACAGTACTGTGAAAAGTCTTGGGTGATTTTATATATATATATAGAGAGAGGGAGAGAGAGAGAGAGAGAGAGAGAGAGAGACAGAGAGAGAGAGAGAAAGAGAGAACGTGCACTTGGGTGGCTAAGACTTTTGCACAGTACTGTAGTAATTTTATGTACTGCACTGTATTTCTGCTGCTGCAAAAAAAACCCACATTTCATGACATACTGTAAGTGAGTCATGATAAATCTGATTCTGACATGGGTCTCTATTATGGACCGAGAGTGGAAGGGGGAGGGAGAGGGGAGTCATGGTTGGGAAAAGGGGAAGGGAGTGGGGGGCTGCAGGAAGTACCAGAGAGACATTCTGTAATGATCAATAAACCAATGGTTTGGAATTAAATGACCTTGCCTGGTATCTCATGCCTGGGTGTGTCTGCACTGTCGCCAGCCACTGAATCTGGCAATCCTCAGCCACCTGTCTCACAGCCGTGCTGTGGCGTTTCACACTCACCATTCCCAACATCCTTTGCTCCCATCCGGTTTACAAACTCGCTCTCCACTCCATGTTAACAAATACACTACTGTGCAAAAGTCTTCGGCACCCTGGCTATATCGATGTGCACCAAACTGTACATACAAACATGCCAAATAGTAGACTATCTGGCTCCAGTACTTATTCTATCATTTAGTAGGACTGTTGACCATAATCTCATTCCACTTTCTCATTTATCACTTGTAACAGCCTCACAACAGAAGGATGTCACCTCAGAACAGAGTTGAGGAGGAATTTCTCTAGCCAGAGAGTGGTGAATCTGGAATTCATTGCCACACATAGCTGTGGAGGCCAATTCAATCCTGAGGAAGGGTCTCAGCCCGAAACGTTGGATGCTGCCTGACCTGCTGAGTTCTTCCAGCATTGTGTACGTATTCTTCAATTCAGTTGGGTATATTTAAGACATGTTCTTGATTAGTAAAGGTGTCAAAGGTCACAGGGAGATCAGGAGACTAGGACTGAGAAGGATAATACATCATGTATTGATCATGTGGATAGTCAGAGGCTTTCCCCCAGGGCAGAAGTGGCTAACACGAGAGGGCACGGTTTTAAGGGGCTCGGAAGTAGGTACAGAGGAGATGTCAGGGGTAAGTTTTTTATGCAGAGAGTGGCGAGTGCGTGGAATGGGCTGCCGGTGGAGGAGGACACAAAAGGGTCTTTTAAGAGACTCCTGGATGGCCACATGGAGCTTAGAAAAATAGAGGTCTATGGGTAAAGCCTAGGTAGTTCTAAGGTAGGGACATGTTCAGCACAGCTTTGTGGGCCGAAGGGCCTGTATTGTGCTGTATGTTTTCTATGTTCCTATGTTTCTATCAGCCATGATTGAATGCTGGAACAGACCCGATGGGCCAAATAGTTTAATTCTACTCCTACACCTTATATGTACCACCTGTATGTGGTAAATTTTTCACCCTTCACTTATCAGGAATCTCTGCTTTACAATCCTCGATTATACTCCTTTTTTGGCCTTTGAAGATGCATGTTCCTACGAGCCACAACACCCATAGGGAGAAAAATGATTCAATTCAATCTTAAATGAGGGATTCCCTTATTTTTAAACAGTGACCCTTAGTTCTAGATTCACTCACAAGAGGAAACATTCTCACAAAACTTTGGGATCTTATATGTTTTAATCAAGGAAATCTTCTAAACTCTCCAGACAGACTCCAACCAACAGCAGTTAAATTTTAACTAAGTTATGAAATAGTCTAGGAAGGTGATTGTTTGTCGGAAAGGTGATTCACTGCCATCTTCCCCAGACAATGATAAGGAAAAGCGGTTGACCTTTCCAATGACACTTACATGAATAAATAAAAGAATTCTCAAGATACAAACAATCTTTATGCATAGCCAACTCCAACATTCTTTCAGATTCCTGGATTTATTATGGATTACTCAGTTAGGAATCTTAAACAGGCAACTCCTCCAACAAAGAGTCTCATCCATTAACTACAAGGGGAAACTTGAGTGTATGTTGATCACCATTTTACACTCGGTGACAAAGGCTGAGTGGCCACTTTATTAGGTACACCTGTACACCTACAAATGTCTAATCAGCCAATCATGTGGCAGCAACTCAATGCATAAAAGTATGCAGACATGGTCAAGATGTTCAGTTGCTGTTCAGACTAAACATCAGAATGGGGAAGAAATGTGACCTGAGTGATTTTGACCGTGGAATGATTGTTGGTGCCAGATGGGGTGGTTTGAGTATCACAGAAACTGCTGATCTCCTGGGGTTTTCACGCACAACAGTCTCTAGAGTTTACAGAGAATGGTGTGAAAAACAAAACAAAAAGAAACAACATCCAGTGAGCAGCAGTTCTGCGGGCAAAAGTGCCTTGTTAATGAGAGGTCAGAGGAGAATGGCCAGACTTAGTGACAGGAAGCTGGTAGTAATCCAGATACCCACGTATCACCTGTACCTAATAAAGTGTCCACTAAAAGCACATGGATAAATAAGGATCCTCCAAGACCCAATCAGTCTTGATGCAGGGCCAACACCGATGCTCTGTTTGGAATCCTGGATTTACACAGGACTGCACAATCAGGAATCTTAAACAGGTAACTTCTTCAACAAGGAATCTCATCCATTTAACTACAAGGGAGAAAGTTGAGTTTATATTGCTCACCATTTACAAGATTATTAGATATAGGAGCAGAATTAGGCCATTTGGCTCATTGAGTCTGCTCCGCCATTTCATCTTGGCTGATCTATTTCCCTCTCAGCCCCAGTCTCCTGCCTTCTCCCCATATCCCTTCTTGCCCTGACCAATCAAGAATCTGCTGACCTCTTCTTTAAGTATACACAAGGACCTGGCCTCCGTAGCCTCTGTGGCAACGAATTCCACAGAACTTAAAGGAGTCCCAACAGACAAATTCAGAAGAAAATATTCTCCCTCTCAAGGATAAGAGTACATCTGGTGATACAAATGCTTTTGAAAGTCAAACATGCTCTTCTGCCAGTAATGAAGATTGTTGCCAAATGAATAATCTGTTTACAACTAAATGATTTTTCCTTAAATAAAATTCAGGATTAGCTGACTTATTTGGAATGTCTTTGAGTGGAGCTGATTGGACAAGGTTGGATGTCTTTTACAAGCTGATAAAACTTGTTTATATTCCACATCCCTCACCTGTCCTTGTTCCTACAAGTTACTCCTTTAAAGCCTCCTTTACCAAGATCTCATTTACCTGTCCTAGTCTCTAAACAAACCTGGAGTGCCATGGTAGTGTAATGGTTAGTGCCACGCTGTTTCAACCTGTGGGGTCGGAGATCAGAGTTCAATTCCAATGCTGTCTGCAAGGAGTTTGTACTGTACGTTCTCCCCTTGAGCACATGGTTTCCTCCAAGGTTCCTACCAGTTAGTAGATAAATTAGTCATTGTAGATTGTCCTGTGATCAGGCTAGGATTAAGTAAGTGGGTTGCTGGGCATTGTGGCTCATTGGGTCAAAAGGACCCGTTCTGCGTGGTATCTCTAAATAGAAAACAAAGTGTCCCCTTCTGTTACTCTGTGCTATATTTTTGTTTGATAATAGCTCTTGTAAATTGTCTTGAGGCATTTTTATGTGAAATGTCCAATACAAATGCAAGTTGTTAGCATAGTTAATTTCTTGACTTTCTCCTCATTGTGCAGTTCCAGAAGCCTTTCTCCTCATAAAACTGCCTTATACACCGAGGAAACTTAATTCTATCATAGAGCAAATTCAATGACAATATTAAAAATACTTTGGACCTTTACCTACGTTAAATTGTCATAGTGGCATAGAGCACTGCAGCACAGAAACAGGCCATTCAGCCCATCTACTCCATGCCAAACTATAAATCTGCCTAGTCCCATTGACCTCTTCCTGGATCATAGCTCCCCCCATACCCTTCCCATCTACGTACTTATCCAAATTCCTCTTAAATGTTGAAATCTTTTCATAACCATGATTGTTCTTGGCAAGTTTTTCTACAGAAGTGGTTTGTCATTGGCTCCTTCTGGACAGTGTCTTTACAAGATGGGTGACCCCAGCCATTATCAATACTCCTCATAAGTTGTCTGCCTGGCGTCAGTGGCCGCATAACCAGAACTTGTCACATGCACCAGCTGCGCATATGACCATCCACCACCTGCTCCCATGGCTTCACGTGACCCTATTTGGGGACTACATAGGGTGACCTGTAGGCTAGCAGAGGGAAGGTACACCTTACACCTTCTTTGGTAGAGATGTATCTCCACCTCGCCTCTTCTCTTGAGCAGGGAACTCAAATGATGGGTATTTGAATGTATTCATCTTTCCAGCCAATCAAAAGAAGTTAAATTCCCATTGGCATTAATTCTTTTTCTTTTTAGAATATATGGACTGGAATATAAAAGCATAATTCGTATTAGAATGTAAAAGCAAGGATATAATACTGAGGCCTTATAAGGTACTGGTCAGTCTGTACTTGGAGTATTGTGAGCAGTTTTAGGCTCCTGACATAAGAAAAGATGTGCTGGCATTGCAGAGGGTCCGGAGAACGTTTATTAGGATGATCCTGAGAACAGAAAGATTATCTATGATGAGTGCTTGATGGCTCTGGGCTTGTACTCACTGGAGTTTAGAAGAATGAAAGGGGAATCTTACCGAAACCTATCAAATATTGAAAGGCCTAGATAGAATGGATGTGGAGAGAATGTTTCCTATAGTGAGGAAGTCTTGGACCAGTGGGGGAAATCTCAGAAGGATGGCCATTTAGAACAGAGATTAGAAAGATCCTCTTTAGCCAGAGGACGGTGAATCTATGTTACTCATTGCTACAGACAGCTGTGGAGGCCGACAATAGGGTATATCTGAAGTGGATGTTGTTAGATTCTTGATTAAAAAAGGTGTCAAAGGATATGGGGAGAAGGCAGAAGAATGGTATTGAGGGGAATAATAAATCAGCCGTTATTGAATAGTGGGGCAGACTCGACGGGCCAAATGGCCTAATTCTGCTCCTATGTTTTATGGTCTTATGGTCTTTTTTTCTCCATCTTCATGCTCTGCACTCACGTTAAATGTTCTTATATAGTATGAATTGAGTTTCGGGTTAGTTGCTGCTTGCATGCCATCTGTCTGGACACAGAGATCAAGTTCTCCAGGAGATATACCATTAGGCTGTGGATATGATCACATTTCACTGTCCTGTTTGCAATTAATCACTTCTGATGATGGCTACTTAATCAGGCAATCTTAACCAGTTAAGGCTGTTATGAGTTTGATAGATATATTAATACGACTGGTTGTCAAGTAAGATGCAGATGCAGAGGAAGATGCAGACTGTTAAACAAGGTAGGTATCGGTCATCTACAATCCTGTGACCAACTCATCAAGCTTTCAACTATTTCCTTGCAACCTTCGCCACTCGGTAGTGTAGCGGTTTATTGAAATTGCTGTACAGTACCAGCGACCAGGGGTTCAATTCCCATCACTGTCTATAAGGAGTTTGAATGCTGTTCCCATGATTTCCTCCAGGTACTCCAGTTTCCTCTTACTTTTCAAAGGTGTTCAGTTAGAGTTATTGAGTTGTGGACAGGCTATGTGGGTGCTGTAACCATGGTGACACTTGTGAGCTGCCCCTGTCAGAATCCTCAGACTGTGTTGCGTAACAAATCAGTTCACTGTATGTTTTGATATACGTGTGACAAATAAAGCTAATTGTATTCTTAACTCAATCAAATATTTCCATTGAATATTAATACAGCACAAGACCTCTAAACCAGGCAGCACCTTGGCAAACCTCTTCTGCATCGTCTCCTTAACCTTCTCATCCTTCTTAAAAGAGAGCAACCTAGAGAATTGAATGCAATATTCCAGAAGCAGCCTACCAGTGTTTAGACTGAGCAGAAAGCCAATATCTTTTTCCCAGGGTTGAAATATCTAATACAATATGTTGAAATTGTATAAGATGTTGCTGAGGACCTATTTGGAGTATTGTGTGCAGTTCTGGCACCTACCTACAGAAAACATGTCAATAAGACTGAAAGGGTCCAGAGAAAATTTACAAGGATGTTACTTGCATTTGAGGATCTGAGTTATAGGGGAAGATTGACTCTGGAACTTCATTTTCTGGAGCGTGGGAGAATGAGTGGAAATTTGATAAAGTTATAAAAAAATTACGAGGGGTAGTGATAGGCGTATGGATGAGGTTGGGTGAGACCAGAACTAGAGGTCATGGGTTAAGGGTGAAAGGTGAAATGTTTAAGGGGAACATGAGGGGAACTTCTTTACTCAAAGGGTGGAGAGAGTGTGGAATGAGCTGCCAGCAGAAATGATGGCATTTTCAACATCTAAGGAGAAATTTGGATAGGTACATCTTATGGTCCACGTCCAGTGGTCTCTCAGAGCTGTAATCCTAGCTGGCCTTTGTTAGTTAGAGGATTGAATGCAAGAGCCACAATGTAATGTTACAGCTCTATAAAATCTGGTTAGATATCACATTCAGTATTGTGTCACCTCGCAAAAGGAAGGATGTGGAAGCTTCAGAGTGTGTGCAGAGGAGATCTAACAGGACGTTGCCTGGATGAGGGAGCATGTCTTATGAGGAAAGGCTGAGTGAGCTAGAGCTCTTACTCTTTGAAGCAAAGGA
The DNA here is from genome assembly GCF_030144855.1 of Hypanus sabinus. Classification (NCBI taxonomy): domain Eukaryota; kingdom Metazoa; phylum Chordata; class Chondrichthyes; order Myliobatiformes; family Dasyatidae; genus Hypanus; species Hypanus sabinus. The sequence goes on from NC_082707.1 coordinate 18,603,814, forward strand.
GGATGGGAGGTAACTTGACAGAGATGCATAAGATAACAAAGACATAGATCGAGTGCCAAAGACGTTTCCCGGGGTGAAATGGCTAACACGAGACATAATTTAAGGTGATTAGAATAAAATATGATGTGATTTCAGAGGTAGGTTTCTACACAGAGTGCAGGGGGTGCATGAAATACTTTGACAAGGATAGTGCTAGAAGCAGATATGTTAGGGTCACTTATGAGGTTCTTAGGAATGCACATGGATGAAAGAAAAATGGAGGGCCACGTGGAAAGGAAAGGCTAGATTGATCTTGAAGTTGATTAAGGTTCAGCACAACGTTGTGGGCCATTGGCCTTTACTGTGGTGTACTGCTCTATGTCCTATCTTTTATTCCTGGACTTCCCAGCCTGGCGTTAGACTGCTACAACAACTGCCTCTTACTCAAAGTCAGCAAGGCCAAGGAGCTCTTTACTGACTTCAGGAGGGGGCATCAGAGGTGGAGAGAGTCAGGAACTTTAAATTCCTCGGTGTTGTAATTTCAGAAAACCTGTTCTGGGCCCAGGTTGAAGACAGCACAGCATGTCTCTACTTCCTTAGGAGCTTGCAGAGATTCAGCATGATGTCTAAGACTCCGACAAACCTTTATAGGTGTGCAGTAGGGAGAATATTGACTGGCTGCATTACAGCCTGGTATGGAAACACCAATGCCCTTGAATGGAAAATCCTACAAGAAGTGGTGGATATGGCCCAGTCCATCACAGTTAAAGCCCTCCACACCATTGACCATCTAAATGGAGTGCTGCTGCAGGAAAGCAGCATCCATCGTCAAGGACCCACACCATCCAGGACATACTCTCTTCTCACTGCTGCCACCAGAAGAAGGTACAGGAGCCTCAGGACTCACACCAGCAACTTCAGGAACAGTTATTACCTCTCAACCATCAGACTATTGAACCGATGGAGAATAACAATTTCACCTATAGACTCATCTGCAAGGACTCTTCATCTCATGTTCTCAACATTTATTGCTTACTTATTATCATTATGTTTCTTTTTGTATCTGCACAGTTTGTTGTACATCTAATTGATGCAGTCGTTCATTGATAACTGATAATAAATTTACTTCCAGCTTTGCCTGTGGAGTCACCACTAAGTATGTATCAGCAGGGGGAGAAAGAGGAACGGTGTGACATTAGCAGACGTGGGTGCAGGTTGTGGGGCTGTACTGAAACTTCCCAGGTTGGTCACCTGTTGTCAGCAGAGGGGCTGGCATGATTTACTCCCGGTTTGGGAAAACCTGTTGCCTGGCTGTCATTCTGTGGCCCTTTAAGCTCCTATTATGTCGGTACAGATGGGAATAGGTGTTGTGCAAGTAACAATGTCAACCAGCACATGTCTGACACCAGTGAAATGTCAGACACATTACTGGAACTGTACAGTCAAGTTCACATTGGCCAAAGTTCCATTCAGAAAGAATATCCAGCACAATTAACTCCGGAGCAAAAGAGGTTTTTTTGAATGAAAATTTTAAAAATTAGCTCTATTTATCGCATGTACATATCTCGAAACATACAGTCGAATATGTTGTTTGCGACTACAACCAACACAGTTCAAGGATGGGCTGGAGGGAGCCCACAAGTGTCACCATTGCTTCTAGCACCAACACAGCATGCCTAGAAATTGCTAACCATAACCAGTATGTCATTGGAATGCAGGAGGAGACTGGGAAATCCAGAGGAAACCCACATGGTCACAGGGAGAACATACAAATTCCTTATACACAGTGGTGGGAATTGAACACAGATCGTCTGATTGCTGGTGCTGTAAAGTATTGTGCTAACCATTACGCTACTGTGCCACCTCCTTTATAGAAATAAAGAGCTGTATAGAACAGAAATAGGCTATTCAGCTCATCTTCTCCATACTGACCATGACACCTATTTTCACTACTCCCATTTCCCAACAGTAGACAAATACCCATCTACATATTTTCTGTCAAGGTACACCCAAACACTTTAGTAATTGTATCTGTCTCTACCAGCACCTCTGGCAGCTCATTCCAAACACCCACAACCCCCAGTGTGGAAAAGAGAAGAGGACATGTCTTGCGTGGTGGGATCCATCATGATGAACGCCGCCTTTTGAAGATGTCTTTGATGGTGGAGAGGCTTGTGGCAATGATGCAGCTGGTTGAATTTACAACTTTCTGCAGCTTCCCCCTCCCCCCAAATCAGAACACTCTCAACGCAATCTGTAGAAACCTGCTTGAGTCTTTGGTGACATACCAAATCTCTTCAAAGAGGTCGCTTTCATTTATCCATGGAGTCCTGGCTAACTAAAGAAATAGATAACCTGGTTGCTGTAGCAGTAATATTCATGGGATACCCTGTGTGTAATTTGACTTCTGTGTTTTCTATTTGACTACAATTCAGAAATATTTAATTTGCAGGAAGTACACTATGTTACTGTAAAAGATGTTTTGAAAATCTGAATCTTTCCATATTTGTAACATAAGGCAGTCATCTGAATACTTTGGCTAGACCGGGAGTTTTCACTATGGGCTAGAACTTCCAATTCTGGAATGAAGAATCCTTCCTTTCCTTGCAACTTGCAAGGAACACAGGTCCCTGGAACAAGACTTCCCAGAATCTGGCACAAATTGGTCAAGGAAGACCACAAATATGGACAGTATGGGAACACAAAAGACCACAATGCAGCAGGGAGCATTCATCTGAAGTTGATATTAATATTATCCATTAATATTATCTCCCTTTCCTCCACCTCCTCCTCCTTCCCTCATGAAAAAGCTGCCAGCCCTCTTATGACCTCACCCATTTCTCAATCTGTTTCCTGAAGTACCTTAACTCTTTCCTGGCAGTTTGGTACCAAACACCTAATGGCCACACCAAAGAAGCCATAGGACCATAAGACAGAGGAGCAGAACTAGACCATTCAGCCCATTGATTCTGCTCTGCTCTTTGATCATGCCTGATTTATTTTCCATCTTAACCCCATTCTCATACCACCTCCCTGTACCCGTTGATGCTCTTACTAATCAAGAGCCCACTAACCTCCTCATTTAATTTACCTAACGACTTGGCCTCCATGGACATCTGTGTTTAAAGTTTAAAGTAAAAATTTTCACCACATAAACCCTGAGATTCATTTTCCTGTGGGTATATTCAGCAAATCTATAGAATAGTAACTATAATAGGATTCAACGAAAGATCTGTGGCAATGAATTCCACAGATTTATCACCTCTGGCGAAAGATATTCCTCATTTCTGTTCTAAAGAGACATCCCAGTATTCTGAAGTTATCCCCTCTGGATCAAGACTCTCCCACTGTTGGAAACATCTTCTCCCTATCTTCTCTATGTAGGATTTTCAATATTCGGTAGGTTTCAATGAGACTCCCCAGTCTTTCATCTAATCTCCAGTGAGTATAGGCACAGAGCCATCAACCACTTCTAGAAGGGCACTGAATGTAGGAGTTATCAGTCAGGGCATTGAGTCTAAGAGACAGGAAGTCATGTTGTATAAAACTCTGGTTAGGCCGCATCTAGAGAATTACATTTAATTCTGGTCACACCATTATAGGAAAGATGGTGGAAAAGGTGCAGAAATGGTTTAGCTGGATTAGAGGGGTTCAGGGAAGGTTGGACAAACCAGGGTGTTTTATCTTGGAGTTTTGGAGGCTGAGGGGAGAGCTGATGGAGCTTTATAAAATTATGACAGTCAAAGGAATCATTTTCCCAAGTTAACAGTGTCAACTAATGAAAGGTATAGCTCTTTAAGGCAAGAGAGGGAACACTTAAGGGATATGTGTGAGGCATGTTGGAGATACGTCTCTACCAAAGGAGGTGTAAGGCGCTCCTTCCCTCCAGTAGCCTGACTGTTACCCTTGGGCAAGGGTGCTTAGCTCCCCCGATCAGGGTCGCGTGGAGCCACGGGAGCAGGTAGTGGAAGGTCGTATGAGCAGCCAGTGCATATCACGAGTCCTGGTTATGCGACCACTGATGCCAGTCTCAGAAGAGTATTGATAATGGCTGGGGTCACCCATCTTGTAAAGACACTGCCCAGAAGAAGGCAATAGCAAATCACTTCTGTAGAAAAATTTGCCGGGAACAATCATGGTCATGGAAAGACCACGATCATCTACGTCGTACAACACAGCACGCAATGACGATGATGATGAAGTGTGAAGCTAGTTTTTTTACACAGAGATTGGTGGGTGCCTGGAACGTGCTCCTAGGATTGGTGATGGTTGCTGATGCAATAGAGGTATTCAACAGGCACATGGATATGCAGAGAATGCAGGGATATGGACCAAATGCAGGCTGGTTTAGTTGTTTAATTATTACTAAACTAATCTAGGTTTAGTTAAATTGACATCATGGTCAGCACAAATGTTGTGGGCTGAAGGGTCTGTTCTAGTGTTGCACTGTTCTCTCCATAAGCTTTGTCATGGGCACAAGGTTCCCCACCATGTTCAAAAGAAAGCATCCACCATTAAACACCCTCACTCTCTGGGATATGTCTCTTATCACGACCATTTGGGAGGAGGTACAAGAGCCTAAAGGCCCACATTCAACAATGTACGAATAGCTTCTTCCCCTCTGCCATCAAGTTCCTGAATGATTCCAGAATCCAGAATCACTACCTCACCATTCCTCTTTGTCACTACTATTTATCTTTTGCTATTGTAGCTTATAGTCACTTTTATGTCTTGTGCTGTCCTGCTGCCACCAAACAACGAATTTCGTGACGTACATCAGTGATAGTAAACCTGATTCTGATTCTGAATCTGCAGGACTAGCATTTCCATACCAAGGCACAACTGCAGAGTTCAACAGTTTGCAGGTGTCTTGTTAGCCGCACAACATCACTGGACTCCTCGTGGAATCCCACAGTATTTCCAATCACCTCGAGAAAAGAATCCCACTGCAAAACTTACACCTATTACTGTGAGTTCCTCCCCATTGATTTCAATGCAGAAGGATGCTGGTGTGGGACTAAGGGAAATATTATTAATTTCTGAGTTATATTTTATTCTTTGCATTTATTTGAATTTCTTTCTACATGTCTTACCTATTAGAACATATGGAATAGGAGCAGGGTTAGGCCACCTGACCCATCATGCCTGCTCTGCCATTCAATAAGATCATGGCTGATCTGGCCATGAACTCAATTCCACCTACCTCCTTTTTCTCGTAACTCTTAATTCCCCTAATATGCAAAAATCTATCCAACTGTGCCTGAGATATATTTAATGAGGTAGCCTCTACATCTTCCCTAGCCAGAGAATTCCACAGATTTATTACTCTCTGGGAAAAGCAGTTTCTACGTGTTTCCATCCTAAATTTTAAGGACACATTCCTTGGTTCTAGTCTCACTATCAGTGGAAGCAACTTTTCTGCTTCTATGTCATTTAACCCTTTCATATTTATATATGTTTTATTATCTTTAAATATTTAACACTATTTTCAATTTTTAAGTTATTTTAAATTAGGTTTGGTTCTGGATGGTTATATATATTAAAAAAAATTATTTTTGCCAGCTAACTGAGAGAACTATTAATTTTGGAGAGAGAGAGCAGACAGCAAGTACTGGAATCTAGAAGAATGACCAATCAGCTGGAGGAACTCAATAGGTCAGGCAGCATACTGCAATAATTTTATATATTGCCTCAAAAATAAAAAACAAATTTCATTACATACTCTGTGATGATACGCCTGATTCTGACATGGGTCACTGATGTGGGCTGACAGTGGGAAGGGGGCAGGGAGAGGGGAGGAAGCGGGAAGCACCAGAGAAACGTTTTATAATGATCAAGAAAACCAATTGTTTGGAATCAAATGACCTTGCGAGCTGTCTCAATGTTGCATGTATCTGTCCCCATTCCACCTCTCCACATCCTGGCATTCCTCTCTTCTACCTCTCCCATGGCATTCCACGCTCACCATTCCCAACATCCTTTTCTCCCACCAGATTTACAAACTTGCTGTCTGCTCCACATTGACAATTAGGCACTATATATATATACACACGCACACACATTATATATATATATGTGTGTGTGTGTGTGTGTGTGTGTGTGTGCCTAAGACTTTTGCACTATATTTTAAGTGCATGCAGGACAGGAAAAGCAACCAGCAGAGGAGTGTGTGAGTGATGAACAGACTGAGTGGGTGGGGATGGTGGAAAGAGGTCCCAGTAGAGGAGTGTGTGAGTGATGAACAGACTGAGTGGGTAGGGTGGGGGGGAAAGAGGTCCCAGTAGAGGAGTGTGTGAGTGATGAACAGACTGAGTGGGTAGGGTGGGGGGGAAAGAGGTCCCAGTAGAGGAGTGTGTGAGTGATGAACAGACTGAGTGGGTAGGGTGGGGGGGAAAGAGGTCCCAGTAGAGGAGTGTGTGAGTGATGAACAGACTGAGTGGGTGGGGATGGTGGAAAGAGGTCCCAGTAGAGGAGTGTGTGAGTGATGAACAGACTGAGTGGGTGGGGATGGTGGAAAGAGGTCCCAGTAGAGGACCATATTTGGAACACTGTGAGCAGTTCTCGGCCCTTCATCTCAGAAAGGCCTTGCTGGCATTGGAGAGTGTACAGAGGAGGTTCACAGTAGTGATCCCAGAACTGAAAGGGTTAATTGTTATAAGTATTTGTTGATTCCGAGCCCGTACTCGGGATAGATCAGAAGAATGAGTGGGGATCTCGTTGAAACTATCAGATAGAGTGGATGTGGAGAGCACATTTCCTTTAGTGGGTACTCTAGCACCAGAGGGCACAATCTCAGAATACAAGGAATTTCCTATAAAGGAGGAACCACTTTAGCCAGCGTGTGGTGAACCTGGGGAATTCATTGCCACAGGCGGTTATGAAGGTCAAATCATTGGGTATATTTAAAATGGAGGTTGATAATTTCCTGATTATTAGAAGTGTGTTGAGGAGGTTGATGAATCAACCGTGATGGAATGACAGAGCAGACTTGATGGGCTGAATGGCCTAATTCTGCTCCTATGTCTTACGGTCTAATGAAAAAGTATTTACCTGGAGAACCTCACATCAAGTTTGATTAGCTCCTCGGGTGATGGTGTAATATGGATCCCATTTGCACTTAGCCCCCTGGGGAAATTGTCATCTAGCTCCTTTGCATTGCACAGAAACCTTTTATCCAGATTAATGAGTGCACAGAGAGGCCGCTTGAACAACTGAGTCACCATAACCACAGGAATATTGTGACCTACACCACATCCTTACGTACCATGAGCCCCAGGCATTGGATTGGAGTTATTAATAGTTGTCTGGAAATTAGACTTCCCTTTTTATGATGTTGTAATTAATGTCTGAAAATGCATTTGAATTCTCCCCAAAATTACTTTCACCCCTCCAAACATAATCCAGGGCTCTGAATGCTGCACTTCTGCTGATCTTTGCCACACGCCTCTGGAATCAGACTTGAACCTGACACCAACTGATTCAATATATTCAGTGGAGTAACAGTGTGTCGCAGCCACTTTGCTCTGCTGTCAGTGGTGTAGAGAGAAAGGGGGAGGGAAAAGCAGGGCATGGAAGAAGGGGAGAGAGAAAGGCATAGGGAGAGCGGGAGTGGGAAAGAGAGAGAGGAAGACAGAGGGAGAAGGAGAAAGGAGAGTGGGAGAGGGAAAGAGAGAGAGCGGAAGGGAGAAAGGGAGAGGGGAGAAAGGGGGAGAGAGAGAAATACAGAGGGGGAGGGAGAGTGGGAGAAAGATAGGAGATGAGAGAGAAGAGTGAGAGAGAGAGGGGAAGGAGGGGACAGAGGGAGGGAGAGGGGACAGAGGGGGAGAATGGAAGAGGGAGGTGGAGAGAGAGAGAGAGAGAGAGAGAGAGATCATTAGAATAGCACGATGGTGTTCTCTCTGTGCCCCTGTGGGTTTCCTTCAAGTGCTATCTTTTTCTCCCACATCCCAACAACATGAATGCCTGCAGGTGACTTGCCTAATGTAAACTACTTCTGGAGTAGAAAATTAGGATGTAGTGAGGGGTATCTGAGAGAGAATAGACCATAAAATACAGGAGCAGAATTAGGCCATTCAGCCCACTGAGTCTTCTCTGCCATTCAATTATGACTAATTTTTACATTTCATTTTCCTGCCTTCTTCCCATAACCCTCAACCCTTTACCAATCAAGAATATATTACCGTAATTTCTGCTAAATACACACAATGCCTTGACCTGCACAGGGGATCTGTCCTTAGCTCAGCTCTAATAAGATGGCCCTTTATTGCTCTCAGATCCCAGTCTCCTACTAAGGGGAACATCCTCTCCATGTCCACTCTATCCAGGCCTTTTGGTATCCAGTACATTTCAATGCATGGACCAAGTGGGCTCAAATTCCCCCTTCAGTGTTGTGAGGGGACATAAGGCTTTATTAGGCATTGATCAAACCACACTCAGAATATTGCGAACAGTTTTGGCCCCTTATCTAAGAAAGGATCTACCAGCATCGGGGAGGGTCCAGATGAAATTCACGGAAATTATTCTGGGAATGAAAGGGTTAACACAAGAGGAGCATTTGATAGTTGATATTTGATAGTTCTGGGATTGCATTTGCTGGAGTTTAGAGTAATAAGGCCTATCGTATATTGAAAGGCTTAGGTAGAGTGGATGTGGAGAGGATGTTTCCTGCAGTGGGGGAATCTAGGACCAGAGGGCACTACGTCAGAACATAAGGATGTCCTTTTGGAACAGAAATGAAATGAGGACAAAGTTCTTTAGCCAGAGGGTGATGAATCTGTGGAATTCATTGCTACAGATGGTTGTTGAGACCAAGTCATCTGATATATTTAAAACAGAGGTTAATAGTTTCTTAATTAGTAAGGGTGCCAAAGGTTACAGAGAGAAGGCAGGAGAATGGGGTTGAGAGGGATCATGATGGAAGGCAGAGCAGACTCGATGGGCCCAAAAGCCTAATTCTCCTCCCATGTCTTATGGTCTTATAACAGTCCGCTGCCAAGTGCAGTTTTACAATGCAGGCTGCTGAATTGTCTGTGAGTTAGATCCAGGTTGATGTGCAGATCAGAGTGAGATACTGATGACAGAGAGAAATCCTGCCATGAGTTTAGATGATGAGATGGCAGTGTTTACCAAATTACTGGTCACCTGGTGAACGGATATCGATAAATCTGGATTGCCACTGCATGTTTCATTCCTCAGTACCTGTAATCCAGCTGATAAAATGTATGGTGTAACTGATGTACTCCTGACCCGAGGGCAATTGTCGGGAGGAGAGAGTGAATGGTTTAAAATGTCATAAGGCAGCTGTTTCCTTTATACCCCACTGGCAATTCTTGTCTCAGGCTCCAGGGTGCCAGGGTTGTGGGTGGGGAGGGCAACACACCGTCTTCCACCCTGGATTATAGCACTGCAAAGGGGAGGGGAGATGGTGGTGCACGCCGATTTGTGTCAACTCCTATTTTTTGGGAAAACTGAAGGACAGGCTGTTTCATGAAGGCTCAAAGAGGAAGGTTTAAGCTTAGTGGAGACACTGGGGGACTGCAGATACTGGAAATCTGGAGCAACACACAAAATGCTGGAAGAACTCGTGGGGTCAGGCGGGACCTATGGAAGGAAGTGGACAGTTGATGTTTTGGGCTGACACCTTTTTATCAGCACAGGTTTAGGTTTTTTAAGGTTCATGTAATCTTTCTGTTAACATGTTGGGGTGGCATGGTAGCGTGGTGGTTAGCAAAATGCTTTACAGCATCAGCGACCCTGATTCAATTCCTGCTGCTGCCTGTAAGCAGTTCTCCCCGTGACCGCATGGGTTTCCTCCGGGCGCTCTGGCTTCCTCCCACAGTCCAAAGACGTATTTGTTCCAGTGTTGCTGGGTGGCATGACAGGAAGGGCTGGAAGGGCCTACTCCACACAGTATTTCAACAAATAAATAAATACGAGCTTTCATCCAGTCAGAGAATCCTACAGGCCTTTTGACGCACTAACAATGGTGTACTGGAGCAGACCAACATGAACAGCATTTCCAATGCGATAAAGCAACAACGACTCTGATAGATTGGTCATGTCATTCAGAAGCCTAACTCACATCTCCCCAAACAGATCCTTCACTCCCAGTTGAAGGTCGGTCAGCCAGCCCCTGGTGGGCAAAGGTAACCTCAAAACCAGCCTGAAGAAATCCAGCATGACATCTAAAAACTGGGAAGACATGGCACTCAGTAGATGCACCTGGAGGAAATCTGTTCAAGAGGGAGCTGCGTGACATGAGAGCGACCTCCACTACGTCACAGTGAACAAGCGATTGCAGCCAAAGGCCCCGACCACTGACCCACCAAAGGACAACTCCTGAGGAGAACATCATACTTGACTGGAGTGATCGCACAACTGCTACAGGCCATTTAATCATGGTTCTCTCTCAATTAACTGCACACTCCTCTGCTTTCTCCCTGAGCTCCTGCAAAACCTAGCAGCATCTATGGGAAAGAAAACAGTTGACGTTTCAGGCCCAGACCCTTCATGGTAGTCCTGATGAAGGGTCTCAGCCCGAAATGTCGACTATACTCTTTTCCATAGATGCTGCCAGGCCTGCTGAGTTCCTCCAGCACTTTGTGTGTGTGTGTGTGTGTGTGTGTGTGTGTGTGTGTGTGTGTGTGTGTGTGTGTGTGTGTGTGTGTGTGTGTGTGTGTGTGTGTGTGTGTGTTGCTTGGAATTCCAGCATCTACTGATTTTCTCTTGTTTGTCACTGGACCCCTACAAAACCTGCTTCCTCAAAATATATGAACATTTCTCTTTTTAACTCTGCTAAAACATTGTTTCTGGAAATGGACTGCAGAATTCAAAAAGCCAGTGCACAAGTGAGCAATTACCTCCCCACTCCTCTGGTCAACTTCCCCTTTTGTTTTTAACTCTTAGGAGTCAATAGAAACCAAGTGAAATACTTGTTGGTACAAACATTTGATTGCTAATTTAATTAATAGCTCCTGTACCTAATAAATTGGCTACAGAGCATATATCTGTGGTCTTCTGCTGCTGTAGCCCATCCACTTCGGGGTTTGAAATGTTGTGCATTCAGAGATGCTCTTCTGCACACCACTGTTGTAACACGTGGTTATTTGAGTTACTGTTGCTTTCCTGTCAGCTCGAGCTCCTCTAACCTCTCTCATCAACAAGGCATTTTCTCCCATGGAACTGCTGCTCACTGGATTTGTTTTTGTTTCTCGCACGATTCTCTTTAAACTAGAGACTGTTGTGTATGAAAATCCCAGGAGATCAACCATTTCTGAGATACTCAAACCACCCCGTCTGGATCAAAGTCACTCAGATCACATGTCTTCCCCATTCTGATGTTTGGTCTGAACAGCAACTGAACCTCTTGACCATGTCGGCATGCATTGAGTTGCTGCCACGTTATTGGCTGATTAGATATTTGCATTAATGAGCAGGTGTGCAGGTGTGCCCAATAAAGTGGCCATGGAGACTATATGAGATAGGTAGGCACGATCATTCTTCCAGAATCAGCATGTCAGATACGAGAGGGCATGCATTAATGTGAGAGGGGTTACGTTCAAAAGAGATGTGCCAGGCAAGCATCTCTTACACAGAAAGTAATGAGTGCTGGAGTGGTGGTGGTCTGACACGTTAGGTCTCATGGAATCCAAGGAGAGCTGGTGGACTCAGAAATGGCTGAGAGGTAGGAAGCTGAGGACGGCGGTTGATCAGTGACTAGTAGTGTGCTATAGTGTTGGGATTAATAATTATAATATAGTGTTGGGATTGTTACTTATAAATATAACTTGGATGCTCATGAATAAGCTGGATAAGCTTGTGGATGACACAAAATTATGTGTTACTGATGGTGAAGAAATTTATTTTCGATTACAAAGAAATCTCAATCAGTTCGGGAATTGGTCCCAGGAGTGGCATATGGGTTTCAATGTAAAGAAGCGTGAGGTGTTGCATTTCATAAACCAGAATAGGACCTATGCTATGAATGGTCTAATCTCCACCCACAACACCTCCAGAAGGGTCAGCAGAGTTTATATTTTTGAGGAGATTGAGGTGTGTAAGGCTCCCTGCCCCCCTTCTAACACTTTTCTACAGGAGAACCAACAGGGGTGTCCTGCCTGGCTGCATCGTTGTGTGGTACGGAAGCTGCAAGGCAGCAGACCGCAAGACCCTGTAGAGGAGAGTAAAAACCCCCAAGAGGATCTCTGGGATCTCCCTCCCTCCCCCGATTTGTGACATTTACCCGGAGCGTTGTATACGAAGGGCACGAAGCATTGTTGAGGATCCCCACCACCCATCCCACTACCATCTCACTACCGTCAGGAAGGAGGTACAGGAGCATCGAGACTCGGGCTGCCAGACTGGGTAACGGCTTCTTTCCTCAGGCTGTGAGACTAATGAATACCCTGCCACCACTGAGGTCTCGTCACTAGGACAGCGAGCTGTTTACTGTACTGTTTATTGTTTACTTGTGCTGTGATTTATCACATGTATTTTGAATTATATTTTATTCACTTATTTATAGCATAATGTTTTGGATGCCGTGCTGTGTGTGGTATATGTTGTGTGGGTGCACCGTGGTCCAGAGGAATGTTATTTTGTTTGGTTGTATATATGTACAGGCAGATGACATTGAATTGAAACTTGAACTTGAGAGGTAGGGCACTAGGGAGTGGAATGGAACAGAGGGACCCAGGAGTCCTTTGAGGATGGCACCACAGGTAATGAGGGAGGTGGGAAAGGTGTTTAGTAGTCTGGCCTTCATTAGACATGACACTGAGCACAGGAGTCGGGACATTGTGGTGCAGCGTATAAGATCTTCGTGAGGCTGCACTTGGAGTACTGTGTACAATTCCGGTCACCGTATTAGAGTAAAGACATTGATAAACAAGAAAGAGTACAGGAAAGATTTACAGGGATGTTGCCATCTAGAGGGACTAAATTATGGGACGAGGTTGGCCAGGCTAGGACTGGAGCACAAGAGAATGAGGGGGTGACCTTATGGAGATGATTAAAATTTTGAGAGGCTTAGATCAGTTCGATAGCAACAGTCTTTCTCCCCAGGGTAGGGGAGTCAAAATCTGGGGAGGGGGCACAGATTTAGGGTGAGAGGGGAAAGATTTATGTGACAAATTTCACAATATATGGCGATGATATTAAACCTGATTGTGATTCTGACCTGAGGGATAATGTTTTCAGGCAGGTTGTGGTACCAGAGATGGTGGTAGAGACAAGTACATTTCAAAAACACTTGGGTAGGTACATGGAGGAACAATTGTTGGAGAGATATGGGCAGAATGTGGGAACTAGCTGTGTGGGTACTGTGGACCAAAGGGCCTATTTCCATGCTCTATGATTCCACATCTCAGTCCTGTCCTGAAACTGTGAACCCTGGTTCCTTCTAGCCGAGTGTGAGCATCCTTCCTGCACACAGACTGTCAACCTTTGTCCAACTTTTGTACCAGGGCAGCAGCAGTGGGTGTGAAACATCTTCTCCTTTGCCTGGTCAGCTCAGGAAAGGCAATGGTTGCTGGGTTGGCCAGCAACATCCACTTCGTGTGTGGTGCTTGTGGGTGAGTCCTGGTGAGGAGTCTTGCTCTGAAACATCGACTTTTTAAAACTCCTGCAGCATTTTGTGTGTTTTGCCCAAGATTTCCAGCATCTGCAGAATCTTTTGCATTGTGTGTGTGTGTGTGTGTGTGTGTGTGTGTGTGTGTGTGTGTGTGTGTTTGTAAATGTTTTTGCGTCTGCGTTTGTGTGTGTGTGCTTGTGCATATTTGTGTGAGTGTATGTGTTGTATGTCTGTGTTTGTGTGTTTTTGTGTGTCTGTTTTAGTGTGTGTGGTTTTATGCGTGTGTAGTTGTGCGTATGTTTATGTGTGTCTGTTTTGTGTGTGTGTGTGTTTGTGTGTCTGTGTTTTTGTGTGTTTGTGTGTCTGTTTTTGTGTGTGTGTGTGTGTCAACATTTAATTTATTCTGCTTGTTGTCCTAAGTAATGCAGAGCGGAGGAGTGATCTTTCTTGCATTGTTAATTTGGTGATTAAACTGGCAGAAGGGTACCTGTTTAGCATAATCCTTCACACAATGAGTTTACAACACAGAACAATCCAGGAATAAGACCTTCAGCCCACCATGTCTGCACCCAATACAATGACAAATTGAACTAAATCTCCTGCCTACACACGATCTCTGTATTGTCGTATCTGCTTCTGCCGCCATTCCTGGCAGCCCATTCCAGGCTGAGCCAGTGTGGATACCAACTCCGAACTGATTCCTGAACCGATGAACTCGCCTTCAATGACTCTGCAACTCATGCTCTCCGTATTATTTAGCACTTATTTATTAATTATCATCATTTTGTTTCTTTTTGTATTTGCACTTTGTCCACCTTTGTGTGTGTTTTTTCTTTGATTCTATTGTCGTTCTTTGTATTTTCTGTGAATGCCCACAAGAAAATGATTCTCGGGATTGTATATGGTGACATTTATGTACTTTGATAATAAGTTTACTTTGAACTTTGGATTTTAAAGTGAGTGGGAGTAATTTCAAAGAAGATGTGAGGGGCAAGTTCTATTATGTGGAGACTGCTGGGTGCCTGTAGTGGTGGTAGAGGCAGATATACCAGGGACTTGTAAGAGATGTTTAGATAGGCACTTAGATGTGAGGAAAATGCAACAATATGGACATTACGTGGGCAGAAGAGGTTAGTTTAGTTGATCATTTGATTACTAATTTGTTTGGTTTGGCACAACATTGTGGGCCGAAGGGCCTGTCCTGTGCTCTACTCTTTTATGTTCTATGGTCCATGAGCTGATATTTGGTGTGGGCCAGTTTCAGGCCTATTACTCTTATACATTATTCCCACATGGGCCAGTGGCACTTCCTGAGGACATGAAAAGCAACATTGGTCAGACCACAAATTTCCTGAGAACGGATGGGGAACATGCAATAAGTGCTGAATTTGCCAGTGAAGCCCACATCCCAGGCATTCTCTCTTCTTCCCCTCCCATCAGGCAGAAGATGCAAAAGTCTGAAAGCATGCACCACTGGGTTCAACGACAACAACTATCCCGCTGTAATAAAACTATTGAATGGTTCCCTAGTACGATAAGATAGATCCTTGACCTCACAATTTACCTCATTATGGTCCATGCACCTTCATTGCCTGCCTGTCCCGCACACTCTCTGTAAGTGTAACACCTTGTTCCGCATTCTGTTGTTGTTTTCCTTTTGTACTTCCTCGATGTACCGATGCACTGAAACAATCGGTACAACTGACGTGCACTGTAACCCTAACATGTGACAATATTAAATTAAATCCAAAAAAACTGAGGAAGGGGTAGAAACAGGCTAATTAGCCCTTCAACTTTCAGCAAGACCAGTATTTAAAGAAGGAAACTGGCTTTATTTGTCATAAGTACTTGAAACATTGAAATGTACAGAGAAATGCGTTGTTTGCGTCAAATTAAATCAGTAAGGATTGTGCTGGAGGCGGCCCACAAATGTTGCCTTGTTACCGGCGCCAACAGAGAGGCATTAACATGTGTTTTACTATGTAGATACCATTTACTTCATGTGAGTAAGGAATTCGGTAGGGCTATAAAGAAAGCTTTTGCTATTTGGCCTTCGTAAATCAAAGCATTGAGTACAGAGATGGGATGTTATGTTGCAGCTGTGTAAGACATTGGTGAGGCCCAATTGGGAGTATTGTGTGCAGTTTTGGTCACCTACTTTTCAGAAAGATGGAAATAAGGCTGAAAGAGTGCAGAAAAAATTTACAAGGATGGTGCCTGGATTGGAGGGCCTGAGTTATAAGGAAAGATTGAATAGGTTAAGGCTTTATTCCTTGGAGGATAGAAGATTTAGGGGAGATTTGATAGAGGTATACTAAATTGTGAAAGGTATAGATAGGATAAATATAAGCAGGTTTTTACCCACTGAAGTTGGGTGGGACGAGTACTAGAGGTCATGGGTTAAGGGTGAAAAGTGAAAAGTTTAAGGGGAAGTGAGGGGAAACTTCATCACTCAGAAGGTCGTGAGAGTGTGGAATGAGTAGCCGGTGCAAGTGGTGCATGTGAGCTCAATTTCAATGTTTAAGAGAAGTTTTGAGAGGTACATAGATGGCATGGGTATGGAGACTTATGGTCCCAGTGAAGGTTGATGTGAGTAGGCAGTTTAAATGTTCTGGCATGGACTAGATGGGCTGAAGGGCCTGGTTCTGTGCTGTACTTTCCTATATTCTCTGAATATAGTAAACTAGTCTGAATCTGTATCCAAATCAACAATGGCTATCACATTTTTTTTCTCTATACACCTTCTTATAACCAATACTCTTTCATCTAAAAATCTATTGAGCTCTGTCTTGGATCAATGATCAATGATTGACATCCTCATGCTGCTGATGAAATACAAGAGGCAAACCAACGCAGAAAGCTTCCAGTCTCTCAGCTCCACCGAAGCTTCAGTCAGGATAATTGCCTTTTCCTGCTTATCATATTGCAGTCATTACATAATCCCCTCTCAGTGTAATTTCAAGGGAGTCAAAGCCGTCACAATGAGGTCTTCTAATCTCACCTCACCATTCAGAAAGAATTTCTCCTTGTGCCTCATGCAGGCATACTACAATGCCTCTGCACAGCCCTGGCCAATTCAGGTTTTTCTTCACAGTTGTGTGACACTTTAATTATTTAACAAATCCTCTTACAAAAGAGAGAGAGTGAGCAAGAGAGATATAACAGGGCATGTACTGCTGCTTTAGAACTTGGCTTTTAACACTGTATAAGGCACCAAACTGTTAATAGAATTTGTATCCGCTGATTGAAGGGCATTGTCTTTAACTATTGTTTAAGAAAGTCTGCAACTATGTGTCGCTAATTCTGACTGCCAAGCTTCAAGAGTCACTTTTATTTACCTTTAAAAAAATTTATTTGGAGATACACAGAGGAATAGGCCCTTCTACCCTTTTGAGTCCCACCACCCAGTATGTAACCCCTAACAACCTCGATTTAACCCTAACCTAATCATGAGACAATTTACAATGACCAGTTAACCTATCCAGTACATGTTTGGACCGTGGGAGGAAACTGAAGAACATGGAGAAAACCATACATTCCGGAGGAGAGTGTAGAGAGACTCCTTAAGGAGGATGCTGGGATTGAACTCTGAATTCTGACACCCTAAGCTGTAATGGTATTACGCTAACCACTACACTACTGCGGCGCCCAATTCAGCACACAGACAGACCCTTCAGCCCACACTTATCATGCTGACTATCAAGTAATGTCAATATCAAAAATCAGAGTAAACTCATTATCAAAATATGTGTATGTCACCATATACTACCCTGAGATTCATTGTCTTGCAGACTTTTAAAGGAAAATAAAGAGTTCTCATAGAATTTATACAGAACTACATATAAACAAAGATTGAGAAAAAACTATGTGCAAAAGAAGACGAATTGCACGAATCAAACCTAAATAAATAAATAATACTGAGAACATGAGTTGCCAAGTCTCTGAAAGTGAGCTGTAGGTTGTAGAATCAGTTCAGAGTTGAGGTAACATAAAGATATAAGAAATAGGAGCAGGAGTAGGTCATCTGGCCTGTTGAGCCTGCTCCACATTTAATAAGATCATGGCTTCACCTGGAAGAATACCTGAAGATTTCTCATAACGCCAAAAATAAAGAAGTTACAAAGTAACAGACCTGAACAAGGTCAATGTTGGAGAATGTGTGATAATATGTTGGCTGATCATTTTCATATTTTCTGGGAGTGTCCAAAGGTTTTGTCTTATTGGTTATTTGTGGCAACAGAGATAAGGGCAGTAATCAGCCCAGAGATTAATTTTGACTTTAACATTATTTGTTTGGGTAATGTACCAAATGGGCTCAAAAAGCATGAAAGATATTTGTTAAAAATGCTACTAGCAGCCAGTAAGAAAGCGATTACCAGGAAATGGCTAAGTAAAGTGTCTCCTACAGTCCTGGAATGAACAGAAATAGTTCAAGAAATTTATGTGATGGAATGATTGACTTTCACTCTGAGACATACGACTAAAATTTTTGAAAGATACAGGGAAAATTGGACATTTCATTTGACTTCTTCACTGTATATTTATTTGGTTTGAAGAACTTTGTTTTATTTCTTCCTATGAGGGAACCTGCAGAATGGACTTTAAAGTCATGGATCTTAAGGTCCCCTGAGAATTTGAAGGACAATTATGGACATAAGAGTTTGGTTAACCTTGATACAGCAATGTAACCCATTTCTCTATTCATTTTTTCTATTAAAAGATATGGATTTACTTCACCTATGATGACTCTGTCTGTCTGTTTGTTTTTATCCTGTTTGTTCTGTTATTGGCAAAACAATAAAAATAAAATTTAAAAAAAATAAGATCATGGCTAATCTGGCCATGGACTCATCTCCTCCTACCTGCCATTCCCCCATTACTTTAATTCCCCTGCTCTGCAAAAATCTATCCAACTTTGTCTAAATATATTTACTCAGGTAGTCTCCGCTGCTTCATTGGGCAGAGAATTCCACAGTTTCACCTCTCTCTGGTAAAGCAGTTCCTCCTCATCTCTGTCCCAAATCTACTCCCCCTAGTTCTAGACTCACTTATCAGTGGAAACAACTTTCCTGCCTCTATCTCATCTATCTCTTTCATATTTTAGATGTTTCCATAAGATCTCCTCTCATTCTTCTGAATTCCAGTGAGTACAGACCCAAGTGACTCAATCGCTCCTCATAGTCTAAACACCTCATCTCTGGACTCAACCTGGTGAACCTCCTCTGCACCTTCTCTAAAGCTGGTATATCCTTCCTCAAGTAAGGAAGCCAGAACTGCACACAGTACTCCAGGTGCAGTACCAGTACACCTGTACTGTTGCAGTATAACCTTCTTGCTCTTATATTCAATCCCTTTAGCATTGAAGGCCAACATTCCATTTGCCTTCTTGACAGCCCGCTGCACCTGCAAACCAACCTTTTGTGATTCATGGACAAGCACTCCCAAGTCTCTCTGCACAGCAGCACGCAGCAAATTTTTTACCATTTAAATAATAATCTGATCTTCCATTTTCCTTCCAAAGTGGATGACCTCGAATTTACCAACATTGTATTCCATCTGCCAGACCCTTGTCCACTCACTTAACCCAATTAACTGGGTTCCACTGTATCAAAAATGGAATTTACTGAAAAGCGTTGCGCTAACCAATACACTATCCTGCTGTCTCCTTCTCAGGTGAGTGACATTATCCAATTATCCATGGTACCATTTGCAGCAATCCAGTTCTATTTTCCCTATACCCCATTAACTCATTCCTCTTGCCTCCAGACTGGGGTTGAGGGAGGGGGTGTTTAACAGTGACCCTACAACCCACAGAGGAAATCAGAACAGTTGGGGGAACATGCACAGTCAGAGCAACAACGTGTAAGCTCCACTTAAAAGAAAATTAAACCTCGAACCTCTGCGCACTGTGTCACTACAGAATCAAGCCTGACAAGAATATGGTTTAACTGAGAATTTAGAGCACTATAGCACAGTAGTATGGGCCCTTCAGCCCATAATGTTATGTCCATCCTTTAACCTGCCCTAAGATCAATCAAACCCTTCCTTCCCATATAACCCTCCATTTTTCTATCATCCTTCTAAGAGTCTCTTAAATGCCCCTGATGTATCTGTCTTGACCAATACCCCTGTCATGGTGTTCCATGCACTTACCACTCTCTGTGTCAAAAACTTACCTCTGATATCCCCCCTTAGATTTTCATCCAATCACCTTAAAATGATACCTTTATGTATTAGCCATTTCTGTCTTGAGAAAAAGTCTCTGGCTGTCCACTCTTTCCATGCCTCTTATCATCTTGTGCACTTCCATCAAGTCACCTCTCATCCTCCTTCACTCCAAAGAGAAAAACCCTAGCTCACTCAGCCTCTCCTCGTAAGGCATACTCTCTGATCTCCTCTGCACCCTCCTATAATGAGGTGACCAGAACTGAACGCAGTATTCCAAGACTGAAGGATTGAGTAGAATTGCTGGTGTTATGGTTACAATAACTGTATATCGGAGATGGAAATTTGTCACCTATGATCTACATTTGCAAAGCACAAGCATGTTGAATTTGAGTACAGCTTCTTAAGTCAGTTGTAATAACGTCAGGACTGCATTGCTCATTCAATACACAACATTCAAGAGATAAGTAGATGGATGAGAGGGGTATGGAGGGCTATGGTCTGGGTGCAGTTTAAATGGTTCGGCATGGACCGGACGGGTTGAAGGGTTTGTTTCTGGGCTGTAGTTTTCTATGACCCCACATACAAATGGGTGGCACAGGAAGGCAGCGGTTAACATACTATTACATTGCCAGCGATTGGGGTTCAGTTCTGCCACTGACTGCAAGGAGTTCGTACGTTCTCCCTGTGACTGTATGGGTTCCCTCCAGATGCTCCAGTTTCCTCCCATGCTGAAAAGACATCTGAGTCAATTGGTGCCATGGGTGTAATTGGGTAGTGCGGGCTTGTTAGGTTGGAAGGACCAGATACTGTCCAGTATCTCTCAATAAAATAAGGAGGGGGAAGTTTCTATTCTTCCATACCTTTGAGTTACAAAATGGCAGAGCTTAGGAAGAGGTCATTTGGCCCACCGTGTCCTTGTCTGTACTTTGAAAGAGCTATCTCATCATGAAACAAATGTCCTTCCTCCTTAATATTGCAAGCTTTTCCATTTTAACCTAATTCGTCATTAAATCTGCTTCCACCAATCCTTTTTTAAAGATAATGATTAGATTAACTTGTCACATGTACCTCAAAACATTCAGTGAACTACATTGTTTGCATCAAACTAAATCAGCAAGGGGCCTGCCAGTGTCGCTGTACTTCTGCCTCCAACAGAGCATGCACACGATTTATTCTCTTAATCTTAATCGTATGTTTTTGGAATGTGGGAGGAAACCAGAGTACCCAGAGGAAATCCACGTGATCACTGGGAGAACGTACACATTCCTTAAAGACAACAGTGAGAATTCAACCATGACTGGTGATTTTTAGCTCTATGAATCAATTACGCTAACTGCTATGCTACCGTGCTGCCTTTCAGACATACCACCTCACAACCCGCCCCATGTCTTCTTCAGACGCACAGCTCACACCAGAACATTCGAGAGTTCAGATTGATCCCCGATACTCAGTACTATCCTTTCTGAAAATACCACGCATAAACTTTACCTGAGTCAAATTTACTTTGAAACCTTCAATGTGTGACTTTACCAAGAATCATTACTTGATAATTAATAGATTGAAGCCTTCATACTTTGAAAGCTTCAGAGCTGTTCATTACTAGAAATGCCAAACTGCTGGTTATCTGAGGGAAAGCCATCAACATTTTCTTTCCTCTCCCCACAGATGCTGCCTGGCTCACTGAGTACTTCCAGCTTTTTTATTTTTTATTTATGGTTGAATTTACTGTGAATCCCTGCAAGAAAATATATGATGAGATGTTGTATATGATGACATTTATATACTTTGATAATAATTGAACTTTAAACTTTGATTTGAGTAGTTTCCCCTTTCATTTTGCAAAGGACTTTTTCTAATTGTTGGCTGCTTGAAGTTTCTTTCTTCCAATGTTAACAGTGCCACAGAAGAGGCACTGATCAAATTGAAATAAAAACAGGGTATGCTGGGTATTCTCAGCAGGTCAGTCAGGGAGGATGAAAAACAGATCTGACCTGGAAATCCTAAACACAAGAGATTCTGCAGGTGCTGGAAATCCAGAGCCACACACACAAAATGCTGGAAGAACTCAGCAGGTCAGGCAGCATCTATAGAGAGCAATAAACAGTTGATGTTTCAGGCCTAGATCCTTCATCAGGACTGCAAAGAAAGGGGACAATGCCGGAATAAGAAGGTGGGGGAGGGGAAGGAGTACAAGCTAGAAGGTGATAAGTAAAGCCAGGTGAGTGGGGAGGCGGGGAATAAAATGAGAAGATGGTGTGGGTGATAGGTGGAAAAGTTAAAGGGCTGAAGAAGAAGGAATTTGATAGCATAGGAGGGTAGATAATGGGAAAAATGGAAGGAGGAGGAGCACCAGGGGGAGGTGATAGGCATTTGAGAAGAAGAGAAAAGGTAAGAGGGAAGCCAGAGTGGGGAATTGAAGAAGAAGGACAGGGAAGGGCGAAAAATTACTGGAAGTTAGATCAATCATTATCCATGGCATTAGGTTGGAGACTACTCAGACAGAATATGAGGTATTGCTCCTCCAACCTTAGAGTGGAGGAGGCCATGGGCCGGCATATCAGTAAGGAAGTGCAGATTGGAATTATATTCAGCAGGTCAGACAGCATCTGAGAACAGCGAAAAGCAAATTTTACCTGGAAAGCTTCTTCTGTCTCTCTTTCCACAGATGCTGCTTGAGTCACTGAATGGTTCCAGCTTTCTCTGTTTTTATCTCAGAACTGCAGCACCTGCAGTTTGTTGCTTTAGTTGATCGAGGTGCATTTTGTCTGGCATTTCCGGGGCAACTCAGTTCCACTCTTACCTTGGCTATAACATAATCAATTGGTCCTGAGGAGTGGCCCCAGAATTGAACTACCCATATTTGGTGACAAACAAGTTTAGTTGTAACCTCAACTGTTAGGAATGCTACAATTGTTGTACCGGTTTTTGGTTGGCGGGAACACTAGCATTGCCTTCCTTGATCCAGCTAAGGCAGCCCAAGCAGATTTCCAGCGCTAATGGATTGGCTGCAGCGATGTGAAATTGCAAAGCTCTGTGACAAGCAGGCTGTTGCACTGGGGCAGAGTGGCTGTTCAGGGCTGTAAAGCGCCTACGTTTCCCTCAGCGCGGCAAGAGGGAATGAGCACGCGGGCCATGGACTCACCTCCAGTCGATCGGTCCTCATCAGCTTCTGGGCAGCGGCCGCAGTGTGGACCGGAACAGCGTGGTTCCCCGTCACCAGCATCGGTGCACTGGGCAGAATCTCGGCTGGCACCAGGTTTGGGGAGACAGGTCCCAGGTATGGGTTGAAGGCTGTGGTGGGGTTAGTCGCTAGGCCTGTTGTGACGGAGAACACTGGCTGAAAGACAGAAAGGGTAGAGACAAGTGTTGAGCCAACAAGTCATTTTACATCCAAGTCTAGAACTTAGCCCCCAAATGTACCTGATGTGAGTTCATTGAATGTTGCCCAGCTGTTGTACATGTTCATCGGGCAACAGGAAGATTTAGGGCATTATTTAGGTTTGATCTAGAACACCAATCTAAACCAAATCCACTTTCTACACCTAAAGCAAAGCTGTTGAGGTCCAGGAGAGCATGCAGGGAATATTGACACAAAGGGATGGAGGG
Organism: Hypanus sabinus; assembly: GCF_030144855.1. NCBI lineage: Eukaryota > Metazoa > Chordata > Chondrichthyes > Myliobatiformes > Dasyatidae > Hypanus > Hypanus sabinus. The sequence continues at coordinate 18,627,137 of NC_082707.1, forward strand.
CTTCTCTCACATGGAGTGACTAGAGGATCCGGGTTTATTCCCATTACAGCTGGGAAGACTGAGGGTTTGTTGGACAGAGGTATTGAAAATTGTGAAGGATTTTGATGGCATCATTAAAGGGAAATGATTTCTAGTGGCAGTTGCGTGTGTAATCAGACCAGTTTTAGTGTGCAGGGTAAAATATTCAACGGGAGCAACGAGGGAGGAATTTTTTTTTACAGCACAATTACAGAAGGTGCTATGAGGAGAGGAGACAAGCCTGGGTTGCTTTCCCTGGAGCAGTGGAGGCTGTGGGAGGTTGAAGAATAAAGACCTTCTTTGGGTTAAAGGAACATGTATGTGTATGAGAGGAGGTGGTAAGGGAGGAACGGGGCTTCTTTTGCTGTTGTTGCTGAGCTCTGTGTTGCTCTGCTGAGCGTTGTAGACAGGCTCTGTGTGAAGAGATCTGCCGGCTGCCCCCAGCACACACTTGATGCAAATGACACACTTCACTGTGCGTCTCAATGTACATGTTATAAATAAACCTGAATCTTGAATCTGACACCCGTGGGTCAAAAGCAGAAGCAATGGAACCAGCTCCCAACAGGACAAGATGACACTATAGGTGAGGATAATGTGAATTGTTATGTAATGTGCACTTGTTTGGAGCATAAGACCCTAAGACATAGGAGCGGAATTAGGCTATTTGGCCCATTGAGTTTGCTCTGTCATTTCATCATGCCTGATTTATTATCTCTCTCAACCCCATTCTTCTGCCTTCTCCCCATAACCTATGTAACCCTTACTAGTAACGTACAAATCCACCTCTGCCTTAAATATACCCAATGACTTGGCCATTGAAGATTCTTGGTTATGACATGAACACATTGGCACTAGTTTAAAACAATGCAATTACATAATTCTCAAGGAACAACTTACATGCCTTTCCCATTGCTATTACTATCTGCACTCTGAAACATTAATGACATATCTAATTTATTTCATCTGCAACTAATCCCCTTCCAAAGATTTACCCTCTCCCTATATCTTGCCTGACATTGCAGTGACAGATTATATGGAACATCCCTTCAAGAAGATGATGCCATTGCTTTAAAATCCCTTAAACTCACACCAAGAAATGCTTATAACCAACTTGCTGTGTTATCTGCCCTTTGTGTTGCAGCAAAGGTGCAAAATTTACCCATTTATCAGAATCTGAATCACGTTTAATATCACTGATATATGCAATGAAATTTGTTTTTTTGTTTTTGCAGCAGAAGTAATATATATATATAAATATATATATTATATTGTGTATTTCATATAAATATACATTATCATTATGTGTCATGTTGTATGACATGGGTGATCATGGTCTTTCCATAACTGTAATTGTTCTTGGCAAATTTTTCTACAGAAGTGGTTTGCCATTGCCTTTTTCTGGGCAGTGTCTTTACAAGATGGGTGACCCCAGCCATTATCAATACTCTTCAGAGACTGGCATCAGTGGTCGCATAACCAGGACTCGTGATATGCACCGGCTGCTCATACGACCTTCCACTACCTGCTCCCATGGCTCCACGCGACCCTGATCGACAGGGGGGCGAGGGGATGGCTACACCGGGCCCAAAGGTAACCGACAGGCTAGCGGAGTGAAGGAGTGCCTTACATCTCCTTTGGTAGGGATCTTTCTCCATCCCTCCACATATAAAGATGGCAATTGAGTTAGTCTGCCATCAAACAAACAGAGGATACAGATCAGATTACAGCACAGATGCTTTGAGTATCAGCGCGGCAGTGTTCTTAACTACCCCTACCTGGCTAATGGACAGCTCCACACATTATTTTTCTGATCAGCATCACAGTTGACATCTTTTCACCAGTGCCCCCCTTCCCTTCATTTGTTCAGTTTTCAGATGCCACACATACTAGTGTGTTACAATTGGGGAAGGGCAAGCAAGAGGGGAACAGAAGGAAATAGAATTGGGGTAGGCCACTCAGCCCCTCAAGTCTGTCCCAGCATTCAACATGATCTACTCAGGCAGATCCACCTCTGCTTCAATTCCTCTTCTGTGCCAGCTCTGCATAACCCTCATCTCCTTGGTCTTACATGTATTTATCAGCTCCACTTTAGAGATATCCAGTGATGTGACCTCTACCACAATGGGGGCAGAGAATTCAAGAGATTTACGACCCTCTACACATTTCTATGCACTTCAGTTCGAAGAGACCAGGCCCTTATTTTGTAGTTATGATTCCTTATTTGTAATTCTCCCATGAGTGAAAACATCTCAGCAGTTACACTGTTGGGTTTCCTCAGCATCTCATGTGTTGGAATAACGTCACCATCATTCTTCTGAACTCCAAGGAGCTGAGGAGTTTCAAAATTTAACCCATTTCAGTAATACTCTGGACTCTGAGGGCACAGTTTCTACAAATGCCTTTTGTTTACAGCCCAGACTGTGGGCCATTCTGCCAAGTTATTGGTATTGGTTTTGTATTGTCACATGTACCAAGATAGCTAGATCAGCACACACAAAACGGTGGAGGCAGCATCTACGCAGATGAACAAAGAGGCGACGTTTCGGGCTGAGACCCTTCACCATGACCTGCTGAGTTCCTCCAGCAATTTGTGTTCTTTGAATTAACCAACACAAATCTAATCATTACTTCAGCATAGGAACATTTTGATGGCTTTGAATTAAAATGACTTCTTGTGTTCTGTGTTTTTCTTTTAAAACTGTGTAGAATTAATGTTTATATTTTCCTTGTGAATGCTGATTATCTGACTCTTTGTGCCTGTGAAGGTGCTGCAAGTTTCATGACAATAAGCTTGACTTTGACTTTGTCCTTGGCAGTGATAATGCAGTGTCTGGGTGACAGGGTGGAGATACGTCTCTACCAAAGGAGGTGTAAGGTGCTCTTTCCCTCTGCTAGCCTGCAGGTCAGCCTCGGGCAAGGTGTAGCACCTACTTAGTCCCCCACCACCTGACCAGGGTCACGTGAAGCCATGGGAGCATGTGGAAGATGGTCGTATCAGCAGCTGGTACATATTACAAGTTCAGGTTATGCAACCACTGACGCCAGGCGGACAATCTCTGAAGAGTATTGGTAATGGCTGGGGTCACCCGTCTTGTAAGGACACTGCCCAGAAGAAGACAATGGCAAACCACTTCTGTAGAAACATTTGCCAAGAACAATCGCTGAAAGATTATGATTGCCACGTCGTACATAACTAATGAATGAAGTGAAACGATTCCCTTAGTAGCATAGTGAACATAGAACAGTAGAGCTCAGGAGCAGGCCATTCAGCCCCTGATGCTTGTGCTGGTCATGATGCCAAAAGTAACTAATCCCATCTGCCTGCACATGGTCCATATCTCTCCATTCCCTGTTCACATGTCTTTTAAAAGCCTCTCTCACAGCTCCTTCCACCAGCACCCCATTCCAGACACCTACCACTCTCACAGTGGGAAGATCAAATTAAGTTTTGTACTCAGGTTGGTGGAGTGAAGCTTTGACCATTGATCCTCCGATTCAGGGGCATAAGTTACACATATATTCTGTATAAGACCAATGTACTGGTCAAATGTGCAACGCTTTGATCTCAAGTCACTCTGTGCTATTCATTGAGTCGCTACCTCACAGCGTCGAGCGTTTGGATTCATTCCTGATCTCCGGGGCCATTTGTGTGGAGTTTGCACATTCTTCCTCTGGCCTAGTGGGTTTCCTTCAGTTGCTCCAGTTTCCTCCCACATCCCAAAGACGTGCAAGCAAATTAGCTGTTGCAAATTGCCCCTTCATGAGTGGTTGAATCTTGGGGGAGTTTACGGGAGCGTGGACAGAATTGAACAGGCTGCATGCAGGATTAGTGTAAGTGGGTGGTCAAATGTTAACACAGATTCAGTGGGCTGTTCCTGTGCTGCATGACTCTGTGAATTGAAGTCATAAATAATCATAAGCTTGGTAAAATAGTAGGTATTAACATGTACCATAGCTGAGTAGAAGAGAGGAGGTATAGTGGATTAGGAGTGGGAGAGCTCCAGACCTCTGAGCTGAAGCATGTACAAACAGAGGGAAACCTCACTATGAAACACTAGACCTGTGTGAAAATAGAATATTGCAGATGCTGGAAACCTAAAATAAATCCAGAGCGGGCTAGAAATGCTCATCAGGTCAGGCAGCATCGATAGATAGAGAGAGGGAGAGGGAAAAAAAACAAACAAACAAACAAAACAGCTTCAGGTTGGCGGTTCTTTATCAGACCTTGGAGAAGTTGGATATAACATAACTGGGAATGGGAGGCAGAGTCAGCGAGTGGAGGGGCAGATTGGGTGAAAAGTGAATTCCTCAGGAGGCAGCAGACACAGAAGGATGCATATGGTGGTGGTGCTGGTTAAGGGAGGGTGGTCTAGGTTCAGAGAGCACAGCCTTAGAAGAGAAGAATATCCCAGTCTGTGAGGAATTTCTTTAGCCAGAAGGTGATGATTGTGTGGAATACATTGCCAAAGGTGACTATGGAGGCAGTCTTTTGGTATATCTAAAGTGGAAATTGACAGATTCTTGATTAGACATGGGTCAAAGGTTATGGGGAGAAGGCAGGAGAATGAGGTTGAGAGGATTAATAAATCAGCCATGATCGAATGGTGGAACAGACTCAATGGGCCGAATGGCCTAAATCTGCTTCAATATTTTATGGTTTATATTATCGGTAAAAATGAACTAAATTGTAGGAGGCAATGTGTGCATTTGTTTCTCTTTTGTTCTGTTATGTTTCCTTTCAAAATCCTTCACGCATTAACACCAAGTGTTGAGCCTGCACAGTCACACTGAGCCTGGGTACCTTAGAGCTCGAAGGAAATGCCCCTGTAAACACTCTGTGTATCAGATTCTCTTTGCCGCCATACAGCCTGAACTGCAGACTGCCTGGGAACAGACGTAACTCTTCTGACCCATGAGGCAGCAGATTAACTTGCTCAGAGAACATAACTACTGCAAGCACTTAGCGAGTGTCTGGCTTCAGTGAAAATTCAAAGCTCCCTGACGCCATTGCCTCTGCAATGGGGATACCTTAGAAGTAAAAGGAAGCGCGATCTTCTGAGAGGGCCGTGTATGTTTCAGGCAGAAAAGCTGACACTTGTGGATCAATCAAGTCTCTTGTTGAGCTCTGAACTCACACCAAGGTCCACTATTTCAGCTCCTTGGTCCTTTCCTATCTCTATAAACTCTTGCACTCCCACAACCCATGAGACCTCTGCTTAATCTCTTCCTTTCAATATTCTTCTCTAATCTGCATCTCTTTCTCGGGCTATTCAGTCAGGTTGTCTTGTATAAATGATCCCAAAGAAATTATCTGATAGTAGGTCTCATGGATATGATGGACAGAATGGCCTTCTTGTAAGCCCTATATGTGATTTTGTGACCACTGACTACACTCGAAGTGTATTAAAATTAAGGAACTCTGTAATGCTTAAATTTGGCACCTTTCTCATCCCCAGTTTTGATTTCTCCTGCTCTGGCATCCATGCCTTTGGCTGGTGAGATCCCAAGCGCAGGAGTTCCTTCATTAAATTGTTCATTTGTTATATACCATGTCATATGACGTGGACAATCATAGTCTCATGACCACGATTGTTCTTGGCAAATTTTTCTACAGAAGTGGTTTGCCATTGCCTTCTTCTGGGCAGTGTCTTTATAAGACAGGTGACCCCAGCCATTATCAATCCTCTTCAGAGACTGTCTGCCTGGCGTCAGCGGTCGCATAACCAGGACTTGTGATATAGATAGATAGATGCATAATTGATCCAAAAGGAAATTACAAGTGCACAGATATAAATATTAGAAGAGAAGTGGAAAGAATAATGATATTGCATCAGCTGCTCCTACGACAATCCACCACCGACTCCCATGACTTCATGTGACTCTGATCTGGGAGCTAAACAGGTACTACATCTTGCCCAAGGATAACCTGCAGGCTAGCAGAGAGAACGAGTGCCTACACCTCCTTTGGTAGAGATATATCCACCCTGCCACCCATTTTTAAAATTAGGCTTGTTATTTTTGGCTATAATACTTCGTTCCGAGCTTTGCTACAAATTGCTTCAAATCTCTTTATTGGGCTCTGCATCAAATTATGTTCGGCTGAGTTTGGAGTGTTATGTGCAATTCTGGTCATTTGCCTACAGGAAAGATATCAATAAACTTTAAAGAGTACAGAGAAAATTTATGAGAATGTTGCCTAGAATTGAGGACCTGCATTATAGGGAAAGGTGGAATAGGCTAGGATTCACTCCCTGGAGCACAGGAGAATGAGGGGAGATTTGCTAGAGGCATACAAAATCATGAATGGTATAGAAAGTATAAATACAAGCAGGCTTTTTCCACTGAAGTTGAGTGAGCCTAGAATTAGAGGTCATGGGTTAAGGGTGAAAGGTGAAATACTTAAGGAGAACCTGAGGGGGAGCTTCTTCACTCAGAGGGTGGTAAGTTGGTGGAACGAGCTGCCAGTGGAATTGGTGAATGCGGGTTAGATTACAACACTTAAGAGAAGTTTGGTTAAGTACATTTATGCAGGGCTATAGTCCATTTGTGGGTCAATGGGGACTAGGCGGATTAACACCTCAGTACCATTTAGATGGGATGAAGGGCCTGTTACTTTGCTGTAGTGCTTCATGACTATGATTTTATCAATGTTGCCATTTGATCATAAAATCAAAAGACACAGGAGCAGAATTAGTCCATTCAGCCCATCTAGTCTGCTCTGCCACTCCATCATGACTGATTTATTATCCCTCTCAACCCCTGATCTAAATATACCAAATGATTTGACCATTACAGCGATCTGTATCAACAAATTCCACAAATTCACCACCCTCTGGCTAAAGAAATTCCTCAACTCTGTTCTAAAGGAACGTCCCTCTGTTCTGTAGCCGTCCCCTTTGGAATTAATTGCACAGACAGTAAGTGCAGATTATGCAGGAAATTCCAAACAGAGCAAATTGCATGTCTGTTTTCCTCATTATTACTCTCTCAATAATTGGTTGCTAAGCAACATTAAAAAACATATCACTGGTGCCGTTTCAAAAAAGAGCAGGCATGATTTCATCAAGCTTCATGCTTTAGCAACATCTCTGTAATCCAGCTACTATCACCCATTTACTGCTGCAGACTGATCTAGAATTAATCCCCTGGCTGATACACTTTTGGGATTCAAAGAAAGAATCAAGCCTTTCGGAGTTCTTAGAGAGACTTCCAGAGAGGATATTTAGAACCAAGGTTCACAGTCTCTGTGAACTAGAGTATAAAAGCAAGGTTGTAATGCTAAGACTTTATAAGCCATGTGTCTGACCTCACTTGGAATATTCTGAGCCGTTTAGGGCTGCAAATCTGAGAAAGGATGTGCTGGCATTGAGAGGCTCCAGAGGGGGTTCATGAGAGTATGGGAATGGGAATTAAAAGGGTTACTGCATGAGGAATGTTTGATAGCTCTGGGACTGTACTCATTGGAGTTTAGAAGAATAAGGAGGATCTCATTGAAACCTATCAAATATTGAAAGGCCTAGATAGACTGAATGTGGAGAGGATGTTTCCTCTAGTGCGGGAGTCTGGGACCAGAGGGTACCACCTCAGAATAGAAGGATTTTTCTTTAGGACAGAGGTGAGGAGGAATTCCTTTAGCCAGAGGGTGGTGAATCTGCAGAATTCATCGCCACAGAGCATTGTTGAGGCCATGTTATTGGGTACATTTAAAGTGGAGGTTGTTAGGTTCATGTCAAAGGTTAGGGCAGGAGAATGGGGTTGGGAGGGAAAATAAATTAGCTATGATCAAATGGTGGAGCGTACTCGGTGGTCTGAATGGACTAATTCTGCTCCTATATCCTATGATCTCATAGTCTTTGAATAATTGACAGGCCCTTTGAGGCAGCAATAAGGAATTATTTTGCAGAGTGTGGGGAATTCTGTACTCAAGTGGCCTGTGAAGCCTCAGTTGCTAAATACATTCAGATCAGGGAGTAGTAGACTTTTAGATATGAAGGGGTTAGTTTTGGGATGTGTTGCTGTGTTTAAAAATTACCCGTGACTTACTTAACAGTTGTTATGCTTATTTTGTTATTTATTCTCAACATGAGTAGGACATGTATAATGCTTGTCTGCAAAGTAAGCCAAAAAGTAAATTTTCATGGCAATTATGTAGATAAGCCAATGACAGCAATGAACCTGAACTTGAATGGTAAGCAAGAGGCTGACCCTCACTTGCAGCTCTCTTTCCTATGTTCACCTTTTCCGTTCTGCATCTCCTTCAAGGGCTCTTGTATAAATTGCCCAGTTATATTATCTGATAGTAGTCTACACAGATGTAACGTGGATATGATGGGCTGAACATTCTCTTACATGCCTCTCTGTGACTTTGTGAACCTCTGACCACACTTGATGGCGTAGAATCGGAATCAGGTTTATTATCACTGACGCACATCGCCAAGTTTGGTATTTTGTGACAGCAGTACAGTGCAATCGAAAAAAATCACTCAAATTACAACAACTAAGTAAATTCATGTTGAAATACATAAATAGATAGATAGACAGATGGTCAGATAGTGTATAGGTAGATAGTGTAAATAGATAGACAGATGGTGTAGATAGATAGATAGACAGATAGCACAGATAGATAGATAGTGAAAAAGAGGAATTGCCAAGGAGTGCTGATGGACCATTCAGAAATCTGATGGTAGAAGTGAAGAAACTGTTCCTAAAATGTTGAGTGTGGGTCTTCAGGCTCCTGTAGCTCCTCAGTGACAGCAGGACACATGTTCTATGCGATGAGGGTCCTTAATGATGGATGATGCCTTCTTAATTCACTTTTGGATGTGTGGAGGTGGAAGCCAAAAAGTAAATCTGTCATTTCTTAGTCATTGTTTTCAGCCAGTTAAGTATGGGCCGAGGATTCTGTTCTAAGGATTTGGGGACAATTGCTGGAAATGAGTCACAAGCCAGGCTTGCAAGTGAACCCAGATGGGGAATCATTCAGAACAGGCAGGAGGAGTCCTCTCCCTTTGGATGATTTTCCAACTCACTGAGGCTGCAGACGCACCATAGTTCCCCAGGGGATATTCTGAGGTGCTGAAAATACACAGTGGACCAGGAAGCACCTGCAGAATGTTGAGCCGATCTTCAGTCAGTTCTGAAAAGTTAACTTTTTCTCTTCCTCTGCAGATGTGTCATCAGTTGGGTATTTCACTTACACTCGGTGGTCACTTCATTAGGTCCCTCCTGGGATCTGCGGCAATAGTCCATCCACTTCAAGGTTTGACACGTTGTGCATGCAGAGATCCACCACTGCTTACCATTGTTGTAACATGTGGTTATTTGAGTTACTGTCACTTCCTGTCAGCTTTAAACAGTCTGGCCATTCTCCTCCACTCTCTCTCATTAACAAGGCATTTTGCCTACAGAAATGCTGCTCACTGGATATATTTTGTTAATCGCTCCATTCTCTGTAAACTCTAGAGACAGTTGTGGGCGAAAATCCCAGGGAATCAGTAGTTTCTGAGATACTCAGATCACCTGGTTTGGCAGCAACAATCATTCCACAGTCAAAGTCACTCAGGTCACATTTCATCCCCGTTCTGATGTTTGGTCTGAACAACAACTGAACCTCTTGACCATGTCTGCGTGCTTTTATACATCGAGTTGCTGCAACATATTTGGCTGATTAGATATTTTCATTAATGAACAAGAGTAGATGTGTACCTAATAAAGTGGCCACAGAGTGAATTATTTGTAATCCAGTAGTCAGAATTAAATATCTGAAGACAAGAGTTTAATCTCCTACTGTTGACACTCAGCACTGAGAATGAGTTGAGTAGTTTAATAAATCTAGAATAGGAAGTTGGTGATGAAGAAACTGCCTAAGTGTGGTCAAAATCCAATAATTTATGTGGAGAGGGTGGACTTTATTCCTTGGAGTGTAGGAGACTAGGAGGTGATCTTACAGAGGTGTGTAAAATCATGAGGGGTATAAATAGTGTGAATACACTTAACAGTGGGGAATCAAGAACTAGAGAGCAGAGGTTAAAGGTGAAAGTGTAAAGATTTAATAATAACTTAAGAGGAAAAAAATTTACACAAATGGCGGTGTGTGTTGTAGTAGTTAATGAATTATTCCACTTGGTTGGCCACTCCTATGTGGGAGGAGTTCACATATTGTACAAGCAGCGTTATCAATAAAGTTCAGTTGAATAGCCTTCATTCTCCCTCAATATTGAACACAACAGTGTGTGTGGAATGAACTGCCACAGGAAGTGGTTGAGGCAGATTCAATAACAACTTCTAAACGACAATTGGACAGGTACTCCGATAGGCTTAGAAGGTTATGGGCTGCACTGGGGGATGGGATGATGGGACATCTTGGTCAGTATAAACCTCACACTTTATGTCAGCACGTCAATCTTCAGGCCATGTCACTCAGGGGCTTGTGCTGATATTATACTGTAACTCTTTTTGCTGGATCGTAACTATATGAGTTGTGTGCGACTAACACATAATATGTTTTGTACATTTGTCCCAGGGGAATTATGTGTGGATGAATTACAATAAACATAAACCAGAACTTGAATTGAAGGGTATGTATCAGTGCTGTATGACTCTATGAATTCAATGAACTGATAAATGTATTCAACATTTTTAATATGAGTTAAATACAATGGGTACTTACTGAGATACAGTGCCAAACCAAGGTTTTAATTATGAAACTTTAGTGTAATTATCATCTAGCGCCATTTTGAACTCAAATTAGCTGACCAATAACACCAGAAGACCATAGGATATAGGAGCAGAATTAGGCCATTTGGCCTACCGAGTCTGCGCCACCATTCAACTATGGTTGATTTTTTCCAATCCCATTCTTCCCCCTGTAACCCTTAACCCTTTTACCAATCATGAACCTATTAAATTCTGACTTAAACACACTGTGACTTGGGCTGCACAGCCCTCTGTGATAACATCTTCCACAGAGTCACTACCCACCGGCTGAAGAAATTCCTCCTCATGTCATTCTTAAAGGGAAACATACCTTTGTTCCAAGCTGTGCCCACAGTTCCTAGATATCCTCCTAAAGGGAGCATCCTCTTCACATTCATTCAATCCTTCCTTTCATTATCCAGTAGGTTTTAAAGAGATCCTCCCTTATTCTTCTGAACTCTATCAAGTATAGGCCTAGAGACAAATGGTTCTCCTGCCCAATACTTCTCACAAATCAATATCATCTGGTTTTATTTGTTGTATGTAAATTAACTACTTCTACCTCTATATTTACAGTAACTATCCCTCGATAAAAGATTTAATTGGTTGTAACCCTCACAAAATGGTTGAAGAACTCAGCAGGTCAGGCAGCATCTATGGAGAGGGATAAACAGTTGATATTTCAGGCTGAGACCCTTCATCAGGACTGGTGAAAGTCCTTTGTATTCCATAGATGGTGCCTGACCTGCTGAGTTCCTCCAGCATTCCTCCTCATAAATTTAGGTTTAACTCTAAATTTCCTGCATCTGAAGAATCTTTCATCTTTCCAATTGGTTGTTGTGTATAACTGAGGTTTAATAAGCTTGTTTGGCGTTTTGAAAGGTCTGATTTTACAAGAACTGACGTATAAACAAGAATCAGGAGCAGGCCCTCTTGAACATGCCCCACCCCCTTATTAAGTTCCCTGAATACCTTAACCACTTGCTTAGTAAAAATCAATCTACCTCTGCCTTAACAATATGTAAAGATTGCTTCCACCACTCTTTAGGTGAGAGAGTTCCAAAGATTTGAGTCCCTCAGAGAGAGAAAAATTCAGCTCGGAAACATATTGAGATATTCAGTTCTCTGACCACCATAAGAGCATAAAAAATGGAAGTAGAAGTTGGTCATTTGGCCCATCAATCCTGCTTCTCCATTCAATAGACCGCAGCTAATCTGGCCATAAATTCAGTTTCATGTACCTGCCTTTTCCCCGTAACGCTTAATTCCCCTGCTATGTAAAAATCGATCTAACTGAGCCTTAAATATACTTAATAAAATAGCCTCAACTGCTTTATGGGCAGAGAATTCCCCAGATTCACTACTCTCTGAGAAAATCAGTTTCTCCTCATCGCTGTCCTAAATCTATTACCCCTCATTAAAACCTATTGAATATTGAAAGGTCTTGATTAGTCTGGGCATGAAAGGATATGAGGAGAAGATAGGACGTTGGGGCTGAGAGGGAAAATAGGTCAGCCATGATGAAATGGAGGACCAGACTCAATGGACCAAATGGCCTAATTCTGCTCCAATCTCTTACAGTCTTATGGTCTAGATAGATAAGGTGGAGAGGATGTTTCCAATGGTGGAGGTACCTGAGAGTAGAGGGACGTCCATCTAGAACAGGGATGAGGATGAATTTCTTAATCCTTAGGGTGATAAATCTGTGGAATTCATTACCACTGAATGTGGAGGCCAAGTCATTGAGTATACTTCAAGTGGAAGTTGTCAGGTTTTTGATTAGTAGGGGTGTCAAAGGTTAGAGGAGAAGGCTGGAGAATGGGTTGGGTTGAGAGAGATAATAAATCAACCATGATAGAATGGCAGAGCAGACTTGATGGGCAGAATAGCCTAATTCTGTTCCTATATCTTTATGGTATATTGGTCTTATGGAATGTATGGGTTTCCTCTGGGGCTACGGTTTTCTCCCACGTTTGAAAAATGTTCAGGTAGTAAGTTGTGGACATGCTTTGCTGGTGCCAGTAACATGGCCACACTTGCGGGCTGCTCCCAGCTCCTATTCAGGCTGTGTTGGTCATTGACACAAATGATGCATTTTACTGTAGGTTTCAAAGTTTTGATGTAAATATGACAAATAAAGCTAATCTAATCTTTACTTTAAAACATTTCTATAGGTCACCCTCATTATCCTACGTTCAAAGAAATAAAGAGCTAGGCTCTGATGTGGTATCTGTGTTTGAAAATTCTTCAGGTTTTACACAGTGAGGCTGGCTGTCTGGCCGAATCCAATTCCTTAGCTCTTACTACAGTCAGCTTCTCAAAGTACTTTCCTGTTGGAATCCACTCAGTTCTGCCGATTCCATCCCACAATAGTGTGTGGTTCTGGCTGATGCCCAAAACATTCAGATTCACCTCTGGTCTCTGCAGGGATCCAACTGCAAAGGAGTCTCCTTCCTCTCCATCCTAGCTCCTTTCACAACATGTGGTTATCTTCACCTTCTATCTCAAGGAAAACACATTGAGGAGAGCATCCCATCTAGATTCATCACAGCCTGGTAGGGCAACTGCTCTGCCCAATGGATTTGGGCCAAAAATGGACAAATGAGACAAATTCCACAACCTATAGACTCACTATCAAGCATTCTACAGTCCATGTTCTCAGTATTATTTATTACTCTTTATTTGTCAAATTGTACAGCAAAGCAACGGAATACAATGAAATGTGTTGTTTACATTGACGGCCAACACAGCCCAAGGATGTGTTTGGACAGCCTGCAAGTGTTATCATACTTCTAACACCAATATAGCATGCCTACAATTTATTAACTTTAAGTCTTTGGACTTTGGGAAGAAACTGGAGCATCCAGAGGAAACTCGCTCAGTCGTGGGACAATGTATAAACTCTTTACAGCCGGCAGTGGGAATTGAACCTGGGCGGATTCTAAACGTTACACTAGCTGCTATGCCACCACGCTGCCCTTTATCCCCTTTTTCCCCTTATTTATCCTCTTTACTGGCTCTTTGTCAAATTTTGATTGCTAATGCTCCCAAAGTGTCTTGGGAGAATTAGTACCTGAAATAACATCAGCTGGAGGAGCAGGAGAAGGCCAATCAAACCCTCAAACTGATCTGCTATTCAAAACAATGGTGGTGCTCCAATCTTGACCTCAACATCATTTTTTCGCTCTCTCTTCACGTACCCAGCAAGACCCTTGAATTCAGATGTTCGACAAAGGCACTGGCTGTATGAAATGTACACTCAGCGACCACTTTATTAGCTACTCCTGTACACCTGCTCATTAATGCAAATATCTAATCAGCCAATCATGTGGCAGCAACTCGTGCATAAGAGCATGCAGACATGGTCAAGAGGTTCAACCTTTGTTCTGACCAAACATCAGAATGGGGAAAATTGTGGTGAAATGGAGGCACTGTTGGAAGAAGCAGCCTCTCAGGTGCCAACCAAAGGTATTTTTGTCTTTATTAAACATTTTTTATAATCACAAGGCAATGCTGGACCTTAGAAACTTCGGGTACTGCACGTCTACCCCATCCATGATCTGGACGGTGTGGACCATGTTGCTGCCTGCCACAGGAAGGCATCAAAGTTGGTGCATGACAGTGGCGTGCATTGTAACAGCAGCTAATTATCTTGAATGTTTGTCTTGCGACTGCAAGACCTGTTGGATATTGATAATGTAAGATGCTACATGTCCATTTTCCTTGGTTGTTGGTACGAAGACGGCAGAGGACCTGCATGGCCTTGGTTGCAGTGAGGATAAGGCCTCAAGCCGCGGGCTTGTCTGATGCAGCAGTCCAGGAAAGGAGACATTGGCGGTGATGGAGACAGGTGTCCATGCTGAGTTAGGGGCTGGACCGTCTTGTTGGAGCTACCCTCCATTGTTTGATTGGTGGAATGACAAGCTGGATTGCATATGTGCATTTGCCCGTGTATGGCCAGGAGCTGCATCGTCAATTTGCGGGACATGTCACTCAGGGACTTGGGCAATATGAATATTACTCTCTTTCTTGATGTTTGAGTGGAACTGATATCTGACAATTTCCAGCTTTCCCTTCTTTCCTAGTGTTGGGGGGAAAGTCAGTGGATGCCAGTCAGTCTCCAGAATGTCAGTCAAAAGATCACTGATGTGTTGGCATTGAGTAATAGCAGGGAGATCATCAAATGTTGCCCCAACTATCAGTGCGGTCTCTCCCTGGCATTCATTTCCAATGAATGCTCTTGACCTCACAATCTACCTTGTTATGACTCTGCATCTTATTGTATGCCTGCACTGCCCATCCTTTATGAATGGCATTACAGTATTAGTCATATTTACTGCAAAACTTTGGGAAATGTGTTGTTTTGTGTAAATGACCAACATGGTCTGAGGATGTGCTGGCAGAAGCTTGCAATTGTCGCCGTTCTTCCGGGCCAACGTAGCATGCCCACAACTTATTAATCCTAACCTGTATGTCATTGGAACGTGGGAGGAAACCAGAGCACCTGGAGGAAACCTACACGGTAATGGGAAGGATGTACAAATTCCTTCCAGGCATGGTGGGAATTGAGGTAGGTTTTTCACTCCACCTTGGTACGTGACAAAAATGAACCAATTGACAAATTTAATCAATTTTAATGAAATCAGAAAATTGAAGAAGGGTTATGAACAGGTGAATCAGCCCTTCAGCTTTCAGCAAAATTGGAATTTATTATTACTTGCACATTGCTTACTTCATGTGAGCAAGGAATTTCATACCAACTTGGCGTGACAATAAACTAATCTGAATCGCAATCCGAATCAGCTGTTGTTTTACCTTGTTCTACCTCAAGGTTCTGTGTAATGATCTGATCTAAATGAATGAAATGCAAGGTAACTCATCTGAAATACTGGAGGAGCTCAGCAGGTCAGGGAGCATCTATGGAGGAGGATAAACAGCTGACTGGAAAGGAAATGGGAAGAAGCCAAAATAAGAAGGTGGGCAGGGGAGTACAAGCTAGAAGGTGATAGTTGAAGCCAGGGGGAAGGTAGATGGGTGGGAATGGGGGGGGGGGGATGAAATGAGAAGCTGGGAGGTGATAGGTGGAAAAGGGGAAGGGCTAAAGAGGTAGGAATCGGATAGGAGAGGAGAGAAAGGGAAGGATAAGGGCCATTAGATGGACTATAAGACCATGTTATCATAAGACACACAAGTAGGAACAGAGTTGGACCATTCGGCCCATCAAATCAGATCCACCATTCTATCATGGCAGATTTATTATCTCTCTCAACCCCACTCTCCTGCTTTTCCATGTACCCTTTCACACCCTGACTAATCAAGAACCTAAAAACCTCTACTTTAAACATACTCAGTAAAGTGGCATCTACAGATGTCTGTGGCATTGAAGTCCATTGATTCACCACCCTCTGGCTAAAGAAAATACCCCTCATCTCTGTTCTAATTGGATGTCCCTCTATTCTGAGGCTATGCCCTCTGGTCCTAGACTCCTCTACTATAGGAAACATCTTCTCCACATCCACTCTATCTAGGCCTTACAATATTTGATAGGTTTCAATGAGATCTCCCCTCATTCTTCGAAACTCCAGTGAGTACAGACCCAGAGCCATCAAACTCTTCTCATACATTAACCCTTTTATTCCCAGAATAATTCTTGTGAATCTTCTTTGGAGCCTCTCCAGTGCCAGCACATCTGTTCTTAGATAAAGGGACCCAAACTGCTCACAATACTCCGTGCAGGCTGACCAATGCTTAGTAAAACCTCAACATTACATCCTTGTTCTTCTATTCTAGCCATCTCAAAATGAATGTTAACCTTACATTTACCCTTCCTCACCACCGACTCAACCTGCAAATTAAACTTTAGGGAATCGTGTACAAGAACTCCCAGGCCATTTTGCACCTTTAATTTTTGAATTTTTTTCCCGTTTTAGAAAATAGTCTATGACTTTATTCGTTTTCCCAATGCGCATGCTCATACACTTTCCTACACATTATTCCATCTGCCACTTCTTTGCCCATTCTCCCAATCTGCATCAGTCCTTCTGCAGACTTTCTGCTTCCTCTACACTACGTGCCCCTCCACCTATCCTTGCAGCATCTGCAAACTTGGCTACAGAGCCATCAAATCTGTAATCGAAGTCATTGATATTTAATGTGAAAAGAACCAGTCCCAGCATTGGGTCCATTAGAGCACCACTAGTCACTGGCAGCCAATGCAAAAAGGTTCTCTTTATTCCCACTCTCTGCCTCCTGCAAATCAGCCATTCTTCTATCCACGCTGGTCTCGTTCCTATAATACCTTGGACTCTTATCTTCTTTGGCAGCCTTTTGTGTGATATCTTGTCAAAGGCCTTCTGAAAATCCATGTAAGCAACATCCACTGACTCTCCTTTGTCTATTCTGCCTGCTATTTCCTCAAAGAATTCCAAAAGATTTGTCAGGCAAGATTTCCCTGGAAAGGTCTATTTTATCATGTGCCTCCAAGTAACTGAAAACCTCATCCTTAATAATGGATTCCAAAATCATCCCAACCATTGAAGTCAGGTTAACGAGCCTGTGATTTCCTTTGCTGTGCTTCCTTCTCTCCTTAAAGACTGGACAATTTTCCTGTCCTCTGGAGCCATTGCAGAATCTAGTGATCTGTTAAAATTAGCCTGTGCATGGATAGGACAGGAGTAGCAGGATATGGGCCAAAAGCAAGGAAATGTGGCTGGCTCAGATGGAGACCTTGGTTGCAATGGACTGGTTGGGCTGAAGGCCTGTTCCCATGCATGAAAATCAATGCCTATAACTTGAGGGTAGTGAAGGTATGGTTGGGGGAATATGGTTAGTAAGGATAAAATGGAGAGAGGTGCACAATGAGGATATCACAACTCTTATATTTGATTAAGAAAATAATCTACTGATCGTTTAACTCAATAGTTCACAAGGTTAGTTGGTTCAATTAACCTGCTGTTTTAATGGATCAATGGTTTGCTAGATGGTTAGCCCAATTATCTATTGGTTAGTGGGGTGAAGAGCCTACTGGTGGATTGGGTCAATAATACTATGTGATCACCTCCTTCTGTAACTGGGCAGTCAGAGTTCCCATCTCTTTTCCAAGATCACCCTGGTGGGAGAGTGGTCCAACTGGCTCCTTGCTGGACTCTGGTGAGTTCCACCGGACTCCTGCCGATCAGAGGCATAGGTGGAGATAACAAAGCTGATCAGCCTTGGGAGAACAAGCAGAAGCAATGGAGAAGCAGGGAAGGCAGCAAGGGCAGAGAAAAGGAAATGACAAACAAAAATGTCCTCAGATTCTAAGACTACTATAAAGTTAATGGCAGAATTTTTAGCAGAGTGGAGGACAAGGGATGTTAGGGTCCAAATCCATAAATCTCCCAGTACTCCTCTGTAGGTACAGGGGAGGTGTCAGGGGTAATTTTTTATGCAGAGAGTGGTGAGTGCATGGAATGGGCTGCCGGTGATGGTTGTGGAGACAAATTTGATATGGTCTTTGAAGAGACTCCTGGACAAGTACATGGAGCTTAGAAAAATAGAGGGCTATGGGTAACCCCAGGTAATTTCCAAGGTAAGGACATGTTTGGAGCAGTGTGGGCCAAAAGGCCTGTATTGTGCTGTAGGTTTTCTATGTTTCTATGTTACCATGTGAGTTGATAGAATAGTTAAGAAGGCACAAGGTGTGTTGGCCTTCATTAGTTGGGAATTGAGTTCAAGACCCACAATGTTGTAATGTTGTAGCCCTATAAAACTGGTTAGACCATACTTGGAATATTGTATTGATTTCTGGTTGCCTCATTATAGGAAGGATGTGAAAGCTTTAGAGCAGAGGAAGTTTACCAGGATGATGCCTGGATTAGAGAACATGTCTCATGCAGAAAGGTTAAATGATCTTGGGCTTTTCTCTTTTGCACAAAGGAGACTGAGAGGTGACTTGATACTGGTGTAGAAGATTATGAGATGCATAGGTAGAGTGGACAGCCAGCGCATATTTACTAGAGTGGCCATGACTAAAGCTTTTCCAGTGAATGGTGGAACGTTTAGGGGAGAAGTCAGAGCTATGTTATTTACAGAGTGAGAGATGGGTGCCTAGAATGCACTGCCAAGGGTAGTGGTAGAGGCAGATACATTTCAGAAACAGGGACGTGGCTGAAAGAAAAATGGGTTATGGGCTGTGTAGGAGGAAGAGGTTAGATTACTCGTGGAGTAAGTTAAAAGGTTGGTACAACATCATGGGTCAAAGGGCCCATAATGTGCTGTACAGTTCTAAGTTCTGTTGACTAACACTGGAAAGCAAGCAGCCTATTGTGTTTTAGTGAATAACTTAGCAAACTGCGGTGTTATGGTTCTACTGCAAGGCCTAAAGGCAGAGAAGTACACTTCGAACAAGCTCACCATGGGTTGCAGTGGTGCTCCAGGTATCATAGCATTGGCTAGTTGCATCTGCTGGGCCAGCATTGCCATGTTCTTCTGCTGGATCAGGTTATTCCGTCCATTGATCTCCAGTTGTGTTTTTAAGTGGGGTGGAGGGTGAAGGTACTTGCAGTTCTCTCTGGAGCAGCGACCCTGGAACGGAGAGGAGTGGAACATATTGTAACAGCTGTTTGAAATCCAAATACACAATGTAACTGTATAATAGGGCAGATTAGCATTTATTTTATCTTTAGATTGCTGGCTGGTATTTTGCAGAGTAAATAAACCTCAATTTACAATGCTGTCCCTTGTGCAATACAGGGTGAAAACACACTGCCCTCTTCTCATTGCTACCATCAAGGAGAAGGTACGTGGGCCTGTAAATAAAGACTCAAAGTTTTAGGAACAGCTTCTTCTCCTCTGCCATCAAATTGTTGAATGGACAATGAGCCTGTGTGTACTACCTCAGAATATTTTTTCTTTTTTTTGCTCTTTTATTTGCAATGCATTAAATTTAATTCTCTATATATTTTTCTTATTTTAATTAGTAGATTTATTATTATTATGTATTGCAAGGTACTGCTGCCACAAAAAGACAGATTTCATGACATATGTCAGTGATATTAAACCTGACTCTGATTCCTATTCACTGACCTTGCTTGGGGGCATCTCAGTTCATAACTGAGTCTAATGTTTGAGGTGGACTTTGTGAGGATCTGCCATGAATTCTCCCAGTTCATCCTTTACTTTGGCCTGGAGATCACCTTAACCACACCGCACCATGCCTCATTATGATTGGAGTCTCAGTGGACTGCTGACTTTTGTCTTTAAATAATCACAATCAAAGACACCATCCATCCTGGACATTTTCTCTTCTCCCCACTCCCATTTGGCAGAAGATACAAAATGCTGAAAACATGAACCACCAGGCTCGAGAACAGCTTATATGCCACCGCTAAAAAAAACTAGTAACTAGTTTCCTGATATGATAAGCTTGACCCCTAAATCTTCCTCAATATAATCTTGTTGCATACCTGCACTACACTTGCTCTGTAGCTGTTACACTTTATTTTTCCGCCTCAATGTTCTAAGTTCAAAATTCACAGGAAATTTGGTTATCAAAGTACGTATATGTCACCATATGCTCCCCTAACCTAAGGTTCATTGTTTTGCTGTCATTCACTATAGAACAAAGAAATCCAATAAAATCAACGGAAAGCCACACACAACATCTGATAAGCATCCTTTGTGCAAAAGGAGACAAGCTGAGCAAATACAAGTAATTAATTAATTTTTAAAAATGAGAACATGAGCTGTAGTGGCATTGAAAGTGAGTCCACAGGTTGTGGAATCAGATCAGTGTTAAGGTGAGTGAAGTTATCCACGATGGTTCAGGAGCCTGAAGGTTGAAGGCTGTTAACTGTTCCTGAACCTGATGGTGTGGGACCTAAGGCTCCTGTGCTCGATGTCAGTAGTGAGGATAGAGCATGGCCTGGATGGTGGGGTGGTGGGGACCTTAATGATGGATGCTGCTTTCTTGTGGCAGTATTCCTTGTACAGTAGATGCTGTATTACATCATGTTCATAGTACATTTGTGATATGCGATATACTAATTCCAGCATTTATTGCACATCCTTATTGTCAAGAGTCCTCAGTGGTAAGTCTGGAGTTACAAACAGGCCAGACCAGGTAAGGATGGCAGATCTCATTGAGTTGTACAGCATGGAAACAGGCCCTTCGGCCCAACTCATCCATGCTGACTAAGTGAGCCCGTCCCATTTGCCTGTGTTTGACATACATCCCTAAACATGCTTATCATATTCATAGTGTTCTATTACATCCTTAAGACAAATAGGACTGTTGCCATTCATGTGGCCTCCTGAGGTGGTACAATAGCTGAGGAGCATCCTCACCCAGCCTGGCCCCTCCCTATGCAGCAGCGGTAAAACCCTACACCCCAAGCCCTTGCAGTGGCTGCATCCCTCAGAACATGCTTCTGCAGCCCAGAACTTGCTGGCAGACCAACGAGCGTTGGGCAGACCTAAGGGTGTCTTTCACTGGGTTGATGATCTTCCAGCAGCACCCAATGTCGGTCAGCTTGTGTGGCCCTGGCCAGCCCCTGGATCGGTCAGTCCTCTGCCACACAGCTGCTCGGGATGAACTGCGACAGAGACCCTCGCATCTTTCTCCGCAACCTCTTCGCAAACCCAAGGCTGCACAGAGGTGAGCAGCCATCCTGTCCCCACTGCGGTCATCCCACAGGCAGTGCTGTGGGTGGGAGTGATGGCCCAGGAAGACTTTAAGTGGAGTGGGCCCTCTCACTGCTCAAATAGACAACATTTTGGAGCCAATAGGTGAGGTCTGGCGATGAGGCATCCTTCCAGATGGTCTGGACAATCTGCATGGGGAACCACCCACCGTGTCCATCAAATCCTTCTCCTGCAGTGTCTGCAGGACATTGTGTGCTGAACACTGCCCGATGGACTTGAGGTCAAAAGTGTTGGTGCGGAAGAACTTTTGCATGAAGGACAGGTGGCGTGGCAATGTGCAGCTGATCAGGATTTAGAATTCCGGAGAAGGCATTTCCACCAGAGTATGGATGACCTGAGACACGTTGAAACTGGATTGAATCACCTGGCTCTCCCCTGACTCTGCACTGTTTTCCGCTGATGGATCAGCAGCGTCACTCGGAATCAATGTGAACCATTGTTAGCCGCAAGTGATTGTAAACGTCATCAGTTTATGGAAACATTCTTTAAAACAATTCTCCTTCCAATTTAAAGTTTATCAGAGGAAATCTTAACTAATTCGCCAGCCAAGGAAGGGGCAGGAATTACAGGGAGTACAATACAATGCTGGCTTTATATATAAAGTTCATATCTGCTCCTTAAACATGAATGAGATAAGGAGAGCAGGAGATAACCTGCGTGGGTGTGTCTGGTCATTTGAACAAAAGAGTCACAGATTCCTGGAGCACGGCTACACAATAACAGGCCCTTTGGCCCATCTAGTCCATGCCAGCCTGGTCTTCTGCCTAGTTCCACCTGAACCATAGCCCTCCATACCCCTCTGAGCCATGTACCTATCCAAATTTCTCTTAAGTGTTACAATTAACCCAACATCCACCACCTCTGCGGCAGCTCGCTCTACAATTGCACCGTCCTTTGAAGACGCTTACATTCCCCTTAAATCTTTCAGCTTTCACTCTAAACCTATGGCCTGAGGGGAAAAGACTGCATTTACTGTATTTACGGTATCTATACCTCTCATCATTTTGTATACCACTATAATATCTCCCTTCATTCTCCTACATTCCGGAGAATAAAGTCTTTACCTACTCAACTATGTGAATAAATGTGAAGTTATCCACTTTGGAAGCAGGAACAAGAGGGCAGAGTATTGTCTGAACGGTGTAGAGTTAGGTAAGGGAGAAATGCAAAGAGACCTAGGAGTCCTAGTTCATCAGTCAATGAAGGTGAATGAGCAAGTGCAACAGGCAGTGAAGAGGGCAAATGGAATGTTGGCCTTTATTACAAGGGGAATTGAGTACAAGAGCAAGGATGTCCTTATGCATTTGTACAGGGCCCTGGTGAGACCACACCTGGAATATTGTGTACAGTTTTGGTCTCCAGGTTTAAGGAAGGACATTCTGGCAATTGAGGAAGTACAGCGTAGATTCACTAGGTTGATTCCTGGGATGGCAGTGCTGTCTTACGCAGAGAGTTTGGGGAGATTGGGCTTGTACACACTGGAATTGAGGAGATTGAGAGGGGATCTGATTGAAACGTTTAAGATAATTAAGGATTTGATAGGATTGAGGCAGGAAATACGTTCCAGATTTTGGGAGAGTCCAGTACCAGAGGGCATGGATTGAGAATAAGAGGTCAGTTATTTAAAACAGAATTGAGGAAAAACTTCTTTTCCCAGAGAGTTGTGGGGGTCTGGAATGCATTGCCTCGGAAGACGGTGGAGGCCAATTCTCTGGATGCTTTCAAGAAGGAGCTGGATAGATATCTGATGGATAGGGGAATCAAGGGATATGGGGACAAGGCAGGGACTGGGTATTGATAGTGAATGATCAGCCATGATCTCAGAATGGCAGTGCAGACTCGAGGGGCCGAATGGTCTACTTCTGCACCTATTGTCTATTGTCAACCTTTCTCTTAAACCCAGGTTTTCAAGGCCCAGCAACATCCTTGTAAATTCTTCTACACTTCCAATGGATGCATTAGGAAGTTTCTAAGTTCTCAGTTTTTGACTGTATTCTCATTATTATTATGAGATTATATTAATTCCAGCATTTATTCCACATCCTTATTGTGAACACAGTTAAAAGTCCTCAGTGGTAAATCTGGAGTTACACATAGGTCAGACCAGGGAAGGATGCCAGGTTTCATTGAGTTGTACAGCATGAAAACAGGCCCTTCAGCCCAATGCACCCATGCTGACATATTGTGTTTGGCATCCATCCGTATCCTTTCCTATCCATGTACTTTCAGGGTGCCACAGTAGCACAGCAGTTGCAGTAATGCTATGAGAGTGCCCGTGACCCGGGTTCAATTCTGCCACCCTCTGTTAGGGGTTTGTACGTTCTACCCTTGACTGTGTGAGCTAATTGGGTTAGTGGGCTAATTGGTCACATGGGTGTTATTGGAGGCACAGGCCTGTTACAATGCTGTATCTCTAAATAAAAAAATAAATATATAAATGTCTTCTAAATGTTCTCATTGTACCTGTCTTAACCATTCCCTTTGGCAGCTCATTCCACCTACCCATCACCTTTTGTGTGAAAAAGTTGCCCCTCAAGTCCCCTGTAAATCTTTCCCCTCTCAACCTTCAGACCATGCCTTCCAGTGTTGGACTCCCCTAACCGGGGGGAGAAAAGGGTGTGATCATCTACCTTATCGATGTTCCTCAGAACACTAAAGACTCCTGTAAGTTCACCCCCTCAATCTCTTTTGCTCCAAGTCAGAGACTATCCCGACTCAATCCCTTCAGTCCCAGAAACATTCCCTTTCCTCTTCAGTACATTTTGTAATTTAATTGCACTTCTTTGAAAGGTGTTAATAAGCTACAATTGTTTTGCTTCACAATAACTGAGACCAATTTCAAGTTCATTTTGTCAATGTATTAATTTCCCTTACTACCCACGTGGCAGGGTTGAGGTGCATCTCTACCAATGGAGGTGGAAGGGGCTCCTTCCCTCCACTAGCCTGCAGGACACCCTTGGGCAAGTGTAGCACCTGCTTAGGCCCCCGATCAGGGTAATGTGAAACCATGGGTGCAGATGGTGCATGGGCATATGAGTAGCTGGTACGTATCACAGGTCCTGGTTGTGGGACCACAGATGCTAGGCTCTGAAGAGTATTGATAATGGCTGCAGTCACCCATCGTGTAAAGACACTGCACAAAAGAAGGCATTAGCAAACCACTTCTGCAGAAAAATTTGCCAAGACCAATCATGATCACCTATGTCATATGACACAGCACATAATGATGATGAAGATTAAATTCCCATGCAGTCACAGGGAGAATGTGCAAACTCCTCACAACCAGCATCTGAGGTGAGGAATGAACTGGCACTGTGCCACCATGTCACTCTTTTGCCCTTCTCTGCTCTAAGGAGAACAAATCGACTTTCAAGTCAGATGGAGTTTATTCCATTTACCATATATACAGATAAACTGAGGTATAGGCACAATGAAAGACTTGCTTTGTAGCAACATCACAGGCACATCGGTTCAGACAATACACACAATATAAATTATGCACAAATTAATCATCAATTATACAACAGTGAAGACAGACCGCACAAAACCAAAACATGAGTGCTACAAAAATACACAAAGTCAGATTTATATCATTATCATTGTTATGTTTATCTACTTGAAACTCAATAAAAAAGATTGATAAAGAAAGAAAATCAGATTTATTATCAGTGTTACATTACTCTGGTTGGACGGTCTTTCATTGATTCTGTACAGTTATTATTCTATAGATTTACTAAGGATGCCTTCAAGTAAATGAATCTCAGGGCTGTACTGTATATGGTGACATATATATGCTTTCAATTAACTTAGAACTTTGTTTTGCGTCAGAGACACGTCCATGGCAATGCAAGAAGTGGTCCTCAGTGTTCAGTTGCTGAGGCAGGGTTAGGGTTATGCAGGCTGGGTCAAGAACCTACTGGTTGTTTGGAGGAATGTAGCAGTTCTCGAACACAGTGGTCACCTGAATGAAGCAAAAGAGGTGGGTGTGTAAATTTGTGTATTCCTATACTGTAACAATGCAGTTATATATCCAGATAGGATACCTTCCAGAAAGCATCCTCTCTAGATGCACAATGGCTTGGTATCATCTGCTCTATTGTTTTTGTCTTTTTTTGTATTTGCACGGTTTGTCTTCTTTTGCACACTGGTGGTTTGTCAGTCTGTGTGTGTGTCTTTTTTTTACTGATTCTATTGTATTTCTTTGTTCTACTGCAAATGCCTGCAAGAAAATGAATTTCAGGGTAATAGATAGTGATATATACTGTACATCCTTTAGATGATAAATTTACTTTGAGCTTTGCTGAGAGCATGTTTGCAAGAATCTGCAGAGAGTTGTGAACATAGGAACCTGCCTCCCCTCTGTGGACTCTGTCTACACTATTCGAGGCCTCAGAAAAACAGCCAGTACAAACAAAGACCCCACCCACCTTGGACTTTCTCTTTTCTCCCCTCTTTCACTGGCCAGAAGATACAAAAGTCTGAAATATGTATCACCAGGCTGAAGAACAGCTTGTATCCTACTCTGATAAGACTGTTAAATAGTTCCCTAATACAATGAGATTGATTCTTGACCTCACAAGCTGCTCATTATGAACCTGCTCTTTATTGTGTGCCTGCACTGTACTTTCTCTGTAGCTGTTACACTTTTTTCTACATCGCTATTGCTTTAACTTGTTCTACCTCAATGATCTGTGTAATGATCTGATCTGTATGAACACTAGGCAAGACAAGCTTCTCAATGGATCTCCGTCATAAACCAATTCTCATTCTAATGTGTGGTGCGCTTTCAAATGGAGATCTAATGACTTGAAGCAAACTGAATTTTACATTTTGAATTAAACTTAGAAAAAATTCTACACCAATTACATGAATCCCTAGAAATCAATGTAATGAGTGCATGTGTGTTTCCTTGGAGATTAATATATGTTCAGTGCTCACTTTATCAGGTGCCTCTAGTACCTAAAAAAGTGGCCATTGAATTTATTTTCATGGTCTTCTGCTGTTGTAGCCTATCTACTTCAAAGTTTGACATGCTGTGCGTTCAGAGAAGCTCTTTTGCACTGTTGTAATGTGAGTTACTGTCGCCTTCCTGTCAGCTTGAACCAGTCTGGCCATTCTCCTCTGACCCTCTCTCATTAACAAGGTGTTTTCACCCACAGAACTGCCACTCACTGGACGTTTTTAGTTTTTGGCACCATTCTGTGTAAATTGCTTAGTGGGTTACATCTCAAATAATGATGACACTTATGTGTGTGAAAATCCCAGGAGATCAGCAGTTTCTGAGCTATTCAAAACATCCCATCTGGCACCAACAATCATTCCATGGTCAAAGCTACTTAGATCACATTTCTTCCCCATTCTCATGTTTGTTCTGAATAACAACTGAACCTCTTGACTGTGTCTGCATGCTTTTATGCATTGAGTTGCTGCCAGATAGATGGCTAATTAGATATTTGCTTTAATGAGCAGGTGTACATGTGTACCTAACAAG
The DNA here is from genome assembly GCF_030144855.1 of Hypanus sabinus. Classification (NCBI taxonomy): domain Eukaryota; kingdom Metazoa; phylum Chordata; class Chondrichthyes; order Myliobatiformes; family Dasyatidae; genus Hypanus; species Hypanus sabinus. The sequence goes on from NC_082707.1 coordinate 18,654,027, forward strand.
GTGGCCACTGAGTGTATCTACATTAATGGTAAAACATAGAAAGACTAGGGTCCAGGATACTATTGGCAGTATGCGAAAGCTGAAGCAAAAGACATTTGCGTGATTGGCAGATTGTCAATTTGATTAGCTTTGGTAAAATTAGTGCTGGAGGTAACGGGGTTGGAATGTGAAAGTGAGAGGGGCAAGGCATAGACTCCACATGATGTTTTCCCTCCGACTATCATATCAACAACTTCATGGCTAGAAGCCCGGAATGTGCTCAGTGACCATACTGACTGAAGCTAACAATCCCCTCTGCACCACAGTCTCACTACAGGTCCCAATTAAAAGGCATTAAATGCACCATGCAGAAATACCTCAAACCTGTGTCTGCTTTGAGCGGGCAGAATAAAAATGGGATGGTCTGGAACCCCTGTAACCAGCTCAGTGTGCTGACCCTGACACAATCTCCGTTATTATTAATTGTGCAATCACTAATAGCTGTCATTCTGAGTGGCAGGAAATTACTCAAAGCCGCTTGCTCCCTGGACAGTATTTTTACCTACATATCGATACCATCACTGAGACGTCACCCAAATCTGTTCCCAATTTAGCTCACCATATTCATTCCTTATCCCTATAGACATCTATATCTTATTCATAGAGTAATACAGCACTACAGCACAGAAATAGGCCCTTTGGCCCATCTAGTCCATGCCAAACTATTAATCTGCTTAGTCCCATTGACCTGCACTTTGACAATAGCCTTCCACACCTCTCCCATCCATGTACCTACCCAAGTTTCTCTCATATGTTGAAAACCAAAACCGCATCCACTCCTTCTGCTGGCAGTTCATTCCACACTATCTCCACCCTCTGAGTGAAGATCTCCCTCATGTTCCCCTTAAACATTTCACCCTTTGTCCTTAATCCATGACCTCTGGTTCTAGTCTCAACCAACCTCAGTGGAAAAAGCCTGCTTGTATCTACCCTATCTATACAGCTGATACAGATATCCATTTCTATACCTTAGTTTATCCATACCATACCTTATTCTATCTATACTTTACCTTATACCATACCCCACCTTATCTACACCACAACTATACCTTACCACAAACCTACAATTACTGTAATTATGCAATCGCAGACCACAATCAGTAAGGATGGGCAGTGACACCTCCAGTACGATTAATCTAAACATGGGTGTCCCCCTACTCTATTCCCTGTAATTTCATGACTGCGTGACTGTGTGCTCTAACTTCAGCTGGAACCATAGCTGATACCACAGTCGTGAGACACATCTCAAATAACGATGAATCAGAGTACATGAAGGAGATTGAAAGCTTAGTGACATGGTGTCATGACAACTTTCTTTAATATCAACAAAATAAAGGAGATGGTCATTGACTTCACGAAGGGGTCAGTACATATGCTCCTGTCTACAACAACAGTGTTGAGGTTGAGAAGTTTGAGAGTTTCAAGTTCCTGGGAGTGAAAAAAGCCCGTCCTGGTCCAACCACACTGATGTCATAGTGAGGAAAGCTCACCAACGCCTCTAGTTCCTCGAGAGGTTGAAGGAGTTTGGCTTGTTCCATCAATCCTTATGATGATATTTTATCAATGAACCACTGAAAGCATTCTGTCTGGATGCATAACGGCTTGGTGTGGCAACCACCTACATTTGACTGCAAGAAATGCAGAGTTGAGGACACAACTCAGTACATCATGGAAACCAGCCTCTCCTCTATGGACTCTGTCTATACTTCTCATTGCCTCAGTAAAGCAGCCAGCGTAATCAAAGACCCCAGCTACCTGGACTTCCCCTCTTCCCCCACCCCATTGGGCAGCAGATACAAAAGCCTGAAAGCATTTACCACCAGGCTCAAGGACAGCTTCAATCCCACTGTTATCAGAATCTTGAATGGACCTCTTGTATGATAACATGCACTCTTGGCCTCACAATCTACCTTGTTATGATCTTGCACTTTGTTTATCTGCGCTGCTCTTTTCTCAGTAGCATTTGCATTTATTCTGCATAGTTTTGTTTTAGCGTATTCTAGCTCTATGCACTGTTTAGTGATTTGATCTGTATGAACAGCAAACAAGACAAGCTTTTTATTGTATCTTGGTACATGTGACAATAATAAACCAACATCAATACCTGATTCTTATCATATCCAAATCCTTAACTTATCCTTAATCAACATCCATATCCTTATCAATACTCATATCCAGATCCATATCCATATCCTTATCAATATCCATATCCAGATCCATATCCTTATCAATATTCATATCCAGATCCATATCCATATCCTTATCAATATCCATATCCATATCTCTGAAGTCTCAAGAATGAACACACCAATGTCATCCTCCTTTTTTTGACTTTAGAACAGAGATGATGACCATTTTTTTGCCCAGGGGGTGGTGAATCTATGGAATTCCTTGCCACAGGTGGCTGTAAAGGCCAAATCATTGAGTGTATTTAAAGCGGTGGCTGGTAGGTTTGTGATTAGTCAGGATGTCAACTGTTTCCGAGAGAAGGCGAGAGAATGGGGTTGAGAGGGATAATAAATCAGCCATGTTGGAATGGCGAAGAAGATCCAATGGGCTGAATGGACTAACTTTGCTCCGATATGTTATAGTCTTCAGGTCTTAAACTTACGTTCATCCAATTTAATACATTTGATTTGATTTTGTTTTCATGTTCCTGTCAGTACCTTGGCAATGATTTGGTGCCATGGTAATGCTTTGTACATGCCATGTTGCATGACAGTACAGCATAGAAGGAGGCCATTCGATCCACTGTCTTTACCCTCCCTTTCGAAAGTTAATCCGATCCAATGTAAGCTCCTTCCACTTTTTTCCGCAACCTTGCTTTCTTGAGACTTAATGCAATTCCCTTCTCAAAGTTACCATTGCTAGGCTTGGTACAGTGCTTTACGGTGACAGCGATCACTGATCCAGGTTCAATTTCTGCCACTGCCTATAAAGAGATTGTACATTCTTCTCATGACTATGTGGGTTTCCTCCGGGTGCTGGGGTTTCCTCTCACAGTCTAAAAGCAGTGTCAGTGTGTTGTGGGCATGTTATATTGGCACCAGAACACTTAAGGGTTGCCCCCATCACAATCTTCACTGATTTGATTAGATTTGCCCCCATGGCCATCTTTATTAATTCGATTTGATTTGTCCCCAGCACAACCTTCACTGATTTGAGTAGGTCAGTCCCCAACACCATCTTTACTGATTTGTCCCCAGCACAATCTTTACTGATTTGTCCCCAGCACAATCTTTACTGATTTGATTTGATTTGCCCCTCACAATCTTCACTGATCTGAGTAGACTTCCTCCCATACCTTATGTCCATGCCAACTCTTGTGTTTTACGTCCTTTACATTACAATCTGGCTTTGGAATCTATAACTCTTTGTTTATTCACTATATACGGAGTCCCACGCGGGAGTGGGACATCTCTTTAAGGCAGTCAATACTCTAGGGATGGTGTCGGGTGGGAGAACATATTGCAATACACTACTGGGAACTAAGGAATCTTGGAACCCCACCTGACCCTTTAAATTCATCGGTGTAATTATTTTGGAGGGCAAGGCCTGGGCACAGCATGTAAGTGCAGTAACGAAGAAAGCACAGCAGCACCACTACATACTTAGGAGTCCATGGAATCCATAGATGTGTAGTGGAGACTGTATTGTATTTGTTATGGAAACACTTGAAAGGAAAATCATACAAAAGTAATGGATTTGGCCCTGTACATCACAGGTAAAGCCCTCCCAACCACTGAGTACACCTACATGAAACACTGTCACTGGAAGGCAGCATCAATCATCGGGGACTCCCACTACCCAAGACATGTTCTCTTCTTGCTGCTTTCATCAGGAAGAAAGTACAAGGACTCAGAACTCACGTGGCCAGGTTCAGAAACCATTATTACCCCTCAACCACCAGGCTCTTGAACCAAAGGGGTTAACTTTGCTCAACTTCACTTGACCCAGCATTGAAATGTTCTCACAACTTATGGACTTACTTTCAAAGACTCTTCATCTCATGTTTCACAGATTTATTGGCTATTCATTTATTATTGTTATTATTATTAGTTTTATTTACACTGTTTGTTGTCTTTTGCACACTGGTTGAACACCCTAATTAGGTGGTCTTTCATTGATTTTTTTTATGGTTATTATTCTAAGAATTTATGGAGTCTGCCTACAAGACAATGAACTTCAGGGTTGTGCATGGTGACATATATGTAATTTGATAATAAAGTTACTTTGAACTTTGATGGCAGCGTCTCCATTGAAGTGAATGCATCAGTCCGTCTGCACAGTGCCAGGGTGTCGTCCCATCTCATGACCTCTGGCACTTGCGCTTGGGTCCACAGTCTCCTGACTCAGAAATGAGAGACCAATCCAGCCACAGACACTGAACACCAACAACAACCAACTGGAGTATGTAACAGGAGCTTGCCGTCTTCTTTATGCCTGAAAAGGTCAGACCAGCACCAACCGCTGCCCACTTCCAACTTAAAACCCATGGATCATTAACACTGTTAATGCCAGAAACATCCATATCCATTCTGGGGCCATCATAAACACACAGGTAGATGAAGTCCAAATCAGGATCAGATTTATTATCACTGACATACGAACATCCAGTGGCATCTTTATTAGCTAACTCCTGTAACTAATAAAGTGGGCACTGTGTGTATGTTTGTAGACTTCTGCTTACGTAGCTCATTCATTTCAAAGTTCAATGTGTTGCATGTTCAAAGATGCTCCTTTGCACACCACTATTGTATTGAATGGTTAGTTGAGCTACGGTTTTATGCCTGTCAGCTTTAATCAGTCTGGTCATTCCCCTCGGACCTCACTCATTAACAATGTGTTTTTGCCCATAGAACTGCCACCTACTGGACGTTTTTCATTTTTCACACCATTCTCTGTCAGCTCAAGTTGTTGCTGTGTGTGAAAATCCCAGGAGATCAGCAGATTCTAAGATACTCAAAACTCCCTATCTGACACCAACAACCGTTCTACGGTCAACTTCATTGTGATCAGATTTCTTCTCCATTCTGATGTTTGGTCTGAACAGCAACTGAACCTCTTGACCATGTCTGCATGCTTTTATGCATTGAGTTGCTGCCACATGATTGGCTGATTAGATATTTGCATTATCGAGCAGGTGTGCAGGAATAGCTAATAAAGTGGCCACAGAGTGTATGTCATGAAACTTGCTGTTTTGCGGCAGCCATACAGTGCAAGACATAAAATGTACAGTAAGTTACAAAAATAACTAAATAGTGCCCAGGATAAATAACAAGGTGGTGTTCACAGATTCATGAACAGTTCAGAATCAGAATCGGAATCAGGTTTATATTCACAGACATACGGTATGACATAAAATTTGTTGCTTTGTTGCTGGTAAATGTCAATTTGAGACTAAGTTGGGAGTGGGGCACTCCTTTACGCATTTGATTGGTTCTGCTGAATTAGCATGGTTTAAGAGTTTAAAAATGACCCTTCTCTTCAACGTTCATGATCTCCACCGCAGGAACACTGTAGCTGCTGTGTTCACCGCCATATAAGAATCAGAAGGTACAGCTGTTGACTTATTCTTTCGTATCTGCTTCACCAATCAGGTATGAACTTGGCCGATCTTTTAGCTCAGCTTCACTGACCCCACACCAGTGGTATCTAACGATCTATCCATTCAAATGCTGAGATCCAAGCAACCTGTGACCATGAGGGATGAGGGCAGTAATGCAAGCACAATAATTAGCTGGAGAGGGAGCAGAGGGGATTCACCAGCACATTAACTGGTTTAGAGGACTTTAGATCTGGGCAGAAACTGGATTGGCTGCATATTTTCTCTGGGGTAAAGGAGGCTAAGGATTGATATAACCTTATGAGATCAAATGCCAGATTCATGGAGTCATGGACCAATACAACACAGAGACAAGCTCTTTGGCCCATCTAGTCTGTGCCGACCTGGTCTTTTGCCTACTCTCATCTACCTACATCTGGACCATAGACCTCCATACCTCCCTCATACATATCTGTCCAAACTTTGCCTAGATGTTGCAATAGAGCCTGCATCCACCATTTCCACTGACAGCTCATTCCACAGACACGCCATCCTCTGAGTGGAGAAATTAGAGGCATTGAAAACATGAGGGGATAGGATTAAGATAAAAGAAATAAATTTTTAAGGGGATCAAAGGGGTGAGTTTGATTTTTTAACAAAGAGTGTGGTTGATATCTGGAACTCATTGCAAGAGGAGGTGGAGGAATCAAACATGATTATTGTAATTAAAGTTTTCCACAGAGGCACTAAGAAAGATAAAGCGTAGAACAGAGAACAGTTACGAACAGGCCCTTTGGCCCACAATGTTGTGCTGAACCAGTTAAATCAAGTGTCTAACTGGATTAATCTCTTTAGCCTACACAATGTAAACAAATAAAGCTGTTTTATTTATTTTATTTAGGGATACAGCACAGTAACAGGTCCCTCCGGCCCATCGATCCTGCACCACACAATTACACCCATATGGACAATTAACCTGCTAACCCTTATGTCTTTGGAACACAGGAGGATACCGGAGCTCCTGGAGGAAAGCCATTCAGCCACAAAGGGGGTTTATAGCAAACTCCTCACAGACAGTGGTGGGAATCAAACTCATGTCACTGGCACTGTAAAGTGTCCTGATAGCCACTGTGCTGTCCACCAGTGAATAAAAGTCACTGAGTATCAGAACTGACTTTCTGAAGACTGTAACAGACAAATCTAAAGCTCTGCTTTTTAACGCTTAGGTGCTATTAAATCTAAACACTATTATTCATTCAGCATAATAATTAAACTTTGAAATATTCTTATTCCAGAAGATAAAACATACATTACAGTACAGGCCCTTCAGCCCACAGTGCTGTGCTGACCTTTCAACTCCAAAATCAATCTAATGCTTCCCGACTACATAGCTCTGCATTTTTCTATCAATGATGCGTCTATCTAAGAGTTTCTTAATCCTCCCTACCGTATCCACCTCTACCACCTCCCCCGGCAGTGCGATCCACGTGCTTACCACTCCCTGTGTCACAAACCTAATTTTGCCCTTTCTTCCAATCACCTTAAAATCATGCCTTCTCATATTAGCCATTCAGCACTGGGGAAAAAATGTTTAACAGTTTTACTGTTATTTTGACCAGTTCCTAAAATGAGTGATAACGGAGATGAACAAATTACATGCTGACTACACTTTGAAATGATCTTACTGAAGTTAATTTCTGCTCATGAGGGGCATAGATAGGGTAGGTGCAAACAGGCATTTCCCACTGAGAAAGGGTGAGACTAGAACTAGAGGCCATGGGTTAAAGCTGAATGGTTGAATTGGTTAAGGGGAACAGGAGGAGGAACTTCTTCACTCAGAGGGTTGTGAGAGAGCGAAATGAGCTGCTAGATGCAATTTCAAGGTTTAAGAGAAGTTTGGATCGGTACATGGATGGGAGGGGTATGGAGGGCTTTCATCTGGGTGCAGGTCAATGGGACTAGACAGATTAATAGTTTGGCATGGACTAGATGGGCCAAAGGGCCTGTTTCTGTGCTGTAGTGCTCAGTGACTCCATAGCTCTATGATGTGCTGTGAAGAACTGTGGGCTGGGACGGGTATTACAATTGGGTACTGAATGTAGTTCCAGGACACTTAATTAACTCTTGAAATGTGACAGAGAGAAGAAGCACAAGTTGGGCTGGAGGATGCATGAATACAAGATTACGTTGTTATCAATTCTTACATTGAACTGCTCAGCAGACTTTTTCTTCAAAAAGTGTATAAAGGATATTGATTGTTGTGAAAAAGGGGGAAGTGAGTCATGGTAATATCTGAAAGTAAAAGTTAAGCCAATCTTTCATCTGAGCATCTTCATTCTACGATTATCCCAATTGGGCTTTGTGTCAGGGCAATTGTGATAAACTGTTTCCACAGACAGAAACCTATTGGAAAATGGTAATGCAGAAACTCGGAAAATATACAAGTTCAAATAGTATGAAGACAGCCAGCTAAACTTAAATCCAATTGATTAAAATGAGGTGGAATAGAATGCCAATACCAGTAATGGTGAGCTTTAATCTGGATTGTTGTAAAACCCTATCTAGTTTACTAATGTTCCTACTTTATCTGATGTATGTGACCCCACATGGTTAACTCTTAACTTCCCTTTGAATTGGAACTGGAGCTTGAATTGGAATTGCTTTTAGTACCGAGTTGCATGTTTGTCATGCAGATCAAGTCATTCCATAGTGCATTGAGGTAGAACAAGAAAACCAATATCTATGCCATGAAGTGTTACAATGGCAGAGAAAGTGCAGTGTAGGTAAGACCATAAGACCCAGGAGCTGAATTAGGCCATTCGGTCCATTGACTCTGCTCCACCATTTCATCATGGCTGAATTGTTATCCCTCTCAACCCCATTCTCTTGCTTTCTCCCCATAACCTTTGATGCCCTGACTAATCAACCTCCACTTTAAATACACCCAAAGACATGGCCTCATTTAAAGAAGAGGTTGATAGAATCTTAAGAGTAAGGGTGTAAAAGTTATAGAAGGCAGGAGAATGGGGTTGAGATGGAAAATAAATCAGCAATTGAACAGTGGAGCAGACTCAATGGGCTGAATGGCCTAATTCTGCCATTTTGTATTTTGGCATCAAGTGTAAGTAAATCAGGGAGAAGGGAGGAGAATAGGGCTGAGAGGGAGAATAATGCAGACGTGATCAAATGGTGGAAGAGAATCGACGGCATGAATGGCCTAAATCTAATCCTACAGATGTCTTATGGTCCTTTATTGCATGGAACAGACACTCACGCTGCACCCGTCGAAGAGATGAACACAGGGACTTACCAGTCCCTTGTGATTGTTCTAGTGAACGCTGAGTGCTTGTGACACTGAATTCTAGGCACAATCCCAGAGCAGAAGGCAGAATTCCAAACATTTTTCTGCATGAATAATAAAACTGTTCCAACAGCAAACCCGCCTCAATGAGTCATCTTTTGGGAGGTGACACCAGTCATGTGATCAACTGAGGACTTTAGTTCTTAACCCTTAGGTTGCATTTCCCTGTGTTTCCCCTCGCTGAGAAGTGGGTGCTGTTAGGGTCAAGATAACAACGACTCATAGGAGGAACGGCTTTCTTAAACAAAATGGCTTGTCGGAGGCTAGATTCTTGTGATAGTTGGTAAAATTCCATCTTCCCCAGAGCATTCTGGTGCATTTCTACACTGTCATCATAGACAGCATCCTCACATCAGCTGTTACTGTCTGGTTTGGTACAGCATCCTCTCACAGTACACACAAACTATAGCAAACTGTCAGGTCAGCAGAAAAGGTCATTGACTGAATTCTACCGTCAGTGCAGGACTTGCATGTGTCCGGAACAAACAAGAGGGCAGGGAAAATCATTGCAGACACTACCCACCCTGCAAAATGCCTTTTCCAAAAGCTCCCTCTCCGAAAGCACTATAATGCTATTAAAACAAAAAAATTCACACCACCTTAAAAGTTTCTTCCCCCATATAGTTAATCTGTTCAATCATTCCAGTTAACCCCCTCACCCCAATACCAGTCACTTCCGTCACCACTCTGCACTGTAAACACTTTAAACCTAATTTTATAATGCTGTTTACTTTGTAAATATATAATGGTATTTATGTGTATATATTCACATTTTATTCCATACTTTAACCTCTGACTTATATTTTATATATTTCTTTATTCTTTATAACTGCTGAAAGTTGCATGTCACAGCACACCACTGCAAATTCCTTCATGTGCCCTCAGTGGCCTCCACGCTCTCTAGAGTTTACAGAGAAAGGTGCAAAAAAACCAAAAATAAACATCCAGTGAGTGGCAGTTCTGCAGGAGAAAACACCTTGTTCATGAGAGGTCAGAGGGGAATGGCCAGACTAGCTCAAGCTGAAAGGAGGGTCACAGTAATTCAGATCACTATGCGTTACAAAGTGGCGTGCTGAAACGCAACTCTGAATGCAAGACGTGTGCAGGAGGTACCCAGTAAAGTAGCCTCTGAGTGTAGATCTATACGGCGAATGAAGATGAGCACTGGTCCTTGCTCCTTGATGGAGCACACTCCAGCCAGTTTGGAAGTGCGGTCACTGTCACCATAGAGGAAACACAGGAGGCAGTTCATGCACGGCAAGATGCCACAAGTAATATTGAGTAAGGACAGGACACCAGAAGTAGTTTGAAATAAGAACGAACATAGAAGAGTACAACACACTTCAGTCTATCACATCTGTGCTGCACGAGCCCAATATTCCTCCATTCCCTTTATATTCATGACCCCATTTGAAAGCCTTGAAAACGCTATTATCAAATCTGTCTCCACCACCACCCATGTTAACCCATTCTTTGTATTGGTAAAATGGATCATTATAATGTTACATGTACAGAGGTACAGTGGATAACATTGTTTTACGTGTATCCAGAGAGAACAATTCATTCATGTAGTACAAATGAGAAGCAAAATCAGAATGCGGAATACATTTACAGAGAAACTGTAATGCTGGCAGACAAATACGGTGAGGTAGATTGTGAGGTCAAGTGTCCACCTTATCGTACAGGAGGTCCATTCAATAGCCACTCTCAATGCAAAGTAAAACTTCTTTAAACTTTCCACACCTCACCTCAAAGCTGCGTTCTCCATATTTGAGATTTCTACCTCGGAACATGACTATCTGACTACCTGCCCAGTAACTACCTGATTTTCTGGCATGGGCAGTGGCCAATACCAGAGGACATCCGTTTAAAGTTGAGGGAAGAGGTCAGAGGTAAGTTTATCACAAGCGGGGGAGAGCGGTGGGTACTTGGAACAATCGGCCTGGGGTGCTGGTTGAAGTTGGCACCTGAGGGGACGGTTAAGAGACTCTTAGGATGTCAACAAAGATGGAGGGTTATGGACTATGTCAGAGGGAAGGATAAGATTGGTCATGTAGATGGTTTATAAGGATAACACCACATAAGACCATAAGAAGGAATTAGGCCATTCAGTTTATCAAATCGGCTCCAACATTCCATTGTGGGTGATATATTATCCCTCTCAACCCCATTCTCCTGCCTTCTTCCCATAACCTTTGAAACCTTTGCTAACCAAGAACCTATCAGCCTCTGCTTTAAACATACCCAATGCCTTGGCCTCCACAGCCATCTGTGTAATGTATTCCACACATTCAGCACACTCTGGCTAAACAAATTCCTCCTTATGTCTGTTCTAAAGGGATGTCTCTCAATTCTGAGGCTGTGCCTTCGGGTCATAGACTCACTGAGATCCTCCCTCATTTTTCTAAGCTCCAGTGAGTACAGGCTCAGAGCCATCAAACACTCCCTATACATTCCTATTCTCATTCCCTAGATCATTTATGGAAACATCCTCTGGACCATCTCCAATGCCAACACATCCTTCCTTATATAGAGGCCCAAAACTGTTCACAATTCTCTGTGTGCAGACTGACCAATTCCTTCTAAAACCTCATTGTTACATCCTTGTTTTTATATTATAGCCCTCTCAAAATGAATGCAAACATTCAACTGCAATTTAACCTTTACGGAATTCTACACAAGGACTCCCAAGTCCCTTTGCACATCTGATTTCTGAATTTGCTTCTCATTTTGAAAATTGTCTACACATTTATTCTTTCTATCAAATTGTATGACCATAAACTTCCCTCTGTTGTATTCCCTCTGCTACTTCTTCCAATCTGTCCAAATCCTTCTGCTGACTCTGTGCTTCCTTAACACAACCTGCCCCCCCCCCCCCACCTAGCTTTGTATCATCTGCACACTTGGCCACAAAGCCATCAATTCCATCATCCAAATCAATGGGATAAAATGGGAAAAGAAGTGGTCCCTAGTCACCAGCAGCCAACCAAAAGACCCCCTTAATTCCTACTCTTTTCTCCTGCCGTTCACCCAGTTTTCTATCCTTGCCAGTATCTTTCCTACAATAGCATAGGCTCTTATCTTCTATCGCAGACTAATGCATAGCACCTTGTCAAAGGATTTTGAAAATCCAAATAAACAAATAAACTCTCCTTTGTCTTTCTTGCCTGAAATTTCCTAAAAGAATTCCAACAGATTTGTCAATTAAAATTTCCCCTCAACAAAACCATGCAAAAGTCGGCCTATTATATCGTGTGAAAGATCGAATAAGTAAGGACTTATTTCCATGGAGAATGAAGAGTTGTTTGATAGAGGCGTACAACTTATGAAGAGTATAGATAGGTGTGAATGCAAACTGGCTTTATTTCACTGAGGCTGGGCCAGTCCACAGCCAGAGGTCATAGGTTAAGGGTGAAAGGCGAGATAACCCAGGGGGACCTGAGGGGGAGCTTCTACACTCAGAGGGTGGTGGGAGTGGTGAGAGTCTGGAACAAGCTGCTGGAGGAAGTGATAGGTTTGATTGCAACGTATAAGAGAAGTTTGGATAAGTACATGAAAGGAAGGTGTATGGAGGGCTACGGTAGATGGTTGTTTCTGTGCTATAGTGTTCTATGATTAAAACTCTACGTCAAGACTGTGGGCCAGAGGACCTGGTTCAGTGCTGTATTATGTTCTGTGTTCCATGTACACTCAGTGGGCATTTTATTATTTACCTCTCATGAACTAAGTGGCCACCGAGTGTACGTTCCTGGTCTTTTGCTGCTGCAGCCCATCCACTTCAGAGATCCTCTTCTGCACACCACTGCTGTAACATGTGGTTATTTGAGTTACTGTCAGCTTGAACCAGTCTGGCCATTCTCCTCTGACCTCTCTCATTAACAAGGTGTTTTCACCCACAGAACTGCCACTCACTGGATTTTCTTTTTTGTTTATCACACCTATTTCTCCAAACTCTAGAGACTGTTGTGTGTGAAAATCTCAGGAGATCATCCATTTCTGAGATACTCAAACCACCTAACAATCATTCCACAGTCAAAGCCACTTAGATCAGATTTCTTCCCCATTCTGATGTCAGGTCTGAATAACTGTACGTCTTGATTTGATCACAGCATCTGCAGTATACTTTGTGTTTACTGAACAACTAAACCTCTTGACCATGTCTGCATGCTTTTATGCATTGAGTTGCTGCCAGATGATTGGCTGACTAGATATTTTCATTAATGATCAGATGTACTGGTGTACCTAATAACATGGCCACTGAGTATATTAACAAAAGCTGTGTGATCTGTGAGCACACTCAGGCTTATTATTCAACGTATTTCAGAACAGTGCAGACTGTGGGTTCTAATCAGCTGCAGTAACCAGTGTTACATTCAGCTCAGGTATGTCACATCAGCACACTGACGTGCTGAACCCATGACCTGAATCTTGCAGGGGGATGTGTGATGGACATAGTTATTGCTGCTTTCATTTCCCAGTGGTATCATTGGAGCTGATAGGTCAGAAAAACACAGATGTTTGAGAGCACTCTAATAATTTTCACCATCATTTTCTGCACAGCAGAATATTGGACTACAAGCTCTCCACTCACTGCTCACACAGAGGGAGTGTCTGACTGCTTCTGCCTCTGGGATGCTTGTCTGCTCATTTTAATATCTCCCCTCCCCTATTTGAAAAGTCTTTCATATTGTCAAAATCTTCTATATCAATCAAAATGTAATAACAAAAAGCTGCATGTTCCAGACGTGATTAGAATATAAAAAAAAAGGATGTGATGTTGAGACTTCTTTGATATCAGTCAGACTGCATTTGGGGTATTGTGAGCAGTTTGGGATCTCTGTCTAAGAAAGGATGCACTGTACTGAAAGACACTATAGTCATACGTTGTCATTTGAAATCTTGCCTTTCTGAAGCGGAATTTATTTCATATTTATTGCAGCTTGAGGAAATGTTGCTAAGAAGCTGGGTCTCATCTCGCTCCAGGGCCAAGTGTACCATGGCTCATTGAGAGGGTCCAGAGGAGGTTCATGAGAATGATCCTGGGTATGAAAGGGTTAATAAATGAGGAGTGTTTGATGGCTCTGACCCTGTACACACTGGAGTTTAGAAGAGTGAAGGGAAGGAGGGATGATGGCAGGGGGAATCTCATTAAAACCTACCAAATATTGAAAGGCTGAGCTAGAGCAGATTTGGAGAGGATATTTCCTTTCGAGGGGGACTCAAGGAGCAGAAGGTACAGCCTCGGAATAGAGGGACACCAGAACTTATGCGCTATCTATTTATTTTCTCAAATATTCTCGTTGTAACTTATAGTAATTTTTTAATGTATTGCACTGTACTGCTGCTGCAAAACAACAAATTCCATGACAATATGTCAGTGATAATAAACCTGATTTTGATTCTGATTCTGACTAGTCTGAGGAAGAGGTGCAGGAGCCTAAAGATGACGCTCAGCAATTTGGGAACCCCTTCTTCCCCTCTGCCACCAAATTTCTGAATGGTCGACAAATCCTTGAACACTATCTCATTATTCCTCATTCACAGTGTTTATTTATTTTCATAATTGATTTTTATGTCTTGCACTGCACTGCTGCCAAAAAACAACAAATGTCATTTCGCAGTCAATCCAGCTCATGTCTCCCTAAGCAGATCCTTTCTGCCCTGTTGAAAGGTCAGCGAGCCCCTGGTGAACAAAGGAAATGTTTCTAAGATAAGATCAAAATCAGCCTGAAGAAATCCAACATTACATCAAAAAACTGGGAAGACATTGCACTCAATAGATGCACCTGGAGAAAATCTGTTGAAGAGGGAACTGTGCTGCATGAGAACGACCTTCGCTGTGCCGCACAGAACAAGTGGCAGCTGTGAAAGGAGAGACTGATACACCCAAATACTAATCACAGACACCTCCTACTCTTGCCTACACTGCACCAGAATATGTGGATCCCAGATCGACCTCTCCAGACAGTCAAGAACCCACCAATGGACAATCAGTTAGAAGAAGATCATACTGGAATCAAGTGATCATATTACTATTATAGAATGAGAATAAACCTGATTCTGATTATGACTAGGGACTATAGATGCTGGGATCTGGAGCAACAGATGAATTCCTGATGAGTGGAAAAGGACATTGACTTGAATTGTTGATGCTTCAGGATTCCTGATGCAGGGCTTTGACCTCAGGTGTCAAGAATTCCTTTCCTCCTATAAAGTAAACATCTTGTTTATATTCCTTTGAACATTCTAGCACGGGGGGGGGGGGGCTTCTATAGAAGTGTTTCATGTCATGAGAAGCATGGATAAGGTAGGTGGAAACAGTCCTTTCCCCAGAGTGGGGGGAGGGTCCATAACTAAGGGGCATAGTTTTATCATGGGGGATTTATCCTGAGAGGCAACTTTTTCATGCAGAGGGTGGTGAGTACATGGAATGTAGTGAGCTGTCTGGGTAAGTGGGTGAGGCAAATGCAATAGTGTGAGTTAAAAAGCACTTGGATAGGTACGTGCAGGGGTATGGCATGGAGGGATATGGGACATACACAGGCAATTGGGACTAGATGGGTGTTAACCATGGCATGAACTGGTTGGGCCAAAGGGCCACTATCTGTGCTGTATTGCTCTACGACTAATTTGAGATATATAACTATTGGATTGCATACAACAGGAGGGACAGACTTTAATTCATTCAAAGTGCTGGCTATTCAGATTCTATCAAATGCATTTAAGCAGTCAGGCACCATATAGTTAAGATAATAAAATTACAAGGCATGGGATGCCCTGACTAATCAAGAACCTATCAACCTCCGTTTTAAATACTCAATGACTTGGCGTCCACGGCCATCTGTGGCAATGGATTCCACAGTATCACCACCTTCTGGCTAAATAAATCGCTTGCCATCTCTGTCCTGAAGGGATGTCCTTTTATTCTGAGGCAGTGCCCTCTGGTCTGAAACTTTTCCACTATAGGAAAAATCCTCTCCACATCCACTCTGTATAGACCTTTCAATATCTGCCAGGTTTCAATGAGATTCCCTCTCATTCGTCTGTACTCCACTGAGTACAGTTCCAGAGCCATCAGATCCTCCTCAATCATTAACCTTTTCAATCCCAGAATCATTCTCGTGAACCTCCTCTACACCCTTTCCACTGCCAGCACATCTTTTCTTAGATAAGTGGCCCAGAACTGCTCACAATACTCCAAGTGCAGTCTGACCGTGTCTTAAAAAGCCTCAGCATTACATCATTGTTTTTATATTCTAGTGCTCTCAAAATGAATGCTAAAATTGCATTTTCCCTTAGTTAACCTGCACATGGACTTCCAAATCACTTTGCACCTCTGATTTTTAAATTTTCTACCCCTTTTAGAAAGTAGCCTATACCTTTATGCCTTCTACTAAAGTGCACGATATACACTTCCAACTGTTATTTCTTTGCCCATTCTCCTGATCTGTCTAAGTCTTTCCATGGACTCCCTGCTTCCTCAACACTACCTATCTTTCTAACTATCTTTGCATTGGCCACAAAGCCATCAATTCCAATAACTATGAGCAGCCAAACAGGTAGGCCTCATTTATTCCCACAGTTTGCCTCCTGCCAGGTAGCCAATCTTCTATCCATGGTAATATTTTTCCTGTAATACTCTGGTCACTTAACTTGGTAAGGAGCTTCATGTGTGGCATCTTGTCAAAAGCCTTCTGAAAATCCAAGTAAACAACATCCACTGACTCTCCTTTGTCTATCCTGCATGTTATGTCCTCAAACAATCCCAAAAGATTTCTCAGGCAAGATTTCCCCTTAAGGAAGCCGCGCTGACTGGCCTAGTCTATCATGTGTCTCCAAGTACCTCAAGCTTCATCCATAATAATGGATTCCAACATCTTCCCAACCACTGAAGTCAGGTTAACTGGCCTACAATTGCCTTTCTTCTGCCTCCCTCCCTTTTAAAGAGTGGAATGACATTTGCAATTTTCTAGTTCTCTGGAACCATTCCAGAATCTAAGTGATTCTCGAAAAATCATGACTAATGCCTCCACAACCATTTCAACCTCTGTCAGAACCACGTGGTGACCCTATCTGCTTAAGGTGACTTATCTATATTCAGACCTTTCAGCTTCCCAAGCACCTTCTCCTTTTTAATATCAACTACACTCACTTCTGTCCTCTGATACCCTCAAATTTCTGGCATACTGCTGGTGTTTTCTACAGTGAAGACTGATGCAAAATGCTTATTGAGTTCATCTGCCTTTTTTCTGTTCCCCCATTACAACCTCTCCAGGATCATTTTCCTGTGTTCCAGTATCCACTCTCGCCACTATTTTAATCCTTATATATCCAAAAAATCTTTTGGTATTGTTGTTGATATTATTAGTCAGCTTACCTGCATATTTCATCTTTTCTCTCCTTGTGATTTGTTTAGAGTCATTCCACTGTTTTTAATAGCTTCCCAGTCCTCTAACTTCCCACTAATTTGTGTTAGATTATATACCCCTCTCTTTTGATTTATTAGTATCTTTAACTTCCCTTGTCAGCCACAGTTGCCTCATCCTCCCTTTAGAATCCATCTTCCTCTCTGAAATGCATATATCCTTCAGCTTCCAAATTGCTCCCAGGAACTCCAGCCATTGCTGTTCTGGCATCATCCCTGTTAGTGTCCCCTTCCAATCAACATTGGCCAGCTACTCTCTCATGTCTCTGTAATACCCTTTACTCCAGTGTGATACTGATATATCTGATTTCAGCATCTTCCTCTCAACCTGCAGGGTAAATTCTGCCATATTATGATCACTGTCACCTAAGGGTTCCCTTACCTTAAGCACCCTAATCAAATCTGCTTCATTACATAACAACCGATCAATCCAGAATTGATTTTACCCTAGTGGGCTCAACTATAAGCTGCTCTAAAAAGGCATCTCTTAGGCATTCCATAAATTCCCTCTCTTGATATCCAGATCCAAACTGAGTTTCCCAATCAACCTGCATATTGACACTGCCCTTATTACATGCTTTTTCTATTTCCCATTGTAATTTATATTCCACATCCTGGCTGTTGTTCAAGGCTTGTACATAACTCCCTTCGGGATCTTTTTACCCTTGCAGTTTCTTAACTCTACCCACAAGGATTTTACATCTTACGATCCTACGTCACCTCTTCCTAAGTATTTGATTTCAATTTTTACCAACAGAGTCAACCCATCCCCTCTGCCTACCTGTCTGTCCTTTCGACACAACGTATATGCTTGGATGGTTAGCTCTCAACTATGGTCTTCTTTGAGCTATGACTCAGTGATACCCACAACATCATACTCTAACTGCACTGAAGATCATTCTGTCTCCTGTGTGCATTCAAATATAACACCTTCAGTCCTGTATTTGTCACCCTTTTTGAATTTGCCTCCATGATACACCAACACATCCCACTGACTGTAATGTTGTCCTATCATCTGTTTGTCCTTCCTCACAGTCTCACTGTACAAAGCACTGAATGTATAATAACCCCATTCTCAGCCCCATCACTCTGATTCCCATCACCATGCCAAATTAGTTTAAACCCTCTCCAACAGCTGTAACAATCCTGCCTGCAAGTATGTTTGTACTGCCGGGGTTCAAGTGTAACCGGTCCGTTTTGTACAGGTCATATCTTCCACAGAAAAGATCTGAAGCCCTGTCCCCTGCACCACTTCCTCAGCTACTCATTCATCTGTACTATCATCCTTTTCCCGTCCTGACCAGCATGTGGTACTCAGAGATTATTACCTAGGAAGTCCTTCTCTTCAGCCCCTTCCCTAACTCCCTCTACTCACTCTGCAGGACCTCTTCTCCCTTCCTACCCATGTCATTTGTGCCAATGTGCATCAGGACGTCTGACTGCTCACCCTCCCTCTTGAGAAACTTCTCCAGCCGCTGATTAAATCAATTACACTGATCTGCATCATTAAGCAATAATATGACTTTTTTTTTTAATGAGTTTAGCTACTGACAGTTTTCTTTAATTAGAATTTGATCAGCATTTTACTGATTTTGGGTTTGGAAGCTAGATAGGCCAAGTTAAATTCTATCTGCCATTTCTCTGTCCATACCTGTAAATGATCCATGCAGCAGTCCCAATGAAGGGCCTCGGCCCGAAACGTCAACTGTATACTCTTTTCCAGAGATGCTGCCTGATCTGCTGAGTTGCTCCTGCACTTTGTGTTTGTTTCTTGGATTTCCAGCATTTGCAGAATTTCCCTCGTTTGTATTCTATATTGTGCTGTATTCTTTTCCAGTATTCTATGCTATTCACAGCATTACCAGTCTTCAGCAACATACGCAAAATGCTGAAGGAACTCAGCAGGTCAAGCTGCATCACCTAGTCTTTGTATCATCTGCAAACTTACTAACACAACATTTACATTTTCATCCAGTCATTTATATATATCACAAACAGCAGAAGTCCCAGTACAGATCTTTGCAGAACTCCGCTAATTACAGAACCCCAGCTAGAATAAATTCCTTTGACTACTAACTCCAGTCTTCGATAGGCACCATTGATCCCAGGCATCATAATCTTCTGGATGATCCTCCCAAGAGGGACCTTGTCAAATACCTTACTATAATCCACGTAGACAACACCCACAGCTCTACCTTCATCAATCACCCTCGTCACCTTGTCAAGAATCTCAGTAAAGGTAGCAAGACACGGCTTGCCCTGCACAAAGCTATGCATGCTCTCCCTAATTAGGCCATTCATATCCTCTTTCTCTCAGATCTGTGGATTTTGCACACACAGAAAAACTATACACGTACACACAATCTTGTTCACACATGTACTCTGACACACACTCACATTCAAACTGACACAATCTTGCTCATACACACACACACAAGCATGTACTGCAATGCCATGTTGACATTACAGCAGATCATCACTTTCATTAGAACTGTGACTACAGGCTCATAACTGGATCATGACTCGAAAAGTTCAAAATTAGTCATCCAAGTAGCAACAAATTTGCTTCAAATAATTGTTCCCCATACACAAATATTAACTCACTGTCTGGAGGCAGTGGAAAGAGCTTCCAGGAAGGAATAGCACTTTTCTAGATGGAGTAAATCCAAGTTAACATTATCATTCAATGGCTCTATCACAGAGGTCAACACGTTGACAGTAAGTAGCAAGACTGCTTGGGCAGTCTCTGCAAGCAATGCAGAAGTTGGCAAATGCATAACTCACTCTGCAAGGTACTGTTAAAGTGAACAGCAAGGCTGCATTGAACAGGAGTTTGGTTAAGCAGGTTGCAATAATAGACGGCGATGAACATGAATGACAATCAGCCTGAAATCTTACCTCGTTTTCTCTCTTCACAGATGAATGATTTGTGTAAGGTTGAGCAAGCTAGGGCATTTCTATTTGGAGTGATGGAGGATAAGAGTTAACTTGATAGAGATGTACAGGATGATAAGAGGCAGAGATCGAGTGGATAGCCAGAGACCTTTTAAATTTTATTTTATCGAGGTATAGCATGAAATAGGCCCTTCCGGTCCTTCAAGCCACTCTGCCCAGTAATTCTCTGATTTAATCACGGGACAATAGGCAATGACTAATTACCCTACCAACCAATACCTCTTTGGACTGTGGGAGGAAACCGGAGCACCTGGAGGAAACTCATATGGTCAAGGGAGAGCGTAAAAACTCATTACTGGCAGTGGTGGGAATTGAACCCAGAACTCTTGACTGTAAAGCATCATGATAACCACTACACTACCGTGCCGCCCCTTTTTCTCAGGGCGGCAATGGCTAATACAAGAGGATAAACCTTTAATGTGAGCGTAGGAGGAATTGAGAGAGATGTTGGAGGTAGCTTTCTCACAGTAGGTAGTGAGTATGTGGAACGTACTGTCATGGATGGTGGCAAAGGCAAATACATCAGGGACGTTTAAGAGGCTCTTAGATAGATACATGTAAGGAAGAAATATGGAATGTTATGGGCTTCATAGGATGAAAATGATTCCAGGATTGAATGGTTTGTCATATGAAGAGTGTTTGATGGCCCACCTTGCCCAATGCTTACTCCTCCCAGAATCATTGAGGGCCATGGGCCAGACATCTCTACGCTATGCTAGCGTGCCACTGCAGGCAATTGAAGCAGGTGTATTAACCACGTTTAAAAGGCACTCTGACAGGGACATGGATAGTAAAGCTTTCGATGGACATGGCCAACGGACGATCTCAGGTGGGCATGTCAATAACTGGGAAAATGTGCAGCCAGGGTGGTTGATGGTCGGGTTGAGTTGTCCTCCAAATATTTCATCACCATTCGAGGAGACATCAAACGTGCCATGTTAATGATGGTGCGTCCACCGAATGCTTGGCCTTTACGTACTCATCAATCAGCTGATTGGTTGTCATTTTGGAAACTCACTTGTGATGTGGGGAGGAAATCTCGTCACTGATTGGTTGCGTGGCGAACTTCACGTGTTGTGGTCTGGAATTTTGCCTGCATCAGCTCATGAATTGGATCGAGGTCTACTGTTATGTTAGCTTAGCCAGCCTGGAGCAGTTGGGTCAAAGGGATTGATTCAGTGCTGTATGACTCTAAGTCAAGAAGCTTTAAGGGTCTACAGTATATGTATAGGTCATGTACATCCATATTTCTCAGCGTATGGAGTAAATGGGCCTTTAAGGAACTATTTTACAAAAAGTTCACTCACCTGGACACAACTGATTCCACAACCTATGGACTCACTTTCAAGGACTCATGTTCTCAGTTCTATTTATTTATGTTCGTATGGACGTATTTGCAGTTTGTCTCCTTTTGCACATTGCTTGTCAGTGTTTGTGTGTAGTGTCTCATTGATTCTGTTGTGTTTCTTTGTAGTACTGTGAGTGCATGTAAGGCGATGAATCTCAAGGTACCATATATGTACTTTGAGTAATGCACTTACTTTGAACTTCCTGCTTTATTATTGTACAATGTCCCTTTAAGAGCGGCCAAGGGTTTGCATCAATAACAAGCAGCTGCTGTTGTCTGAAAACTTTGCAGCAGGTTTTTTTATTCCTTCCCTCCCCCATTCCCGTTTCAAAAACAAGTCAGCACTTTGCAGGGCGTGGGGCTGCCGGAGCAGTCGCGCTAATTAGAAACGGGGCCGTTTGAAGCGGATTGAATGACACGTCTTGAGGTTGTAAAATCCGAGGGCGCGCCCGGAGGGGTGCCGGCCGGCCGGCGACTGACCCTTTCAGTCTACCGGGTCTGTTGGAGGAGATACCCTACAACCTTTCACCACATTGGTGACACCCCCTCCCTGCCCAAGGCTGATTGCAAATCCTACGTGAGGATCACAACAGGGGTTCACAAACACGGTATAAATACCGCTCTTCTGAAAGGAAGCTTGCAGACACCTGTCGCCTTTCACTATTTATACCTCGGGAGGTTCCTTTAAAGCACGCTGGGTGAAAATGATCCCTGGTGCTGGCTGTGTCCTGCCTTCTGGTGAATGATGAACCCTGATCAAATTATGTCTCCCGTAGCACATCGCGACACCGCACATGAACTGCCCGCCCTAGTGGTGCGAACATCCGCCAGCGGGAACTGCTGGGTTACCATTAGCACTGGGACCTTTCAGTGGAATGGAACTAATACCTGCCAGTGACATAGGAACCTCCCGGATCTGATATGGGTCAGTGGAACTAATATTTGCCAGTGGTGATACAGCTTGCAGTAAAATTCATACCTGCCGGTGGCATTAGTACTTGCCCCGGGGCACTGTTATCTGTGGCAGGTCCTCCCTGCTGTGAGTTGCTCTATTTTACATTTCCTCTGGTGACAGTGAAGGAAGCCATTCGGTCCATCGAGTCGAATCCAGCTTTCAGAGCAATGCCAACTCCCTATGTAGATCACTGTGTCCCACTCCCTCACAGTGCCCTGCTCCTCCTCCTGCCACCCACATTCTTCTCACTGCCACCATCAGGGAGGAGGGCCAGGAGCCTGAAGACACACACTCAGTGTTTCAGGAACAGCTTCTTCCCCTCCACCATCCGATCTCAGAACGGACAATGAACCCATGAACACCACCCCAGTATATTTACTTTGCGACACACACAAAATGCTACAGGAACTCAGCAGACCAGGCAGCATCAGGTGGCAAAGAATAAGCGGTCAATGTTTTGAGCTGAGACCGTGAAGTTTGTTAAATCTGTTATTTTAGAGCAGAAGTACATTGCAATACATAACAATGAAATCTATAGAATCTCTGAGGAGAGAAGTCAGAATAGTTTCTACGCTCTGTTTTTGCACAATTTAGTTAATTTAGTTTTCTTTGTAATTTATAGATATTATTATTATTATGTATTGCAACATACTTCTGCCATAAAATAACAAATTTCAGAACATATGCCAGCAACATTAAGCTTGATCTGATTCTGTTCCTGCCTAGTGCCCTGCAGACTAATTCCCTATTGACTGTTCATCCAGTTCCCTCTAGACTAGTGCATTTTCCATCCCTAAGAGGCAGTCAATCCGTTTCCACTCCTGGTGAAGAAACCTTTTTTTCATATATTTAGTGTCTTCATCATCCACAGACCTCAGCATCTGGTTCCCCACTCCTTCAGCTATCTGCCTGTCGGAACAGTTTCCCTCTAACTCTGCACAGTAAACTTTATATCCAATGATCAAGGATTGCTGATTAGCTTCATTCACCGTATATGTGTATTAGGAATTGGCTGTGGTGTGTTGGCGCTGCAAAAAAAAAAGCAGCATTCAACAATAATTAAGAATTAAATAAAATAAAAAGATAAGTACAGATTTGAAATTAACTGTGTATAGATACATAATTACCAGCATGTATTTACAATGTAAACAGTATTATTAAAAGTGGTTTGAAGTGTTTACAGTGATGGGGGCTAACTTGAACAGTTGATCAGATTAAGTGTTTGGGGAAGAAACTTCCAAGGTGTCATGATGTTTTTGTTTTAATAGAACTAAGAGTGCTTTCCAGAAGGCAGGAGTCACACCTGCTTAGCCCCCCACCAGGGTCACGTGAAGCCATGGGAGCAGGTGGTGGGTAGTTGTATTTACTGCTGGTGTATATCACAAGTCCTGGTTGTGTGACCACCCGTGCCAGGCAGACAACCTCTGAGGAGTGTTGATAATGGCTGGGGAAACCTGACTTGTAAAGACACTGCCCAGAAGAAGGCAATGGCAAACCACCTCCGTAGAAAACCTTGCTGGTTAGGTCTACATGCTAGAAGGTGATAGGTGAGACTAGCTGGGGGAGGAGAGGATGAAGTAGGAAGCTGGGAGGTGATAGGTGGAAGATGTGGACAGCTGAGGAAAAAAGAAACTGATAGGAGAGGACACTGAACTTGGAAGAACGGGAAGGAAAAGGGAAACTAGAAGGGGTGAGAACAGAACCAGATCGGGATGTGGAAGAAGAGGTGAGAGGGGAAGAAATTACCAAAAGATGGAGAAATTGATGTTCATACAGGTTGGAGGCTGTCTAGATGGAGTATGAGGTGTTGATCCTTAAACTTTGCCCTCATCATGGCAGTAAAGGAGGCCATGGACTGGCATGTTGGTTTGGGAAGTCGAAATCATCAGCCACTAAGAAATCCAACCCTTTGCAGTGGACAGGGCGTAAATGCTCTGGAACATCGAACATTTCAGCCCACTGAAGGGCCTTTGGCCCACAATGTTGTGCTGCCCTTTTAATGTACTCTACGATAAATCTAACTGTTTGCTTCTACATAGCCCTCCATATTTCTATCATCCATGTGCCAACCTAAGTTTCCTAAATGCCCGTAATATATCTGCTCTACACCACCACTGGCAGTGGCTTCCACATACCCACCCACATCTGTGTAAAAAAAACTTACTGTACCTCTGACATCTCCCCTATCTTTTCTAACAACCAGCTTAAAGTTATCCCTATGGCATTAACCGTTTGCACCCTGGGCAAAAGCCTTGGGCTATTCACTCCATCTACACTTTGGTGGCCACTTTATACCTGTACACATGGTCATTAATGCAAAAATCTAATCAGCCAATCATGTGGCAGCAACTCAATGCTTAAAAGCATGCAGACATGGTGATGAGCTTCAGGCCAAACATCAGAATGGGAATCAAATGTGATCGAAGCAACTTTGACCGTGGAATAATTGTTGGTGCAGACGGGCTGGTTTGAGTATCTCAGAAACTGCTGTCTCCTAGGATTTCCACGTATAACAGTCACTAGAGTTTACAGGGAATGGTGCAAAAAAAACAGATAACATCCGGTGAGCGGCAGATCTGTTGGCGAATACGCTTTGTTAATGAGACAAGTCGGAGGAGAATGGCCAGACTGGTTCAAGCTGACTGGAAGGTGACAGTGACTCAAATAACCATGCGTTACAACAGTGACATGCAGGAGACCACGAACATACACTCAGAGGCCACTTTATTAGTTACAGGAGGTACCTAATAAAGTCACCACTGAGTTTATGCCTCTGATTATCTTGTGCACCATGAAGGCGTTGTAGAGCCTTTAAGACTCCACACAATTCACTGAGCCCCAAGAGTAGGCCCTGAAGAACGACTCTGGTGCAGGACAGCCTTGCATTCAGAGAGCCTTGCGTGCAGTCTGCTATATCGCTTGCTCATGATATTGATGGGCCTCTATACAGGGTAGCAGAGATGCCTATCGCAGCATTAACTGGAGTATGTTGTACCAGAATAGCCCAAGGCGACAATGCAAAAAGGACGTTATTAGATAAATTATGCAAGCTGATAGTTAAATGGGTATCATATCCTGTAATTAAGCAGGATTATCTTTCACACCATTCCATCTGTGCTCGTCAAGAGCTGTGCTCAGCTCAGAAACCAACCTCCAGTATAATTGTCAGAGAATAGCATCCCATAGTTAAATTTAATTTGAAAATAAAAGATGATTTCTTCAGAGATTGCGGAGATTAAATTCAGGGTAAAGGCTTTGCCTTGTCTGATGAGTGATTTCTGAATGGAGCCATTTTAGTTCTCAGTTCTGGTTTCCCACAGATCAGTTCTCCCGTCATTGGCTCCACCCCTGGTCCTCTGTCCCAGAGGTGAGAATGGAATTGGAGCAAAAATCCTGCAGCTGGTGAGAATAGGCACATTTCAAAATGCTTCCCTGATACACAAATAATGTTTATCATGCTAATTAAAGCACAGAGTCTAAAGCCTTCAACTGCACCGTGGGGACATTTTCACAGCCAGGGAGCAATGCAGCAAGGAAACAGGCCCAGTGGCCCAACGTGTCTGTGCCGACCACGGTGAGTACCCCATTTTCCTGCTTTTTGCCAATACTGTGTCCCTGTAAACCCCTCTTATCCAAATGTCTTTTAAATACTATTATTGTACCTGCATCAAATACATCCTCTGGCAGCACATTCCATTCACCCACTGCCCTCTGGGTGAAGAAATTGTCCCTCAGATCCCTTTTAAATCTCACAGGAAAATCCCTCACCAGCATTGAGCACTGCTACCAGGTGTCATGGTAGTGTTGTGGTTAGCGTGGCACTGTTACTGCTCAGGGCACTCTGGACTTTAGAGTTCAATTCTGGTGCCATCTTTGAGGAGGCTGCACACACTTCCCATGGAATGTGT
The DNA here is from genome assembly GCF_030144855.1 of Hypanus sabinus. Taxonomy (NCBI): domain Eukaryota; kingdom Metazoa; phylum Chordata; class Chondrichthyes; order Myliobatiformes; family Dasyatidae; genus Hypanus; species Hypanus sabinus. The sequence continues at coordinate 18,680,563 of NC_082707.1, forward strand.
GGATTTTCCCCAGATGTTTCAGTTTCCTCCCATGGTCCATACACCTACCAGGTAGGTTAATTGATCATTGTAAATTGTCCCGTGATTAGGTTAGGGTTAATTGGGTTTGTTGGGGCTTGCTGTGACAGTGAGCCTCAAAGGGCTGGAGAGGCCTACTCCGCGCCGTATCACTAAATGAATAAATAAATAAAATAAAGGAGCACCCACAAGAAGGCAGCATCCATCATCAAGGACCCTACCACCCAGGCAGGCAACGCTCCCTTCCTGCTGCTTCTCTCAGGAAGAAGGTCCCGAAGGTTCAGGAACAGTTACTGCCCTTCAACCACCAGGCTTCTGAACCAGTGTGGATAACCTCACTCACCTTAACACTGAACAGAATTCTCAACCTGCAGATTCACTTTCAAGGACTCTACCGGTTATGTTCACAGGATTATTAATTAATTAGATTATTTATTTGTTTGTTTTTGTTTGTTCGTTAATTATTTACATTTTTTTTGTATTTGTACATTTGTCTGGACCAAATGCAGAAAAGGTCAGTTAAGAATCTTAGTCAGCATAGACCAGATGGACTTAAGAACCAGCTTCCATACTGTGCGACTTGAAGACTCTAAGCTCTTTAGAGCTACCAAAATCCGACAAATAACAAATTAATATTGATTGGAAGACCTGAAATTGAAGTCGAGTGTGCCTTCAAGTCAGATCTGGCTCCTTCAAATCACAGTGAAACCACTTTCGCCCTATACGGAAGACATGTCAGCGTCTAATGTTTTGAGCCAGGCCTGAAGATACATTGTTACTACAGAACGGGCACACAGCCAGTCAGCAATAGAGAAGAACACGATTACACGACTGGCCACCATACCTACCTCACACCTCACACCTGGCTCAGCATACCTGTTGCTACTGGCCAGGGAGCAACAATCAAATCATCCCTTATTATTTTACAACACTGAATCAGTTGTTTTGACACTGTTCAACAGAAAAAGACGCTTTCGTGTCAAAGTGAAAACAGATCTCTACAAAGTGATCTAAATTAAAGGCAAATATAAAACAGAAAATAATTGATTGCGTAAGTATTCACTCCCCTTTAGTATGAGACAACAAAGCATTACTGGTGCAGGCAACTGGTTTTAGAACTCATATAAGTGGTTAAACGGAGATCTGTTTATGGAGAGCCGTGTCCAGTCAAGGTGTTCATAAAACTACACCTATATCTGGAAGATTCAACTGCTGGTCATTCAGTATCCTGGCAAATACTACACCATGAAGACAAAAGAACACTCCACACAACTCCACAAAAAGGTTACTGAATAGTACAGGTCAGGAGATGGATACAAGAAAATTTCCAAGTCACTGACAATCCCTTGGAATACAGTTAAGTAAATCATCAAGAAATGGAAAGAATATGGCACAGCTGTAAATCTGCCTAGAGCAGGCTGTCCTCAAGAACTGAGGGACCGTGCAAGAAGGGGACCAGTGAGGGAGGCCACCAAGAGACCTATGACAACCCTGGAGGAGTTACAAGCTTCAGTGGCTGAGTTGGGAAGAGACTGCGCGTATAACAACTGGTGCTTGGATGCCTCACCAGTCGCAGCTTTATGGGACAGCGGCAAAGAAAAGGCCGCTGTTGAAAAATCTCACATGAAATCTCACCCAGAGCTTGCCAGAAGGCATGTGGGAGACTCTGAAGTCAGCTGGAAGGAGGTTCTATGGGCTGATGAGACTAAAATTAAGCTTTTTGGCCATCAGATTAAATGCTATGTTTGGCTTAAGCACATTGTCAAAAACACACCATCCCTACCGTGAAGCATCGTGCTGTGGGGATGCTCTGGAAGAATTTATATGATAGAGGGCAACTAAATGCAGCAAAATACAAGGAAATCCTGGAGGAAAACCTGATGCAGTCTGCAAGAGAACTGCAACTTGGGAGAAGATTTGTTTTCCAGCAAGACAATGACCCCAAATATAAAGCCAAAGCTACACAGGAATGGCTTTAAACAAGGAAGTTAATGTTCTGCAGTGGCTAAGTCAGTGTCCAGACCCCAATCCAATTGAAGATTTGTGGCTGGACTTGAAAAGGGCTGTACACTCATAATCCCCATGCAATCTGACAGAGCTTGAACAGATCTGTAAAAAAGAATGGGGGGAAATTGCAGTGTCAGGACGTGCAAAGAGACCTATCCACACAGAGACTCAAGGCTGCCAAAGGTGCATCTCCTAAATACTGACTTGAAGGGGGTAAATACTTAGGCAATCAATTATTTTGTGTTTTATATTTGTAATTGATTTAAATCACTTTAATAGAGATCTGTTTTCACTTTGACACAAAAGAGTCTTTTCCTGTTGATCAGCAGCAAGAAGTCAAATTAAATCCATTGTGATTCAATGTTGAAAAACAATAAAAATGAAAACTTCCGAAGGGGTGTGAACACATTTTATAGGTACTGTAACTATCCTACAGTATCTCCTTATTCCTAGATAATCTTTCACAATCTTAGGAAATCTGAGATCCAACAATGACACACTTCAGAAATGCAGAACCTCACCATCTGGGACATGGAAGTGACATGATAATGCAGCAGTAGGCACAACACTTTACAATACCAGCTTTTAAAGCGGGGTTCAGTTCCCGCTGCTGTCTGCAAGCAGTTTGTGCCTTCTTCCCATGACTATGTAGATTTCCTCCAGGGTCTCTGGTTTCCTCCCACATTCCGAAAACGCACGGTTAGGGTTATTGAGTTGTAGGCATGCTATGTTGACACCAGAAGCATGGTGACACTTGCAGTCTGCCCATGACAATCCTCGCTGATTTGATTTGATGCAAAACAATGCATTCCACTGTGTGTTTTGATAAACGTGTGACAAATAATGCAAAATCTTCCTCATCACTACCATTAGTGAGGAGGTACAGGAGCCCAAAGATTCATTCTCAGTGTTTTAGCAATAGCTTCTTCTCCTCTGCCATCACATTTCTGACAAGTCCATGAACGCATTGAAGGTTATCTTACTATCCCTCTTTTGCACTATCAATTTTTGTAATGTTTGTAATTTTTGTATCTTGTACTGTCCTGCTGCCCCAAAACAACAAATTTCTTGACATATGTCAGTGATAATAAACCTGATTCTAATTCTGAATCATAGCAGCCAATTTTCCTCACAAAGGCAGCACATTCCTGTTGACCAACATTGAAGAACTCAAGTCAATCGATGCCTGCCTGCAGAACAGAAAATTTCAATCGAAAAAAAATTGCTGGAAATCTGAAATAAGCAATGCTGGGAATGGCTCAGCTGGACATATGGCTCTTGTGGGGATATAAACAAGGATAAAGTTTCAGATTGATGTCTGCTTATCAGAAAGCTTTGGTGCCATAGCAACTGAGGAAAGCTGTATTTAATAATTTTCACACACACACACCAAACAGGTCAGGCAGCACCTACGGAGAAAACAGACAGTTGATGCTTCAGACCAAGACCCTTCATCAGGTCTTGGCATAAAACGTTGACCATTTATTCCTCTCCATAGATGCTGCCTGACCTGCTGAATTCCTCAAGCATTTTGTGTGTGCGTGTTGCTCTGGATTTCTACCATCTGCAGAATCTCTAGTGTTTAAGAGTTGAATCAGGTCTGTGTTGTGCAGAGGTGGGGTGAGGTAGGAGGACAATGAATATCAAGCTTCACCAGTTATCTCTCCAAGAGAGTCACTGATTCACTTGCTGTTCCACATGCTCAATGTGTTTTGTTCTAATGTGGAATTCATATGGTGGGTATTAAGATCTAGGAGTTAATAGCTGCTGTTAAAAGCCTAAATTGCCTGTGGGATTGTTCAGGCCACCTTTGGAGCATTGTGAATAATACCTACAAATTGTTGCAATCTCAGCATGTCAGACAAAAAATATGGAAAGGAATAAACAGCCGATATTTTGGGCCAAAATTGTGTATCTCTTTTCATAGGGGCTGCCTGACCTGCTGAGTTCCTCTAGTATTTTGCACGTGTTCTTCTGGATTTCCAGTATTTGCAGAACCTCTTGTAGTTTTGGAGTATCGTGAGTGGATTTAGGCCCCTTGTGTAAGAAAGGACGTGTTGCATTGCTGAGGGTTCAGAGGAGGTTCATGAGAATGATGATGGGCTCTGGGGCCGTATTCATTGCTCTTTAGAAGAAAGGGGTGGGGAGAATCTCAATGAAACCTGCCAAATATTGAAACAGTTAGATAAAGTGAATGTTGAGAGGATATTTTCAATAGTGGGGGGATCGGGGAACAGAGGGTAATCTTAGAATACAAGGATGTCTTTCTAGAATAGAGATGAGGAGAAAGTTCTTTAGCTAGATGGAGGCAAATCCGTGGAATTTATTTCCACAAATGACTGTGGAGGCCAAATCATTGGGTGTATTTAAAACGAAGGTTGAGAAGCCAAAGGTTACGCAGAGAAGAACGGAGACGGGCTTGAGAGGGATAGTCAATCAGCCATGATGGAATGGACTAATTCTGGTCCTAGGTCTTACGATCTCATGAATTTGGTTCATAGATTGAAGGGAAATTAGAGTGCAAACCAGAGAGGGATCTTTCCGATTATGAGGGGTGCAGAGGGGTGAAGCTGTTTGCTCAAATCAAAGGACTAAAGATGTAGAACAAGCAATAAAAATCCACTAGGAAGGCCAAGAGAAACTTTTTTTTGTCCTAGCAATGATCAGCTGGGATGCCATGGAGATGCTGGTGGCAGTGTTGCTACTTCACAGGTCCAGTGCTGACCTCCAGTGCTGTCTGTGTGAAGTTTGCATGTTTTCTCTATCTCCATGTGGTGTCCCAGTTTCCTGCAACGTGCCAAGGACATTCTGGTTGTCAGGGTAAGGTGTCTATAGTGTACAAGTGACTAGTAGAATCAGTGTGTGTGGGGGGGCAGGGTGATTAATTACAGGGAAAACTAGTTGGAGATTGAGAGACACTATTGACTTAATGGGCCAGATGGCCTCCACTATATCTTATGGAAATATACATTTTAGTGAGCATTTTACTAGGTACATCTGTCCACCTGCTCATAAATGCAAAAATCTACTTAGCCAATCATGTGGCAGCAACTCAATATATAAAAGCATGCAGACACTGCCAAGAGTTTCAGTTTTTGTTTAGCCCAAAGATCAGAATGTCCAGACTTGCTCAAGCTGATAGAAAGGTGACAGTAACTCAAATAACCATGGGATACTATATCGGTGTGCAGAAGAGCATCTCAAAATGTACAACACATCCAACTTTGAAATGGACGGGCTACAGCGGTGGAGTAGAAATGCATTAAAGAAACTGACAGTAGGAGCGAGAAAGGAAAATGTTGATAAGGTGAACGTATTAATGATAAAAACGAATATGGATCAAAGGCCCGTGGGTCTGGATAATTCATCTTTCAGTCACAGATTCACCATAATGGGCCTAAACCTGGCCGTACACTAATGAGACTGATTTTATCTGACTTATGCAGTGGTGGGACAAGCCATGAACTGTATCAAAGCTGGTTACCAGGCAGACTGCAGCAGGTCAAGAAGGATTTGGAGGGCTGGACTGTAGCATCCCTGTTAATATTACAAGAATGAATTACATCATGAAAAATAAGCCTATTGGAAGCCTGGAGTCCACAAACATTCTTACACCAGCAAGTAAGGAGTACAGGTACGATAAATCTGGACTTCTGGGTTTTCATTGGACCAGCGTGAACTGCCAACACAGTGCATGTATCAAATCAAAATCCAGAGCTTTACTATCTGGTGTAAACTTGGGAAAAGAAATCAAAATCACTTTCTCTCCCCTTTCTTATTTCCATTGGCTTCCAATACTAAGCAAAAGATAGCAACCACCATTTCCATTTCAATATTCCATAAGTTTATATTATTCTGAATCCAGAGATACTCAATGAAAGAGCGAGGGGAGGGAGGGAAGGGGAGAGGCGGAGAGAGAGGGAGTAGACAGAGAAAGAGAAGGGGAGAGAGGGATAAAGAGAGGGAGAGAGAGAAAGAAGGAAGAAAGAAAGAAAGAAACAGATTAAGATTCCAGATATTTAGGGAATATTAACAGCCGAATGAAACAAAAACAGTTACTCATAGTATCCAAAAACTGCCTATTTCACCTTAAAATGCACTCAGGTACAAAAAAATGCATCACTACACAAACAATTGCTACAGGACTAATTAGACAGGGGGTGCTGAGTTACAGAAATAGTACAAAAGCAGCAGTTTGTATTAACATTTTATCAATGACTCCATATGTTAACGTACTGCTCAGAATAATTATATATTTACTTTTCTTTTAAGAGATAACACAGTAACTGGACATTCCAGCCCAACGAGCCCACACCGCCCAATTATATCGATGTGACCAACTGACCTACTAACCCTTGATGTCTATGGAACATGGGAGGAAACCAGAGCACCCAGAGGAAACCCATGCAAACACAGGGAGAATGGACAGACTTTTTTTAAAAAAAGAAGTGGACATTGAACCTACGTCACTGGCGTTGGAATACCATTACGCTATATTATAAACATATTTATGGGATGCATATTGCAAGTATGCCTTCCAACTAATGACTGAGGATCACTCAAATCAGCTTCCCCTCTATTGACTCTGTCTGCACTTAGCAGTGCCTCTGTAGAGAAGCAAACAAAATCAGGGCCACCTCCCATCCTGGGCATTCTGGATTCTCCCCTCTCTCACCGGGCAGAGGATACAAAAGTCTGAAAGCACACACCGCCTGGCTCAGGTACAACTTCTACCCTGCAGTTATCGGGCTCTCATATCAACCTCCCACAGGCATATTATGAGCTATTGATCTTTCGGTCAACCTCATTCTGGCCCTTGCACCTTATTTTACTTCCTGCACATTCTCTGTAACTATAACACTGCATATTGCATTCTATTCTTCTCTTGCACTACTCTGATGTTTGATTTTTAGGGATACCGTATAATCTACTTCAGAATGTTTGAGGAAACTGGGGGAACCAAAGGAAGTCTGCACAGTCACAGAGAGAACATAGAAACTCCTCACAGACAGTGGTGGGAATTGAACCAAGGTTACTGATGATCTAATACTGGTATGCTAACCGCTATGCTACCATGCAGCTCATGTATGGATGGCAGGGGAACCAAAGCCTTTCACTGTATCTTAGTACATGCGACAGTAACACAGATTCAGATTCATTTAGTTATCACATGTATGTTGTACATTACAGGCTGCCCCCATGACAATCCTCGGGAACATGTTGCTCGTTGAAGCAAATAACACATTTCACTGTATATTTCAAAGCACATATGACAAATAAAGCTAATTTTTATCTTATCTAATTTCATCTCCCGACACACTGTGGGTCACTTTACTAAATAAACCTGTACACCTACTTGTTACTGCAAATATCTAATCAGCCAATCACGTGGCAACAACTCGATGTAGAAAAGCATGCAGACATGGTCAAGAGGTTCAGTTGTTGTTCAGACCAAACATCAGAACGGGGAAGGAATGTGATACATGTGACTGACTGAGGAATGATGGTTGGTGTCAGACAGGGTGGTTTGAGTATCTCAGAAACTGCTGATCTCCTTGGGTTTTCATGCACAACAGTCTCTAGAGTTTACTAAGAATGGTGTAAAAAACAAAAAAAGCATCAACTGAATGACAGTGCTGTGGGTGAAAACGCCTTGTTAATGAGAGAGGACGGAGGTGAATGGCCAGACTGGTTCAAGCTGACAGGAAGGTGACAGGAACTCAAACGAGCATGCATTACAACAGTCATGTGCAGAAGAGCATCTCTGAATGCGCCACACAGTGAACTATGAAGTGGATGGGCTAGAGCAGCAGTAGATCATGAACATTCACTCAGTGGCCAGTTTCTTAGATACTTCCTGTGCCGAATAAAGTGAAATGGGCCTTTAGCATTCATAATCATTAAGACCTAAGGCTGCTAATCAAAAGTTACAGTGCTTTCAAGCATATAGACAAGGATATTCTCAAAATTTATTTGTGAATTCCCGGCACACATCAGTCTCAGCAAGCCCCCAGTCTTTGCCTGAATCCATCCGTCAGCTGAATGAACTGCCAAACATCCGAGACACAGACATTTAAATTGTTGGTGCCTTTAATCCACTGACAGCATATCTTGCTTTGAAATGAGTTATTTTTGTCTCTGCAAAGGCCCTTTAGTCATCCTGTAAACTGGATTAGTGGGGGAGTTCCCGTCCGTGATTTGAACTTCTTGATTTGAACGTATCACTCACTGTCACAACCAGCTCCAAACGCATCCTCCTGTGCACCAGTTTGTTCTGCTTTCTGTCTCCCGTGAGGCCATAGGATCTCTCAGAGAGGTGCACCCCACTAGACACTGGCTGCCTTTTCACCCAAGAGCCTTGGCATTAGTATGCTGAAGCTTAAAATGGTCAAGGCTAATTCTGTTCTGAGCGTGCAAAAGCAACACACCTCAGGAAGGATATATTGGCCTTGGAAGGAGTGCAGTATAGATTTTCTGAAATGATTACTGTACGCTAAGTTTTATGAGATTGATTACACAGATTAGGTTTACACCTCTGCAAAATAAGGAGAGAGGGTGCGGGATGGGCGGAGGGGTAGGGTGTCATGTGACTTTAAAGTACACCGAAATTACTTCTGTCAGACGAAAATCTTCAGAATTCTCTGCCCTGAAGGTGGTGGAGGCCAAAATATTACTGGAATTGGAAAGAGTTTATTATTATCACTTGTACCGAAGTATTGAAAAACTTGTCTCGTATACTGTTCATACAGATCAAATCATTCCACAGTGCGTTGAGTCAGAACAATAAAGGAATGCACAATTAAATGCAATGGCTCCAGAGAAAGGTCGGTGTAGGTAAATCATGAAGTGCGAGATTATGACGAGGTAGATTGTGAGGTGAAGAGTCCATCTTATTGTACTAGGGCCACCAGATCCCACACCACCAGTTTCAAGAACAGTTATTATCCCTCAACCATCAGGCTCCTGAACCAGTGGATAACACTCACCTCAACTCTGAACTGATACCAAAACCTAAGGACTCTACAGCTCATAGTTTTAGTATTATTTATCTATCTATCCTTCTACTTATTTATCTATCACGCTTTCCATCTGTGCTGGGTTGAACACCGAGCTAGCCACTTGGCCTCATAAAAAAAACAAGGGTCGAGTCAGGAACGTTCATACTGTGACCCAGTTAATCCAAAAGGAGACCAATCTTGACACCACGTGTCAGACAAGGATGGCCGACTGTCTGGTGCAACAGCTATGAAGATAATTTATCTGTATGTTTGTTTATATATTTATTATTATTTGCACAGATTGTCTTCTTTTTCACGTTGATTCTGTTGGATTTCTTTATTCTGCTGACTGTGAATGCCTGCAAGAGAATTAGTCTCAGGGCCATAGCTGGTGACATGTACTCAAGAGGTTCTGCAGATACTGGAAATCTAGAGTAACACACATAAATTGCCGGACTAACTCAGCAGGTCAGGCAGCATCTGTGGAGAGGAATGAAGGCTTGACCTGTCAGGCCCAGACCTGTTGAAGGGCATCAGCCCAAGATATTATACCTTTCCATGGATGCTGCCTGACCTGCTGAGTTCCTCCAGCATTTTCTATGTGTGTTATATACAATTTTTGATAATAAATTTACTTTGAACATTGAACAGTAGGGAATGCGAGTCTAGTTTGCCTCCTGGTGGATTTTCATTGGCAGACTCTGTATTTCTCAAGCTGTCTCATGACAACGTAGTGATATCCCTTTAAATGAATATTATTTAGAAACATCTTACATTCAGCAATATGCAGCTCTGCTGATTCACAGCTTTGGTGGGACTTACCCAATAGCCAAGTCCTCCAGTGTTTCCCAGAATCAGACCACTTCAATCGATCTTTCTTGTTAAATGCTGTGGGCTGTGATCCCATTTGCTAACTGACAGTATGATCATCTAAAATGGATGTTAATGCATCGGGCAAATTGCAAACCATGTGTTCGGTAATTTCAGTAACAACTGTGAAGCCTGGTGATTTCTCTCAAGGAAACCTAAACTCAGACAGCAGCCTTCACAACCCCCGGGCATCCCGAAGTGTGTTGCTGAATGGATGGTCGGTGCATTTCTCCCCCAGAGGCATCCATTTAATGAAAGTTAGGGAAGATAGCAGAGGTGGGTTTACACAGTGATCAGTGCCTGGAAAGCACTGTCAGTGTGGTGGTAGATGCAGATACAACGAGGACTCTTAAGTAACTTTTAGATAGGCATGTGGATGAAAGAAAAATGGAATGTTTTCGGCTGTGTAGGAGGGTCGGGTTAGATTAATCATGGAGTAGGTTTATAGTGGTTGGCATTCTATTGTGGGCCAAAGGGTCTGTACTGTGTGGTCCTGTTCTATGTTCTCTCATTGCTGCCTGTTTGGAGCAAGGATTGAATTTACAACCCTCTGACCCCAAGTTAAGTTTGTGATCGCAGTCAGGGCCCTGGGTGTTGGAACCACTCCCACAGCCAGTATTCCAAGTTTGAGTTAGGCAGCTGATGCACTATCAATAACTCCAAAAGACTGGAAGTAGAGTAAATACTGGAAGGCTTTTATTAGCAGTAAAATGGAGCACGTCCATGCCAGATGACTGCCCTGGACTGTGGGAGGAGCCACAGGAGCAGTCAGCAGAGGGGCGTGTCCAGACAGGTATACATGGTTTACCACGGGGGCCATCATTAGCTCCAATGGCTGTAGCTCATGTGTGAAGTGTTTGACTAATCGGGTGGGGGTAGGGGAAGTTCTCAGTGGACATTAGCATATTACTTTTAGAGCAGATTGTCAGCAGAGCAGAGCTGAAAGGAGGGAGGGAATGACTGAACCTCTGTTTCACGCTGTCCCCCCACTTGATGGAGGGGCTTTCAGAAGAGCACAATGGCCCTGCAAGTTGTCTAGTTAAACTGGTAGGTTCAAAGCAGCAAAGTTCAACCCTTTGTGGAACGAGGCTGATAAATAAATCTGTCAGTCTTTCACTGAGGCTTCCAGACTATCATGTTACCAAACAAGGACGTGAGCCATTTTCATTCCATCCCTTTTGTAAAGACACAATACAACAGGTAGTGGGTTAATGCCCTATGAGAGTGTGCAGTGATGGAAGAGTAGCACACACAAAATGCTGGTGGAACACAACAGGCCAGGCAGCATCTATAGGAAGAAGCACTGTCGACGTTTCGGGCCAAGACCCTTCGTCAGGACTAACTGAAAGGAAAGATAGTAAGAGATTTGAAAGTAGAAGGGGGAGGGGAATATGCAAAATGATAGGAGAAGACTGGAGGGGGTGGGGTGAAGCTGAGAGCCAGACAGGTGATTGGCAAAAGGGATACAGAGCTAGAGAAGGGAAAGGATCATGGGATGGGAGGCCTTGGGAGAAAGAAAGGGGGAGGGGAGCACCAGAGGGAGATGGAGAACAGGCAGAGAGATGGGCATAGAGAGAAAAAAAAGGAGGGGGGAAAAGCTAAATATATCAGGGATGGGGTAAGAAGGGGAGGAGGGGCATTAACGGAAGTTAGAGAAGCCAATGTACATGCCATCAGGTTGGAGGCTACCCAGCTGGTACATAAGGTGTTCCTCCAAACTGAGTGTGGCTTCATCTTGACAGTAGATGAAGAGAACTCTTTTTAGAGGAAGTGAGTTTAAAGAGAGAATGCCAAATAATCTATTGCTATGCTAATAACAGCTAAGTGAAGTGTCAGACCTTAGAGTGATTGAGTTCTACAGCATGGAAACAAATCCTTCAAACCAACTTATCTATGCTGACCAGACCTATTGGCTGATATTTGGCTCACATCTCTTGCAAACTTTTCTAACCGTGTTCCTGTCCAAGTGTCTTTTAAATAATGAAGCTGCCTCTACAGCTTCTTGCTGCAACCAAGAGGGTTTCCTTTGGGTGCTCCAGTTCTCTCCCAAATCCCATAGATGTAGATCATATTGAGTTCAAGGGCCACGAGGTACCGTTGCAGCTCTATAAAATTCTCGTGAGACCACACTTGAAATATTGTGTTCATTTCTGGTCATCTCATTACAAGAAGGCCGTGGAAGTTTTTGGGAAGGTGCAGAGGAGATCTGCCAGGAAGCTGCTTGGATTAGAGAGCATGTCTTATGAAGATGGGTTGAATGAGCTGGGGGGGGGGGGGGGTGGGGGTTTCTCCTTAGAGCAAAAGGGGATGCAAGGTGACTTGATAAAGGTGTACAAGATGATGAGAAGCACAGATTGAGTAGATATCCAGAGACATTTTCTCAGGTGGAAATGGCAAATATGAAGGGGCATAATTTTAACATGATTGGAAGAAAGTCTAGAGGATATATCAGAGGCATGGTCTTTACAGGGAGTGGTGAGTATGTGGAACACTCTACCAGGGGTTGTGGTTGTAAGGGCTGTGTGCTATGACAGAAATATTAGATAAGAGCATGCATGCAGGAGATGGCTTTAACTGGTATATTCACAATGCAGCAAAAGAAAGAACAATGTGCATGTATAGACAACAGATCAATACATAGTGCTAAGGGGGGGGGATCATTGCTCTAAAAGAAATAGATCCATACTTTGCACTTCCTCCCTCTTTAGATCAATATACCATAAACATCCAATTTCCCTTCCATTAACTCATATTCAGAATGAACATACTTTCATAACAACACTCCATAACTAATTTCACAGTTCTAAAGGTTCAGTCTTTAGGGTGGTGCTCTGTTTCTTTCAGGGTAGTACCTCTGGACCTGTAGAGAGGCATTGGGTTTGGAAGGCGTCCTGTCTAAGACAACATTCTCAGTTACCCGTGTCACGTTGCTGTCAGTGACATGATCATCACTGAGAGGTAATTCCAGTGACTATAATGTGGCTGTCCTGATGAATGCAACCAACTCAAGTGCGTTCTTTGGCTGAGTATCCAGTATCTGGTCCACATGACATCTCCATGTCTGATCTCCAACATCCACTGTGTATGTCAGTGGTCCAGATCTTGTAGCTATCCTATTGGGTATCCCACTTGTCGTCTTGGTAACCATGTGCTAGTATTTCCTGTCCAGTCTCAAAGCTCCTTGCTGCTTCACTTGGCAATGGGCTGGACTGTTTATTCCCTCCATAGATCTGGTTTCAGGATGTCTATGCAGGATTTCAGGTTCTTGTTCATGTACAGCATTGCAGGTGTTTGATTTGTTGTCGCATGAACAGGGTTCTGATACACAAAAAAGGAAATTGACCTCCTTGTGCTGTAGAGAAATGTCCTCCTTGTCCATCGCTTCAATGGACTTCTTGAAGGTTTGGATAAACCTTTCAGTTAACCTATTCATCACTGGGTGGTGACAAGCTGACCTGACATGTCTGATGGCATTTTTCTTCATAAACAGTTGGAATTCTTCTGGTGTGTATTGTGGCCCATGTTGACACTCACAGTTTGTTCTGGTAAGCCATTTCCAGCAAAGATAATCCTCAGAGCGGAGACAGTCTTCGCTAAGGTAGTTGACTTCATTGGTATGACCTCTGGCCACTTTGAATGAGCATCCACAGCAATCAGAAACATGGAGCGCGTAAATGGCCCAGCAAAGTCATTATGTACTCTTTGCCATGGTGACGACGGCTACTCTCCTATGGGTGTATCGGTACCATCCCGAACAGTTTTTGGCTAAGTCTTTGAGATGTTTATCTATTCCCTTCTCAAACATCTTGTAATTAGCATTAAGCGTCTGTGACAGTCTCTGGTTAGTGCGACCATTTGGGCTGCAGTTCCCTGTTGATGCCACACTGAGAGCTTTGATTGAGTACCAGTCTGCCTGGATTTTTCTCCACTTTCCAACACAAAAAGCTCTAACTGCTGTGTTTAGCCTCTATATGTCACATACACCTTCAGTTTGCTAAGTAAATTTTTTCACCTGTGTAGGCCTTTAGCATCACTGAGGTCTCCTCCAAAGGTATCAGAAAACATTCGTTGTAGTCGGCCTCTAAAATTATAGACAAAGCTGACCCTGTATCCAGTTCCAATTTCAGTTTTACACCAGACATATCTGTTCTAATCCCTATGATTTTGTGAGCTGCTTCAGTAATACTGTGCAATTCTAGGCATGAGAGCTCTGTGTCAGACTCTGGGTTGTCTTTTTCACATTCAGTCACTTTATGCTTAGTTTTGTGTGTGAAGCTCTTCACTCGGTGTGGTTTTCCTCAGTTGTGCTTTCTGTCTGCCTCGCACACTCTCTCTGTGTGACCTTGTCTGTGACACTCTGCAGACTTTTCCTTGAACCAACAGTCATTTGCATCATGGGAGGATTTGCCACATTGATAACACTTTTGGCTTTTTGTATCGTTCCAGGACATTTAACCATATAACAATTACAGCACGGAAACAGGCCATCTCGGCCCTTCTAGTCCGTGCCGAATGCTTACTCTCACCTAGTCCCACCTACCTGCACTCAGCCCATAACCCTCCATTCCTTTCCTGTACATATACCTATCCAATTTTACTTTAAATGACAAAATCGAACCTGCCTCTACCACTTCTACTGGAAGCTTGTTCCACACAGCTACCACTCTCTGAGTAAAGAAGTTCCCCCTTGTGTTACCCCTAAACTTTTGCCCCTTAACATTTTGTGCATTTCACATTCTAACATCCTTTCTGTAGTTCTGCTGCATCCTTTGGTGCAGTTTTTAATGATATTACAATGGACAACGCCTGTTCTAAGATTAGGTCTCTTTCAGATAGTAGCCTTATTTGAGTGCTTTGACTATGCATGCCATATACAGGCCTGTCCTTTAATGCATCAGAAAGTCCATCTCTAAAGTAACAGTACTGGGTAAGTTTGAACAGTTCTTCAATGTATTCAGAAATGTATTCATCCTTTGACTGGTTCCTTTTGTAAAATCTAACCTCTCAGCTATTACCAGCAGTTAAGTGCTCAAGTTATTTCATAAAATTGTAACAATTTAGTTGAATGTCTTGCTTGCTGGATTTGCAGTGGTTACTAAGTTACTAAGAGACTATTCTTGGGACCATTAAGCTAAGAAGCGTAGGGGCTTTCTTTTGCTCGTCCACGTTCATGTTGCAGTACAGTTCCACACTCTTGATATACAATTCTCAGCCTTCATTAGCACTATCAAATTCATCAACTTTCCCGACTGTTATTTTAACTTTAAATTCAGCGCGTCTTTCACTGTTACTATGCGCTGTACTGACGCGTTTGTTAGCATCTATGATGGCTTTCTCATGCTGTTTCACTCTCAGTGTTTTGTCCCATAACTGTCAGTGCAGTTTGTGATATTTTCTGACATTCAGGTTCGCACTCGTTGTCAAGTTGTTGTGTTTGTGCAAAACCACATATCAATTAAAGCACACACGTGGGAGATGGCTTTAACGGGGGGGGGGGGGGAGAGAGAGAGAGAGAGAGAGGGGGAGAGAGAGAGGGAGAGAGAGAGGGAGAGAGAGAGGGAGAGAGAGGGAGAGAGAGGGAGAGAGAGGGAGAGAGAGGGAGGGAGAGAGAGAGAGAGAGAGAGAGAGAGAGAGAACGAGAACAATGTGCATGCAAGGACAACAGATGCATAAGTCGGGCTGAAATGTTAACTGTACTTTTTTCCATAGATGCTGCCTGACCTGCTAAGCTCCTCCAGCATTTTGTGTCAGGAACTGCGGGGTAATTTTACAGTTCTGGTTAGACTTTGTTTAGATCCCACTTGGAGTGTTCTGTTCAGTTGTAGTCATCACATTATAGGAAGGGTGTGGAATATTTTGAAAGTTGCAGAGGAGATTTACTAGGACGTTTCCGAGATTATAGAACATATCCAATGGGAAAGAATGAGCATGCTTGAGTTTTTCCCTTTGGGGTACAGGACAACGAGAGGCAACTTGATAGAGATGTGCAAGATGACATGAAAGTCACTGGTTGTCCGTTGTATCTATATGTGGTGAACTATGTGCCTGTCGGGACACGCCCCTGCTGACTGTTCCTGTGGCTCCTCCCACAGGTCCCTGTATAAAGGAGACCTGCGGCCTGACGCTCGGCCTCAGTCTCCAAGACCTTGTATGATAGACACTCACTCCTGGTTCCTTCTTCCAGTCAATAACAGCCGATATCTCGCCTACGTCTCAGTGTGAGTTATTGATGGTGCATCACTATACAACGGACAACCAGTGACTTTCTTGCAGAAAAGCAATGGCAAAAATGGGAGAGCAAACTTTTAAGGTGATTGGAGGATTTTTTTTACATAGAGAATGGTGAATGCATGGAATGCATTGCCAGGAATGGCAATCAAGGAAATAAATGAGGGACACTTTAAAAAAAATGGAGGGACGGAAAGCATAGGTAGATCTTAGAGCAGGTTAAAAGCTTGGCACAACATTGTGGGTCAAGGGTCCTGTACTGTTCTGTCTTCTATGTTTATCCCATCCAATATTCCGCACTCACTCTCAGGAACTGCAAAGTCAACACACGCCACTGTGGCACTGAGGTTAGTGCAACGCTATTACAGCTTGGGGGTGAGGTTCTGAGCTCAGTTCCGGCACTGACCATAAGCGGTTTGTACGTTCTCCCTGTGATCATGTGGGTTTCCTCCAGGTGCTCCGGTTTCCTCCCACAGTCCAAAGATGTACAGGTTGGTAGGTTAATTGGTCATTGTGAATTGTCCTGTGATTACGCTAGGGTTGAATGGGTGGGTTGCTGGGCGGTGCAGCTCACTGGGCTGGAAGGGCCTGTTCCACACTTTATCTCTATTTAAGTAAAGTAAACATCATTCCACTTTATTGTGGTATCACGAGACATTAATCAGGATATTCTTGGTAACCTACACCTTCATACTCAGCTTAGTCTCCCGATCCACTTGCTCTTAGATACTTGTTGTGCACTCTTTAATGTTATTTGCCAATATTTTCTCCACACTTTCTCTACTTGTTCCAGATTTCCCTTTTAACTTCACTCCTACACTTTCCATATTCTTCCAGGTTTTTTGTTGTGTTAAGCTCTCAGAATTGGCTCCCTAGCAAACTAATCCGTAGAGAACTATAACTAGGGAGGAGGTACAGGAGCCTGTAGCCACACTGAACGTCTTAGGAACAGTTTCTTTGCATCCACCATCAGATATCTGAATGGACAATGAACCCATGAACACTACCTCACTATATGTTTGCTCTCTTTTTGCACTGTTTATTTAATTTAACTTGTTTATATATATATATATGTATGATTGTAATTTATGGTTTATTTTATGTATTGTACTGCTGCCACAAAACAACAAATTTCATGACATGTCAGTGACATTAAACCTGATTCTGAATCTGATTTTGACATTAAGGTGACAAAATTGTCATTCTCAATGTAAAAAATCTTTATTCTTGGTTGGAAGTCCTTCCACAATTTCACTCCTTCTCATTTCTTTTAACCCATTTCATTGTGCCTACAATCCTGGAATTCCTCCAGTTCTGGTCATTGTGGCTTCTGGAATTTCCTTTCTGACCATCTTCCTCCTTCCATTGACCTTCATCGGGACCATAGCCTTCCAAACTCCTACTATCTGTGTACCTATCCAAACTTCCCTTAAATTGAGCTCACCTGCACTGGCAGCTCATTCCACACTCTCATGACCGCCTGAATGAAAAGGTTTCCTCACATGTTACTCTTAAACATTTCACCTTTCACCCTTAATCCATGACCTCTAGTTTTAGTCCCACCCAGTCTCAGTGGAAAAAGTCTGCTTGCATTTACCCTATCTATACCTCTATCAAATCTTCTCTTGCTCTTGTATGTTCCAAGGAATAAAGTCCTAAACTCCTCAACCTAAGTCAGGTCCTCCAGACACGGCAACATCCATTAAGCTGGAGAAAACACAGAAGAGATTTGTCAGGTTGTTTGGGACTCTCGGGAGTGAGTTATGGAGAGAGATTGAGCAAGCTAGGATTGTATTCTCTAGAGCATAGGAGAACTGAAGAGCACTGGAAAAGGTGAGTACACATGCTTTTCCCCCAGGACTGAAGAGTCAAGAGTGTACAGTGTTAAACGAAGAGATTTGATAGGAACGTGAGGGGCGAGTTTTTCACCCAAGTCTTTCCACATATATGGAAAACCTCAGCTGTTTACTCTTTTCCATAGATTGCTGCCTGGCCTGCTGAGTTCCTCCGGCATTTGTGTGCTTTGCCAGAGGAAGTGGTTGAGCCAGGAACATTAACAAGGTCAGGTACATGGGTAGGGAAGACTGAGAGAGATATGGGCCAAACACAGCCAAAAGAGACTGGTTTGATGAGAATCATACTTGGTGTAGACCAGTTGGGCCAAAAGGCCTGATACCATGCTGTTTGCCTCTCTGACTCTCTAACACTCATTAGGGCAAGTTCTAGAGTTGGGGTATATGGCAAATACTAATTTCAGAACCAACCAATCTTCAGATTTGAATGTGGATTGTTGATTGAATTTAAAACGCAGCTCTGAACAATGGCCTTCCATTTGAGCACAGTAGCCTGAACATGCATGAATGCGGCACGGAATCAGTGGGGATTAACATTCATTTTTTGGGTGAGTGCGTGAGAGTGTGGAATGAAACTCTATGTAATTCAAAGGAAACATTGTAGATGCATTGTAACTATAAAATTGTCCCGCTGTTACCTTTGAACTTTAGCATATAAAATGTCATGTAATGTCGCGTCGGGTGGGCCTCTTTTTCCAAGAGCATCTCAATATGGTGCCTGTTGCTTCTTTTTGCTGAATGAAACACTTCAATATCCACTAGCTTCAGTGTCTCTCCAGTGACTTTGTTCACAGTTACAACACACTTTCCCAGCTTATTACTTGCCACAGTAAAGCTTTCCGTTTCTGAGCTTTCCGTTTCTCCTACTAATGAGATGCTTAGTCAGACTGTTTAGTGACACTCCTCAGATGCGTGGGACAGCTTGCTACATTAAAGTGGATACATGAACCCACGCAAAATTCTGGAGGAACTCAGCAGGCTAGGCAGCATCTGCGGAAAAGAGAAAAAGACAACATTTCGGGCTGACACCCTTCATCAAAGGACACCAGTTTTCTCTTTTTCCCGAGATGCTGCCTGACCTGCTGAGTTCCTCCAGCATTTTGTGTGTGTTGCTCTGGCTTTCCAGCATTTGAAGATTTTCTCATGTTTATATAAACCCATAGAGCAATCAGTTTATCGAAAGGTTAAACTACCAACTGGTTGACGAAAACAATTGATCAAAGCCTATGTCAGAGACACACAGATCAAGCTGGGACAAAAATAACAGATGGTCTCCATCAGCATAATTGTTCTTGGCAAATTTTTCTCCAGAAGTGCTTTTCCATTGCATTCTTCTGGGCAGTGTCTTGACAAGATGGATGACCCCAGCCATTATCAATACTCTTCAGAGATTGTCCACCTGGCGTCAGTGGTCTCATAACCAGGACTTGAGATATGCTGCTCGTACAACCATCCACCACCTGCTCCCATGACTTCATGTGACCCTGATCGGGGTGGGTGGGGGTTAGCAGGTTCTTCACCTTGCCCAAGGGTGACCTGCAGGCTAGCGGAGGGAAGGAGCATCTTACACCTCCTTTGGTAGAGAAGTATCTCCACCCCACCACCCCATTGATGCTAAGTGACACATTTCACTGTATGATTCGATGTACATGTGACAAATTAAACTATTTGTCACAAGGTTCCACATGGAACAGGAATGTTCATAAATGACGTTCCTCATTACCTGAGTGACAGTCAATCATGAATATTTTCCATTAAGATATCAAGGACATTTTGGCTTTGCCTCTCTCTTTGCAATCGGCCACCCACTCTGTAAGATTTCTAATCTACAATGAAGCAGAAATGAATACTCAGATTGAATGGAATGGGTTCTTATAATTGTCAGGCACCAGAACACCATCAGTTAGCTAGCTGACTGAGACCATCACTGCAGATCATTAGATAACATCCTTATGCAGCGAAGAATCCCAGTTTTCAGACCGCAGCAGTTACTGTTGCTTATTTAGCACAGGATGCAGGGCATATTGACCTAATTTTGTGCCTTTCAGTTTTATGAAAACTCCCGCAATTAAAGAAACAAAATCTTTCATCTATGAAGCAGAGAAGGCATAATTTTAAGGTGACTGGGGGAAAGTATAAGGGGGTATTATCAGTCTTAGTATTTTAGTAGAGATCAGTGGCTGTGTTGAACGTACAGCCAGGATTGGTGGTAGATGCAAACACTTGAGGGACATTTCAGTGACACTTAGGTAGGAACATGGATGAAACAAAAATGGAGGGCTACGTGGGAGAGAAGGGTTAGATTGATTGAAGTCAAAGTCAAACTGAGGTTAAGGTCAAAATAAATTTATTATCGAAGTATGTATATGTTAACAAATGCTACCTTGAGATTCATTTTCTTGCACACTTTGACTAATCAAAAGCTTATCAACCTCCACAAATTCTTGGCTTCCACAGCTGTCTGTGGCAATGTAGTTAACTGATTCACCACCTTCTGGCTGAGGAAATTCCTCCATATATTTGTTCCAAAGGGATGCCCTACTATTGTGAGGCTGTACCCTCTAGCCCTAGACTCACCCATCATAGGAAACATCCTCTCCGCGTCCACTCCATTAAAGCTTTCAATATTCAATAGGATTCAATGAGCTCTGCCCCATTGTTCTAACTTCCAGTGAGTACAGGCCCAGAGCCATCAAATGTTCGTTGTTCGTTAATCCTGTCAGTCCCGGGATAATTCTCGTGAACCTCCTTTGGAACTTCTCCCATGCTGTGTGATATTGGAGCTGATTAACACTTGGCTGACCTCTGCTGCTTTGGTTATATACCAACAGATTTTGTTTTAATTTTTTTTTCTTTCCTGAAATGCTGCACAACTGTATAGGTGAATTAAGCTGATAAGCCATCCCTTTTGACAAAGTTGTTTGGTCTGTAATCAAATTGCCTTGGCCGAGCGCACACTATAATACAACTCAGACGCAAGTCCCTAGTTCTGCAATGATGGCTTAAACAATTATACACCATTTGTGAAGGACAAAGACGGTGTAAGTTAGGCACTGCTGATGTCTATTCAGGCACTAGGCAATTGTTACGTTCCTATAAAAAGTATTCATCCCCTTGGAAATTTTCATGTTTTATACTTCTATAATATTGAATCACAATGGATTTAATTTGACTTTTTTGACTCTGATCAGGAGTAAAAGACTCTTGTATCAAAGTGAAAATAGGTCTCTACAAAGTGATCTAAATGAATTACAAATATAAAACACAAAATAATTGACTGCATAAGTATTCACCCCATTCAAGTCAGTATTTAGTAAATGCACCTTTGGCAACAACTACAGCCTCGAGTCTGTGTGGATAGGTCTCTATCAGCTTTGCACATCTGGACGCTACAATTTTTCCCCATTCGTCTTTTCAAAACTGCTCAAGCTCTGTCAGACTGCATGGGGATCATGAGTAACAGCCCTTTTCAAGTCCAGGCACAAATTCTCGATTGAGTTGAGATCTGGACTCTGACTAGGCTACTCCAGGGCATTAACTTTGATGTTTTTGAGCCATTCCTGCGTAGTTGTGGCTTTATGCTTGGAGTCATTGTCTTGCTGGAAACACACACACACACACACACACACACACACACACACACACACACACACACACACACACACACACACACACAAACCTGCACATATTTTCTGGTGACATTATCACTGAGAATTCACGTTGCTTGTGTTCCTGCATTCTGGTTACTCTTTTGTTGTGTTGTTTTGAGGGGCTTGATTGCAGCAACCGATGGGGATTTGGGTGTGATTCGGTGAAGAATATCCTTGTGGCCTGCATTGGCTAGCTGCGTGACGCTGAACTGAACTAAACTGAATACTACTGGCTTGATGTTTGATATCCTAACCATTGTTTGCTCTCTTTTTGCTGTTTGCGCAATTTGTTCTTTCTTTTGCGTGTTGGCTGCTTGATGTTTTCTTCGAAAGGGTTCCATGATGCTTCCTCGTTTCATGACTGCCAGTGGGGAAGATGAACCTCAGAGTTGTATTCTGTGTGCGTACTTTGACAGTAAGTGTACTTTGAATCTTTTGCTTTTGAGAAGCTGAGCATTTTTTGCTCCCTCTGATCAACCCCTTTGACCATGCACATGGCCTGTTGCCCCTGTGCCACCTTCTTCCCAAGAAACACCACAGGCTGCTTATGTTCCACTGAAGACTCAGCAGAAAGGCAACTCCTGCTGTTGTAGGTCCAGTGAAAGTGATTAGGAGGCATTTGGCTTCATCTGGCATTGGGTTTGTGCCAGTGAAGAAATTAAGGGAGATGTTTAGTCTTGTCTTCTCCTCATCCATCCAAATAAAAAGCACTTTAGCAGCGAATTAGAGGGCGTGGGTGAAAATATTCACGGCGAGAAATGTGCACTAATGAGAAAAGGGTGGCAGGCTCAAGCGCTCTGGAGAACAAAGACAGCAGTGTAATACACCCTGACGAAGAGAGGCTCAAGTGTTCTGGAATTGCATGGGTCTTTTCACCTGCTCAGAGGATTCAGCCCCAAGCATTACCAGAAGAAGGAACTAAGTGGTATAACTCAGTGGGAACCCTGTTCTAACGCTCCATGGTCCCATTTATATCTTTTTAAACTGTTTACATGATCTTAAGGTAAATCAGCTTCCAAGAAAGTTGAGCATGACCCCACTTTTAGAAACATGTTTGTACAAGAAAGAATTCTGGCTGATCATATTTAAAGCCTGCTAGCCACAAATATGAGACTTACAAATGAGACAGAGGGTGTGACACTTGGATGCTGTGCATACGTGTGCTTATGCATTAATGGGAGTATATGTACTTGTGTGTGTATATGTAGTCATGTGGGTGCCTCCATTCACTTGTACACGGCGTGTCCACTTTATTGGGTACACTTGTACTCCTGTGCATTAACGTAAATATCTAATCAGCCAATCATGTGGTAGCAACTCAATGCAGACATGGTCAAGAGGTTCATTTGTTGAATGGGGGGAGAAATGTGATCTCAATGACTTTGACCGTGGAGTGATTGTTGGTGCCAGACAGGGTGGTTTGAACATCTCAGGAACTGCTGATCTCCTGGAGTGTTCACACACAACAGTCTCTAGTGTTCACAGAGAATTGCGGAAAAAAACCGAAACATCCAGTGAGTGGCAGTTCCGTGGGTGAAATAATCTTGTTAATGAGAAAGGCAGAGGAGAATGGCCAGACTGGCTCAAGCTGACAGGAAGGCGACGGTAACTCAAGTGACTACACATTACAACAGAAGAGCAAACACACCAAACCCTGAAGTGGATGGGCTACAGCAGCAGAAGAACACAAACACACACACACACAGTGACCACTTTATTAGATACAGGAGGTACCTAATAAAGTGGCCACTGAGTGTACATGTCTGTGTATGTGTTCAGATATATATGTGTATTTTTGAGTCCAAGTATATCTTTATGGATATGGTCAGCTTCTACTGCGCCAGTGTAAAACTGTTGAACAGCTCTCTTGTACATAAGATGTGCTCCTAACCTTGTTATAATCTTACACCTTACAATTAAGCTGTACACTTTCTCTGTAGCTATGACTGTTTATTCTGCATTCTCTTATTGTTTTATCTGATACTACCTCAATGCACTGCATAATGAATTGATCCACATACACATTAAACAAGACAAGTTTTCATCTGTCCATTTGGCAATCATAAATCAGCTACAATTCTAATGTATTTAAGGGGAACCTGAGGGGGAACTACTTCATTCAGAGGGTGGTGTGAGTGTAGAAGGAGCTGCCAGCACAAGTGGTGGATACAGGTTTGGTTGTAACATTTAGGAAAAGTTTGGATAGGTACATGGATGAGAGGGATATGGTGGGCTGGGGGCAGGTAGATGGATCCAGGCACGAAAACAGGTTAGCACAGAGTAGATGGTTTTGGGCCGAGACCCTTTATCAGGACTGTTTGTTCATTTCCATAGACGCTGCTTGGCCTGCTGCGTTCCTCCAGCGTTTTGGATTTCCAGCATCAGTGGATCTTCTCTTGTCTGTTTTTTCATGTTTATATGTGTATTTGTGCATGTGCGTGCATAAATTTACTTGTGCAAATGTGTGTGCATGAGCATGCGTAATTACTTCTGTGTTACAACACGTGCTTGTATACTTGAACATGTATTAGCATGGGAACACTGATGCGTGCATTTGGTTACCATTGCAGATGTGAGTGGGCGGAGATTGGGGAAGAAGTTTCCAACTGAAATATGCAGCAGCAAAGCTTTTGTTTGTCCCTGTCTGAACTTCACGCTTTCAGTTGCCTTATGCAAATAACTGAGTTCGTGGTGACCTCCCTGCACCTGTGGGCAACGGTTTCCGAAGTGGCTGCACACTTCTCTCTTCACACCTAGACCCACAACACAGATGCTCTCTTCGAGCTTAAGCCTGCCTGCATTCCAAATTCCACTCTCTACGCCGATCACTTCAATCAGGAAACTGCTGCCAGGACAGAAGTGTCGATTATTCAGCTTGTTTGTGGAGCATCCTGCTGTCCAACAGTTTAATTCATTACTCATCGTCACAGAGTGATTGAGCACAAAAACAGGCCATTCAGACCAACTCAACCTTACTGACTTGTTCCATCTGCCCATGTTTCACCAATAGCCCTCTAAGCCCAAGTTAGGGTAACTACATGTATGGGAGGGCTGTGAAGGTCTAGGTGCAGGTTGATGGAACTAGACAGAATTTCAGTTTGGCATGGACTAGATGAGCTGAATGGTCTGTTTCTGTCCTGTCGTGCTCTCTGTCTTTGTGATTCTATGGCCTCTCCTATCCACGTAATGTACTTAACTGGGTAGATTCAGATCATTTATTTATCATATGTACATCGAAACATGTTGTGAAATGGTCATTTGTGTTAACAATGCAACTGAAGGATGTGCTGGAGGCAGCCTACAAAATCACAGAGCTTGAACCCCGATATGTGATCGCTGGCACGGTAAAGTGGTTATGCTAACTGCTTCGCTGAGGTACTGTTCACTCGATTGCTTATGTTATCTCTTTAGTACAATTATCTTCTGTAGCAAGGGCAGCATAGTTCCCCACACAGATAAATGGCTCTTGACATCTTTCCCTAGCCAACAGGGGGATGATGTCCAAGTGGTTAATAACGGCTAGTGATGACAGATTGCAAAGTAGTTGAAACACAGTGCGGGTTAAGATATCTGCTGACATCGCAAATGGTTACTGTCTGTTCTTTCATCAAAGGGCACAGATGATAGTTACACTGAGCTACCAGAGGACATATTGTTGATCTGAATGAGTAGTTATCAGAGGCCACTTTATTAGGTACCACTTGTAGATATTTCGCTTAATGAGCATGTGTACAGGTGGTCACTGAGTTTGTGTTCTTCTGCTGTAGCCCATCCACTTCACATTTCAGTCTGTTGTGCATTCAGAGGTGCTCTGCACACCACTGTTGTAACGTGATTTTTTTGAGTCACTGTGGCCTTCCTGTCACCTGGAACCAGTCTGGCCACTCTCCTCTGACCTGTCTCATTAACAAGGCATTTTCACCCACAGACCCTACAGACTAATGTGTGTGAGAATCCCAGGAGATCAGCAGTTTCTGAGATACTCAAACCACCCCGTCTGGCACCAACAATCATTCCACTTAGATCACATTCCTTCCCCATTCTGATGTTTGGTCTGAACAAAACTGAGCCTCTTGACCGTGTCTGCATGCTTTTATGCATCGAGTTGCTGCCACATGATTGGCTAATTTGACCTTTGCATTAAAGAGTAGGTGTACCTAATAAAGAGGCCACCGAGTGTATAAAACACTCACTCACAATTCTTCTCACTTGCCAGATAATCTACATAGACAGGGCCAAAACAGGTGGATATCATAACTTGGCCAATCGTAAACCAGTGTGCAAACTAAGAAGGAACTGAATGCACAGAAACACTGACATCTTATTTTTATATCAAAGCTGGAGTATTGCCCCAGGAATGTTAGTATGAAGACCATGAAAACAAGCCCTTCTGCCCCACTCACCTATGCCAGTCAAGGTATCAGTCCCATTTACCCACTTTTGCCCCATCTTTGTGGACCAGAGTTGGGCCGAAGTTGCTGCCCCCCTGACATATTACAGTTAAGACCCCAGTCCTCTCCTTGTCCTTTGGGCAGAGGGCAGAAGTGAGTATACTCACTATTACTAAGTCACCTCTTCTGGAGGTATATTTGTGCCCGGGAGCCCTTGGAGAGGAAGTATGCAGTCATGATGGGGACAGTGGGGGTTTTCCAGGAATGGTGCCCCCCCATGGAATTGACTGTTTCATTGACAGTAATAAACATATTTTAATCTGAATTTATTCACTGTCTTGCAAATACTTGATATTAGTATTTGGTGTGAATAAACTTTTGTAAATATAAAAGGAGAAGGAAACAGGGAATCTGCAGAAGGATTTGGAGAGAGTACGAGTGGCAGATGGAATACAGTGCCAGGAAGTGTACGGTCATGCACTTTGGTAGAAGAAATAAATGAGGGGGAATCTCATTGAGATGTATCAAATATTCAAAGGCTGAATAGAATGGGTATGAAGAGGATGTTTCCTATAGTATGGGGGGGGGGGGGGAGTCTAGGACCAGAGGCTACAATAAAAGGACATCCTTTTCAGAGATGAGGGGAAATTTCTTTAGCTAGGGGATAGTGATTTTTAGGAATTCAGTGCCACTGACAGCTGTGGAAGTTCAATCACCGATGTATTTAAAGCAGAGGTTGATAGGTTCTTGATTAGTAAGGGCATCAAAGACTACAAGTTGTGTATAATATGACAAGAGGCATGGATTGAGTGATAACCAGAGTCTTTTCCCAGCTATAAATGGCATAAATGGCATATACAAGGGGACATAATTTTGAGATGATCGGAGGAAAGTATAACGGGCAATGCCAGGGGTAAGTTCTTTAGACAGAGAGTGTGGAGTGCATGGAATGCCCTTCTGGAGGTGGTGGTAGAGCCAGGTATATGAGGGGCATTGAAGAAACTATCAACTGGGAATATTGATATTAGGAAAATGGGGAGTTATGTAGGAGAGAGAGGTTAGGTTGATTTTGAGTAGGTTAAAACATTCGCTCAACATCATGGGCCAACGGGCTTGCTATGAGCTGTCCTGTGTTCTATATTTTCTGTGCCGCAAGGAGAAGGCATCAGCCATGCCTGAGTGGTGGAGAACACCCAATCGGCTGAATGGCCTAACTTTGCTCCTTTGTTTTCTGGTCTTACAGTCTTCTCTGCACAAGAAAACAAGATGGGTAATTCAATGAGGAAGAGGTGGCTAGCGTGAGAGTTAGCACAATGATCCAGCAGGAGGTAACAGGTGTTAAAAAAACCTGCTTGCCTGTGTACATATTGTATTTGAACAAGATTGCTTCAAGGGCTCCAATCATAATAAAAGCAAAGGTTGGTCTAAAGGAAGTACCTATGCAGCTGAAGCCAGGTTGATATGTCTGAATGTCACATTGAAGCAAATTATTATTTAGTGCTGTCAAAGAGTTCAGACTGGTCAGTCTGAACAAGTAATTAAAATGTGAGCAACAGAAGACAAAAACTATAAATATCTACCCCTGAACTATCTTCTCTCTCAGACACCAGAATGCTAGTTGCAGATGGGGAGAATGGTGCTCTGATTATGTACTGTGGTACTAAAATAGGTGTCGAGGTGTTATGGTTAAACCAGTGCTATCACAGCTCAGGGCGTCAGAGTTCAGAGTTCAATTCCAGTGCTGTCTGTAAGGAGTTCCGTATGTTCTCCCTGTGACTGCATGGGTTTCCTTTGGGTGCTCTCTTCTCCTCCCACAGTCCAAAGACATACGGGCTAGTAGGATAATTGGTTATTGTAAACTGGCATGTGATTAGACCAGGGTTGGACCGCTGAGTCACTGGGAGGTGCAGCTCAATAGGCTGGAGTGGCTTGTTCCGCTCTGTCTCTCAAAAAATAAAATAAAATACATTTAATAAAAACACATGCTGGGCTAGCTGTAAAAATTGTAAACTTTACTTATGGCAGCACAAAGGTTATTCGGCCCTACCAGATTGTTACAGCTCCCGGCAAATTAATCCCATCTGTCCTGTTATTCATCTTACTTGCCTGCAGCCCTGCAATTTGGTCGGTGTATTGGCCATTGTAAATGGCCGTTAGAATCTGAAGGAAGTTATGGGGAGTGCGAGCTACAGGAGGAATAGGTGGTGAACGGGAGACTTGTTGGCCCAGCGATCTCTGCTGTGTCACCCAAATGTGTCACGGCTCGGTACAGTAACCAATCTGCTCATCACAAGAAACTGTTGAGAGTGTAGACACGTGGACATCAAAGGGCCCAAGTAAAGTAAAAATAAAATTATAATTGTATATACCTCTATTATACCTTCTGGTAGATTGCTCTGCCACCCTCTCCGTGAAAAACATGCCTCTCAGGTTCCTTTTAAATCTTTCCCCTCTCACCTTAAACCTGTGTCCTCTACTTTTACACTCCCACATGACTTATCTCTGGCCCTCGTGATTTTACACAAGAAAATCATTCCAATACCACACGGACAGGAGCAGAGATCAGTTTCGAACCTGGGTCACTGGGGTCTATGAGAAGGTGACACTAACTGCGGCACTGCCAGGCCCCTATAAACTGCCCGTCATTCTTCAACTAGATAGAAACATAGGAACATAAAAAAACTACAGCACAATACAGGCCCTTCAGCCCACAAAGTTGTGCCGAACATGTCCCTACCTTAGAAATTACTAGGGTTACCCATGGCCCTTTATTTTTCTAAGCTCCATGTACCTATCCAAAAGTCTCTTAAAAGACCCTATTGTATCCACTTTCACCACTGTTGCCAGCAGCCCATTCTACATATTCACCATTCTCTGTGTAAAAAACTTACCCCTGACATCTCCTCTGTATCTACTCCCCTTAGAATTGTGTCCTCTTGTGGCAACCATTTCAGCCCTGGAAAAAAGCCTCTGACTATCCACACGATCAATGCCTCTCATCATCTTACACATCTCTATCAGGTCACCTCTCATCCTCCGTCGCTTCAAGGAGAAAAGGCCGAGTTCACTCAACCTGTTTTCATAAGGCATGCTCCCCAATCCAGGCCACATCCTTGTAAATCTCCTCTGCACCGTTTCTATGGGTTCTACGTCCTTCCTGTAGTGAGGTGACCAGAACTGAGCACAGTATTCTGAGATCATGTTTACTGCACAAAATTTAGCCAAACTGCTAATGATGTCATACATTCCTCACAGCAGCCTCCTCTAACTCTGAACACTCTTCGAAGATTCTAAGTTGTGCTGACTTACAGAATATCAACATACTCCATGATCAACCTACCCCCTCCCTCCTACACATTGCATAACTCTCCATTTTTCTTTCATCATTGTCTCTATACACTTGGTTCCAGGCGTGTGAAATTTTAGCTGCAAGGTGACAAGGAAGCTGGAACAGGAGTAGGTCTGCTCCAGCCACTGGGCTCTTCAAACCTGCCCAACTATTCACGTCATCGTGGCTGCTCTACGCTGGCCTCAACTTTTCTTCCCTGCCCATGTCAGCTCCTGACTGCTTGAATCATGGTCTAACATAGAACATAGAGAATAGAACAGTATAGCACAGTACAGGCCCTTCGGCCTGCAATGTTGGGCTTACTTAAATAAACATACTTCATGATCAATCTAACCCCCTCCCTCCTGCACAGCCCATAACTCTCCATTTTTCTTCCATCAATGTGTTTTACCAAGAGTCTCTCAAATCTCCCTAGTACCACTTCTGGCACTGCATCCGAGACGCTTACCCTTCTCTGTTTAAAAAGCCTGCCTCTAACATCTCCCCTAATCATTCTTCCACTCAGCTTAAATGATGTTTTCTGGTTTTGGCCATTGCTGCCTTGGGTGCTGGCTGTCCTCTCTGTCTATACCTATCACGATCTTATTCACCTCTATGAAATCACATATTATCCTCCTTCACTCCAAAGAGAAAAAGCCCTAGATCACTCAACCTCTTCACATAAGGCATGCTCTCTAATCCAGGCAGCATCTTGGTAAATCTGCTCTGAATCCTCTCTAAAGCTTCCACATCCTTCCTATAAAGAGGTGAACAAAGTTTGAAGTAAATTTACTCTCAAAGTTTGTATATGTCACAATATACTACCTTGAGGTTCATTTTCCTGTGGGCATTCACAGTAGACCAAAGGAATACAATAGAATTAGTTAAAAGCTACACGACAGCTGACAAACCACCAATGTGGAAAAGAAGACAAGCTGTGCAAATACAAATAAAACAAATAATAATAAATAATTCAATAATACTGAGAACTTGAGTTGTTGTTTCCTTGAAAGTGAGTCCATAGGTTGTCTAGAACTGAACATAATACTCCAGGTATGAAGTGGAGGAATGTAGGAAACTGCAGTTAGGAGTGGACTCAGCCTAATATATCATGGCTATTTCCCACCATTGGAAGTAGTGACATTGGAAGTAGCACCACCAAGGTCATGGCATCTTAGACTATAAGATATAGGAACAGAATTAGGCCATTTGGCCCTTCATCATGGTTGATCAATTTCCCTCTCAACTCCAATCTCCTGCCTCCTCCCCTTATCCCTTCATGCCCTGACTAATCAAGAACCTATCAACCTCTGCCTTAAGTGCACCCAATGACTTGGCCTCCACAGCCGCCTGTGGCAATGAATTTCACAGATTCACCACTCTCTGGCTAAAGAGACTCCTGTTCACCTCCGTGCTAAACAGACGTCCCTCTATTCTAGGACTGTGTCCTCTTCTCGCAGTTAACTCTGGGCAGGAGTTGCAGAAGCCTGAAGTCCTACACCATGGTTCAAGGACAGTTCTCTTTTGCCATTCAGACCTTGAGCCAACCTGCACAACCTAATCACAACATTAGCATAGCAATGCTATGACCACTTTGCAATACAACAGACTTCGCTTTTTTTTTGCTCTGTGATCTTTTGTGTAAAATTGTGAGTAATTTGTGTTTATATGTTGTTTGTGAATGCTCTTTATATACTAGGTACGTGTGATCAGGATAAAGATCAACATCAGATAGTTTAAAGATCAGGATAGTTTAATGTCATTTCCAGTACCTGAATGTAAAGGAGAACATACTCATTGTTATTCCAGATCCAATGTAGCAGATAAAAAAACACACAAAGATAAAGAAAAAAATAATTTTAAAAAATGAATTATTTAGATAGCGATAATGTAGATAAATACTTTATTGATCACAGAGGAAATTATAGCGTCACAATAACATTACAAGTGCATGGATATACAAATGTACAAATATTAGAAGAGAAGTAGAAAGAATAAAAAAATAAGTTACCTCACACAGTCTAACAGGAGGGGGTCATCACTTCCCTGGCTTTTGGTTGACTCATTCTAGAGCCTAATGGTCGAGGGTAAGAGTGACCACATATAGCGCTCTTTGGAGCAGCGCAGTTGGGGTAGCACGGTAGCGTAGTGGTTAGTGTAATGCTTTACAGTTCAGGGGACACAGGTTCAATTCCCACCAGTGCCTGTAAGGAGTTTGTACATTCTCCCTGTGACAACATGCGTTTCCTCTACATGCTCCGGTTTCTCCCCACAGTCCAAACTCTTACCGGTTAGTAGGTTAATTGGTCATTGTAAATAGTCCTGGGATTAGGCTCAAATTAAATTGGGGGATGAAGGCTTAGAGGATCAGAAGGGCCTATTCTGTGCTGAGTCTCAACAACTAAAAATAAATAAATTAATTACTTCATAAACTATCTTATATACATAGACTGATATGTATATAAAGTGACACTAGGTACAGGAGTGTTTGGAAAGGAAATGATAACGTTGTGGAGGTGGGTGTGTTAGTTGGTGGAGGTGTTGATAAATTTTCCATTGTACACGTGCATACATACAATGAACTTGACTTTGATTTCCCCATGACCCTTGGTTCCTTGATCTTTCAAACATTTATTTACCACCACTTTAAGCATATCTAATTTTCCAGCTGCTGCCACCCTCAGAGACTGAGAATCCAGAGATTCACTTCCCTCTGACAGAAGAAATTTCCAAACACCTCTGTGTTAAATGGCCATCCTCTTATTTCATAGCAACATCCTCATGGCAGACAGGAGGAGAAGCTGGCCTGTTCTCCTTGAGCACAGGAGGTGAGAGGAGATTTGGCAGAGATGTACAAGATCCTGACTGGTTTAATTAGGATAAACAAAGGAAAGCTGTTCCCATTAGCAGATGCTTTGAAGATAAGGAGACACAGGTTCACAGAAGTGAGCAAGAAAGATTAGGCAGATATGAAGAAGATTTTTTCTTTGTGAGAGTTGCAGTTACAGAGGAAGTTCAATGCAAAAGAGAAATAAAGAGCAAAGGCCATGACGAGGTGGACTGGGAGATCTAGAGTTCATATTATTTATTTCAAGGAGACTAGAATATAAAAGCAAGGATGTAATGATAAGGCTTTATAAAGCACTGGAGATGCCCCACAGAGCATTGTGAGCAATTTCGGGCCCCTTATCTAAGGAAGCATGTGCTGACATTGCAGAGGGTTCAAAGGAAGTTCATGAAAATGATTCCAGCATTGAAAGGCTTGTCATATGAAGAACGCTTGACGACTCTGTGCCTGTACTCACTGGAATTCAGAAGAATGAGGGTGACCTCTTTGAAACCTATCAAATGGTGAAGGGCCTCGATATAGTGGATGTGGAGAGGATGTATTCTATGGTGGGAGAGACTGAAACCAAAGGACACAGCCTCAGAATAGAGGAGCGGCCTTTTAGAATGGAGATGAGGAGGAATTCCTTTAGCCAG
Source organism: Hypanus sabinus (assembly GCF_030144855.1). Classification (NCBI taxonomy): domain Eukaryota; kingdom Metazoa; phylum Chordata; class Chondrichthyes; order Myliobatiformes; family Dasyatidae; genus Hypanus; species Hypanus sabinus. The sequence continues at coordinate 18,713,389 of NC_082707.1, forward strand.
AAAGTTGTGAATCTGTGGTATTCATTGCCACAGGCAGTTGTGGAGGCCAAGTCAATGTGTATATTTAAACAGAGGTTGATAGATTCTTGATTGGTTAGGGCATGAAAGGGTTATGGGTAGAAGGCAGGAGACTGGAACTGACGGGGAAAATTGGATCAGTCATGATGCAATGGGGAGCAGACTCGTTGGGCCAAATGGGCTAACTCTGCTCTTATATCTTATGGTCTTATATTTGGTGTATGAAACACCCACTTTATGTGGCAATGGTGAGAAATAGAATCATTCTGGACTTGAAACAATTTGGATCAGAGCTTGAGATAAAAGAGTTGACAGGGCTCCAGGGAAAGAGGTAAAGGTAGGATTGACTGGATATGTGAGACAAACCTTGTACTGTACATGTGACAATAATAAACCATGAATAATACTGATAGACACAATGGGCTGAATGGCCTTTTTCTGCACTATAATGATTCTTTAATTTATCACTGCCTGTCCTTTGCTTTTAACTGCGAGGAATATATAAGCATTAGAAAAAAGTAACAAAAGTTCCAAGTTGAAAGAGGATAAAAAAAAGCTCAATTTAGACCAATTTGGTGCTCTGTGGGAGATGATATCCCATAGTACAATCGGTCAATGAAGATATGCCTAAATCTGTTGCTGAAAATACCACAAATAGTTTAACACTGTCTTCCTTTCAAAGAATGATAATCTACTCTGAATAAGGGTTGAATCAAGATGTTGTAAGGAAGTGTCAGTTTATGTGAGATAAGATGCTGGCAAGATTAGCAATGAATTTATTCTTTTTTTAACAGAAGAGATTCTGCAGATGAAAGAAATTCAGAGCAACAAACACAAATTGCCAGAGAACTCAGCAGGTCATTCAGAATCTGTGGAGAGGAGTAAAGAAGAGTCAATGTTTCTGATGAAGGGTCTCGCTCTGAAACTCTGTTTATTCTTCCCCTTAGATGCTGCCTGATCTGCTGAGTTCCTCTAGCATTCTGTGTTTATAATTCATTTTTGTTATCATGTTTTCACAGAACCTGATCAACTGCAACTTGGAATGGGCTAGGCTTCGAAATCTATTAACTATATTTCAGAATGTACCGCTAATGTATTCTCCAAGAGGACCACAACATTGTTGAAGGATTTGGAGGCTTGCGTGCCTCAGTGACCTATGTTGACTGGAGTCAGGGCTTTATGCTTTGGCTTCTGGTAGGGCCATCCTTGTCTAACAGGTCAAGGGGTAAAGGCCAGATTAAGAGTGGTCCACTGGTCCTCCAGGTTCGATGGTTCAGCTCAGGGCTGACAACCCTGACTGATCAAACAAAATTGTTACGGAAACAGCAAAGAAGGATCCTTCTACATCTGAGTGTGCTGAGTCTTCACCCGGGACTTGCATGACTGACCGTAGGGAGAAACGAGCAACTGACACGATGAAGGAAGCCCTGAACACCGCCAGAGAGGGAAGACCTTCATTGCTGCCCTAAACACCAGCGATGTAACAGGCAGTAGCCATTAATATATCATTAAATGCTAATATCAATACTAACAGAATTATTACATATTGATTGAAATGACAGCAATATGTAGTGTCCCAATTGCTGCCCTGGTACCTCACATACCAGTGGCAGTACCTTGCTGAATGCTATCATGCTAACAACCAGTGTTTCATTGTCACCAGTACCTGAGGGTGCAATGCTATTAATCAGCATTGCATCATCAATGCCTCCAATGCCAGTGTGCTTTTCGTATGACACAGGAGTAGAATTAGGTGAATCAGCTCATTGAGTCTGTTCCACCATTCCATCATGACTGATTTATTATCCCTCTCAAACCCATTCTCCTGCCTTTTCCCCGTGACCTTTGACGCCCTGATTAATCAAGAATCTATTAACCTCTGCTTTAAATATACCCAATAACTCGGCCTGCAAAGCCATCTATTCGCCACTCTCTGGCTAAAGAAATTCCTCCTCATCTCTGTTCTCATGGGATCTCATTTTATTCCGATGTTTGATCCCTGACTCTCCCATGATCGGAAAGATCCTCTCCACATCCTCTCTATCTGGGCCTGTCAATATTTGATAGATTTCATTGAGATACCTGATAATTCCTCTAAACTCTAGCAAGTACAGACATAGAACCATCAAATGCTCTGCATGTGTTAACCCTTTCATTCCCGCAGTCATACCTGATGCAAAATGCTTGCTGATGTAAAGCCAGAAACCAGTATTTCATTGTCAATTTCTGACATATTAATTTATTACGCTCCTTTTCTAATGCATTATCAGCCCCCTAGCATTATTACCAGCATCTGATATTGTCCAGGACCAGTTGTATTCATCAAAAACCAAGGTAACAGTCCCAACAGAAAATGTTCCGCAAACCTTGTCCAAATTGTAATCATTGAATTAGCACTGTTGCACTAACCAGAATTCCAGTACACTTAACTTACACTCAGTGACCACCTCCCATAGCAAATAAAGTGTCCACTGAGTGTATGCTCATGGTCTTCAGCTGCTCTAGCCAATCCATTTCAAGGTTCGAGGCGTTGTACTTTCAGAGATGCTCTTCTGCACACCACTGTTTTAATGCATGGTCATCTGAGTTACTGCCACCTTCCTGTCACCCTGAACCAGTCTGGCCATTCTCCTCTGACCTCTCTCATTAACAAGGCATTTTCACCCACAGAACTGCCACTCACTGGATTTTCTTTTTGTTTCTCACACCATTCTCTGTAAACTCCAGAGACTGCTGTGAGTGAAAATCCCAGGAGATCAGCAGTTCCTGAGATACTCAAACCACCCCGACTTCATGGTGGAAGTCAGTTAGATGGACTTTTCTTCCACATTCTGATGTTTGGTCTGGACAACGACTGACCCCTCTGGACCACCCCTGCATGCATTGAGCTGCTGCTACATGATTGGCTGATTAGATATGCACATTACCCAGCAGCTGTGCCTAATAAAGTGGCCAGTGAATGTACACGTTTCACATGCAGCAAAATGTGTGTGTTGTGAAACACAGCCCATCACACCGCCCACCTGAGTGCACTAATTCAGTGCGTCTGCCCCACTTGTGAAATACAGGAGGATGAATCACATTTATTAGAGCAGAGCTGTGAATTGGCATCATTTTGATTCCATTTGACATTGGCTACCTGCAAATTAGCTTGGCTCTGAAATGTTTCACGTTGGCAAGGTTGGAGCATCAGAAACAATACACCAAAAATGCTGGAGGAGCTCAGCAGGTCAGGCAGCAACCGTTCGTCCCTCCCCACTAATCTCCCTCCTGGCACTTATCCCTGAGAACAGCCCAAGTGCTACACCTGCCCATTCACCTCCTCCCTCACCTCCATTCAGGGCCCCAAACAGACCTTCCAGGTGAGGCCACACTTCACCTGCGAATCTGCTGGGGTTGCCCATTGTGAACGGTGCTCCTGATGCAGCCACCTCTACATTGTTGCGATCCATCTTAAATTGGAGGGCCACTTCATCGAGCTGAACTTCCCGGTGACCAGACATTTTAATTCTGATTCCCGTTCCCATTCCGATGTGTCAGTGCATAACCTCTTCTTGTGCCAAGATGGGGGAGCAACACCTTATATTCTGTCTGGGTAGCCTCCAACCTGATGGCATGAATATTGATTTTTCCTTCCAGTAAAATAAATTCCCTCTCCCTCCTCTCTTCTCACCTCAGCTGGCCTCTTATTTGTTCTCACCTGTCTATCATCACCACCTTGGATCCCCTCCTCCTTCCCTTTCTCCTATGGTCCACTATCTTCTCCTATCAGATTCCTTCCTCTCAGTTCTTTACCTTTCCTACCCACTTGGCTTCACCTATCACCTTTTAACTATCCTGTTTACCCCCTCCCCACCTTTTTTTAATTCTGGCATCTTCCCCTTTCATTTCCAGTTCTAAAGAAGGGTCTCAGCCCAAACCTTCGACTATTTATTCATTTCCATAGATGCCCCTTGACCTGCTGAGTTTCCCTTGCATTCTGTGTGTGTTGCTTTGGATTTCCAGCATCCGAAGACTTTCTTGCTTTGGAATATCAAGCTACTTGTGAGTCAGTAATTATTCCCAGAGAATCACAACTTTTAAAAGGATGCAAGAACAGAAGAACAGAGAATCACAACTCCTCTGCTGAACAGCATGGAACACAAGAAGCAGCAAGAAGCTCCATTTGTCCCTCTCTCACACTCACATGCACAGTCCTTTAACCCTAGGAATCCTGACTTGGAATTGCATTGGCAATCCTTCAACATCAGTTGGCTTAAATCCCGGAGCTCTCTCTTGCCAACATCACGCTGTGAGCACCTTCCCCAGAAGGACTGCCGCAGTTCCAGAGGAAAGCTCAGCACTATGTTCTCAGGAGTGATTAGGGATGGGAAATAAACTCTGGCCCTGCCAGTGACAGGTAGGAAGACAAACAATGAACAATGTTATAGATTCATACCAAATGGAAACTGGGATCTGTGGTGTGTGTTACTTAGGATTGAGATGCAAGTGACAGCATTGTGTATTGGAGGTGCCAATTTGGGACACAAGGTAGTGTAGTGGTTAGCACAAACAAGAGAAAATCTGCAGATGCTGGAAATCCAAGCAACACACATAATTGCTGGAGTATCCATGGAAAAAAGTACCTTTGACTTTTCGGGCCGAGACCTTGTCCTACCAAAGGGTCTCAGCCCAAAATGTCAACTGTACTTCTTTCCATAGATGCTCCCTGGCCTGCTGGTTCCCTCCTGTGTTTTGTGTACTGGTTAGTACAAAATTTTACCAGCGACCCAGGTTCAATTCCTACTGCTGTCGGTAAGGAGTTTGTACATTCACACAGTGATCATGTGGGTTTCCTCTGGGTGCTCTGGTTTCCTCTCACAGTCCAAAAATGTGCTGGTTGGTAGGTTGATTAGGCCAGAATTAAATAATGTGATCACTGCTTTACGTGGCTCAAAGGGCTTGTTCTGTGCTGTGTCTCAATAAATATATATATAAATCAATAAGTAACATTGAACAATACACATGGAGCACACCGATCTCCAGCATCACTAATATGACAGCTATTAGCTTGCTTCAAAGCCCATCTTGTTAACAAATAGAGTCAGAGAGAAGTATAGCATCGAAACAGGCTCTTTGACCTATCTAGTCTATGACAGAAGCATTCAAACTGCTTACTTCCATCAACCTACATCAGGACCATAACCCTCCACACCCCTACCGTCCATATACCAATCCAAACTTCTCTTAAAACAGTACTGCACATTTCAGGCTATCTGGCCACAGGGCACCACAGTGGCAGACTGGTTAGCATGCCCCTATTAGATGTCGGAGAGTTTCAGAGTTTGGACTTCAATTCTGGCACTATCTGTAAGGAGTTTGCACATTCTCTTGTGAAACATGTAGATTTCCTGCAGTACTCCGGTTTCCTCCCACAATCCAAAGATGTACCATTCAGTAGGTTACATGGTTATTGTAAATTGTCCTGTGATTGGGTTGGTGCTAAATAGGTGGGTTGCTGGGCAGTGAAGCTCGCTGGGCCAGAAGACCCCGTTCCACACTGTATCTCTAAATAAATAAATAAACAACGTTGCGTCGACCTGTTAACCGACACCAAGATGAAATTAAACTTCTCTCCCGTGTAGCCCTCCAGTTTTCTTTCATCCATCTGAGTTTGTGTAGTATTAGAGCAGATGGGTGTTTGTGGGTTGGCACAGGCAAGGCTCATTCTCTCGGCTGGAAAGCACAGGACAAGGCAGGTCAAGTTGGCTTGGCTGCAAGCTTGAGCTCTGACCATCTAGGGGCTGCAGCTGGAGTGAAGGCTAATGAGCAAGGCCTCAGTACCAATTCAGGTCTCCCATAGGGGAAAATGCCCAACAGTCAATGGAAGCAAAGGAAAGCCAGCACAACATTCTTGAAATACTGCCCCGATAAGAAGAAATTATCTGTAATCTAGTTGTTTACAGATGTGGCAAATTCTTATAAACGAGCTCTAATAAATTCCAAATGACTAAAAAAGGTAGAAAAGCCGACAGGAAGATTGCCTGTAAGTGAAGCTTTCTCCTGATACACAATTGCTGATTGCATGAGAGAAACATTGCAAAAAAACTTTCTCTCTCTGCGAATCATTCCAGCTAATTGCATGTTTTTCAGTTCAAATTCTTCTTAAGGAGATATCATTGCCTGGTTTGCATACTTTACCATATTTGAAGCTTCGGATGTCTGCTGTGAAGCCTTTGCGATGGAGTTGCCATCTTAGACTCCATCAGAAAAGCAATCACCCCCCCCCCCCCCAAAACATACACAACACTGGTTATTCAGAATAAAAAGTATGAGCGTTTCAAGATCTGTCTTAAGTTAGAGGATGACCCAACAATTTGAAATGACATGTTGTTTTTAAATAGTCAACACTTTGAGCCGAGACCCTTCATCAGGAATAAACCGTTGCGATGAAGGCTCTCAGCCCAAAACACCCGACTCTTTATCCCCCTCCATAGATGCTGCCTGACTCACTGAGTCCTTCCTGCATTTTGTATGTGTTGCTCTGGATTTGTGGCACATCAAGAAACTCTAGCGTTTGTGATTTTTAAAGGCACGATCTTGTTTTCAATGCGCGTAGAATCTCAGGAATACAGAGAAGAATGACAATCAGTGAGGTTTTGTCCTGATGAGGGGTCTCGGCCCAAAACGTCGACAGTGCTTCTTCCTATAGATGTTGCCTGGCCTGCTGCATTCCACCAGCATTTTGTATGTGTTGCTTGAATTCGTTAATCTGCAGATTTCCTCATGTTTGAGGTTTTGCAGACCATTCCTTTATGTCCCTGCTCTTTTCTCATAGCTCCGAAAGTGACTTAAATGTAAAGCCAATTTCCCTTCGGAAAACAATAACTGGCTCTACAACCATCACTTAATTCATTGTAGGTCATAATAACACACTGTGTAAATAAAAGGGTGTTTCCTGACACTATCTCTGAGTATTGAGCCAATCGCTTTAAATTGGTGCCTTCTGGTCACTGGTCTCTCTGCTAATGGGAACAGTTAAACTGGCCAGAGTCCCGCAAGAGTTTGCATTCCTTTATCTGGCATCCTGCAACTTTCTCGGTCCTCATTTCATAAAGTGACTCAATTACAGTAATGGTGCCCACAAGTAAATGAATCTCAGGATGGTATATGGTGACAGGCGTGTACTTTTATAATAAATTTACTTTGAACTTTGAAGAAACATGATTAAATTGTAGGACCGCACATGGCAGATAGGGAGTTTGAATTCTATTAATTAAGTAAATTGGAATTTAAAAACCTAGTCACAGCAATGGTGATTGATTATTCAGTTCACTGACGTCTTTCAGGAAAGGGAACTGCACTCCTTTGACCCAGTCTGCACATTTTTTTTTGGATCCAGACAGAAGCTGGAGTCAAAGGGAGATCAAAATCAGACTCCTAACCGGATTTATTACCACTGATTTATATTGTGAAATTGGTTGTTTTATGGCAGTGGTACAGTGCAAGACATGAAAAAATTGTCATCAATTAAGATAAATAAGTAAGTAAATAAATAGATAGAGAGATGGAAAGTGGGTGGTGGGGTGAAGTCCGTCTCTATCGAGGGAGATGGAAGGCGCTCCTTCCCTCCGCCCGCCTGCAGGTCACCCTTGGGCAAGGTGTAGCACCTGCTTAGCACCCCCCCACCCCAATCAGTGCTACATCAAGCCATGGGAGCAGGGAACAGCTGATGGACGGTCGTATGAGCAGCTGGTGCATATCACTAGTCCTGTTTATGCAGCAACTGATGCCAGGCAGACAATCTCCGGAGAGCACTGATGATGGCTGGAGTCACACATCTTATAAAGACACTACTCAGATGAAGGCAATGGCAAACCACTTCTGTAGAAAAATTTGCCAAGAACATGGTTTTGAAAGGACTTTGATCACCAACATCACACATGTCGGCACATTATGAACGATTGAGATGGAAAGATGTGTAAATAAATATATAGGTAAGTAGATAAATAGGTAGATAGACAGACAGCCATCTATGTAGACAGATAGATGCATACATATTTAGATAAATACCAAGGAAAGTAGATACATAAGTCAGTAGATAGATAGGTGGATAGATAGACAAGGGTAGACAGATAGCTATTAATAGTCTTATAACAGGAGGGCAGAAGATGTCTTAGAGCCTAGTGGTGTGTTCTTTCAGGCTTCTGTTCGTTAAGTTGGGATGATGTCCAGGTTGCAAGATGACATTGTCTGTATTATGAGAGAGTGGGAAGTTATCGACACCATCCACGGAGGAAAGACTAGATTCGGCGTTGGACTGAACTGTGCAACTGAGCAGGTACTCTCACATATAAGAATATCTAGATAAGCACTTGAATCACCAAGGCAACAAAAGTTACAGGTTTACTGCTGATAAATGGGACTAATATAGATCAATACATTCAGTAGCCACTTTATATAGATGCCTCCTGTATCCAATAAAGAGGTCACTGAGTGTATGTCTGTGGTCTTCCACTGCTGTAGCCCATCCACTTCAATATGCAATGTGTTGTGCATTTAGAGATGCTCCTCTGCACACCACTGTTGTAACGTGTGGTTATTTGATTTACTGTTTCCTTCCTGTCAGCTTATCCAATCTGGCCATTCTCCTCTGACCTCTCTCATTAACAAGTTGTTTTCAGCCACAGGACTGCCACCCACTGGATTTTTATTTTGATTTTCACACCATTCTCTGTAAACTCCAGAGACCGTTCTGCATGAAAATCCCAGGAGATCAGCAGTTGCTGAGATGCTCAAACCACCCTGTCTGGCACCAACAATCATTCCATGGTCAAAGTCACTTAGATTGCATTTCTTCCCCATTTTAATGTTTGGTCTGAACGACTGAACCACTTGATCATCTCTGCATGTTTTCTTCTGTATTGAGTTACTGTCATATGATTGACTGATTTAGCGATTTGTATCAACGAGCATGTGTACAGCTATACCTAATAAAGTGGCCATTGTATGTACATGATGGTTGGCATAGGTGTGATGGGCCGAAGGGCCTGCTTCTGTCCATGAGAATGGATAAGAAGGTTTTCCCAAAAGATGTGTATATGAATGAGAGAGAGAAAAATATAAGCGAGTCATAAGGCATAGGAGCAGAATTAGGCCATTCATCCCTTGAGTCTGCTCCAAGTCATTAATGAATTGAATACTTATTTGGTTAGTGAAATTATAACTACCTTCACTGCAGAAAAATAAGATGTTCAGTCAAGGAGAAGAGCCACAAAGACACGTGTCTTAAATCTCAGTCAAAAGCAAAAATTTTCCCAGTAGATGGAGAGATTTTGGAGCTGAGAGAATGAATTCCAAAGGTTCAGACAGGATCATGAAGGATGCAGGAGAGGTCAGAAATGGAAAGATGAACAGCTCTCTGAGGTTTATGTATTAGAGGATGTAACAGAGATTTCTTGCTCTCCCCACTGAACACTGTTAATGCGCCTCGCTAAGATTTAGTAGCTTACTCAGAGTAAGGTCTACATAGGTAGTTAAAACTAACCAACACATCACTGGCATCAGCCTCCCTACCATCAAGGACATACATCCTGAACGGTGCCAGAAAAAAAGGCCAGCAACATCATGAAGGATCTAACCTATCCTCCTTATGGACTGCTTGTGCCACTCCCATCAGGGAGGAGGCTACACTGATCTACACCAGGGATACTTGACTCGAAATCATTTGCCCCCTCCCCCCAATCCGTCAGGTGGATCAACACCCATTAATCCACCCTACCACCACACCCCACCATGGCTACATTCACATCAATCACACCTGTCCACATCCATTGCTTACTTAAGCCTATATACCACACCTCAAACCTGCAGACACAGTCACATTGTGTTTTCATATGTCCTGCTGCTTAGAAGACTTCCCCTTGCCAAGACTGACTTTGACATCTTATCATTTCCTATCAGAGTCACCTTATGTTCAGATGCTTTATGTACCTACAATCAGTCTATGTCAAGGGTTCTGACCCTTTTTTAATGCCATGGACCCCTACCATTAACAGAGGGGTCTGTGAACCCCAGGTTGGGAACTCCTGGTCTATGTATTTCAGCTAATCTTATGTATATATGGCTACACACAATGTTACTTGTACATTGTGTTTTATAGGATACCTATATTTATATTTGTATTTATTTTTTATATGCTGCGTTGGATCCAGAATAACAATCATTTTGCTTTCCTTTACCTTCATGTACTGAGGAATGTGAGAAAGCAATCTACAATCTTCAATTTAAGAAGACAAGAGATTGTGCAGATGCCAGAAATCCAAAGCGACACACACAAAATGCTGGAGGAACTCAGCAGTTCAGGCAGCATTGACAGAAATTAATGTATAGTTGATGTTTCGGTCCAGATCATTCATCAGTCCTGATGAAGGGCCTTGGTCTGGAATGTTGACTGCTTATTCATTTCCATAGATGTTGTCTGACCTGCTGAATTCCTCCAGAATTTTGTGAGTGTTGTTGAATTTAAGATTGATTTCCCTGAAGAACGAAAGATTTTCCTTTGGCAAATATACATGGAAAAAACACCAAAGCCCATAGCCAATGCTATATTTTTAACATGAAAAAATTTATTTGCTGCCAATGTCTCTGCGCTTTCTTCTATTTTGTATTTTATGTAACTATTATCAGAGCGGACTAGTCCTCCTCCAAGTCAGTCATTTGCTTCATGATCATAGTTACAGGATAGCATTTAGGAGATGGAGCCCTGGCCAAGTTTGTGGGGAATATCTGATACCACTGGAACCATAAGCCAGGGTGAGTTTGCCTTTGAAAAGGGAGGAGTCAAAGAAAAAGCAAATAAAGATATTTAGATCAACGTTCAGTGTGCTAAAGGGCATCAAATCAGTCTTGGGAATATTACAATCACAATCATAAGTTCCCCCTTATTTTATAACTCTTACACAGGATAGAATCATCCAAGATGACCATGACCTTGTTATTGGGTTTGGAGGCTTGCGTGCCTTGCTGGCTGGAGTCAGGGCTTTATGCTTTGGCTCTTGGTAGGATCATCCATGCCCAACAGGTCAAAGGGTAGAGGTCAGACTAAGAGTGGTTCACCGGCCCTCTAGGTTCAGGTGTTCAGCTCAGGACTAACAACCCTGGCTGGTAAAACAAAACTGTTACTGAAACAGCAATGAAGAATTCTTCTACATCAGAGTGCGATGATAATTCTGAGTCTCCACCCAGGATCTGCATAACTGACAATAGTGAAAACCACAAGAAAACTACTGACACGATGAAAGAAGCCTCAAAGACCACCAGAGTTTGAGGACCTTCACTGCTGCCCTAAGTGCCAGTAGGTTAACAGGCAGTAGGTAGGTAGGTACAGGGGAGAATGGAGTTGAGAGGGACAATAAAGCAACCATGATAGAATGATGGAACAGACTCAATGGGCCAAATGGCCTAATTTGTTTGTATGTCTTATGGTCTAATGGTTATAGAATATAGAACAGTATATCACAGTACAAACCTTCGGCCCCTCAATGTTGTGCTCACCTATGCAAACATACTCCACAATCAATTAACTCTTTTGGAATGTTTAATGTTTATGCTCCGTGTTTAACCCTCCATGCAATAAAAACCTACTTATTCCAGTTCTTAAACAATCAAACTGTGGGTCCACAGGTTACCGCTAGAGAAGGTTCAGCCTTAGCCCACATTCCTGCATTACACCGTCCCCACACTGACAATCTAGGCCTCTCCCACACCAATATTCCCATTTCTTAGCCTGCTTTTAACTCTGAGCTTAGCCCCCTAAACTGCACTCTGCCTCCTCTCCCCCTCAACAAGGGAAAATAATTTCCATCCAGTTAAATCCATGCGCCCACATCATTTAGACCAATGCTTCCCATTTGGCCTGCTTGACTCTCCCACTACCTTGCAGCAGGGAGATGTCAAATATTTGACAATAAACATTGAAATAATCTAATCAGAATGGTTCCAACAAAGGACCAAGTACAGTAGATCCAACACACTAGGGCAGGATCTCCCAGTACCTACCCCTCTCTACTTCCCATTCTGACATGTCTGACCATGGGCCTCATTCACTCCCAGGTTGAGCAGTAATACCTAATATTCTGTCTGGGTAACCTCCAACATGGTGAACATTGATTTATCTAACTTCCGGCAAATTCTACCCCTTCCCCCTTCTCTCTTTTTCAATTCCCCATTCTGGTTCCACTCACTCCTTCTCTTCTCTTCTGCTCACCTGCCCATCACCTCCTTCTGGTGCTCCTCCACCTTCCATGTTGTCCATGGTCCACTGTTCTCTCCATCAGAGTCCTTCTTCAGCCTTTCATCTGTTCCAACTATCACCTCCCAGTTTCTTACTTCATCACCCATCCGCCTCCCAATCCCTCACCTGGTCTCACCTAGCGTGTACTCCTTCCCCTTCCCCCACCTTCTTATTCTGGCTTTTGCCCCCTTCCTTTCCAGCCCTGATGAAGTGTTTCAACCTGAAATGTCGACTATTTATTCCACTCTATAAATGCTGCCTGACGTGCTGAGTTGCTCCAGCATTTTTTGAGTGCTATCCAACACATTAGCTGCCCACTCAATGGGCTGACGTCATTTGCCCAGAAAACCCTGGGACAGCTCCAGCTCCTTAAAACGATTGGCCTCTGACGTCATCAGTCTGTCTGTGTGTGGAGTTTGCAAGTCCTACTTGTGACTAATCAAAGATAGTCAAAGGGTTGTTCAGAATGGAAAAATGTCCTTCAGCCCATCTTTGCCAATGCTGACCTATCTACAACTAAGCTGGTCCCATTTTCCAGTACTTGGCCCATATCCCTCAAAACTATTGTCATCCATGTAACTTCATATATTTTTTAATTGTATATAGTGGACCTGCTTCAACCACTTCCTCTGGCGGGGCGGGGGGGGGGGGGGTTCCATAAATCTACTACCCATTGTGTAAAACAGTTGCCTCTCAGATTCTCATTCATCTCAAAACTTAGAACTATGCCCTCTTGTTTTTGATTTCCCCAGCTCTGTAAAACAGACTATTCACACCATCTATGCCACCCATGGTTTTACACACCTTGATGAGATCACCCCTTAGTCTCCTGGGCTCCAAGGAGTAAAGGCCCAGGCTGTATAGCCACAAGTCCTGGCAACATCCTTGTAAATTGGTTTTGCACTCTTCCCAGTTCCACCACCTCTTTAGCAGGGTGACTACAACTGAACACAATTCTGCGAGTAAGCCCCAGCTCCGTCCTGTACAGTGATAACACGAACTCCCAGCCACTTCATACTTGCCATGCTGACAGGATGCCACAAGCCTTCTTCATTGCCATATCTCAAAGAGGTGCAGATCATTAGCAGTATATTTTATCTATACGGAGTGTGGAACATTAGATGGGGTAAAAATAGAATATAGAACAGTACAGCAGAGTGCAACATGGACTATTCGGCCCACAATGTTGTCTCAATTTTTTAACCTATTCCAAGATTAATCTAACCATTCCCCTCTACACAGACCATAGCCCTGCATTTTTCTATCATCCATGTGCCCATCTAAGACTCCATTAAAGATCTTTAATGTATCTGCCTCTACCTCCACTCCCTGCAGAGAATCAACGAAGAACTTCCAGGCAGTGCGTTTGGCTGCAGTGGCCTCATGGGTGCCAACCAAAGGAGTTTTTATCTTCTTAAGTGTCTTTTTATGCACTTGTGGGACAATGCTGGATGTTAAAAACATCAGGTACTCCAGGTCTACCCCACCGGCGAGCCTGCCTGGAAGTCAGTGTGTGAGGGCTGAGTGCAGTCTAACAGCAAGCGATTGTCTTGGATGTTTCTGTTGCAATCACAAGACCCTGTTGGACATTGATAATGTAAAATGGTGCAAGTCCGTTTCCCTTGTTTATTGTGGAGGCCGACAGTGTGTGTCGTCAGTTTTAGCGAGGACCGGGTCTCAAATCGTGGGCTTGCCTGTTGTAGCAGTCCAGATGAGGAGGCACCGGGGTGGCGTAATGTGACGTCTGTGGGGGGGGGGGACTGGACGCTCCACTAGTGCTGCCCTCCAGTATTTGATCGGTGGGATGACAAATTGGATTGTGTGCGTGGTACGTACATTCATCTGCAGACTGCTGAGAGCTGTTTGGTTTTGCCAATAACACCGAGGCACCATCAATTTACAGGACTTACCACCCTGGGACTTGGGCTACATGTATGCTTGCCTGCTTTCTTATAAATCTTTTATGTGCATTGTGCTGATGTGCTTTGTACCTTGGCCTTGCAGGAAAGCTATTTTTTTTGGCGGTGCTCCTGGGCATTCGTGTATGCTTGAACGATAATTAAACTTGAACTTTAACTTGAAATTAGTGAAGTTTTCATTAAAAGGTTGGGAACTATTACTTAAAATTAGCCTCAGCTTTCTCTTCAGTTGTCCAGAAGCACTTTTGTAATCACTTGGCCCATGTAAGTTGCTGTATATTTTTTTTCTTTAATAGCCTGGCACTGGATTTGGAACCTAATAAAGTAGCTCTTATTCTGGTAATTACATCCCACTCCCCCCCCTCTCCTTTTCCATTCCTAATTCTGGCTACCCCTCACGAGTTCTTTTCCCCTCACCTATCCATCAGCTCCCTCTGGTCCCTTTCTTCCATGTATACTGTCTTTTCATACCAGATTCTTTCTTCTTCAGGTCTTTACCTCTTCCATCTACCCCCTCCCCAGCTTCTCACTTCATAACCCTCCCCCCATTCACACTCCTTCCCCCCTCACCGGGACTCATCTATCAGCTGCCAGCTTGAACGACTCACCCTCCACCACAGCCTTATTCTGGCTTCTTCTCACTTCCTTTCCAATAAAGAGTCTCAAACCAAAACTCTGACTGCTTATTCCACTCCACAGATGCTGCCTGTACAGCTGAGTTCCTCCAGAATTTCATACATGTTCCTCTGGATTTCCTGCATCTGTGGAATCCCTTGACTTTATGAATAGCTTCTTATCCTTACAGACCACAACCCCACCCATCATATCTGCCTCCTCCCTTCTAACTCTGATCTCATATTCCCCTGGTATTCTCCAAATACCAGCCCCACCTTCCCCAGACCCAGCATTCTCCACTCCCATTCCAAAAAGCCCTCTAACCAGTTCTCCCCACAACCGTTTAACTGGTCTCCAAGGACCTGTTATCCTGGTTCTCTGACCACTATCCAAGCCTCAGGTAGCTGATCAGAGACATAGAGTGACTCGATGAGTAAAGAGGCCCTTCAGCCCAAGAGAAAGTGCTAACCATCCAGTACTCATTTACGCTAATCCTACATTACTCCAATTTTAAGCAGAATTAGGCCATTTGGCCCATCGAGTCTGCTCTGCCATTTCACCACGGCTGATCCACTTCCCTCTCAACCCCATTCTCCTGCCTTCTCCCCATGACCTTTCAGCCCCTAACTAACCAAGAAACTATGAACCTCCACCTTAAATATACCCAATAACCAGGCCTCCACAGCTGCCTGTCACAATGAATTCCACAGATTCACCACTCTCTGGCTAAAGAAACTCCTCCTGGCTATAGATTAGATAGCTTTGTTCTAAATGGAAGTCCCTCTATTTTGAAGCTGTGCTCTCTGGTCTTAGGCTTCCCCCAGCAAAGGAAAAATCCTCTTCCCAGCATTTTATTTTATTTGACTCCCTCTAACATTCACCCCTCCCCCACCCCCAGACTCTACCACTCAATTACACATTAGGGTCAATATACAGTAGCCAATTAACCTACCGACCTCGACATCTTTCAGGTGTGGGAGGAAAGCAGAGAACCCAGAAGAAGCCCGCATTATCTCAGAGAGGCTGTGCCAATCCTCGGGCAGACAACACTGCAGGATCAGGGTCGGAGCTGTGTGGTAGCAGGTCTATGAACTATGCGGCTGAGACCCCATCTTCCACCTCCCCCCACCCCTGCCACTCCCTTGTTCTACAAGAAGCTACTAGATGGGCAAGGTTTTGATCATCTGTTGTAAGGTGGGTGGACTGAAATTCTGTCTGCCACTTTGCATGAAGCTCCCTCAGATGCCTTGCTATGTTAAGGTGCCGGATGTATGTTTTAGAAATAAATGCACTGAGATTTTAATTTGCCTCAGGACTGAACCAAGATAAACACCTGAAGCTTCACTCTCAAGGATCACGATGTTTGAAATGGAAGGAAACAGCTCCAGAACGACTCCACACTTTGCAGAAGTTGAGAGCAAAGTGCTGAGAATTTGCAGAACTGCTTCAGACTGGCTCCTCCCTCCCGATAATGATCCTGACTTCCAGACCCAGCCTGTGGCCAGCGTCATTTATTTTGTGCCCAGATCAGTGGGCCATATGTTTTTAAACAAGTCCGATTTGGATTACAACAGTTGGAATATTTTTTTTTAATGCTCACAAGATGGCAGTAAGGAAAAAAAAGGGAAAGACGATTTTGAATACATCACTATTTCCTATCAAAATGTTCCAGATTATGTTACAGCCATGTGGTCTGGTAGACAGGTTTACTAAACCCATATTTATAGAATCATAAATGTTGTTATATCACAAATAAATCCATTCAGGTCACCTGTGCCAGTTCCTATTTACTTCATGTTCTCTCTCCTCCTGCTTATTTTCACATAAGTGCCTACCTTTTAAAGTCTTCAGGGAATGATCTGATCACCACCACTGAATTAAAAGCTTTCTCTCACATCCAAGGAGAGACTGAATCGTTTGGCATTATATGCACTAGAATTCAGAAGAATAGGAGGGGACCTGATGGAAAGACAGAATTATGAAAGGGAAAAATAGAGCTAGGAAAGTTGTTTCCACTGCCAAGTGAGACTAGAATTAGGTGACATAACCTCCAGATTTAGGAGAATAAATTTAAAACAGAGATGAGGGGAAACTGCTTTTCCCAGAGAGTAATGAATCTGTGGAATTCTCTGACCAGGCTACCTTATTAAATATATTTAAGACACAATTAGATAGATTTTTACATAGCAGGAGAATAAATGGTTATGGAGAAAGGCAGGTCCATGACCAGATCAGCCATGATTGTATTCAGAATCAGAATAAGGTTTAATAGCACTGGCATATATCCTGACAAGTGGAAGCGGTACAATAAAACCTGTAAATTTCAGTAAGAAATATATATATTTTTTAAAAGTTATATTATGTTAGTAGTGCAAAAAGTGAATAAAAGACAGTGTGGTAGAGTTCAATGTTTATTCAGAAATTGACAGGAGAGGGGAAGAAGCTATTCAATGGTGGAGTGGGCTTGATGGGCCACATGGCTAAATTCTGCTCTTTTCTCTAATGTTCATTTTTAACTGTATCATTGAACTATCCATGACCTGGAACAACTTCCCATTATTTACCTTCTTAACCCTCGTGTGATCCTGTGCAAAGGGAAGATCTTATTTCCAAAAAGAGAGTGACCAGAATCTGGCATGTGGAGATTAAGATCTAGGCAAGTCACCAAGGCATAGTAGGCCATAGGTAAGTAGGATTAACGATCAATGGGCTGCATGGATGCGATGTGGCAAAGTGTCTGTTTCTGTGCTGTATGACGATAACTATAAGTCTCCTTTAATGAAATAGAATCAGAATCAGGTTTATTATCACTGACAATCAGTATCCACTTTATGAGGCAACTGTTGTACCAAATAAAAAGAACACTCAGTATATGTTTGGGGTCTTCTGCTCCTGTAATCCATCCAGTTCAAGGTTTGACATGTTGTGCATTCAGAGATGCTCCTCTGCACACCACTGTTGTAATGCAATGCTATTTGAGTTCCTGTCACCTTCTTGTCAGCTTAAACCAGTCTGGCCATTCTTCTCTGACCTCACTCATTTTCACCCTCAGAACTGCCACTCACTGGATGATTTGTATGGCTTTTTGCACCATTCTCTGTAAATTCTAGACGGTGTTGTGTGTGAAAATCCCAGGAGATCAGCAGTTTCTGAGATACAAACCACCTCATCTGGCACCACAGTCAAAGTCACTTAGATCACATTTCTTCCCTATTTGTATATTTGGTTTGAACAACTACTGAATCTCTTGACCATGAACTTTGGCTGATTAGATATTTGCATTAATGTGCAGGCGTACAGATGTACCTAATAAAGCGATCGCTGAATGTATGCCATGAACTTTGTAATTTTGTGGCAGCACTGTAGTGTGAAGCATAAAATTAAAATAAGACCTTAAAATGATAAGATATAGGAGCAGAATGTGGCCATTTGGCCCATTTAATCATGGCTGATTTATTATCCCTCACAGCCCCAATCTTCTGCCTTCATATGACCAGAAGATATAGGGACAGAACTAGGCCATTTGACCTTTGAGCCTAGTGACAAAAATAGATTAATAATGCAAAAAAAGGAATAACCTGGTAGTGTTCATGGACCCATGGACTGTTCTGGAATCTAATGGCAGAGAGGAAGAAGCTATTCCTAAAACATTGAGCATCGGTCTTCAGGCTCCTGGACCTCCTCCCTGATGGCAGTAATGGAAGGAGGGTATGCCCTGGGTGGTAAGGGATTTTAATGACGTTTGTTACATTCTTGAAGAACCACTTCTTAAAATCAACTTCTCCCTTAATTATTCCAAGACTGAGTTTGGAGATGACGATGAAATAGAAATGAGATGGCAAAATCTTGGCCTTCTATGAGACTTCGGATTAACTCCATGCTAAACTTATTAAATGTAACTTGGAAAGAATCATGGAATCCATACAGGATGGAAGCATTCCTTTTGTCCCATGGAGTAGCTGGTCAGCAAAGTGTCTCTGTTGTTTACATGCACTGCACTTTCCCTATAGTCGTTGCAATTTACTCATTAACCTCATTCTACTTCAATGTTTTGCGTAATGATCTGATCATTCTATTTTTTCCTCTAAATGCCTGCAAGAAAATGAATCTTAAGGTTATGCGGTAGCATTGATGTACGTTGATAATAAATTTACTTTGATTTTGACGTCAATGCACTGTGTAATGATTTGATCTGAATGAACAGCACAGAAAACAAGCTGTTCACTGTATCTTCTACATATGACAATAATACCCACCTACCAGCAGGAAATTTGTCAATAAGAATGAAAGAGTGCTGAGAAAATTTGTATGGATGCTGCCAGGATTTGAGGACCTGAATTACAGGTAGAGGTTGAATCAGTTAAGGCTTCATTCCCTGGAGGTAGAACAATGAGAGGAGATTTGATAGAGATATACAGAGGGATATTATGAGGGGTATTGATAGGGTAAATGCAAGCAGGCCTTTTCCACTGAGGTTGAATGAGACTACAATGAGGTCATGTGTTAAGGGTGAAAGGTGAAATTTTTAGAGGAACATGAGGGGAATCTTCTTCACTCAGAGGGTGGTGAAAGTGTTGAACAAGCTGTCGGTGGTAGTACGAAGATGGGTTTGATTTTGTTATTTAAGAAACATTTGGACAGGTACCCAGATGAAAGGGATATGGTGGGTTATGGTCTGGGGGCAGGTCAACGAGACTAGGTAAATTAATGGACTATATGGATCAAAGGGCCTACTCTGTGCTGCTGTAGCATTCTGTGATGCTATACATCTATAATAAACTATTTCCAGTTCCAATTCAAATCACCAAACAAGTATTTCTACAAATCTCATTTCATTCTCTCCGCTCTCCCCTCATCTTCTATTCCAGGGTTCAATATAAAACACTGGCAATTCAAGTTCAGTTTGTTGTCATTCAATTGGACACATGTATACCACCAAACGAGACGTTCCTCCGAATAAGGTGGACAACACAGTATGTATATCTCACACACGTAACACATGAAGTAGTATCACCACTAGTAAATTAGCAAATAATGAGGTGCATTTATGTCACAAGGTAAAAAGTAAACAGTGCAATGCTACTGGCACTTGATGCGTGATGAGACCTGGGTGGTGGCAGTGAGTTCAATAGCCTCACAGACTGGGGGAAGAAGCTGTTTCCCATCCTAACAGTCCTTGCCCTAATGTTACGGTGCATCCTGCCAGATAGCAGGGGGTCAAAGAGATTACTGGATGGAAGGGAGCGATCATTGACAATGCTAAAAGTGCTGTTTACACAGTGCTCCTGATAAATATCTCTGATAGGTGGAAAAGAAGATTGTAACGATACCTCTCCACAGATGCTGCTCAACTTCAATGTTTGTAGTGAGATGTTGAAGATGTTCTATCGGTTAGTTGTGGATAGCGCCCTCTTCTTTGTGGTGGCGTGCTGGGGAGGCAGCATTAAGAAGAGGGACACCTCACGTCTTAATAAGCTGGTAAGGAAGGCGGGCTCTGTCGTGGGCACAGAACTGGAGAGTATGACATCGGTGGCAGAGCGGAGGGCGCTGAGTAGGCTACGGTCAATCATGGAAAACCCTGAACATCCTCTGCACAGCACCATCCAGAGACAGAGAAGCAGCTTCAGCGGCAGGTTGCTGTCAATGCAATGCCCCTCAGACAGGATGAAGAGATCATTACTCCCCAACACCATTCGGCTCTACAATCCAACCACCGGGGCAAGACATGTTAAAGTGCCGGGGTTAGGACTGAGCTTAAGTTACCACTCCATGCACTTTAGTAAACTATTTAAGAACTTTTTAAAAGCTATTTATTAATGCTTTTTGGGAGGGTGATTTTAGATGCATATCATATTTATACTGAGTTAAATACTGTATGTAATTAGTTTTGCTACAATAAGTGTATGGGACACTGGAAAAATGTTGAATTTCCCCTTGGGGATGAATAAAGTATCTATCTATCTATCTACTTGCAGAGTTCCTCCAGCAGACTGTTCATTGCCCCTCAAATTCCCACTGATTTTACCACTTTGCCACACCCTCAAGGCAATTAATTGACCAGTGCCCCCTCCACCCTCTGTGGATATGGGAGAAAACCCTTGCAGACACAAGGAGAATATGACAGCACTGGAGGTCAGGATTAAACCCAGATCACTGTAGCTCTGAGAATGCAACTTTACTAGTTACACCATTGTGTTTAGAGAGTGCTTATTGTATTTACTATATATTCTAATAGATTGTAATATCTACTTAATAGCACAAAAAGGAAGCCTGATCCTAAAAGAATTAGAATTAGAATAGGTTTATTATTGTCACATCAGTCTCATTCCCCCCACCAAGCTGCTTTTCCTGAATGCCTATTCACTCCTCTGTGTCCAACCATTAGCCTTTTCATTACCATGTTTTGGGAGAAGGGTGGAAACCAGAGCACCCAGAGGAAATCAACACAGGCACAGAGAGAACTTGCAAACTCCATTCAAGTACATCTGAGATTAGGACTGAACTTTGGTGCCCTGGTGCAAGGAGGTAACAACACTCAGAAATGCATAGGTGTTCCATCCCAAATGCCAGGACAACTCGAGACCTACAAGTGAGGGGATGAAGAAAAAAAAATCAGGTTTGATTTTTCACCACGGCAATTTGTGATATCGGGTTATCTCCTGTGATACTGCTACTCTCTGGGTCACAAGCGAATTGGCTGTGGGAGCAAACTTTCCAATTAAGACCCAAAGCCACATTGAGGGAAGTGCTCCTGCAGGTAAGTTTTTCATTGCATGTGTGCATGCATGTTCTTGTATACTTGAAAATAAAAACTTGACTTTGGCTTTGGGCAATGAATAAAACGCTGAAGGAAGTTGACAGGTCAGGAAGCTTTTTTGCGTGGAAGTAGCCTGTCAAGCTTTTGGGTCGAGACCCTTCAAAAACATGGTGGTCCTGAATGGGAGTGATATTGTGAGTACTATTGCTTTGATCTCCTACCATCAGGCAGAAGGTACTCAGTATAAGAACAAGGACTATTAGGCTGTGTAACAGCTTCTTCCCCCAGGCTGTAAGACTTCTGAAGGCCCTACTACCACCCAGTAAGCATTATTTACGACAGCACCAGTAGCATTATACTGTTGCATATTTATATGTGGTTAATGTCAACTTGTACATTGTTTTTTAAATTTTTTATTATCTGTTAATATTATTGTTTAATATTATCTTACATGCCATCTGTGACTATATGTATGTACTTTGTTTTGTATCTTGGCCCAGAGGAACAATGTTTCATTTAGCCATCCACATGTGTATGGTTGAATAACAATAAACTTAAAATTAATTTGAGATAAAATTCACTTCTTATTTCTTTTTTATGGAATTCTATGATAATGTGATAGCTGTTTACATTGTGGTCTGGTATGGCAATTTCACAGGAATACAAGAGGCAGCAGGAAATTGTGGATGCAGTCCAATCTACCATGGGCGCAGCCCTCCCCACAATTAATGACATCTGAATAAGATGCTTCCCTCAAGAAGGCGGCATCCATCATCGAAGATCCCCGCTCTCTGCGGCCATGATCTCTTCTCCTGCTACCTTCAGGCAGGAGATACAGAAGCCTCAAGTCCAGCACCACCAGGTTCAAGAACAGTTGCTTTCCTACAACCACTGCATGTATATTGACAGAGACTGATAAGTTATTGCTCGGTAATTGGATTTAGTTTAGAGTTCTGAGGAGAAAGCTGGAGAATGGGGTTGAGGGAAAACTAGAGCCATAGAGTCATAGAAAAGTACAACACCGAAACAAACCCTTTAACCCATCTAGCCCATACTAAAACTGCCTACTCCCATTGATCTGCTCCAGGGCCATAGCCCTCCATAGCCCTACCATCCATGTACCTATCCAAACTTCTCTTAAACTTTGAAATTAAGCTCACACGCACAACTTGCACTGGTAGCTCCTTCCACACTCTCTCAACCCTCTGAGTGAAGACGTTTCCCCTCACGTTCCCCTTAAATTTTTCACCTATCACCCTTAGTCCATGACCTCTGATTGTAGTTCCACCCAAATTCAGTGGAAAAAGCCTGCTTGCTTGTATCCTATCTATATGCCTCATGATTTTGTATACTTCTAACAAATCACCCCTGAATCTTCTATGTTCCAAGGAGTAAATTGCTAACCTATTCAATCTTCCCTTAAAACTTATAACTCATTGTAAATTTTCTCTGTAGTCTTTTAACCTTACTTACATCTTTCCTGTAGGTAGGTGACCAAAACTGCACACAATACTCCATATTAAGCTTTCCCAACATCTTATACAACTTCATCATAACATCCCATCTCCTATACTCAGTACTTAGAATTATGAAGGGCAACATGACAAAAACTTTATTTATTACCCTATTTACCTGTGGCATCACTTTCAATAAATTATGGGCCTGTATTCCCAGATCCCTTTGTTCTACAGCATGCCTCAGTGGCCTACCATTCACTGTTTAAGACCTACCCCAATTGATCCTACCAAAGTTCAACACCTCGCATTTGTCTGCAATTTTTCCAGCTGGCCCAGGCTGTGCTGCAAGCTCTAACAGTACTCCTCACTATCCACTGCATCTCCAGACCTGGTGTAACCCATAGACTTATTAATGCAGATCATTGATATAGATGACTAACATCAATAGACCCAGCACCTATCCTTGCAGCATATCACTAGTCACAGGCCTCCAGCCAGAGAGAGAACCATCTACTACCGCTCTCTGGCTTCTCCCACAAAGCCAATTCTACCTCACTTTGAATGCTGAGTGGCTGAACCTTCTTGAACAATCACCTACTCAGGACCTTGTCAAGTGCCTTGCTAAGGTTAATGTTGACATCGTCCACTGTCTTGCCTTCATTAATCTTTCTGGTAACCTTGAAAAACTCTATAAGGTTGGTTATACATGGCCTACCATGTGCAAAGCCATGATGACTATTGCTAACCAGTCCATGTCAATTCAAATACTCATATATCCACACCCTTAGAATACCTTCCAATAACTTTCCCACTGCTGATGTCAAGCTCACAGACCTATAATTTCCTGGTTTATTTTTAGAGTCTATCTTAAAAAGTGGAACAACATTAGCTATTCTCTAATCCTCTGGTACATCACCTGTTGCTAAAGATGTTTAAGTATCTCTGTTAACACCCTACAATTCCTGCACTTGCTTACCACATTGTTCGAGGGAGCATCTTGTCAGGCCCTGGGGATCCAGTCTAATTTGCCTCAAAACAGCAAACACCTCATCCTCTGTAATCTGTAAATCAGCCATAATTTTTTTACATAGAGACTCAAACAGCTGAATGGCCTAATCTTACCTATATCTTACAGTCCTTTGGGTAGGATTTTGAGACTGAGCAGAACTTTATGTGTGTCGTTGCAATCTTCTGTCCCAGAAAAGTGTGGATGTTCTGCTGCTGGAAATATTCAAGGCAGAACTCTTTGGCTGTTTTATCACTGATAGAATCTGGGATTTCAGTGAATAAGAAGACAGTGCATGGACTAATATAAAACATGGAACATGCCCTTTTACCCACAATGTTGTGATGAACTATTCAAGTTAGTCATCAAAAGGCCAATTAAACTAATCCCTCTGCCTACACATTGTCCATAATCTTCCATTTCCCTCACATTCGAGTGCTTGTCTAAACATCTCTTAAACATCCCGAATGTATCTGCCTCTACCACCACCTCAGGTCACACATTCCAGCATCCAACACTCTTTGTAAAATACTTGCCCCTCATTTCTCCATAAAACCATAAGATTATAAGATAGAGGAGCAGTATTAAGCCATTCAGCCAACTGAGTCTGGTCTGCCATTCTATCACAGCTGATTTATTGTCTCTCTCAACTTTATTATCTCTCTCAGACAGATTCTCTTGCCTTCTCCACATAACCAGAAGACCATAAGACATAGGAGCAGAGTTAGGTCATTCAGCCCATCGAGTCTGCTGTGCAGTTCCATCATGGCTGATCCTGGATCACACTCAAACCCACACAGCTGCCTTCTCACCATATCCTTCAATGCCCTGTTCGATCAGGAAACGATCAACTTCTGTCTTAAATATACACACGGACATGGCCTCCAACGTAGGCTGTGACAGAGCTTCCCACAAATTTGCTACTCTCTGGCTAAAAAAAATATTCTCCTTACTTCTGTTCTAAAAGGTCACCCCTTAATTTTGAGGATGTGCCCCACCATAGGAAACATCCTCTCCACATCCACCCTATCTAGACCTTTCAATATTCTGTAAGTTTCAATGAGATCCTCTACATTTGTCTACATTCTCGTGCACTCAGGCCTGAAGTTGCCAAACACTCTTCATATATTAACCCATTAATTCTAGGAATCATCCCCATGAACTTCCTCTGGACTCTGTATTCCATCTGCCACCTTTTTGTCCATTCTTCCAATTTGACTAAGCTCTGTTGTAATCGTATTGCTTCCTCAGCATTACCTACTCCTTTACCTGTTTTTGTATTATCTGCAAATTTAGCCACAAAACATCAATTACATTATCTAAATCATTGACAAACAAAGTGAAAAGTAGTGGTCCCAATACTGACCCCTGAGGAATACCATTAGTCACTAGCAGCTAACCAAAAAAGGTCTCTTTTATTCCACTCGCTGCTTCCTGCCTGTTGGCCATTCCATTATCCATGCCAGTATCTTTCCTGTAATGCCATAGGATTTTATCTTGTTAAGCAGCCTCATGTGTGGTACCTTTTCCAACGCTTTCTGAAAATCTAAGTAAATGACATCCACTGCTTCTCCTTTGTCCACCCTACTTTTCACTTCCTTGAAGAACTCTAACAGTTTTGTCACGCCAGATTTCCCTTTACAGAAACTATGCTGACTGACTTATTTTATCATTAGTCTCCAAGTACTCCAAAACCTCATCCTTAATAATGGACGCCAAATCTTTCCCAATCACTGAGGTTAGGCTAACAGGCCTTGAACTTGCTTTCTTTTGCCTTCCTCTCTTCCTAAAGAGTGGAGTGAAATTTGCAATCTTCCAGTCCTCTGGGACCATGCCAGAATCAAGTGATTATTGAAAGACCATGACCAATGCATCCGTTATCTTTTCAGCAACCTCTTTCAGGACTCTGGGATATAGTCCATCTGGCCCAGGTGACTTACCCACTTTACGACCTTTCAGTTTGCCTAGCACTTTTTCCTTTGTAATATTAATAGCACTCACTTCTACTCCCTGACACACTGCTGGTGTCTTCCACAGTGAAGACCGATGCAAAGTACCCATTAAATTCATCTGCCATTTATTTGTCCCCCACTAATAACTTACCAGCATCATTTTCCAGTAGTCCAATATCAACTCTCACCTCTCTCTTTACTCAAGAAAAATTGAAAAAAAAACTTCTTGTATCTTGTTTTATATTATTGGCTAATCCCATTTTACAGCTTTTTCTGGTTGCCTTCTGTTGGATTTTAAAAGCTTCCCAATTATCCAACTTCCCACTCACTTTTGATACCTTATATGCCCTTTCCTTGGCTTTTATGCAGTCCATAACTTCCTTTGTCAGCACGGTTGCCATTTGAAAACATGTTCTTCTGTGGGACGTATCTATCCTGCTCCTTGTGAACTTCAGCCACCTCTGTTCTGCCATCATCCCCACCAGCATCCTCCTCCAATCCACCTGGGAAAGCTCCTCCTTCAGGCCTCTGTAATTCTCTATATTCTATTGCGATACTGATACATGTGAGTTGTGCATCTCTCTCTCAAGCTCCGGTATGAATTCAAACAAATTATGATCACTGCCTCCTGAGGCTTCCTTTACATTAAGCTCTCTAATAAGATCTGGGTTATTACACAACACTCATTCTAAGAGAGCCTTTCCTCGAGTAGGCTCAAGCACAAGCTGCTCTAAAAAGCCATCTCATAGGTATTCAACAAATTCCCTCTCTTGCAATCTGATAGCAACCGGGTTTTTCCAATCCCCTTGCATATTGAAGTCCACCTTTACAATTGTGTCTACCTTTATTACATATCTTTTCCATCTCCCTTTTCAACCTTAACGCCACATCTTGGCTACTATTTGGAGGCCTGTATATGATTCCCGTAATGGTTTTTTTTACCTTTGCAGTTTCTTAACTCCACCCACAAAGATTCAACATCCTCTGACCCAATGTCACCTCTTTCTAAAGATGTAACTCCACCTCTTACCAACAGAGTCACAACATCACCTATGCCGCTGTCTGCCTTTTCAATACAAATTATCTCCTTTGATGTTAAGCTCCCAACTATGACCTTCTTTCACCGACTCAGTAGTGCCCACAAAGTCATACCAACCAATCACTGATTGCACCACGAGTTTATCCACCTTATTCCAAATGCATTTAAATGCATCGCCTTCAGTCCTGCTTTTTTCACCCTTTTGAATTTTGCCTCTGTGGTACCATTTAACTCTTTGCTCTGTCTACATTTGTACCCAATCATTGGCTTGTCCTTCCTTGCATTTATGTTATGCCCATCATCTATTTGTAAATCCACTGGCTCATCCTCAGCTGCATCCTACTGGTTCCCATCCCACTGCCTGACTAGCCAAGAACCTATCAAACTCAGCTTTAAATATTCTCAATGACCTGGCCTCCCCAGCAGTCCATGGCGATGAATTCCACGGATTCACCACTCTCTGGCTAGAAATGTAGAAAGAAACATAGAAAAAATACAGCACAATACAGGCCCTTTGGCCCACAAGGCTGTACCGAACTGTTCCACGCACTCACCACTCTGCGTGAAAAACTTACCCCTGACATCTCTTCTGTAACTACTTCCAAGCACCTTAAAACTATGCCTTCTCATGCTAAGGAAATTCTTTTTTAACTGTTTACTAAATGAATGTCCTTGTACTTTGAGACTGTGCCCTCTGGTTCTAGACTCACCCAATATAGGAAACATCTCTGCATTTACTCTGTCTAACCTTTCAGTTTTCAATAGGTTTCAATGAAATCACCCTACTCTCTTCTAAACTCCAGTGAGTACAGGCCCAGAGTCATCAAACACTCCTCATTCCCAGAATGATTCGCGCGAACCTCCTTTTTTCTCTCCTTATCTCCTTTGAATTTATTCCCCTCACCTTATATGCATGCTCTCTAGTATTAGACTTTTCAGCCCTTTGTAAAAGGTGTTGCAATATTTCTAGACATGGCTCTTCAACGGCACCTTTCAATATGAGTCCTGATGAAGGGTATCAGTCTGAAGAAATTCAACATTACATCTAAAAACTGGAAAGACATTGCACTCAATAGATACACCAGGAGGAAATCTGTTCAAGAGGGAGCTGTGCTGCATGTGATTGACCTCCACTGGGCCACAGAGAACAAGCGGCAGCTCCAACAGGAGAGACTGATCAACTAAAAGACTCAACCACTACCAAGAGCCACCCTTGCTCACACTGCACCAGAATATGCGGATCCCCGGTCAGCCTCCACAGCCAGCTGAGGACCCACCAATGAACAAATCCTTAGGAGAACACCGCACTTAACTCAAGTGATCACACTATTATTGGTCCAAAAACATCAACTGCTTATTCCTCTCCACAGAGGCTGCCTGATATCCTGTCCCTCCAGCATTTTGTGTGTGCTATGCCGAAGATTTCTAGTAATTGCAGAATCTCTTGTGGTCTCTGTATGAAAGAGGCTTCACTCTTTTGCAGATCAGTATGGAGTTGAGGGCTTGGATGACCTACTTCTCTGCTGAAAATATCTCTACTTCTTATCCTTATCAAGTTAACCCGCCTAGCAGGTAATAACAGCTAACTAGTTAACTATAGCACTAAGATGCCAACAAGTTATCATCTCTCTAACCTTGAGCTTGTTGTTCTGCAAGGAAGTGTGAAGAGGGGACCCTGCTCCATCTACAGACCTCTTCTGTGAATACCTGCGTTGGCCTGGCAACCATGGCCTCTTCACAAGTGGCACTCCACTGACTCAAAACCCAATTGGATGAAGACGCCTATTAATGGAATCACCTTATTTCCAAGCTCTCATACTGCTTTAAAAATATTCAACCAACAGCCAGGGAAGTTGTATGTTGCCCCGACAACCATAGAGGGCAGCCATCAATACTCAGTATTAATAGGTAAGTTCAACTATTGAGAGATGGTTTTCCTTTGAGAAGGGGATTATACTGTGACTTCTTTTCTTCACAACACTGTTGTTCATTGGGTTGAAATTGAATGAAAAATAGATGGAAGACTTTCCATTTCTTATCACACATTTTAGCTTTTGCTGAACAAAGTTTCTCAATTTCTGTCCATGCAGCCTGCCCTCACAGAATCATACAGCATGCAAACAGGCCCTTTGGACCAACACTTCCATGCTGACCAAGATACCCTAACGCTTGTCCCATTTTCCAATATCACTCTCAACCTTTCCCATCCCTGTACCTGTCCAGGTGTCTTTTAAATCGTGTTCCTGTATAGCTGCTGCAAATCTACAAAGTTCACAACATATGTCAGTGATAATAAAGCTGATTCTGATTCTGACCCTGTCTACGCCCCTCATGATTTTATTCACCTCTCTACAGTGAGCACTCAGTGTCCTACAGTCCAATAAATAAAGTGCAAACAGCCTTTCTTCCCTGAGGTTTAGTGAGACTAGAGCTCATGGGTTGAGAGTCAAAGGTGAAATACTTAAGAGGAACATGAGGAGGAACTTCTTTATTCAGAGGTTGGTAGGAGAGTGGACTGAGCTGTCAGCTTTTAATAGAAATTTTGATGGATACATGGAGGGTTATGGAGGTCTGTGGTCTTGGTGCTGGCTGATGGAACTAGGCAGAATAATAGTTCAGCACAGACTAGATGGGCTTGCTTCTGCATTCTATGACTCTGCAACTCTGACTCTCTACGACGTTAGGGCCCAAACTCTGGCTGAGTGGCCCTGCCGTGTTACAGTGAGATCTCCTCAGATAGTATCACTCCCAAAGCCAAAAACATTGATACAGATGCACTGCACTGCCTAACGATGGTGTTCACCAGCCTTTTAACCGAGCAGTTCTGGCCGATGCCAGGAGCACACAAACATCTGTCGTTGTTCGGAATCCAGACACAACACATAGACATTCAAAATAACTGTGTGAGGTGAAAAGACTTATTCACACATGAAAATGCTGGGCAGATTTTTTTTCTCTCAAAGAAAGGGGGCTTTGGTTAACACACACTCTAACGTCAACAATATCACTGTCCAGTTAACATAATCTCTCCATTCACCCCTGCAATCATTGCATGACATCAGTATGAAACCTTGCTCAGTACGGTATAACATAAACAGTGACTCATCTGTAAAGGAATCAATGTTTTGTGACCATGCCAATTTCTGTCAGAACACTCAGGAGCGATTGGAAGCTCCATCTAGCATAGTTCCCAGGATATAGAACCTTGCACACACACACACACACACTCATGTGACAGTAAACACGCTCATGCCCGCGCAACAATCAACAAAGAATGAAGGCCATTTCAGTACTTACTTTCAGCGAGTCAAAGCAGGCGATGACACGTCCGTTTTCCACCTGACAGCTTTTGGAAGGATGTGCAAATTTACATTCCGTGTCGGGCCGGGAGCAAGTGCCTCTCTGGAATTCTCGGCACACTTCCAGCGTCAGCCATTTTGTGTCCCGTATCTGTGCCACACTGACAGCCATGTTTGTGAGTGAACGGATATCCCAGGGGATTAACAGGCAGATTGCGGTGCAATGCGGATCGGTCAAAGAAGGCTCTTGAGCTTGTTTGGCAGGTGGTTGGTGGGTTAGAAGGAATTAAAAGAATACTCCTTCACGTTTCGATGACTATTTTGCAGTAAAGATCACCACGGATACGTTTCCCCTGTGAGGAAGCTCCTGGCATTAGCGGGGCGAGGTGTTCTTGAAGTGAATTCAATTTTTAACAACAAAAAGCTTTCTTTTCTTTATACTTCCACTGAAAAAATGGTAAGCAGAAGTACACCAGAACTGTAAAGGGCTTTGGATCCTCAGTGATGCATTACTTGAAGGCCACTTTGAATCCAGTGAATTGGGATGACCTTTTTTTTGCTGAGTGTGTGTTGCCCAGTTACTTTCAGTAGATCGATCCAAAATGTAATATCGAACTCGTTGAT
Source organism: Hypanus sabinus (assembly GCF_030144855.1). Lineage (NCBI taxonomy): Eukaryota > Metazoa > Chordata > Chondrichthyes > Myliobatiformes > Dasyatidae > Hypanus > Hypanus sabinus. Next base: position 18,744,349 of record NC_082707.1, read on the forward strand.
TTGGCAAATGTTGTGAGCAATCGATATCAGTAAGTCTGCCACTCCACTTGCAGAAACTCAAAACAATCCGATTTTCAGTTTTATGTTCTCGTAATTCCCTTAGTTTGTCTCAGGTGGATCTTTCCAGAAGAGTTGCTTTGTTTTTGATTTGATTTGTAAAGTTATAATTCTTTGCTCGTTACAGTAACATAGCAAGAGGAGAAATGCCAGCCTGAAATACTGTCAATAGTTCTTCCTTCACTCTACTTTTCTCTCCCTCTCTCCCTCTATCTCTCTCTCTCTTTAAGGTGGGAATGAAGGGGAAGGGGGGTGAAGGGGAAAGAGGACAGGGGTAAGGGGGGGCGGCCAGTCGTTCTAAAGCTGGAGGGGATGGATGTGCGGTTGACGCAGTCTAGCTGGTAGCAAGCAAGGCAAAAAAAAGCAGAGACTGCCCTAGAAGCTGTTCCAAGCAGCAGAGATTCCAGGAAAGGCACTTCTCAGTACCAACCTGTAGGAGAAACAGATACATCAACATTTTACCAACCAGCATTTAACTCCTCTCCCACACAAAGAAACCGAGGAAATTAAAAACCCTTCCTGTGTCAAGATGGAAGTAACATGCAAGAGGCAAGTCTACCTGCTTACGCGGCAAAACCACAAACAAATACTTACAGAGCAGCGTAATGCAGCCAGTTGATGGACATTTGTAAAATAATGGGCCGGTTCCCCACCCCCAGTGAAGCAATGCATGATAGGGAGATGACAATCAGGGAGAGCTTGCAGCGATGTTCGGGCAGGGTGCCAACAGTGTGGGCTGTCACATGAAAGGTTGCGCCTGTGAGACACACACGCAGCTGTGCTGCAAAGCGCAGAGAATGCCCCTCAGATGCAGTGGGCCCTGCTGCCTTTTGTATCCACCCAACATGCGGTTAGTTGATTAATCCGCGTTAGTGTTTCACCAGCTTCGAGCAAGGGCCAAAGCACCTGCAGAACCTCTCTCACGCGCATGCACACGCACACGCACACACACACACACACACACACACACACACACACAATGCTCGCACTCTCACTCGCGCATTCACATCTGCAGTCGATGCACGCGCTCGTGCTTGTGCCCTCGTGCAGGCTTACGCCACCGTGCACACGCACGCAGCTCCTGCGTGCATGCACACGTGTGGCGGCTGTGCACGCGCACACAACCGCTGACACTTGTGTCCAAGCGAAACACACTTACACACTTGCACACGCACACAGAGAGGTCAAACCAAACACTGCAGAGTCTGCAGTTAAGTTGGCAAATGCCTGAGGCACGGACTCAGTAACAGCTTCTACCGTCTGGAATGAACCGGAGAGAGAGAGAAGAAGGGGTCTGCCGTGAATGCTACATTCTCTTCTCCCCTTGCACCCCCACCCTCATCCGTAGCCCACCCACAACCACTATCATTCCCCCCCCTCCACCCCCACCGCAGACCCCAAAACCAAGTGAAGTCCCACAGGCTGGAGGTGGTACATCGACTTATAAACTGCTCCATTCAGTCAGTGATCACTTTTTTTTCTTAATACATCACAGCCAAGTCAGATATTAACAAAAGCTGCCTTTATGGTGACCTCTTTTTTTTCCGCAGTGAGGCTCGTGTTAGACGGGGAACAGAGGAATCACAGTGCTGTCTGACTGGCTGGCAAAATCCAAGGGCTGCCAAAGGAAAATGTGATTCCATTACAGTGGCATTAAAAATTAAGCAAGATAACTGATGTTAGCGAGGCTGTTTGCTTTCAAACTCATCCCAATCCCACCCCTATCACCAGGGTGCGGCTGCGTAGGGTTACAGTAGGGTAGTCGTTTATGTCGTGGATCAGAAGGCGCGGGGGGGGGGGTGCGGTGGGGGGGAGCTAACCTCATTAATCCGGAGGCGTGAGTTCAAATCCCGACACGGCTGCCGGAGAATTTAACTTCAGTTAGTTAAATAAAGAAAGAGACTTACAAAGCAAGGAGAGTCTAAGTGAAACAGCTGGACGGTTATAAGAAAAAATGGTCTGGTTCACCAAAGTCCTTCAGGGAAGGAAACACGGTTGGTCTGATCTACACGTAACACCATACCCAGCATGATGGTTATCTCATAATGGCTTCCCCAGTTTAAGGGCCAATAGATTCACTCAGTGGCTATATTGTTAAGTACTTTACAATTTACTTTATTTGTTTAGAGATACAGCACAGTAACAGGCCCTTCCAGCCCAACGAGTTTGCTCTGCTCAACTGCACCCATGCGGCCAATCAGCCTACTAACCCGTAGGTCTTTGGAATGTGGGAGGAAATTTGGAGCAACCGGAGGGAGTCCACTCAGTCACGGGGAAAACATATAAACCCTTTATCGAGAGTGCTGGGAAACAATTGTTATATTTTTGCACTCCACTGCTGCCACAAAATGACATAACAGAAGTCAGTGATAACAAACCAGACTCTGATTAACTCCATTGCCTCTCATTTTGACCTAACAGATCCCAGATAGAAGGGGAAATTTCTATTCAACTTGCTGAATATCATTGCCAACAAGGCCCAAAAGATTAGACTATCCGACCTTGGGTGCATTTGGACCAGTGTCGTCATTAATGGCTAGTTTTATTCTTCACCTTTATGCAGCATTCCTGCTAACCCTCATAACCTTTCAACCACTGGCTGCTTTGTAGGAGTTTCCCGTGCTCGCGGGGGTAGCTGCGTCCCACACGCAGATCAGATTTCACTGTTCCGGGTGCTTTGGGACACCCTGGAGGAAAGTGGTTCATTTCTCACTCGTATTCACAGCCTGGGTCCCGACCTGCCACACTGACCATGCTAGGCCTCCACAGACGCTGCTTGACCTGCTGCTTTCCACCAGCGGCTCATGTTTGCCATTGAGGATAGCTGTCTTCTGCGGCTGTGTGATTTCCCCACATGAGCTGTTCCTGGTCCCACTCCAGCCTATACAAAGGCCTCCAGGCTTGTTGAAAGGACAGGTTCTGATCCCGCTTCACTTATTCGATGGACATCAGAACATACAGTGAAATGTGTCATTTGTGTTCACAACCAAGCAACCAACACAACCCAAAGGTGTGGTAGGCATGTGGTATCACCACATATTCCAGCACTGACAGAGCATTCCCCCAATGCTCAGCAGAACAATACAGAAAAGAAAAACAACAACGGCAGAGCTCCTTCTCTTGCAGAGGGACAGTCCTCCAGCTCCAGGACTGGCCTCCGACCTCCAGGCTCCAAGCTTCAGACACTGGATTTCAACCTCTGGACTTCCGATCAACTTTTGGGCCCCGATCATTGGTACTAACCCCTGGACTAACTGAAGACCTTGAACTCCAGGGTCAAATCTGGGAGCATCGACTGACCAGCCCTCTGACCTCCAGCTTGTGTGGCCTCCGAGTGCCGAGAGGAACTGAAGATGTCCTCTGTCCTAAACCTGAACCCGACCGCTAACTCCCTAAAGTCATCCTTACAAACTTTAAAAAAAAAACAAGCTAAATCTGAGCCACAGTCTTGACAGAGACTGCTCTGGCTTTGCACTATTGATGAAGTGCCAATTTTTTCTGGACTGCCCACCCTTTTTCTTCATTTCATCAATAGCTCCCCTTGTACCTGTGGATTATATCCATTGCTCCAGTCACACTTACAACCAGCACCAACTTAATCTGATATAACTGATTGGCTTTCCACTATTAACACATTTAATCTACTTAATTGGATTATATTTGCATCAACTGCTTATTTTGCATGAAATTTCAATCCTCAAACTCATACTTATTATTTTATCTGCATAATTAGTTGGCGTTAGACCTAGTAATTGAATTAAACAAAAATCTTTGTGATCCAGGAACTTGCTGAGCACAGTGTCAGCCACCAGTACTGTACACATTGAAGAATACAACACATATGTCACCTAGGGGCCACCCTGGAATGGACACTAAAACCCACTCAACTCTTCTTTGGTACACCCCATACTGTCCACTCATGACCTGAAGCTGTTGGCATGGTAGCATAGTACAACATTATGAAGGGTATAGATAGGTTAATGGAAGCAGGCTGAGGTTGGATTAGACTACAAACAGGTCGTGGGTTAAGGGAGAAAAGTGAACATGGTGGGGGGGGTGGGGAGCTTCTTCAATCAGAGAGTGCTGATAGTGAGCTGCCAGCACAAGTGTTGGATGTGATTTCAATTCCAACATTCAAAATAATCTTGGGTGGGTACATTGGCGGCAAGGGTATGGAGGGCTATGGTCCCAGTGCAGGTCGAAGGGACTAGGCAGCTTAAGTGGTTTGGCATGGACTGGATGGGCCGAATGGCCCGTTTCTATACTGTAGTTTTCTATGACTCCAGCAGTTACACTTCATAGCACTAGTTATAAGAATGAGGTTCAATTCTTGTCTTGTCTGTATGGAATTGGTATGTTCTCCCCGTGTCTGTGTGGGTCTCCTCCAGGTGCTCGTGCTCCCTCCCATATTCCAAAGATGTACAGGTTAGGGTTAGTAAATCAGGGGCATGTAATTTTGACCCCAGAGGTGTGGAGACCCTTGTGGACTGTCCCCTGCACATCCTTGGACTCTGTTGGGCATTGACGAAAACGGGACATTTTACTGTATGCTTCAAAGTTTCGAGGTACATTGACAAATAAAGCTAATATTTAATCATTACTCTTTAAAATATGGTCATCCTCCAATACACCCTGAAACACCCTTTAGTGTACTCTAGATTATATAATGGTGATCCCATATATCCTGTACTGTAGTCTTGTACTTAGATAGTAAGTTCACTTGTGCAGTACTGTGCAAAAGTCTTGGGCACATATACCTCTATATAGCTAGGGCACCCAAGACCTTTGCACAGTACAGTAGCAATTTTATGTATTGTACTGGACTGCTACCACAAAAACAGAACAAATTTCATGACATGTATGAGTAATGATAAACCTGATTCTGATGTGCGTCTTTATTGTGGACTGAGAGTGGGCAGGGGTATCATGGTAGAGTAAAGGAGAAAAGGAGGGGGGAGGGAGCTGGAAGCATCAGAGGGACAGTTCATAATGATGGATAAACCAGTTGTTTGGAATCAAGTGACCTAGACCGGTGTCTGAGGGCTGGGTGTGTCTGTGCCCATGCTACCCCCCCACTCCTGGCACTCCTCTGTCATCTGTGGCACTCCCCTCCTGTGGCGCTTCACCCTCAGCATTCACAACACCAACATCATTTGCTCCCACTAGATTTACAAACTCGCTCCCTGCTCCACTTTGACAAGTACTGTACTGTGAAAAACTCTAAGGCACCCTAACTATATATATGTGCACAAGCCTTTTTGCATAGTTCTGTACTTTTACTTTTTAAGTCAGCTGCTACCCATTGTCAACTAAAATCTGCCATGGACTGCACTATATCCTGCAACATCTGGATCGTCCTGGGACCTATGCTCGGATGCTGTTTGTGGATTTCAGTTCAGCGTTTAACACCATCGTCCCTCATACCCTCTGCTCCAAATTGTCTCACCTCACTGTGCCACCTGACCTCTGCGATTGGATTTACAGCTTCCTGACCAACAGAAGTCAGCAGGTAAGGATGGGACAGGTCAACTCGGATACTCGAATCACCAACACCGGCGCCCCCCAGGGGTGTGTCCTCTCTCCACTGCTGTTCTCCCTCTACACCAATGACTGCACCTCCTCCAACCCCTATGTGAAGCTTTTGAAGTTTGCAGACGACACCACCGTCATCGGACTCATCCAGAACAGTGATGAGTCTGCATATCAACAGCAGGTGGACCAACTGGCGCACTGGTGCAGTCGGAACAATCTGGAGATGAACACACTCAAGACAAAGGAGATGATAGTGGATTTCAGGAGACATCCCCCCGTTATGTCCCCCCTCACAGTCCTCGGCAGCCCTGTGTCCACCGTGGAGAACTTCAGGTTCCTGGGAACCACCATCTCTCAGGATCTGAAGTGGGAGCAGAACATCAGCTCCATCCTGAAGAAGGCCCAGCAGCGGATGTACTTCCTACGGCTCTTGAGGAAATATGGTCTGCCTCAGGAATTGCAGCTGCAGTTCTACACTGCAGTCATTGAGTCTGTCCTGTGCACCTCCATCACTGTGTGTTTTAGAGCCGCCACCAAGCAGGATAGAACCAGACTACAGCGCACAGTGAGGACTGCCGAGCGCATCATTGGAGCCTCCCTGCCCTCTATTGTGGACCTGTACTCTTCTAGGTTGAAGAAGAGGGCGGGGAACATCATAAAGGACTCCTTCCATCCTGCGCACGGACTGTTTGAACTGCTTCCGTCTGGTAGGCACTTCAGATCCCTCCAGACTAAAACTAATTGGCACTGGAGAAGTTTTTTCCCTACTGCGGTCACTTTGCTGAATAGTTAACTGCTGGTTAACTGTCGGCTAACTATTACTTGGATTGCACTACTTGTATGTATAATCTATATTTTCATTTATATTTATCATCTGTTATGAGCAGAGAGACAACATCTGCCGGAAGTAAATTCCTTGTATGTGTACAGGTACTTGGCGATTAAAGTCTGATTCTGATTAGACTTGAGGTAGAGTTAGTTACAATCAGGATGTCTGGGGGAAGAAAATATAGAGATGTGTGTCATTTCGCAACATTATCCTTGTCTATACTTGGCTGTATTAATCATGGTTCCTTTCTTCTGAGGAATTAGTTCTGTCTTTCCAAAGATTTAGTAAAAGAGGGTTTCTAAATATTCGGGCAATTGGAACTAGTTGGAGTTCCTCATATCTCAATTGTATCTCACTGATCAATACTCTCGACAACAGATCATTACCACTGATTCTATTTTTGTCTCCATCTTATTGGATTTTGTCCTGGATTTTTACTGGCTTTGCCCTTTCCGTTTTCTCCTCTGCAAAACACCAGAAAAACCGGGAGCGGCAGGTACGACCACAAAGAAGAGGTTCATGCACAGAAACTATTTGGATGTTTATGGGCCAGATACAGGAAAGTAGGGACTAAGTCAGATAGACACTGATGATTTGGGCCAGTGAGCCTGCTTTTGTGTTGTATAACTCTAGATTGGTGGAGGGGTGGGGATACGTCTCTACCAAACAATGTGTAGGGTGCTTCTTCCCTCCGCTAGCCTGCAGGTCATCCTTAGGCAAGGTGAAGCACCTGCTTAGCCCCCTCCACCCAATCAGGGTCACGTGAAGCCATGGGAGCAGGTAGTGGATGGTTGTATGAGCAGCCAGTGCATATCACAAGTTATGCAACCACTGATGCCAGGCAAACAATCTCTGAAGAGTATTGATAATGGCTGGGGTTCACCCACCTTGTAAAGACACTGCCCAGAAGGAGGCAATCGTAAACCACTTCTGCAGAAAATATTGCCAAGAACAATCATGGTCATGGAAAGGCCATGGTCACCCACATCATACGACATGGCACATCATGAATGAACAATAACTTTATTAGGTGCCCCTGTGCACTTGATCATTAATGCAAATATCTAATCAGTCAATCATGTGGCAGCAACTCAATTCATAAAAGCATGCAGATATCTTCATGAGGTTCAGTTGCTGTTCAGCCCAAACATAAGAATGGGGGAGGAAATGTGATCTAAGTGACTTTGGCTGGGGGATGATTGTTGGCATGAAAAAATTTTAAGAATTATCCATCAAGCAGCAGTTCTGTGTGAAACTGCCTTGTTAATGAGAGAGATCACAAAGAGCAGAACACCACAAACATACACTCAGTGCTCACCTTATTAGGCACAAGGGGTATCTAATAAAGTGGCCTCTGAGTGTTTGTCACACAAAGCCTTCTTCTTGCAATATTCTTTCACTTTGCCTGAAGTTTGAGAATCTTATCTTCATCCATTCAGATCCCGTGCTCTGGAATTCTCTCTGGCCACTGTTTCTTTCTTTCCCCTTTTAACCCAAATGATATTCACCCTTCTGATGATACTATTGATCACCCTTCCTAACGTTGTTGTTATTGTTGTTGTTGTTCGTCCTTCGGAGTCGAAGACGACCACGACTTCTGTCAGGTGGAGGGTTTGTGACTGTGGGTCCGGAGGTGACTGGTGAGGCCAATCCGGGCCCTGAAAGCTCGCCCACATGTGGGACTCATGAGGGTAGGTGCTGCAGTGGAAGTGGAGGTAGCTCGAGCCTTGCGCACGGCACGTTTCCTCTGAGCCTCTGCGGTGCGTCTGATTTCTGCTGCATACGCTCCTTTAGTGGTCCTGCTCCACTAGGTTGGGCGGTCCAGAGCAAGCGATTCCCAGCGACTGGGATTGATGTTGAGGTCTTTGAGGGACACTTTGAGGCAGTCTTTGAAACGTTTCTTCTGCCCTCCAACTGAGCGCTTGCCCTGGCTCAGCTCTCCATACAGCAGCTGTTTTGGTAGTCGACTGTCAGACATCCTGATGACATGGCCAGTCCATCTGGCTTGGGCTTTCTGTAGGAGGGTGTAGACGCTGTGGGTGCTAGCCTGCTCCAGGACCTCCGTGTCTGGGACTTTGTCCTGCCATCGTATGTGGAGAAGTCTGTGGAGGCAGCTCAAGTGGAAGTGGTTGAGCTGTTTAGTGCGTCTGCTGTAGACAGTCCAGGTCTCGTTGGTGTAGAACAGGGTGGTGAGAACCACTGCTCGGTAGACCGTCAGCTTGGTGGTAAGGCTGAGTCCTCTCCGTTCCCATATGTTCTCACGGAGTCTCCCAAAGGTGGCATTGGCTTTGGCAATTCTGTTGCTGTTCTCTGCATCTATGTTCACCGCTCGTGATAGAGTACTGCCCAGGTAAGTAAAGCTGTCAACTGCCAGTAGCGTCTGCCCCTTTACTGTGATGTGTGGTTCCTGGTAGGGCTTTCCGGGTGTGGGCTGGTACATAACTTCAGTCTTTTTGGTGCTGATTGTAAGTCCAAAATTCCTAATATTTCCCTCCCAGTACCACCAGGCTCAAGGACAGCTTCTACACTGGCACAGTAATGAGACAGTGACTGTAATGTGTTACGGTGCTAGCAGTCAGGGTTCAATTCTTGCCAATGTCTGTAAGGAGTTTCTGCGTTCTGTCCGTGACCGTGTGGTTTTCCTCCGGGTGTTCCAGTTTCCTCCCACATTCCAAAGATGCGCGGGTTAAGGCTTACTATACGAGGGCATGCTACGCTAGTGCTGGAGGCATGGGTTCATTTGCTGGCTGCCACCAGTACATCCTCTTTGACACAAGTAAAACATTTTGCTGTATGTTTCGATGTACATGTGACAAATAAAGCTAATCTTTAATCTTGTATCCATTGTTGTAAGACTATTGAATGGTTCCCAGGTACGATGAGATGGACTTTTGACCTCACAGTCTACTTCACTACGATCTCGCACATCATTGTGTACCTGCACTGGCCTTTCTCTGTCACTGTAATGCTTTATCCTACACTCTTGTTATTGTTTTAATACTTCAATGCATTGTTGTGTAATAAACTGATCTGTATGAATGATTAGCAACACAAGATTTTCACTGCAGTTTGGTACAGTAATAGACAAATTTACCAATACACCTGCCGGTAATTGTTGGTCAAATGTTGTGTTTAGATGATTCTCCACTTTGAGGATACCATTAATTGGTTGAAATGGGTTGGAAACTGTTCTTTGTTACCAGCTGGTTGAAGTAACAGGGAATGAAATTTGGAAATTCAGACCAAATATTGAAGTGGATGTGAGGAAAAAATTGTTTTTCAGAGAGCAAGGAGGGCAATAGCACAGTGCAGCTAACTGAGCCACTGTTTCATAATGACGAAGTTCAAATGTGACTTCTAGTCTGTACAGAATTTGTGCCTACGATGCTGTTGCAGGTAAGTTTCGTTGCACCTCTGCATGCATGACAATAAACTCGGTAAACATTCAGTGACCTCCTCATTCCAATAAAGTGGCCAATGAGTGTATGTTTGTGGTCTTCTGCTTTTAACGTCCAACACGTTGTGGGTTCAGAGATGCTCATCTGCACACCACTGTTGTAATGTGTAGTTATTTCAGTTACTGTTGCCTTCCCGTCAGTCTGAACCAATCTGGCCATTCCCCTCTGACCCCTCTCATTGACAAAGTGCTTTTGACCACAGAATTGCCACTCACTAGATTCTTTTTAAAGTTTTTCACACCATACTCTGTAAACTCTAGAGGATAAGTGTGCATGAAAATACCAGGAGATCAGCAGTTTCTGAGATACTCAAACCACCCTGTCTGGCACCAACAATCATTCCACAGTCAAAGTCACTCAGATCACATGTCTTCCCCATTCTGATGTTTGGGCTGAACAACTGAACCTCTTGACCATGTCTGCATACTTACAGTTACCGATAAAGTACAGTGCTGGGAAACAATTAGCAGCAGGGGCCAAGATATGATGGGAAGATTAAGGATTTATCTGTATTTGTCAGAATCAGGCATATTGTCACTGACCAGATGTTAGACCATAGAACATAGAACATAGAAATCTACAGCATATTACAGGCCCTTCGGCCCACAATTTTGTGCCATCCATGTAACCAGAAGCTGCTTAGAATTTCCCTACTGCATAGCCCTCTATTTTTCTAAGCTGCATGTTGTGAAATTTGTTGTTCTGTGGCAAAAGTACAGTGTACATATAAAAATATTATCAGTTACTATAAGAAATATAAAAATAAATAAGTAATGCAAAAAGAGAGTAAAATAGTGATGTAGTTTTCATGGGCTCATAGTCCACTCATAAATCTGATGGTGGAGGTGAAGAAGCTGTTCCTAAAACATTTGGGTGTGTGTCTTCAGGCTCTCACACCTTCTACATGATGGTAGACATCAGAAGAAAGCATATCATAGTTGGTGAGGACCCTCTTGAGTATTGCCTTTTGAATATGTCCACAGCTGTGGGAGAGTAGAGCTCATGATGGAGCTTGCTGAGTTTACAACCCTATGCAGCTTGTTCCAATCCTGCACTTAGCTGCATCCGCACCAAAGCGTGATTTATTTTATAGCAGGTCCACTGCAGTGTTTTATGACATTGTGATAGAAGTTGTCCTTGAGCCTGGTGGTGCCAAAAGGGTTATGGTGGTTCAGTCATTGATTATATTCAAAACGAGGAACAATTGACTTTTGGATATTTAATCAATCGAAGGATGTGGCTGAGTTGGAAGAAGTGATGTTGAGGAACACAATTAAAATAGAGGATGAGGCATTAGTTTATTTATTTTATTGAGATACAGCATGGAATGGGCCCTTCTGGTCCTTTGAGCCTCTCTGGCCAGCAACCCACCTATTTAAACCTAACCTAATCACAGGACAATTTACAATGACCAACCATCCTACCGATCAGTAGGTCCTTGGGCTGTGAGAGGAAACTGAGGCACCTGGAGGACAACCATGTGATCACATGGAGGACAAACAAACTCCAAAGTCCAGAACACCTTGAGCTCGTTACTGTTGGGCCATTTCTGTGTTATTCGGTAGGAAAATGAATAATTTGCTAATGTGACTGGATCACTGCGTTCCCTATAACTTTGTGACTTGATTATTCTGGTGCCCGGTCACCTTATCTGCTGAAAGTGCAACATTAGTGCAGAGGCAGCTAAATGGAGATTTCAGCTGTAGTGTGGCCTTAGTAAGTAACTGTATATAAAACACAACACTCATCTCTCTGTAAAACAGTCCCTTCTGCCAAGCTGGGATGTAAAATAAGAACTTGCTCCTGTGAAAAAGTGGCAAAGCAGATCCAGTGAACCCTTCCTAGGACTCAGGGTATCAAAGGTTACGGGAAGAATGTAGGAGAATAGGGTTGAGAGGGATAGTGAATCAGCCTTGATTAAATGGTGGAGCAGACTCGGTGGGCTGAATGGCCCACGGTCTCATGGTTTTTTAACAGAAATGGAACAACACCCATGAGTTGCAGATTTCCAGGGCAGAATATTACTTGGTTCCTGATAGCGTACAATTCACCATAAGTGAAGCAGCCGATGTAATTTCAGATCACTACCTACCTTGCTCATTCTTTCTTCTTGCTTTCTCCATTTGGCAGAATATATAAATTTTTGAGAACTTATGCCACAAGGCTCAAATACTGCTTCAATCCAATCATTGTAAGACTCCCTCGTGGTCTTCTTCACAATAAAGATGAACTCTTGACCTCACAGTTTATCTCAACTTGACCCTTGAGCCTTATCTGTCTACCTGCACTGCGTGTTACATTTTATTCAGCATTCTGCACCAGTACAATCTCGATGTAGTTGCGTTTGGAATCATCTGTTTGGATGAACATCAGAATAGAAGGATGTCCATTTAGACCAGAGAGAGGAGGAGGAATTTCTTTAACCAGAGGCTTGTGAATCTGTAGAATTCATTGCTATAGTTGGCTGCGGAGGCCAAGTCATTGGGTATATTTGAAGCAGAGGTTGATAGGTTCTGGATTAATAATGGTGTCAAAGGTTATGTGGAGAAGGAAGGAGAAGAGAGTTGAGAGGAAAGATAAGTCAGCCATCATCAACTGGTGAGACAGACCTGATGAGTTGAATGACCTAACTCTGTTCATATGTCTTCTGGTCTCATTGTCTACTGTGCACTTATGAAGTGAAGTGTAGCAATAATGAAGCAATTGCCAATGAACAGTTATTTATCTTTGCCTTAGAGAGATGAGAACTTCTAGACAAGGATACAAAGGGTTTGGAATTTTCTTTGTGTAACATAATGAAAGTACGTGTTTATGACTCAAACAACATTCAACAAGTGCAACAATATCAGGATTAAAGAAGTTGTCTTGATTGCTCCCCTATCTACTGCCCTAAACTGTATTCCCTCCATCAATAGTGTTCAGTGGTTGCAAGAGGTTCTACTTTAATTTAGGTAACTGCCACAAGTCCAAAACTAAGTACAATTGTGGCTCCATCAACTTCCAGCCATAGAGTTATAAAAAAGAACAGCACAGAAGCAGGCGCTTTGGCCCATCTAGTCCATGTCAAACCATTCAAACTGCCTACTCCCATTGACCTGAACAGGCCCATTGCCCTCCATACCCCTACCATCCACGTACCTGTCCAAACTTCTCTTAAACATTGAGATCAAGCTCGCATGCACTTGGCAGCTCATTCCGCACTCCCATGAACCTCCGAGTGAAGATGTTTCCTCTCATGTTCCTCTTAAACTTTTCACCTTTCACCCTTAACCCATGACCCCTAGTTCTAGTCCCACCCAACCTGAGTGGAAAAAGCCCATCTATACCCTTCATAATTTTATACACCTCCATCGAATCTCCTCTCAATCTTCTAAGTTCCAAGCTATAAAGTCCCTGTGGAATTTTGGGGTGGAATGGTACCCTGGTGGTTAGCGTATTGCTATTACAGCACCAGTGGCCTGGGGACCTGGGCTCAATTCCAGCTGCTGTCGGTAAGGAGTTTGAACATTTTCACCATGACTGCGTGGGTTTCCTCCCACATTCCAAAGACGTACAGGCTAACAGGTTCAATGGTCACACGAGTGTAAATGTGTGGCTTGGTCCATTGGGCTGGAAAGATAAATAAAAAGTCAAACTGAACCCAACCAGTTGTGAGTTTTTGGTCAGCTTTGAACACAGAAGGGTTCTGAACAATACAGCAGAGGGCCAGGCCCTTTGGCCCATGATGCCTGTGCCCATCAGAATGCCAAATGAAACCAATCTATTCTGCCGGCAAATGACCCGTATCCCTCCATTCCTCTGCGTATTCATGTGTCTATGAAATCCACACTGCAGACAGCAGAATAGAGAAAGGGAACGTCGGGATCTGACAAACTGTGATGGGAGTGAATCAGGGAACCGAGAACCACGAGCGATTCAGAATAACTGAAGATGCAAAGAGGTGTTGCAAGGAAAGAGAAGCTATAACTATCCCATTAGCCATCCTCGACCACCCACTGTAATGACAGAAATGATAGATTTGTTTTTCCTGTGTCATTAACTTTATCATTGAGAACAAAGCGTCAGGGGCTCTGGGATAAAGTGGCCTTTGAGAATGAAAGCAATTCATGTTTTGTTTTGTGATATTGCTGCAGTTTTGATAAAATCTTGATTATTGACTGTTCCACCCATTTAAGTAATGCCTTGACGCAGTGAATCAATGCAACTGTCACAGTCTGTACCTTTAGTTCAAAGTGGAAGGCGACTGTTGATGGTTTTATTGAAGGGACCAATGCAAACTGGCCTTCAGGCCGCAATTATTGATGCAATGGGCAAGAACGTCAAGGGTGTCCTGTCTGACTGCATCACTGCGTGGCACGGAAGCTGCAAAACATCAAACCACAAGCCCCAGTAGAGGATGGTTAAAACCGTCACGAGGATGACTGAGGCCTCCCTCCCTCTATTTGTGACATTTACCAGCAACATTGTAGGCGAAGGGGTCAAGGTACTAATGAACATCCCTACCACCCATTCCACAATCTCTTAGTCCCACTTCCATCGGGAGAATCGGAGGATTCAGATGAGGACTGCCAGTCTGGTTAACAGCTTCTTCCCTCAGGCTGTGAAATTAACGATTATCCCGCTGCCACCACTGAGGGTTCATCACGAGGACAGCGAGCTGTTTACTGTATGCTCTACTGTTTAGCTGCGCTGTGCACTACATGCACTCTGACTTATACTTTATTAACTTATTTATGGTAATACTTTGTTTTATATGCTGTGTGTGATATGTTTTGTGGGTGCACCTTGGTGTGGAGGAACATTGTTTCATATGGATGTATATATCTATAGTCAGATAACAATAAACCTGAATTTGATCTTGAACTTGAAATTGAACTACCATCACTAAATGCATGGTGAAGCTGGGATTCTTCCCTAAAAAGAAGGGGCAATTTTGGGGAAGTTTACCAGGGCTTTTTAAAGAGATTGTCTTTATTTGTCACACAAACATTGAAACACCGAAATATATAGTGAAATGTGTCACTTGCATCACATCAAATCAGCGATGATTTTACTGTGAGCAGCCTACAAGTATCGCCACACCCCTGGCGCGAACACAACATGCCACGAGTCACTAACCCTAGCCCATACATCTTTCGGAATGTAGGAGAAAGCCAGGTCACCTGGAGGAAACTCATGTGGTCAAACTCCTTCCAGGCAGGGCGGGAATCGCTCCCTGACCATTGGCACTGTAAAGAGTTGCACTCACCGATTCATGAGGAGATGGGGAGAGACAGCCGTGAAGAGCAGCTTTATTGAGCACATTTGCTCCATCTGCCACAAAAAGGCAGAATCTTCTGCTGGCCACCCATTCCCATTCTCACATGCCTGATGATGGACTCCTCTACAGCCACAAAGAGACCAGTCTCAGGTCGGAGCAGCTTGCAACACCTCATATTCCATATCGGTAGCCTCTAGCCCAAGGGCATGAACATTGATTTCTCCAACTTCTAGTGTCCTCTGCCCTGACCCTTTCCTCCCCACCCTTCTCTCATTTTCCATTCCTCATTCTGGTTAACCACACGTTCCTTTCCTTCTCCTCTTCTGCCCTCATGACTAGCCCATCACCTCCCTCTGATGCCCCTCCTCCATTTCTTTCTCCCATGTCCACTCTCCTTTTATATCAAATTCCTCTTTTTCAGCCCATTACCTCTTCCACCTATCACAATCCAGCTTCTCACTTTATCCCTCCTCCCCCACCCACCCTTGTTTCATGTAGCATCTGCCAGCTTGTACTCCTCCCTCATCTCCTTATTCTGGCTTCTGCCCCATCCTGTTCCAGTCCTGATAAACAGACTGGACCTGGAACATCAACTACTTATTCCTCTCCATCGGTGTCACCTGACCTGCTGAATTCCTCCAGCATTTTGTGCGTGTGTTGCTCAAGATTTCCAGCTTCTGTAGAATCTCTTGGGTTGGCGAAGAACAGACATAAATGACAACAAACCGTGACATTGAAAAAAACAGAAAGGCAATACAGAAACACGAGAGATTCTGCTGATGCTGGAAATCCAAAGGAATTGACACAAAGCGCTGGAAAAAACTCAGGCAGCTTCTATGGAGAGGAATAAACTGTCGGTGTTTTGAGCTGAGACACTTCATCAGAACTGCAAAATGTAACACTTTGCGATGCTGCAGTAGGGAGTGGCCTTTGGAAAATGAAGATACAAAAGAAACGTTTGGATGGAAATTGGTTGAATATTTCAATGCCAGGTGGCAGGGAGAGAGCAGAAGAATGGGATTATGTAGTCACGCCTGCCAAAAATCCCAGTCTGGCAGCATGGGCCTTATCCATGCTTGATGAATCTGCAATTCCCCAAATCAACGCTTCACTGCGTGTTCTGGAGTTCAGGGTGAGAAGGAGTTGAGGGCAGGAATAAAGTTACTGCTTCAAAGTTTCTTGGGGTGCTGGTCATTTCAGTTTCATGGCCAATTAACTCATAGCCGATGAGTTTAAAGAGACAATAGAGCAGACTCAGTGGGCTGAAAGACTGCTCCTGTCTTTCTGCTGTTTTAGACTGGGGGAGAGACAGGGCCCCAGTGAGTTTAAACAGAATATGGGACAGATTGGCTTGTGGCTAGTTTAAAAGGAGCACGGGAAAGACAGGGCTCCAGTGTGTTTAAAGGAAGTGTGGGAAGGACAAGGCTCTGGTTAGTTCAAAGGGAGCGTGGAACAGGCAGGGCCCCAATGAGTTTAAAGGGGGCATGGAATAGACAGGGTCCCCATGACTCCTGATGAAGGGTGTAGGTCCAAAGTGCTGACTGATTACTCCCCATCATAGATGCTTCCTGACTTGCTGAGTTCCTCAGGCTTTTATGTGTGTTGCTCGAGATTTCCAGCGTCTGCAGAATCTCTTGTGTTTAAAATATAGTTTTATCTTTCACTATCTACACTCCTCAGCAGTGAGCAAGTACAGTTGTGATGTGAATGTACCCCCTGGCAACATTTACCAGACTTAATCTCAGGGCTAAGTGATGGATATTCCACTACAAAATGTCACTTTGTCAGAAACCTCACTGCTGCTGTCTTGGTGCCAGATCTGTTGAAAAACTCCTGATTATCCCCGCTGCACGATCAGCAGTTCTGTGCCCTTCAGGCAAGCTTAATGCCTTCAGGAGCCTCCCAAACTCTCAGCAGTGAAAACAACAGATCTCTGGGATCTCTTGGCTGGGTCTCCTGCACTCGCCAAGTAATTTTGCTTTTGTCATGAGAGGTTACAGAATCCGAATCGCAATCAGGTTGAACATTAAGGGCCTATGTTGTGAAATTTGTTGTTTTGCGGCAGCAGTACATTGCAATACGTAATAAAAACACTCTAAATAACAGTAAGAAATATATGTATAAATTAAATTTAATAACAGCAAAAAATGAAAATAAAAGTGAGCTGGTTCACTATCCACGGCTTTACTGTCTATTTAGAAACCGAAAGGGCAGAAGAGAAGGAGCTGCTCCCAAAATGCCAGGTGCATGGGAGCAATGAGAAGAGGGCATGTCCTGGGTGATGGGGGTCATCACTGATGGATGCCACACTCCAGAAGATGTCCCCAGTGCAGGGAAGTCCAGCACCCTCGCCATGCTGGCTGAAGGGGCAGGAGGACAGATTTTAAACCTCCTGAAGGATACCAAATTGTCACAGATTGATACCACCATTCTGCCCCACAGACAGCAACACCGCTTCAGGCAGAACAGTGACATGACAGCTTGGTACGGCAAGAGCTCTGCCCAAGACCACTAGAAGCTGCAGAGCGTTGTGGACGCAGCTCAGCGCATCTCAGAGACCGGCCTCCCCTCCACGAATCTGCCTAACTTCTCGCTTCCTTGGTCAATCAAACAACATAAGCAAAGACCCCTCCAACCTGGAACATTCTCACTTCTCCCCCTCCCGTCAAGCAGAAGATACAAAATCTAAAAGCAAACACCACCAGGATCAAGAACATCTCTATCCCCCTGGTCTAAGACTATTCTATCCCTTAGCACAATACGATGGACTTCTTGATCCCACATGCTACCTTGTGCCTACCTGCATGACATTTTAGACCATAAGACTATAAGTCATAGGAGGAGAACTAGGAAATTCAGCCCACTGAGCCTGCTCTATCATTCTATCGTGGTTGATTTATTAACCGTCTCAGCCCCATTCTCCTGCCTTCTTCCCGTAACTTTTGACACCCTTGCTATTCAACTTCCACTTTAAACATGTACACTGAAACATCAAAATATGCAGTGAAATATGTAGCTTGTGTTCCTGACCAACACAATCCAAGGATGCTTTGGGGGCAGCCCACAGGTGTCGCCATGATCCCCCCACCAACGTAGTGTGCCCATAACTCACTAACCCTAAGCTGTAGATCTATGGAATGTGGGAGGAAAGCAGAGAACCCAGAGGAAACCCATGCGCTCATGGGGACAACGTCCTTAACCATGGCGGTGGGAACTGAACCCTAATCAAAGCAGCAACTTCTCATGCAGAGACTGGTGCGTATATAGAATGAGCTGCCAGAGGAAGTGGTTGGGACAGATACAGTATCTAAAAGTATTATAAGGCACTGAGTGAGGTAACGGTGTTAGATTGTTGTTGTCACACACACCGAGATACAATGAAAAGCTTGATCATACAGATCAGATCATTACACGGTGCATTGAGGTAGAATGAGGTAAAACAATAGCGATACAGAATAAAGTGTCACAGCTACCAAATGAGTGCGGTGCAGGTAAGCGATAAAAAGCAAGATCATAAACAGGTGGATTGTAAGGCCAAGAGTCCATTTTATCGTACAAGAGTCTGATAATGAGCCCGGTGGTATGTGCTTTCAGCCTTTTTTCAATTCTCTCTGAGGGGAGAGGAGAGGAGTGGGAATGTTCAGGATGTCTGGGGTCTTTGATTACGCTGACTTCTTTACTGAGAAGTATACAGAGATATAGATGGAGAGGCACAGTACATGGTTTAGAGCAGGGGTTCCCAACCTTTTTTATGCCATGGAGCCATACCAAGCAGTTAAGGCTTTCATCTAGTGATCTGAAGGTCGTTAGTTCGAGCCTTGGCTGAGGCTGCGTGCGTGTCCTTGAGCAAGGCACTTAACTACACATTGCTCTGCGATGACACTGGTGCCAAGCTGTATGGGTCCTAATGCCCTTCCCTTGGACAACATCGGTGGTGTGGAGAGGGGACACTTGCAGCTTGGGCAACTGCCGGTCTTCCATAAAATAAAAACTTGCCTAGACTTGCACCCTGGAAACTTTCCAAGGTGCACATCCATGGCCTATCGAGACTAATGGAGGCCCACACACACACATCATTAACTGAAGAGTCCATGGTCCCCAGTTTGGGAACTCCTGCTTTAGGGGGATAAGGGACTAGCTAGGATGGGCACCTTGGCCAGTATGGACCAGATGGGCCAAAGGGCCTGTTTCCAAGCTCTGTGACTCAGTGGTTTTGCTGGCTGTCAGTCTGAACACTCAGGAGCCTATGCTAATTAAATGAGAAAGGTACATGAAAGCCTCTTGATTCAAGCTCAAGGCAGTGCAATTATCTGATGCAACAATTCAGTCTAAAGAGAGAGGACCAGTAAAGAGCAAACTTTGGCTTTAGCTGCTACAGAAACCCTAAAATTGAAACAAGGCCTCCAGGTATGATTATTTTGAGATTAGAAAATGTTTTTTTCTTTGAATGTTAAATAATTTAGTGAGGTTCCACTGCAAAACCATGGAAATGCACTGGCTGACAGTAAATAAAAACTGCTGTGTGAATATTGCTCCAGACAGCACTTGTCAGCTGCTTTGAAGGGCAGACTGGCCTTGTGTGATAACGTGAAGGAAAAGTCAATAATCAATATTGATCTCTCACTCACACATTTTCCTATAGTTGGAGTGCAGCAAACTATCTACAGCTGTGGGCCATCGAAGGTCAATGCACTTCTAGCACATATAGTGGTTAAACTAATACACCACGGTGGTTACTCTAAATGGTCACCTATGTGTTAACCCCTACAGGTGTCCACGGAACAGGATAAATATAAATATGTGCTTTATTTGTCACATGTACATCGAAAGATAGATGAAATATGACATTCGTGTCAACGGCCGATACTGTCCGAGGATGGTACAGGAAGCTAGGCCATCGTAACATATTGATAACTCACTAACCCTAACCCTAATGAGGGAGAAAAGTAAAGTGCTCGGATGAAACCCACACGGTTATGAGGAGAATTTACAAACTCCTTACAGGCATCAGCGGGAGTTGAACCCCAACTGGTGATCGCTGGTGTTGTAAACTGCAAAGCTTCCATGGTCCACTTTCATAGAAATCTGTGATTCTGTGAATTAGATTCAGCGAAATGGGGCTAAGGCACAGACACAAGAGGTTCTGCTAGAAATCCAGTCTAACACACACACCATGCTAGAGCATTTAGCAAGTTGGGAGGCATCCATGGCTTGGGGGGGGGGGGGGTGGGGTGGGAATTAACAGTCAAAGTTTTGTGCCAAGTCCCTTTATCAGGATTGGAAAATTGGAGTGAAAAGAAACAGAATAAATAGATGGGAGAGGGGAAGGAGTACAAGCTTGCAAGTGATAGGTGAAGCCAGATGAAGAGGAAGCTCGGAGAATGGAGATGAAGTGAGAAGCTGGGAGGCGATAGGTGGAAAAGGTTGAAGAAGAACTCTGACAGGAAAGAAAAGTGGACCATGGGAGAAAGGGAAGGGGGAGGGGCTTCAGGAGAGGTGATGGACAGCTGAATGGAAGAGAATGAGTAAGAGAGAAGCCGGAATGAGGAAGTGGCCTCATCATGGCAGTAGAGGAGGCCACGGATCGAGACATGGACATGTCTATTTATGAGTATCAGCCTCAGGGACAGAAGGTCACAGGTTGAAGTGAAAATAGATTCACGCTTCATCACTGCAATGTCAGTGCAGCCTTCTTGTGGATGAGTCATTACTCTATGAAAGTTTTCAGTCCAATCAGCTGGAAGTAATGATGTTAGTCAGAGAAAAGTATTCAAGAGTTCTGACAGGGTGGTTCAGTGGCACGGCAGGTAAGTGCTGATGACACGCAGCTCTTGGGAATTGGGTTCAGTCCTGACCACTTGGTGTGGAGTCTGCACGTGCTTCTTGAGACTGAGCATTTTCCCCACCGGCAACACTTTCTCAAAGACACGCGGCTTGGTAAATTACCCCAAGAGCGGGTGGGCGGTAGGAGAATTGGTGAGGGTGGTAATTAATGGGAAATAAGTGGGGAAACGGGACTGATGAAAGCCAATCTGGCTTCTGATCCTTCCTGCCCAGTCTTGATGCAGGGTCTTGG
Source organism: Hypanus sabinus (assembly GCF_030144855.1). Classification (NCBI taxonomy): domain Eukaryota; kingdom Metazoa; phylum Chordata; class Chondrichthyes; order Myliobatiformes; family Dasyatidae; genus Hypanus; species Hypanus sabinus. The sequence continues at coordinate 18,765,561 of NC_082707.1, forward strand.
CTCAAAATGTCGACTATTTATTCTCCTCCGCTAACGCTGCCTGGCCTGCTGAGATCCTCCAGCTCAAGACTTCCAACATCTGAAGAATATTGTGTCTATGCGGCTGTCTGATAATGTACACAATGCTGGAGGAAATCAGCAGGTCAGACAGAACCCGCGGAGGCAAAGGAAAATCCACACTTTGCATTGAGACCACATTGGTTGTAGTGCGGTCTTTCATTGATTCTATTATGGTTATTATTCTATCGTGGATTCATTTAGTATGCCCTCAAGAAAATGAATCTCAGGGTTGTATACGGTGACATGTATGTACTTTGATAATAAATTTACTTTGAAGCAACACACTCAAAATCCTGGAAGAACTCAGCAGGTCAGGCAGAAAATGAATAGAGAGTTTCAGGTTGGGACCCTTCTTCAAGACTGGAAAGGAAAGGAGTCTCCAGAATAAAATATGAGGCAGTGCAGGTAGGGGGCTCGCTAGAAGGTGAAAGGTGAAGCCAGGTGAGTGGGAAAAGTAAAGGGGTGAGAAGAAAGAATCTGATAGGAGAGAAGAGTGGATCATAGGAGAAAGGGAAGGAGGAGGGGACCCAAGAAAGGTGATAGACAGGTGAGAAGAGGTAAGGGGCCAGAGTGGTGAATAGAAGAAGAGTGGAGGGGGATAGTTTACCGGAAGGGGAAACTGATATTCATGCCTTCAGGTTGGAGGCTACCCAGTGTTGCTCAAGGGTGGCCTCACTGAAGTACATGTCGGAGTGGGAGTATGAATCGGAATTAGACTGTTGGCCACCGTCAATTTACACTTTGATCTTTGAACTATCATTGCACTGTAGTGAAATGTGACAAGATGACAGATCACCCTCGATTTTAGGATGAAGATGGCAAAACAGTCCATTGTAATGATGTTAGTTGAGGGTTAAGTGTTGGAGTCGTAGTTACTAGTACTACATAACAGCTTTAGCAGCAGGCTGGAAAAGGGCCAGTGTGAAATAGCTCAAAACAGTAATCATAAACATCATGTTATGATGTGTTCTCATTTCTGGTTATTTTTTTTTTAATTGCTATTTTGTGTGATTTTGTTCAGGATGGCCTGGCTCTGCAGGCTGCAGTCACCAAAAGACACGGTACTAAGTTGAAGTAAACTGAACAAGTTACTGATGCCTTCCTGTCTGCTTGAACCAGTCCAGTGTATGGATAAAATTGACATGAGGATCTTTAAAAATAGAATCTTTTCCATTATTCAGAGAACAGCCTGTATCAGTAGCAACAAATCCTTAAAAGTAAGATGGAAAGTGAGCGAGAAATAATAAACATAAGGGCCAAGTATTTAATATCTCAATCGTGCTCGATAGGGCGGATAGGAAGGTAATTGCTAAAATGGTTGAGATCAATACTGGAAGTGAGCACTATCATAAAGACATGGAAAAAGAAGCATTCACATCCTTGAGTCTCCTCCAACATATAATAAGATCATAACTGGTGCATCTTAAAATCCTGGATGATAGATGACAGGAACATTGTAAATCAATGAGTTAGCTCAGCTGACAGAGAATTGTAACTCAAAGGGATTTACTAAAAGATGAAAGACCAAAGTGTCTTAGATCTCACATGTCCAAGCACTGATGGGCCCATTTGTAATCACTTGGCAGCAACTCAGAGCATGAAAGCATGCAGACATGTTCATGAGGTTCTGTTGTTGTTCAAAGCAAACATCAGGATAGGCAAGAAATGTGATCTAAGTGAGCTAGGCCATGAATGATTATTGGTGCCAGCCATGATGAAGGGTCTTGGCCCAAAGCGGCAACAGTTTATTCCTGTCTGAGGGTCCTGTCTGACTTGCTCCAACAATCTGAGTGCAGTTTTGTGGATTTCCAGCATCCACAGAATCTCTTTTAATTATGCAATCTCCCTGAGGATACTTAATATTTGATTTGGGTCACCTCTGTGAAACCTTGGAGGAATTCAACAGGTCAAGTTGCATCTATGGAAGGAAATGGAGAGTTAGCCATCCACTTCCCCCCTGGACACTGCTTGTTCCTCCAGTGTTTTAGTGTTGTTCCAGCTTGTTGTGTCTCTCTTATCTATGATATTTCCCCTTAACCACCTCTGTTCTAAACCCAGGCTCTCTGACATCCCCACACAACTGAGTTCTGTCCTGATAACCCTTTGCAAACCACCTTTGTACCCTTTGCTTGCCACTGTTCCGTACACTTCGGGCACTGTGACCCTGAGCAGATCTACCAGGACTGTATGAAGACTCAGCATATTTCTCACGTATATATCTTATGCCACCAAGAATTCCCTTACCATTTACAAACAGGGGTATCAACTTATCCTCACAGAATGTTGGAAAAACCCAATGTGTCAGTTACCACCTTGGAGGGAAAGGAAAAGATTTCATTTTGGGCAAAGAACCATCAGGAAAGGGGCAGAACCCAGATTAGAAGGGTAAGAGGAGAGGGACGAGCACATGCAGGCAGCTGGCAGTTACTTAATCCTGGAACATCTGGGCAGCGAAGATTCATACATCGAGATGCTCTTCATTGACTGCAGCTCAGCAGTCAATATCATCATTCCCTCAAAACTAATCAATAGGGTTCAAGGCATAGGCCTCAATACTTTCTCGTTCAATTGGATTCTTGATTTCCTCACTTGCAGACCCCAGTCAGTTTGGATTGATAACAACATCTCCCCCATATTCCCCATCAGCACACGTGCATCATAAGGCTGTGTGCTTAGCGTCCTACTCTACCTGTTTTGTCCTTATGACTAATGAGGATAAATACAGTCCCAATGCCAATGCTGATGAAACTGTTGTAGGCTGAGTCAAAGGCAGTGACGAATCAGCATACAGGAAGGAGGCTGAAATTCTGTCTGACTGGCGCCACAGCAACCTCACGCTCAATGTCAGCAAAACAAGGAGCTGATTACTGACCTCAAGTGGAGAAAACCAAAGGTCCATGCACCAGTCCTCATCGGGGATCAGTGGTGGAGAGGCTCAGCATTTCATGTCATTTGAACATTATCTAACAAATATAATTTACCTAGATCCCATTTCTTCAGATATTTACAGGTTAGAAACTTTTTAAATACCATCCTTCCTACTTTCACAAATCTATACTCTATGGATAGTTTGGAAAAAATTTTAGATTTAAATCCTTTTCAGAAAGGTGCAATAGCAACAATCTACAATATAATTATTAAAATTCATTCAGATGCATCTAATAAAATTAAAAATGATTGGGAAAGGGAACTTAAGCTTACTTTACCTATCGAAAAATGGGAAAACAATCTTCAATTAGTTAACTTATCCTCTATATATGCTAAACATTCATTGATACAGTTCAAAGTAAGGATAAATTAGTGAGTTATTATTCACATACAAGACCAGTATGTGACAGATGTCACTCTGAGACAGCCTCTTTAACCCATATGTTTTGGTCATGTTCCTCTTTGAAAAAATACTGGGAAGATATCGTTGACATTATTTAAAATGTTTTGAATATTGATTATCAACTGCATCCTGTTACTGCAATTTTTGGTTTACTAATGATCGAACCACACCACTTAACCTCTTCAGTGTGTCGGATGATTGCATTTCTTACATTAATGGCTAAAAGATCTATTTTACTGAATTGGAAAGAGATTAATCCTCCCACCACATTTCATTGGTTCTCTCAAACTGTTATGTTTAAACTTAGAAAAAAATCAGAAGTGTTATATATGATCCATCCATTAAATTTGAAAAGACTTGCGAGGCCTTTTATTCAACACTTTCATATGATGTGACTTGATCTCTTTCCAAACCTATTCTCTTGTGGTAATATATGCAGGGAGGTTCGGAGTTGATGACACAGATGGCCCTTTTTTTTGATGTTATAAACAGCCCATGTTCTTTTCTTAGCTTTTTGGTTAGTATTGTTTAGATTAGTTTTTTTGGGGGGGGGTATATTCTTTTTATTTCTTATTGGATATGTTAATCCTTTTTTATGTATTCTACATTTGTACTTGAACACTTTTGGGAGGTTTATTACCTTTGTATTAACTGTATATATAATTATATATGTTATCCATTAACAATGTAATCCCAATAATTGTGTAGCAATATTGTATCTCCTATCTTGATATTAATAAAAAGAATGGAAAATAAAGAAAGAAAGAGAGGTTCAGCAACTTTAAATTCTTCAGTGCTATCATTTCAGAGGATCTGCCCTGGGCCCAGCACGTATGTGCCATGATGAAGAAAGCATGGCAGGCCTCTACTTTCTCAAAAGTTTGAGAAGATTCAGCATGTCATCTAAAACTTTAACAGACTTTTATAGATGTGTGGCGGAGAGTATATTGCATCATAGCCTGGTTTGGAAACAACAATGCCCTTCAACAGAAAATCCACCACAAAAAGTAGTGGACAAGGCCCATTCCCTTATGGGCAAAACTATCCCCACCATTAAGAACATCTACATGAAGCATGATCACAGGAAAGCAGTATCCATCATCAAGGATCCCCACCACCTTGGCTATGTTCTTTTCTGCCGTCAGGCACAGAAGCCTCAGGACCCACACCACCGTGTTCAGAACAGTTATTACCCCTCAACCATCAGGCTCTTGAACAGGTGGGGATAACTTCATTCACCCCATCACCGAACTGTTCATGTACACTGTCAAGGGCTTTTCATGTTCTCAATATTTATTGCTTATGTAGTTATTATTTCTCTTTTGTATTTGCAGTTTCTTGTATTTTACACATTGGTTGTCTGTCCGTCCTTTTGGCTGAGGTCTTTCATTGATTCTTTTGTACTTCTTGTACCTACTGGATTGCCCCAAGAAAATAAACCTCAGGGATGTACCTGTTGATATATATATGCAGGTACTTTAATAATAAATTTACTCTGAACTTTGAACTTTGACAGGTGAGAGGGTTAGTGGGGGAGAGGAGAGAAAGGATTATTGTGAGAAACTGAGAGGTGAGAGTTCTGAGAGGCAAAGGTTGAAGAACAGAGGAGAGTAGATCATGGAATAAAGAGGAGGTGGGGAACCAAAGGGAGGAACCTGAAGGTGAGAAGTCAGTCATGAGGGTGAGGGAGGAGACAAAGAAAGGATAACAGGTCCACGGGGATAAAAGAAACCCAGAGGAGGGTGGTTACCAGATGTCAGAAAAATCAGGAAGCAAAATGTAATCTTAGCATTGATTTGGAGAGGACTAGAATATAGAGCAACAATGTAATGCTGAGACTTTATAATGCATTGGTCAGACTGCACTTGGAGTATTATGAGGAGTTTCAGGCCTTTTATCTAAGAAAGGATGTGTTAGCATTTGAACATGTCCAGAGGAGGTTCATGAAAGTAATCCCAGGAACGAAAGGGTTAATGTATGAGGAGCATCATTCTGAGCCTGGGCTCACTGGAGTCTAGAAGCATGAGGGGAAATCTCATTGAGAGGTATTGAATATTGAAATACCTAGAGAGATTGGACGTGGAAAGGATGTGGGTGGGCGTAGGACCAGAGGCACAGCCTCAGAAAGGAAAAGCATCCTTATACAGCAGAGATGAGGAGGAATTTATTTATCAATAGGGCAGAGGATGGTGAAAATGTTGAGTTCTCAGGCTTTGGAGGCAAAGTCATTGGCAGAGATGAATAGGTTATTGATTAGTCAGGGTATCAAAGGTTATGGGGAGAGCACAGGAGAATGGGGTTGAGGGGATAATAAATCAGCTACGATGGAATGGCAGAGCAGACTCAATAGGATGAATGGCCAAATTCTGCCCCTACTATGTCTTATGATCTAAATCGATGTTCATCCTGTCACGTTCGATGTCTCAGTCTGAAACATCAACCATTCGTTTCCCTCCACAGATACTGGCACACCCGCAGAGTTCCTTCAGCATTTTGAGTGTGCGTTGCTTCAGACTTAGAGTATCTGTATTCTTTCTTACGTTAACTTATCCTGTTACATTTTGAATATTACTCCCAGCTTGTCTTCTGTGTGGTTTAGTTTACACTGATAACTCTGTTAATTCCAGGTTCTCCACCACTCTTTCTTCAAGCTTGTCAATTAGTACTGGCTGGAAGCAGTTATGTGTTGTACACCAAACCTGAATTGATTTTCCTTTAACACTGGCAAGTGAAGGCCCATGGACTGGGTCTGAGCCTGTGCCAAGAAGTGAAAGGAAAGCGTCCTTCTAGTGACCTCACCTATTTGCTAACATCCTCTGAGATTGAGAACTGAAAAGAAAGCAGTACCATTTAATGTATTTCCCACTACTGTTATCCTGAGGGAGATTTCTAGTTACAATAGAAAGGATCAAGGAAAAGATTTACTCATGATTTTTAATGGTTTTCAAGGGACCCTTGAGGCCTGAAGAATTGTTGCCAAAGTATTGTCACTTTCCAGCCTCTGAGTTTGAACTTCATTCCCTTTTCTCACCTTTCTCCATCTGCCATTTATTCTCATCTGTTTACATCTCTTACCCGCTATCCTCTGCCTCAAAACACTGCCACCTCACCTTAACCTGGTTCCATGTGTCCATCAACCCACCTCACCTGGTTCCACCTGTCATTTATCACCCTCTGTCTCAAAGCCCCCACCCCCCTTGCATGTGTCCATTAGCCCCACCTTACTTGCTTCCTCCTATCACCTACCAATATCTGTCTCACTGCTCCCTCTCCCTTTTATACAGTGGCCACCTGTCCTCTACACTCTCAGACCTGATGTAGGATCTTGACCCGTAACATCAACCGTCACTTTGCCTCCACAGATGCTGACTGACTCCCTTGAGTCTCTCCAGCAGTTTGATTCACTTAGAGGGTTTTTCCCACTCTGTTCTACCCTTTTAGAAACATTGTTATTCTTAAATGTTGAAGAATGCTTCGAAAACAACTGCTAAATCTGGAGGAAAGTTGTGGGGAGATGTCAGAGGTAGTTTTTCTTTCACACAGAGACTGGTCAGCATAGTAGCATAGCAGGTAGTACAATGTTTTACAATGCCAGCGACTGGGGTTCAATTCCTGCCACTGTCCGTAAGACGTTTATACATTGTTTCCATGGGTTTCCTCCCACATCCCAAAGATGTATGGGTTAGGAAGTTACAGGCGTGCCACATTATCCTCAGACTGTGATGCAAAACGACACATTTCAATCAATGTTTCAATGTACATGTGAGAAATTAAGATAACCTAAAAGTCTAATCTTTATAGTGCCAGGAAAGCCCTGCCGGGGGTGGTGATGGAGGCAGATACACCAGAGACATTTAAGGGATGCTTAGATAGGGACATGCACACAAGGAGAATGGGGGGTTATGAACTGCGTAGGAGGAAAGGGTTAGATTGATCTTGGAGTAGGCTAAAATGTCGTCAGCACACTGTGGACTGAAGGACTTATACTGTGCTGTACTGATCTATGTTCTGACACAGTATTGGGTTGTACCCAACAAGAAGTTCAGCAGCACTGTGATCACTTTGCACTAACATGGACTTTGCTGTTTTCTAACTCTGTTCTTTCTTATGAAAGTTATGTTTATGATTTTCTTGTGAACGCTGCTAATCTGAACCTTTGAGGCTGTGATGCTGCTGTAGGCTTTTCATTCCACCTGAGCATCCATACTGAAATAGAAGCAGAATTAGGCCATTCAACCCATCAAGTCTGCTCTATCTGAAATTCTGCTACATCTGACTCTACTGCCTCTCAAACTGCATTTGGTAATAAACTTGACTTCAATGATTAGAACATACAATAGCCACTTTACTAGGTATGTCTGTACCCCTGCTCGGAAATGCAAATATCTAATCAGTCAATCTTGTGGCAACAACTCAATGTACAAAAGCATACAGACATGGTCAAGAGGTTTAATTGTTGTTCAAACTAAACTTCAGAATGGGAAAGATATGTGATTTTGACTGTGGAATGATTGTTGGTGCCAGATGGGGTAGTTTGAGTATCTCAGAAACTGCTGATCTCCTGGGATTTTCACACAACAGTCTCGAGTGGATATGGCCCGGCCCATCACAGTTAAAGCTCTCCCCACCACTGATAACATCTATACGGAGAGCTGTCACAGGAAAGCAGCACCCATCACATAGGTCCCCACCAGCTAGATCATGCTCTCTTCCTGCTGTTGCCATCAGCAAGAAGGTACAGGAGCCTCAGGGCCCACATCATCCAGGTTCAGGAACGGTTATTACCCCTGAAGTCGGGATAATTTCACGCACCCCATCACTGAACCTACAGACTCTTTCAAGGACTCTCCATCTCTTTTTCCTCAATATTTATTGTTTACTTAGTTATAATTATTTTTCCCTTTTGTATTTGCACAATGTGTTGCCTTTTGCACCTGGGTTTTTTGTCCACTCTGTCTGTTCTTTCACTGATTCTGCTGTGCTTCTTGGATTTACTGTGTCTGCCCACAAGAAAATGAATCTCAGGATTTTAAATGGTGACATACGAACTTTGATAATAAATTTACTTTGCACCCTAGCCAGTTTTATTTTGTACTGATTTAACCTGACTTCCCAGCTTTTGTATTGGATTCCCCCATTTACAGCTACCGAGGTTCCAATCTGCTCCCTTCCACTATAACCTGGGGCAGCTCTCAAACAGATATGTTCATTTGTGTAAGCAGGTCTCCGATATTCACAATACATTTCCCACGCCTGTTGGGTCCCCTCCCACCCCGAGTGTGCACGAGTGCGTCTGTGAGAGAGAAAAAGAAATGGAGTGATAGAGAGAGAAAAAAATAACGTGAGAAATAAACAAGAGAGAGGGAGAAATAGAGACAGCACGAGAGATAAAGGAAGAAAATACAGGGAAAAGGCAAAAAGAAAAGACAGTAAAGCGAGATTGCGATAGAAAAATAAAATGACGCAAAGGTAAGTGAGAGAAAGCAAGAATGGGGGCGAGAAAGCGCGTGTGAGAGATAATTAGAAAAAGCAAAGAAATCGAGAGAAAAATAGTGGGAAAAGACAAACGGAGAGAAAGAGAGACACACACACAGAGAGAGAGGAATGAGTGTTCAAGCAAACAAGCAAGAGAAGAAAATTGCCTTTGATATTTTAATAGAAAACTAATACTCATTACCCTTAAATTGGAGCCAGACGTGATATTACTAAGAAATATTGCCGGTCCTCGTGCGGCCGGTTCAAATGATATTAACTACCTTGCCACGAACACTCGTCAGGACGTATCTTGTTTCTCATTTCATGACCCCAATCCTGACAATTTGTTCAGTAGTTTATCAGAGGCATATTTAAAATACACTCAAATTATCCAATTGTTTTTATTCCCTGCCCATCCCTATCTCCCCTCCCCGTCCCTTCCCCCAGCCACCGGCAGCAGAGATAAGTCGCAGAATGTTCCACAAATACTGCCTTGCAAACAGGTCCGTGGTTAACGGCCTGTTGCTTATTTTTAAACTATCAGGAGCACATTTGTTGTGCTTCTGGCTGACTGTCAGGTCACTGTGGACAAAAAATAAACGCTGATTACGAACCATGAGGTAAGCCTCGTCAGCCCAGCCAGGGCACTGTTCCTGGAGCTTGGAGTCCGGAGCAGGACTCTCAGCCCCTCAAGTATGGTGCTCCATTCCATGCAATCCAGGCCTGGATTTACCGATTTATTCAGGGGATGGGTACAAGTGGTTGCAGTGCCAAAATTTACCAGTTCTTAATTAGAACATAGAGGAGTTCAGCCGACGGTGTTGCGTTGAATTAATAAGCAAATGACTCCTACCTTCAGCCTGCACATGGCTCGTTGCCATGCATTCTCTGCATATTCTATTCATAAGAGATTCTGCAGATGCTGGAAACCCACAGCAACGCACGCAAAATGCGAGAGGGACTCAGCAGGTTAGACAGCATCTAGAAAGGGGAATAAAGCGTCCTGATGAAGGGTCTCAGCCCGAAATGTCGCCTCTTTATTCCTTTCCATAGATACCGCCTGCTCCACTGAGTTCCTCCAACATTTTGAGTGTGATGTTCATATGCATGTGGCTATTTAAGGGCCTCTTAAATGCCTCTATCAAAGTTCAAAATAAATTTATTATCAAACTATGTATATAACACCATGTACTATCTTGAGATTCACTTTATTGTAGGGATTAACAGAAAAAGAGAAATATGATAGAATTCATGACAAAACTATAAATAGACAACCAATATGTAAAGGAAGATAAATTGTGCAAATAGTTTATTAAAAAAGATGCTTCAATTTCCCATTCTTTTGTCAAAGGGTGGTGAATCTGTGGAATGGCTGTGGAGGACAAGTCATTGGTTACATTTAAGGTAAAGGTTGATAGGTTCTTGATTAGTAAGGGTGTCAAAGGTTACAGGGAGAAGGCGGGAGAATGGCATTAAAAGGGAAAATAAAGGAGCCATTATGGAATGGCAGAACAGACTCGATGGGTCAAATGGCTGAATACTGCTCCTATGTTTAACGGTCTTTATGATGGGTGCTGTTTTCTTGTGGCAGCTCTCCTTGTGAATGCACTCAATGCTGGGGAGGGCTTGCCTCTATCAAATTTTCCTCCATCAGTACCCTTGCTGGCACATTCCATGCACCCACCACTCTCTGAGGAAAAACAGTCTGGTCCTGCTCACTTTTAACTACATGCTACTAGTGTACAACATTTCAATTATGGGAAAAACGGTACAGGCTGTCTGTGTATACTTCTCATAATCGTACAAACTTCCATCAGAATTCCCCTCAGCCTCCGCCGCTCCAGAGAAAACAGCCCAAGTTTGTCCAACCTCTCCTTATAGCACCTGCACCCTACAGGCAGCATTCTGGTAAACCCCTGCTGCACCTTCTCCAAAACCTCAACACTGGATGCCACCGTGGCCTCGGTGTGACAATGTGGCCTGATTGTGACAATAATAACCAATTCCAATTCCAATCTCTCTGAGGGCAGTCACTGAGAACATTTTGGACTGGGGTTAACAGGTTACATACAAACATCCATACAAATTCAAAACTGAGGAGTGGCTCCAAAAGCCTGTTCAATCGGAACCCGGTTGCTCTGATAACAAGACCAATGCTACACCCCTGGTACCTAATAAAGTGGCTACTGAGTATATGTTCATGGTCTTCTGTTGCTAGAGCTCACAAGCTTCAAGGTTCATTGTATGTGCATTCAGAGATGCTCTTCTGCACACCACTATTGTAACATGTGGTTATTTTGAGTAAATGCCACCTTCCTGTCAGCTTGAACCAGCCTGGCCATTCTCCTCTGATCTCTCTCATTAACAGGGTTTTTGTTTTTCACACCTTTCTCTGTAAACTCTAGAGACTGGTGTGTGTGAAAATCCCAGGAGATCAGCAGTTTCTGAGATACTCAAACCACCCCATCTGGCACCAACAATCATCCCATGGTCAAAGTCACTTAATTCAGATTTTTTCCCCATTCTGATGTTTGGGCTGAACAATAACTGAACCTCTTGACCATGTCTACATGCCTTTATGCATCGAGTTGGTGCTACGTGGTTGATTAATTAGATATTTGCAGTGATGAGCAGCTGTACCTAATAAAGTGGCCACTAAGTGTATATTCCCACCTATATCTGTAGCTCTTCACTCTAGTCCTGATGAAGGGTTTTCAACCTCTTTCTCTTCCGACAGATGCCATCTGTCCTGCTGAGTATTTAATGGTAATGAGTCACAGAGTAAAACCGTGGAGAAGCACATCATGGTGCTCACCAAGTGAGCCCCCTATGTTTGGTCCATACCCCTCTAAACCAGGGGTTGCTAACCTTGGGTCCACAGCCCCCTCGGTTAATGGTACGGGTCCATGGCATAAAAAAGGTTGGGAACCCCTACTCTAAATCTTTCCTATCCATGTATTTTCCGAAATATCTTTCAAATGTTGGTATAGTACCTGCCTTCAGCCACTTCCACTGGCATTTTGTTCCCTTGTCACACCACCCACCGTGTGAAGAACTTCTCCAGCATTTCTGTTTTATTTAAAACTCTTGACTGACAGCTTCTGTGGTTTTCTTTTTGATCTCAGCCTTTCATCGTGCTTACTATTCAAAAATCATCTTCCCCCTGCCTAAAAATATGCAAAAGCACTTAGGAAAGAGCAAACTAAAGACTGATATCTTACTGGGTCACAGAATTTGCCTAATCTTTGACTTAACTAGCAGGTTTAATATAGACAATAGACAATAGTTGCAGGAGTAGGCCATTTGGCCCTTTGAGCCAGCACCACCATTCACTGTGATCATGGCTGATCATCCACAATCTGTACCCTGTTCCTGCGTTCTCCCCATATCCCTTGACTCTGCTATCTTTAAGAGTTTTATCTAACTCTTTCTTGAAAGCATCCAGAGAATTGGCCTCCACTGCCTTCTGAGGCAGAGCATTCCACAGATCCACAAATCTCTGGTTGAAAAAGTTCTTCCACAACTCCATTCAAAATGGCCTACCCTTATTCTTAAACTGTAGCCTCTGTTTCTGAATATGTGAGGGCTCTGGGCCTGTACCGGCAGGAGTTTAAAAGAATGAAGGGGGATCTCATTGAAACCAATCAAATATTGAAAGGCCGAGATAGAGTGGATGTGTAGAGGATGTTTCCTATAGTGGGGAGTCTAGGTCAAGAGGGCACAACTTCAGAATAAAAGGCTGTCCCTTTACAGCAGAGATGAGGAGGATTTTTTGCAGCTAGAGGGTTGTGAATCTGTGGAATTCATTGCCATAAATGGATGTGAAGGCCAAGTCACTGGGTATGTTTAAAGCCGAGGTTCTTGATTAGTAAGGGCATCAAAGGTTATGGGAGAAAGCAGGAGAAAGGTGTTGAGAAGGATAATAAATCAGCTGTGATGGAATGTCAGAGCAGATTCAATGGGCTGAATGGCCTAATTCTGGTCCTGTATCTTAAGGTATTGTGGTCTTAAACAGATGGCTTCTTACTTTTAAACAATGACCTCAAGGCCTTCTTTGTCTCTTGATATTTACAAAAGGAAGTAGATATTGGGCAAGGAAGCAGAGCTGAGACAGAGGTCCAACCAGGGTCATCCTGGACAGCAGAGATAACCCAAGGAGCTACCAGCTTTCCCCTCTGTATTCTCCATGATGTAGGGATTGCAGAGAGGGAGGGTTTACGGAAAGCTCAAACCTAGGCTAAGGCTGATTTATTATCCCTGTCAACCCCCATTCTTCTGCCTTCTGCCTGTAATCTTTGACACCCTTACTAATTCAGAACCTATCAAAATCCACTTTAAATATACCCAATGACTTGGCCTTCACAGCCATCTGCGGCAATCTCCATAGATTCACCATCGTCTGGATAAAGAAATTCCTGCTCATGTCCATTCTTTGTATTTTGAGGCGGTGCCCCTGGCCCTGGAGTCTTCCACAATAGGAAGTATCCTCTCCGCATTCACTCAATCTAGGCCTTTTAATATTCAATAAATTTCAATGAGATCTCCCCTCATTCTTCTAAACACCAGTGAGTACATGCCCAGAGCCATTAAATACTCCTATACATTAATCCTGTCATTCCTGGGATCATTCTCATGAACATCCTCTGGACTCTCTTCAATGCCAGTACATTCTTTTTTAGATACGGGGCCCAAAACTGCTTTCAGTACACCAAGTGCAGTCCAACCAATGTCTTATGACGTCTGAGTCCTGAGTCTGACCCAGTTCCAAATGTAAGCAGCCAGTGCAATGTTTAGGGTGTGGGGAAACTTGGAGCGAAGCTGAATACTGATGTAAGCCCTCTAGTGTGTGTGTGTTTTTTGCTGCTTTTGGCCAGTCTTATAATTGAGCAAATGAAAATAGCCTGTCTGTAACATAAAGCCCCTCAGCTGAGGGGAACAAAAAGGCATGCTGATTAACTGTTGATCCTGCCTTGTAATTAGCTTGGGCAACAGCACAGAGAGAGGGAGAAGTCTGCCACAAACTTAAGGCAACCACTTGCCGTCCCTGCTTTAGAGGCATTTGTCAAAACCCCACACTCACTCTGGACAGTGTCAGTGTTTAGAACGTAGAGGAGAGGAGAAGTCCATTCAGCTATAGTAACACACACAAAATGCAGGAGGAACTCAGCAGGTCAGGCAGCATCTCTAAAGAGGAATAAACAGTCAATGGTTTGGTGCAAGATCCTTCATCAGGACAGCTCATATTCAGCCTGCAGTGTAATGCCAAACTAATTAAATTAATCCCTTCTCAAAGACAAAGTCAACTTCACGCATACAACACTCCCCACAATTAGCAACATCTTCGGGTGGCAGTGTCTGAAGAAGGTGGCATCCATTGTTAAGGACCCCGACCGTCTGGGACATGCACTCTTCTTGTTGCTGCCGTCAAGGAGGAGGTAGAGGAACCAACACTCAGCGATTTAGGGAAAGCTTTTTTCCCCTCCACCATGAATAGTCCATGTACCATGATCACTACCTCATTATTTCTTTCCTGTTTACATTATTTATTTTGTGATTTAAAGTTATTTTATGTCTCTACTATGAAATAAACCAAATTTCACAACGTGCATCAGTGATATCAAACCGAATTCTGATTCTGAAGTGGAGATTATTGTCATCTGCACAAGCTCATGTTTGTACAGGTGCAATGAAACATTTCTTGCAGCAGTATCACAGACACATTGCATCATATGGGCAGCATTCAAGAAATATATACATTAAACATAAATTATGCACAATTTCTATAGAGTCATATATAACTACAGTGCAGAAATAGACATCCAGTTGGTGTTGAACCATTTCCACTGCCTAGTCCCATCGACTTGCACCCAGACCATAGCCCTCTATACCTTATAACCCCATCGGGGAGGAGGTACGGGAGCCTTAGGTCCCTCTCCAGGTTCAAGAATAGTTACATAGACTTTCACTCTCTGCACATTCAGATTAAACTGCTCTAAAAGCCTCTCTCATATCTGCCTCCACCAGCACAGCTGACTGTATTTCAGGCACCCTCCAGTCTCTGTGTAAAAATCCTGCACCATATATCTCCTTTAAGCTTTCCTCTCTCCCATCATAAATGCATGGCCTCTGGAATTATATACTTCATTCCTGGGGATAAGAAACCGACTGTTGACTCAATCTATGCCTCTCTTAATTTTGTAAACTCCTTTTCAGTCTCCCCCCAGCCTCTGAAACTCCTGAGAAAACATCGCAAGATTTCCCAACCTCTCCTTACAGCTCAAGTACATTTATTGAAAAGCAGTTATTTTTTCTTCGTCACAGAAAATCAGAAAATACTGAGAAAGGCCTGCGGTTCAGGCTGTATCTGTGGAAAGATAAACAGTGAATATTTGGGGTCTGCGACCCTTCCTTAATACTGACTTCCATTGGGCACAAGCCCAAAGCATTGACGTGTTCTCTTTCCACAGATACTGCCTGATTTGATGAATTTTCCCAGCATTAATCTGTATGAGACTATTGAACGGTTCCCTTGGACAATAAGATGGACTCTAGACCTCAATCAACATCACTAGGAAAACCACAAGAGATTCTGCAGATGCTGGAAATCTTGATCAACACACAGAAAATGCTGGAGGACCTCAGTAAGTCAGGAAGCATCTATGAAGGGGAATATTGCTATGACCTCACACCTTATTGTGCACCTTGATCGTTTGTCATTCTTTGATTCTGCATGGTTTTCCATACATTCTACTGTATTTCTTTATTTTCCTGTAAATGGCTGCAAGAAAATGAATCTCGACAGTATATAGTAACTTTACTTTGATCATAAATTTAATTTGAACTTTGAAGTTTTGAACAGTATGTAAGGCAAATTTTTCATTGTACATGTAACAATAATTTAAAAAATTGGCTTAATTTCAGATTCCAGCAGCTGCATTTTTAAATATTTCCTTTTACTTTCTTTCCCTTGGATATTTTTATTTCATAAAGGTAACAACATACGATTGGGCCCAAACAAATTGACACTTCAAACTCATTGTTTATCCTTAACCAATCCATGATGACAAAATAAAGCCCAGATTTTCTCTGCCAAATCTCTGAAACTCTAATGGTTGGGAGATTGCTGAGTGAAAATCCTTCAGATGTGCTTTCGAGAAGGAGCGCAGTCATACATAAAACATTTTTGGATTCGGAAGTGGCTTAACTGGATCGATGTCTCCAGAATCTTTCCCCACAGGGAAGAATTCAGAAGTAGAATATAGAACACAGAACTGTGTAGCCCAAGAACAGGCTCTAAGGCCCACAGTGTCTGTAATGAACACACTGCCAAATTAAACTAATCCAGTCAGCCTATCCCTCTACTCCCTGTATATTAACGTGCCTCTCTAAAGGCCTTTTAAACACCTCCATGGTATCTGCTTTCACTACTACTGCTAGCAGCCCCATTCTAGGCATTTACTACACTCAGTGTAGAAAGCTCAGCACACAGGCACCATGGTAATGTAGAGGTTAGCGTGGCACTATTAAAGCTCGAGCGTCGGAGTTCGGAGTCCAATCCTGGTGTCCTCTGTAAGGAGTTTGTATGTCCTGCCCTTGGAATATGTGGGTTTCTGCTGGGTGCTCCAGTTCCTTCCCACAGTCCAAAGATGTATCAGTTAACAGGTTGGTCATTGTAAAATTGTCCCTTGACTAGGCTAGGGCTAAAATCTGGGGGTTGCTGGTGGCATAGCACAAAGGCCAGAACTATCTATTCTGTGCTGTATCTCTATATAAATAAACTTCTCCTTTAAACTTTAATCTTAAGGCCCTCTAATATTTGACGTTTCCACTCTGGCAAAAAAAGCTTTCGATTGTCTCACCCTATTTATGCCTTTCATATTATATAAAATGACCATACACTCGCTGACACTATATTCCATCTGCCACTTCTTTGCCCATTCTCCCAATCTGTCCCAATCTTCCTGCAGACTCCCACGCTACCTGCCCCTACAGCTATTTTTGCACCCTTCGCAAACATAGTCACAAAGCCATCAATTCCGTCATCCAGATCATTAGCATATAATGTGAGAAGTAGCAGACACAACGCCGGCCTTTGGAGAACACCACCCACTAGTCACTGGCAGCCAACCAAGAAACGCCAACATATCCTTTCTTTTAAATAAGGGTCACGCCTCATCTCTGTCCTAAAAGGCCATCCTTCTCTTCTGAGGCCATGCCTTCTGGTTCGAGACTCTCCCACTATTGGAAATATCCTCTCCACGTCCACTCTCCACCATCAGAGAGGAAGAACGGGAGTCTTAACACTCGCACTAAATGAATCGTGTTTGTATTGTCCTGCTACCACAAAACAGTTTTTAAGACATAAGTCAATGATAATAAACCTGATTTCGATTTTGTACCCACATCCCTCTAGTACTGCTGCAAGTTTTTTTTATTCTACTGACCCAGACAGTCAGACATACAGATTGACCCCGAGGGAAATTGGGTTTCATTACAGTCGCACCAACAAAGAATAGTGTAGAAATATAGTAATATAAAACCATAAATAATTAAATAATAATAAGTAAATTATGGCGAGTGGAAATAAGTCCAGGACCAGCCTATTGGCTCAGGGTGTCTGAGACTCCGAGGGAGGAGTTGTAAAGTTTGATGGCCACAGGCACCTCACTGTACTTGTGCACCTGACAACAAATTTGACTCTGAGCCAATCCAGTTAAGTACGGTCGGGTCTAATAGGTGAATGGATGCGAGAGTCAGACTGCACACAGGCTGTTCAGCCCATCAAGTCCGTGATAACCATAAACCACTCATATAGACTACCAGTGTAGCAGTTAGCATAATGCTTTACAGCACCGGTAATCACACTCGGAGACAATTTTTGTTGTTAACTATGAGGAGTTTGTATGTTCACCCCTTAACCAAGTTGCTTTCCTCCAGGTGCTTCGGTTTCATCCCAAAGTTTAGGTTAGGGTTATTAACACAAACATGAGAAAATCTGCAGATGCTGGAAATCCAAAGTAACACACACAAAATGCTGGAGGGACTCAGCAGGCCAGGCAGCATCTCGGGAAAAGAGTAAACAGTTGACGTTTCGAGCCAAGATCAGGCGGTGAAAAAGGCAAATGGTATGTTGGTATTCATAGCAAAAGGATTTGAGTACAGGAGCAGGGAGGTTCTACTGCAGTTGTACAAGGCCTTGGTGAGACCACACCTAGAACATTGTGTGCAGTTTTGGTCCCCTAATCTGAGGAAAGACATTCTTGCCATAGAGCGACTACAGAGAAGGTTCACCAGATTGATTCCTGGGATGGCAGGACTTTCATATGAAGAAAGACTGGATCGACTAGGCTTATACTCACTGGAATTTAGAAGACTGAGGGGGGATCTTATTGAAACGTGTAAAATTCTAAAGGGATTGGACAGGCTAGATGCAGGAAGATTGTTCCTGATGTTGGGGAAGTCCAGAATGAGGGGTCACAGTTTAAGGATAAAGGTGAAGCCTTTTAGGACTGAGATGAGGAAAAACTTCTTCACACAGAGAGTGGTGAATCTGTGGAATTCTCTGCCACAGGAAACAGTTGAGGTCGTTTCATTGGCTACATTTAAGAGGAAGTTAGATATGGCCCTTGTGGCTAAAGGGATCAGGGGTTATGGAGAGAAAGCAGGTACAGGGTTCTGAGTTGGATGATCAGCCGTGATCATACTGAATGGCATTGTAGGCTTGAAGGGCTGAATGGCCTACTCCTGCACCTATTTTCTATGTTTCTATGTTTCTATCATCACCCTTCCTTAGCCTTGCCAGTTAAATTCCCAATGTGCAGATCTCTGGGATGTGGGAGGAGACCGCAACACCTGGAAGAAAACCATAGAGAACGTGCAAACTCCACACAGACAGCACCGGAAGTCAGGATCAAACCCAAGTCGTTGGCATTGTAGGGCAACAGCTCTACCTGAAGAGCCATTACGTAGGACATGGGAGGCAGGACCCTGAGAGAATTCATTCACAGTCCCCAGTAAAGAGTTTTGTGATGGCTTCCCTGCTCCTGGTTTCTCCCCTGTGTTTGGTTCCATCTCACATTTCCCACAGGCTGTCAACTCACTCATTCCCCTTGCTTGCCCCATGCAAAAACATTAAATAAAAATTAATATGAGAGCTTTTGCAGTCACTGGCAGCAGTTTGCATACTCGTGACTATTATTTCCATCTATTTGCCTAGGCTGGTGGAAGGGTGAAAAAAGAAGTCAAGGGTCTGATTAATTTTTGTTTAACTTGGCTGGGCCTACAGTTCCTACAACAGAGTCTTTCTACTGGAGAGAGGCAGGCAACGATAAAGGCAGGGATGCAGATTATGATGGAGGTGAGTGCATGGGATGGAGACAGTTTGCAAAGACTTGTGGACACAGCCCATCCATCAAGACACAATCAATCTACTTTCCTGGAACTTTGGCATGTCCACTGGTATGGCAATTGTTCTGCCCAAGACTGCAAGTAATTGCACAGAGCTGTGGGCACACACTCTCTGTCTGCACCTCCCACTGCCTCAGGAAAGCAGGCATCAAATAGAGGCCTGCCCGCCGTGAACATTCCCCCTTCTCCCTCTTCCCATCAAGGAGAAGATAGAAAGGCTGGAAAACGTGCCCCACCAGGCTCAAGGCCAGTTTCTATCCATAGGGCTACTCTATCTTATAGGACTATTAGACAGCCTCCTTGTACAGTAACACTGGCTCTTGGCCTCAAAATCTACCTCCTTTCACCTCATGGTCTACTTGCATCTCACTTTCTCTGTAACTGCAACAGAATATTCTGTGTTATCTTATTAACTTTAATGTTCTACTACACTCAATGCAACTTTATGATGTAATGTGGCCACTGAGAGCATGCTCGTGGTCTTCTGCTGCTGTAGATCATCCACTTCAAGGTTCGGCATGTTGTGAATTCAGAGATGCTCTTTGCACACCACTGTTGAAACACGTAGCTATTTCAGTTGCTGTCACCTTCCTGTTAGCTTCAACTAATCTGGCCATTCTCCTCTGACCTCTCTCATTAACCAGGTGTTTTCACTCACAGGGCTGCCACTCACTGAACGCTTTACGTTTTTTTTTGCAGCATTCTCTGTAAACCCTAAACTGTTGTGCATGAAAATCCCAGGAGATCAGCAGTTTTTGAGATACTCAAACCACCCCATCTGGCACCAACAATCATTCCACAGTCAAAGTCACTTAGATCAGATTTCTTCCCCATTCTGATGTTTGGTCTAAACAACAACTGAACCTCTTGACCATTGTCTGCAAGCTTTTATGCATTGAGCTGCTGCCACATGATTGGCTGGTTAGATATTTGCATACAAGCAGGTGCAGAGGCATAGCACTTTCAAATGGTCTGTATGAACGGCATACAAGACAAATTTTTTAACTGTATCTCAGTTCACGTGACAATAATAAACCAATTACCATTCCCAGAAGAAGATTTTGCGAATGTTTTTTGATGTGAAGGGCTGTGGTCGCCAGGATGAACTGGAGAGGCTGAAACTGATAGAGAAGAGAGGTGACTTGGTAGAGTGTGTAGAATGATGAGGGCTCTGGGCAAAGTGGAGAGTGGGAGGCTGTTCCCTTTGGAAGATGGAACAGGTATAAACCTAAAGGGGAAGGCAATTAAAATTCAAGATTCAAGACTGTCTAATGCCATTTCTAGTACACAAGTGTAAAGGAGAACAAAACAGTTGTTACTACGGACCTGATGCAGCAAAATAATGAACACAATAATAATGAAAAACACAATAAACATAAATAAAAAGATGGCTTATATACATAGATTAATGGTAGGTCCATCAAGTGACGCCAGGCACAGGAACATCTATACATATGGTGAACAAGATGGAAAATGATAAAGTAGTGGTGGGGGGGGGGTTGTGGAGGGGTGGTTTGGTGGATGGAGATGTTGATTAGCCTGACAACTTAGGAAAAGAATCTGTCTTTGAGCTGGTGGTCCTAGCCTTCTCCCTGATAGGAGCGGGACAAACAGTCCATCAGTCCATAAGCAGGATGGATGGGATGCTTCGGGATATTGCTGGCCTTCTTTTGGCACCGTTCTGTATATATGACCTTGACGGTGGGTGGGCTGGTGCCAGTGATGTATTAGGCTTTTTTAACTACCTGTGTCGAGCCTTCCTCTCTGCCACAGTGCAGTTTATGTACCATGCAGTGATGCAGCTTGTTAGGATTCTCTCTACTGCACACGTGTAGAATGACAGAAGTATTGATGTGCATAGTCCAGCTCTCTTCAGCCTTATCAGAAAGTAGAGGCATTGGGAGCTTTCTTGATTGTATCAGATATGTTCTGAGACGATGAGAATTTGTGAGAGATGTGTGCTCCCAGGAATTAAGAGAGGATTCGGAGTAAGTTTATTTTTCTGCAGAGTGTGGTTGGAATCTATAATGCACTGCCTGTAGATGTGGTGGAAGCAAGTTTCAATGTGGCCTTCAGGAGGAAGCTAGATAAATATATGGTGGAGAAAAACTTGCAAAGCCACAGAGGAAAGATATGAGCTGGAAACATAGAATTTCACTGGTAGAGAGCTGGCGGCCCAAGGGACCTCCTTCTGGGCTGTAACCATTCAATGATCAATGGCTTCCATCCAGAAACAAATTCTCCTCTGACGAATGGACAAGGGTGACAGTAATTCAATCATGGCTCAATGCAAAGGATAAAACGGCTTTATGCATGAGCAGAAAGACACGGATACCACAAAATACTGAGGGATGTTTACTACTGCAAAGTGAAAATTGTACAGCAAATCCCACAGAGAGCAATGCCCATGACAGTAGGTAATCTCCTTGTGACCTGGAAGCCTGTGGTAGCTCCTCCTCGGAAGTCATTGAGGAGAACCATAGGGTTACGTAGTTAAGAAACAGGCCCTTCAGCCCAGCTGGGACATGCCAACCAAGATGCCTCATCCAAGTTAAGCCATTTTGCCAGTGTTTGGCCCGTAACCTTCTAGTCCTTCCTGATCCATGTACCTATCTAACTGTCTTTTAAAAGTTATTATTGTACCTGCCTCGATCACTTCTTCTGGCACTCATTCTACGTAGATATAAAAATAAAAATATTGCCCCTCAAGTTCCTATTGAATCTCACCCGTCTCACCCAAAACTTATGCCCTCCAGCTCTTGATTCTCCAACCCCAGTAAAAGACTGAGAGCATTCCCCCATCTATTGTGTTTCTCTCTCTCTCACTCATTTTCTTTTTCCCATTCTTCTTTTCTCTCATTTATTATTCCTCACTTTACTTTGCTCTCTGTCGCTATCTCAATTTCTCCCTCTCACACACTCATTCATACCCTCTGGCTCATTTCGCACACACAGGGAGAAGCCAACAAGAGCGGGAAAAGGCAGAGTTATTGTGCTGGAATACTGGAGACTAAGAGGACAAATTATTTAAATTGTAGACCTGTTCACATAAATGAACATTCTCTTTGAAAGCTGTCCCAGGTTTTAGTGGAAGGGAGCCATTAGGAATCTTGGGACTGGGGAATCGAGGAGCTGAATGCAAAAGCTTGGTAAACGACTGAGTACATTCATCCTACTTCTGCCCCTGCTTATTTTATACACCTCTATAAGATCGCTGCTCAGTCTGCTATGCTCCAAGGAATAAAGTCCTAGCCTGTCCAACTTCTCCTTATAACTTAGTCCCTCAAGTCCTGGTAATATTCTTGCAAATCTTTTCTGTACTCTTAATTTAATAACATCTTTCCCAATAGCATGGAGAACAAGACTGAACAGAATTATTTCTTTCTTTTCGCATTCATACATCTGTTGTTTTTTGCACTCTGGGTGAACACCCAAGTTGGTGCGGTCTTTCATTGATTCTGTTATGGTTATTATTCAATGGATTTGTTGAGTCTGCCCACAAGAAAATGATTCTCAGGGTTGTATATGGGTGGCATACATGGACTTTGATAATGAATTTACTTTGAACTTTGAATAGTCCAAGTAGAAGCCTCACCTGGGTCCTGTAGAACTTGGCAGAGAACAAAGTAACTTTATGCGACAGGAAGTCTATTTTTATTATTTATTCAATGACGTGAGCATTTGTGGCAAGGCAAGTACGAATCACCCAGCCTTATTTCCCTTGAAGAATCTGAGGTCAGCCACCTGTTCCAGCTACTGCATTGCTGGTATTGAAGCAAACATTGATACAATGGAGAAGTTGGTTGCTCCACACCATAGGTTAAGATTCAACCATGTTGTGAGCCTGGAATTGCATGAGTACATGGTGCAGGGTGGTTGAGGTCCTTCTCTAGGATCTCACCCACCCTGCACATTCTCTCTTGACCTCCCCCCACCCCCACCCCATGGCCAAAAGATACTAAGGACGTACTATCAGGCTCAAGGACATCTTCTATCCTGCTGCTACAATGATATTGAAAAATCGCCTGACAGGAGTTCCAAACCTTTTTATGTATGGACCAATAATATTAAGCAAGAGGTTCATGGACCCCAGGTTGGGAACCCTTGCCCTAATATAATAAGATGACCTCACAATCTATTTCATTAGGACCTTGCACCTAATCATCTACCTGCAGTGCTCTTTCTCTGTAACCCTGTATTCCACAGTCTGTTGCTGTTATTTTTTGCCTTGTACTAGCTGAATGAACCATGTAATGAGCTGATGTGTATGAACAAAATGTAAGGCAAATTTTTCACTGTTCTGCAGTCCTAAAGAGATTCACCAGGCTGATTCCAAGGCTGGGAAGATTGTCCTATCAAGAGAGGCTAGAAGGTCAGGTCTGCATGCTTTGGAGTTTAGAGGATTGAGAGGTGTGATTTGACTGACTCAGATAAGGCAGTATAGGTTCCTGAAAGGTGGTTGTCAAAATGCCTACACTAGTAGGAGACTCCCAAGTGAGGGAACATTGCTTCAAGAATAGGATTGAGACATTCAAAACAAGGTGTCATGGAGTCAAAGAGACATAGAAAAGTACAGTACAGAAGCAGGTGCTTCAGTCCATCCAGTCTATACTAAACTATTTACATTGCCAATTCCCACCAACTTGCACCCAGACCATAGACTTCCATCATGCTATCCATGTACCAATCCAAATTTCACTTCAACTTTGAAACCCAGCTTGCATGCACCACTTCCACAGGCCAGCCATTCGACACTCTCACATCCATCTGACTGAAGATGTTTCCCCTCAGGTTCTCCTTAAACTTTCACCTTTCACCCTTAACCCATGATGCAGCAATTTCTCCTTGCAGAGAGCAGTGAATCTCAGGAATATTTTTTTTTACGTAAAGTGCTTTAGATTCAAAGTATTTTGAGAGGGAGATGAGTTTTTGAAAGTTTAGGGACATTGAAGGCTATGGGACACTGGAGCAGAGCTGGAGCTGAGGCTTGAGGGTAGGTCAGTCATACTGAATGATGGGGCGGGTTTTGGAGAGGGGAGGGTGTTGAGCCCCTACACCTGCTCTCATTTTCTACTGGGGAAAAGTTGCAAGCAGCAGCAGGGGTTCAGAACGCAGCAGTGGGAGTAGAATAGGCCACAAAGGCCATTCGGCCCTGCACTGCCACCCTATCACCTCCTGGACCGTTTGGTTTATACACTCAGTGACAACTTTATTAGGTACCTTCTGTACCAGATAAAGTCGCCACTGTGTTCATTGTCTTCTGCTGCTGTAGCCCATCCACTTTAAGGTTCGACGTGTTGTATGTTCAGAGATGAGCAAATAAATAAGCAATAATTATCAAGAATGTGAGTTGTAGAGTCCTTAAGGGTGAGCCCAGAGGTTGTGTTGGGGTGAATGAAGTTATTTCCTCTGGTTCAAAAGCCTTATGGTTGAGTGGTAATAACTCTTCCTGAACCTCCTGGTCTAGGACTCTGGAATCACTGAATGCTGTTTCCCTCCAGCTCTATAGTCCTGTGAGGTCACACTGTTCCTCCAGCTCTGGCCACTTATACAACCTATACTTCCTTTGGCATTGCCCATGTTGGTTTTGCTCCGGATAACAAGGTAGAATAATCTTATGTTGAAGGAGAATGGGGAGGGAAATGGGGCAGCTGCCATGATGGGAAGGGAGCGTTATACAAAATGTGGATCATAGAACATAGAGGAGAACAGCACAGGACAGGCCCTTTGGCTCACAATGTGGGACCAACGTATATAAACCTGCTTCATGATCAATCCAACCATTCCATCTTACATACCCCTTAACCCCTCACTTTCCTTTCATCCATGTGCCTGTCTAAGAGTTTTTACATTGACCCTGTTGTAACAGCCTCTACCACCAGCCTTGGCAGTTCATTCCAGTCACCCACCACTCTCTGTGAGAAAAGAAACTACCTCTGACATCCCCCCCCCCAACAAAATTTTCCACAACTCAACTGAAAAAGATGACCTCTGGAAAGGGCAAAGGCTGGAATGTGAACGTGGAGGAGAAGGTCTGCTCAACAAGATTGCGAAAGAGCAATGAGGGGTCTACAAGACTGCCCATTGATTATCATGTGGAGGCGTTTGGGAATGGGTGGCTGGAATTGGAGAGGGCAGGATGTGGTCTGTGATCTACAAATGGAGAGGTACAGAATGCGCACAAAACAGACATCTGTACTGGGCCATTCAGCATATGAGAACACAGAGTGTAGATCAGTACAGTAAAGGAAAAGGCTCTTCAGCCCACACAGTTGTGGCAATCTAATTAAGCCCATAACACCTAATCCTTCCTGTCTGCACATGGTTTATATTCCTCCATTCATCTGCTGATCTAGGAGCCTGATAAATGCTTCTATTGAAGAATGGTGTGAAAAACTAAAAAAGACATCCAGTGAGCAAAAACGTCTTGTTATGAGAGAGGTCAGAGGAGAATGGCCGGACAGGTTCACGCTGACAGGAAGGCGACAGTAACTTGACTAACCACACATTACAACAGCAGTGTGCAGAAGAGCGTCTCTGAACGCACAGCAACGGGATAGTCTACAGCAGCAGAAGACCATGAAACGTTAATAGGTACAGGAGACACATAATAAAGTGGCTACTAAGCGTATAAGGCAATAAGATGTAAGCAGAATTAGGCCATCTCGCCCATCGAGTCTGTTAGACCAAAGGGGTCTATCTACACTTCCCATCATCTTTAGGTTTGTACAACCTCTCCTTATAGCACATGCCCTCTAATCCAGGCACCACCCAGAAAACCTCTTCTGAACCAGCTCCAAGGTCTTTCCCATAACGGGATGGCTGGTATAGACTGTGATACTCCAGACGCAACTTGACCAGAGTTTTGTAGAGTAACTGGTTATTAAAAAACTATATGATTTTTCATTCCAGTGGTAAAATCTCAGCTTGTTGGTGCGTCCACAACATTTCTTATGTTCAGGGAAGGGTGTGGTTGGTCGGCGGTGAGAGAGGTGATTACATGCTCAAATCACCTGATTCAACGGCAGTTCTTGTTAACTCTAGTGAGCATTAGCCCATCCTGCACACTACTTCCTGGTAAGTAACGCCTCAGCCCAGAATTCCACCTCGACTCCATTGCTTCCAAAGCAAGGCTATCTCACTTGATAAAAGAACACATTTTATTATTTTTTTTTGAGGTTTAATTTAGAGACACAGCACAGTTGCAGGTCCTTCCGGCTAGCAAGCCTGCACGACCATGTCGTACCCAAATGACTAATTAACCTACTAACCCAGAAATCTTTGGAATGTGGGAGGAAACACATGTGATCACGGAGTGATCATACAAACTCCTTATAGGCAGAAGTGGGAATTGAACCAGGTCGCTGGCCCTAGAATAGCTTTATGCCAACCGCTATGTCGTCCAACTCGTTGGGTGTAGGCCTCACTGGCAGTTGTTGCTGATCCTTAAATACCAATGGAAATGAGGAGGCAGGTAAGAGTTAACAACATGGATAGGCTGGAGACACGTATAGGCCATGCTGGATTAAAATGCCAGATTTCCTTCCCTGAAGGATGTTGTTCAACCAGATGGTTCTTCCAAAAATCCAGCTGTTCCATTGTTACAGTTTCTTACAGCTAAACATGAAGTAACCCACGAGATATAGGAACAAAACTGGCCATTCAGCCCATTGAGTATCTCCACCATTCGATCATGGTTGATTTATTTTCCCTCTTAACCCCATTCTGCTGTCTTCTCCATGTAACCTTTGACACCCTTACTAATCAAGAACCTATCAATCTCAGCTTTAAATATACCCGGTGATTTGGCCGCCATAGCTGTCTGTGGCAATCAGTTCCACAATTCACTACTCTCTGCTAAAGAAATTTCTCCTCATCTCTTTGCCCTCTGATCCTAGATTTCCCCACTCTAGGAAAGATCCTCTCCACATCCACCCTAACTAGGCCTTTCAATATTTGATAGGTTTCAGTAAGATCCCTCCTCATTCTTCTAAACTCCAGCAAATACAGACCCAGAGCTATCAAATGTTTCTCATACATTAACCGGATTATTCTTGCGAATTTCCTCTGGATTCTCTCCAGTGCCAGCACACCCTTTCTTAGGTATGGAGCCCAAGCCTGCTCACTGTACTCCAAAAACAGTCTGATCAATGTCTTTGAAGCCTCTCTGTTACATCCTTGCTTTTATCTTCTAGTACTCGCAAAATGAATGCTAACATTGCATTTTCCTTCTTTACTATCACCTCAACCTGCAAGTTAACCTTTAGGGAATCCTGAACAAGGACTCCCAAACCCTTGCGATTTCTGGAATTACTTTTTGTTTAGAAAATTGTAGACATCTTTATTCCTTCTGCTGAAGTGCATGACCATACTCATCCCTCTTTTCTCTGCACATTCACATGCCCATCTTTGAATCTGTGAAATGTAACTATCATATCTGCCTCCATTATTAGCCCAGTCTAGGCACCCACCACTCTTTGTGCACAAAACCTGCCTGACACATCTCCACTGAACTTCCCCCTACCTCACTTACTTACTGCCTGTCACGCCACTGGCATTTAGGGCAGCAATGAAGGTCCTCCATCTCTGGCGGTGTTCAGGGCTTCCTTCATCGTGTCAATAGCTCCCTCTTGGTTTTCACTACTGTCAGTCATGCAAGATCTGGGTGGAGACTCCGGAATACCGTCACCCTCAGGTGTAGAAGGAATCTTCATTGCTATTTCCGTGACAGTTTTGCTTGAGCAGTCTGGGTTGTTGGCCCTGTGCTGAACCCCTGAACATGGAAGATTGGTAGATCACTCTTAGTCTGGCCTCTACCCTTTGACCTGTTTGACATGGGTGACACTATCAAGAGCCAAAGCATAAAGCCCTGACTCCAGCCAACAATGCTCTCTGGGTCATTGAGGCACACAGACCCCCAAACCACAGTAGGCTTGTGGTCCTCTTGGAGGATCCACCCTCACTTTTTGTTAAAATATTATTATTATTGTTCCTCCTCATCTACTCCTGCCTTTGGTGCTTCTATCATTGAATTATAGGATCATATCAGAGCAATAAAGGGGTCATCCATCCACTGGAGGCATGGCTCTCCTAATCACTGTGCTTTGATGACTTGACTTAAGGAGGGTCGGCATGTTACCTCCCAATAAATCAAAGTCAAAGTAAATTTATTATCAAAGTACATATATGTCACTACATGTTACCTTGAGATTCATTTACTTGCTGGCGTTTACAGGAAAATAAAGAAATACAATAGAATTCATGAAAAAATATACATAAACAAAGACTGACAACCAATTTGCAAAAGAAAACAAATTGTGCCAATTTAAAAATAAAATGAATAATACTGAGAACATGAGTTGTAGGATCCTTGAAAGTGATTTTGTAGGCTTTGGAATCAGTTCAGAGTTGAGGGGAGTGAAGATGTATTCTCCAGAAGAGACTGAAGAGGCTGGGACTTTTCTTCTGGATAAAGGACAACCAAGACTTAAGATGTGGTATGAGGTAGTTCGATAAGGTATGCATGGAGAAAATGCAAAACAAAATTCACAGCTAGGACCAGGATGATAAGATGGCCATGAGTAACTGCAGTGAGGAATTGTGGGGAGGCTTCAAGCAGAGAATGTGGAAGTTGCAGTCATGTGATATGATTGAGGTGAATAATTTCTAATCTATTGAAGAGGAAGTTGGTTCAGGGGCAGTGTTGAGTGGGAGGAAGTTGTTGTAAAGCATAAACTCTGGCATGGATCAGTGAGCTGCCTGGCTTCCACCCCTGCTGTGAATTCCAGGTAATTCTATCTCACTGGCCTGCCATGTTCTCCATTGTTGCAATGTCCGTAGCTGACCAGAGATGATCAGCTGTGATTGGGTGTGATTGTGTTGGAGAAGGTGCAAAGGAGATTCAGTAGGGCTTGGGCTAGATTGGAGCATTTACAAGCAGGGATTGCGTATGCTGGTTTGTTTTCCCTGAAGAAGAGGAAAGTAAAGGGGCATGTGACTAAGGTACACAAAACTATGAGGCAGATGAACAGGAATCAGGATCAGAATCAGGTTTAATATCACTGGCACAAGTAATGAATTTTGTCATTTTTCAGCAGCAGTAAATGGCAAATCATAATAATAAAAAGTATAAATTATAATAAGTATATGTAAAAAATAAATTAAATAAGTTGAGCAAAACGAGTGGAAAACAATAGTGAGGTTGTGTTCATGGGTTCATTGTCCATTCAGAAATTTGAAGGTGGAGGACAAGAAGCTGTAACTGAACTGTTAAGTGTGTGTCTTCAGGCTCCTATATCCTTGATGGTAGCAATAAGAAGAGAGTGTGTCCTGGTGATGGGCTCCTTAATGATAGATGCGGCCTTTTTGAGGCATTGCATTTTGAAGGTGTTCTTGATGCTGGGAAGGCTAGTGCTCATGAAGGAGCTGGCTGAGTTTACAACTTTCTGCAGCTTTTTCCGATCCTGTGCAGTGATAGTGCTCCATGCAGACGTACTCAGAGGAGCCTCTTATAGATGTCCTCCTTGTGGATGTGCTCAAACGTACGTGGAGGAGGTTTAGAGGGCGAGTATTTTCACACTGAAGGTGGTTGTTCTCTGGAATGCCCTGTCTGAGGAGGTGGTGGAGGAAGGTGCCCTCACAACATTTAAGAAATCTCACTTGAATTGCCAAGGTATGGAAGACTACGGACCAAATGTGGCTAAATGGAGCTGCTATACATGTATGATCATGATGGGCTGAAGGGCCTATTTCTGTGCTATATGAATCTGAGCTTTGACAATTTAAGTGAAGATCTTGGATTTCAGAAAGGATAATGAAATTTCACCACGCACCCTTTAGCAACACACACAAAATACTGGAGGGACTCGGCATGTCAGGCAGCAATGATGGGTGGAAATGAATGATGGCCATTTTGGGCTGAGGCCCTTTATCAGGATTTGGAAGGAATGGGGCAGAAGCCAGAGTAAAAAGCTGGGTGGAGGAAGGAGTATGAGCTGGCAGGTGATAGGTGAGAGCAGCTGAGGGGGAAGGTAGGTATTTGGTGGAGAGGAGGGATGAAGTAAGTAGCTGGGAGGTGACGTGGAAGAGGTAAATGCTTGAAGAAGAAGGAATCTAATAGGAGAGGAGAGTAGGCCATGGAAGAAAGGGAAGGAGATCAGAACTGAGGGAGATGAAGGACAGGGGAGGGTAAGAGAAGGGGTGAGAGGACGATCAGAATGTGGGAAAATCAAAAAATGCTAATGGGGAACACATGAGAGTTATGCTGGAAATTAGAAAATTTGATGATCCTGCCATCAGGTTGGATACTATCCAAATGGAAAACGAACTGTAGCTCTTCTAACCTGCATTTAAAAGCAAGGTTTGCATATGTATGCCATCTGCCATTTCAATTTCAGGGTGTTCCAAAGATGGCTGGCATGCAGACCCTGTTGAAGGGTACTCATTACTAATGATAGAAATGCAGGCAATGGATTTTTCAATTATAGGCTCTCACTGACATCAATCAGTTTTCAATTCAGATAATTTGTCATTTTACAAACAAATTATCTGAAAGAAGAACAAACACTGGATAATAATTCCTCTGAGAGGCTGAGAGGGAAATGGATCAGCCTTGAAGAAATGATGGAGCAAGCTCAATACGTCAAATGGCCTAATTCTGCTCCTGTAACTTAAGGTCCTATGGTTTTTTATGAGATCCTCCAGCATTTTGTTTGCTTTGCTCAGTATTTCCAGCATCTGCAGAATCTCTCGTGTCTCCTTTTGAGATATCTCTCTTTAATTTCATCTGGAAGAACATTGCCCTTTCATTTGGTATCTCATTTGCAAGATGGCATCTCTAACAGAGTAACACACCTTCTGTATTACATTACAACACCTTCCAGGATGTTTCTTTGCCCAGAAGCTGAAATAGAACTTGATCCTAAAACCATCAAGCTGAGATGCAGAACTTCAGCCAACAGAACTATGGTTGACAATAACCAATTGCTCTGTAATATGAGTCACATTAGCCAATGAGAAGTAAAATAAAGTCTGAGCTGTTTTTGAAGTCCCTGGAGATACTACACAGCATTCAGATTCTGGTCAACAGATAGAATTTGCAAATCTTTGCAAGTGAACAGTGTGTTCCTTATCGAGCCCCAGATAGTGCCAACATGGCACAGGGAAACCAGACGGTGTGTAACAGGCTTTGCGAATCATCAGCAGTCCTTTCAATTTTGTTTTCAGCACACTAAGTCCCACAGACACCACAGAATTAATGTTGCATAGGGGTCTGTTTGGCACCATCCGGCTCCAACTTCATACTCAGAGTGAGACATCAAGAAATAGGCAGGTGAGTGAGCATGTGATCACTGCTAATTGAGTGAAAATGTTTGAGTCACCCCTGTTTACAAACTGTTTGAATTTATATTACCACAGCAGGAATAATAAAATTAGCACAGTGTAATATCCACCCTTTCACTGTTAGCAAAGCAAAATTCCATTCTTCATTGGCTCAGCATGTAGGATCTCCACTAGATGGAGTTTAGAAGGATATTTCTTTTAGAAGAAACATGGAAGGGTACTCACAGGGTGGATGTTGAGGGTATTTTTCTCCTGGTGGTGGGGGGGGGGGGCTCTAATATGAGGGAGGTGGCATAGTTTCAGAAAGGAAGTTCACCTTTACAAGGCGGAGAGGAAGGAGATAAGCAATACCAGTCAAGGATCATTTCCCACCGCTGTCTGTACGAAGTCCATACGCTCAGCCCTTGATCACGTGGGATGCTCCTATTCCCTCCCACATTCCAAAAATGCACAGCGAAGGGAAGTGAGTTGTTGGCATGCTGTTTTGGCACTGGAAGTGTGGTGACACTTGCAGGCTGCCTCAAGCACAATCCTTAGACTGTGTTGGTCGTTGACTCAAGAGACATAATTCCTTGTAGGTTCTGATGTTTCAATGTTCGTGTGACAAATGAAGCTAATCTTTAAAATGATGTAGGGCATAGATGGTTCCAGGCTGAAAGAGGTTTATAAAAATACGAGAGGCTCAGACAGAATGGATAGACAGAATCTTTATCCTAGGAGAGAAATGTCCAATACTGGATGACGTGCATTTAAGATGGGAGAGGGTAAGTTTAAAGGAGATGTGTGGAGTAAGTTTTTTAAAAAAAAGAAAGTGGTAGATGATTGGGGCAGGCTGCCACGGCCAGTGTTGAAAGCAGATATGATAGTGATGTTAAAGAGACAATTTGACAGGTACATGACCATCTACTGACTGGAAGGATATAGATCATGTATAGGTAGATGCGATTAGTCAGTTTGGCGTTGGGGCTAGTACAGGGAACATGGGCTAAAGGACCTGCTCTTCTTGCCGTACAGTTTTGTATTCTACGTTTTGAACATGTTTACACCACCTTTGTGAATCAGCATTTGGCTCAGCTTCATGCAGTGCACACTGAATGTGGGTTTCTGGCAATAACCAGTTAGTTGCATGTTAGATGTTAACAGACCAAGACATAGTTTCAATCCTGCCTCCCTGACACTGTACACCAGCTACTAGTACCACCCCTGTATACTTGTCCCTGGATCGCTCTATGACAAAAGATCCATTCATTTACAATCAGGGCTTATTAGAATATGATTTCACAGCATTACTGAATAGAACTTAGAACACTGAACAGTACAGCACAGAAACAGGCCCTTGGCCTACCATGCTTGTGCTGACCAGACTACCATTCCTAAACTATCCCACTCTGCCTGCATATAGTCGACATCCCTCCATTCACAATACATTGATTGGCAACAAGATAAACATATTGTTTAAAATAATAAAATCAACAGAGGGATTAAAAATGAAAAATGTCACCACCTCTTCTTGACAAGGCATGGAATTCCTGTCAGTAGGCTCCAACTATCCAATGACATTCCAGCATAGTTGTGCAGTGATTAATCTACTAGACTAAGTAGAAAGATTTCTGGACCATTGGTTCAGAGACCAGAGTTCGATTCCCACAGCAGCTGCTGGGGAATGTAAATACAAGCAGGTTAAATAAACCTGAAATTTTAAAATAAAGCGTGTCTCAGTAAACTGCATTCTGCTCTGAAAGGCTATTTGATGGCTTTTGTGGTGAACTACATATACCTGTCTGGACATGCCCCCTGCTGACTGCCCCTGTGGCTCCTCCCACAGACCCCTGTATAAAGGCGATCAAGGCCTGAGCCCGGGGCCTCTCAGTCTCCAGGATGTAGTGTGGTGGTCACTCACTGCTTGTTCCTTCTTCCAGTCAATAAAAGCCGATATCTCGCCTTTACGTCTCAGAGTGAGTTATTGATGGTGCATCAGCTTTCTATGCAGGTGACCCTTACCAGGCATGGCCTGTATGTGGATTCCAAACCCACCAATGTCTTTGACTCATAACCACCTCAAATGGGCAACTGGGGATAGGTAATAAATGCTGACATTAGGTGTAATGTTGTCAACCCATGGATGAATTGGAATTGGAATTGATTTCAGTTACCGTTCAAGTTTATTGTCATTCAACCGTAGATACCTATACAGTCAAATGAAACAATGTTCTTCAGGGACCAAGGTGTTCCGTAGATGTTGAAATTGACATAAAGTGCATCTACAACATACACTGTAGTTAAAAATACAACAGTAGACTGCCACTGGCATTGTCATAGATAACGTGATAACGGGGTCTCACAGCAAGGAGGAAGAAGCTGTTAGCTAGTTTTACAGTCCTCATTCTTATACTGCGACACCCTTTTACTTGATGGTAGGAGAACAAAGAGATTGTGGGACGGATTGGAGGGGCCCCAGACATTGTTGAAGGCTCTGCGACTGCACAGCTTCTGGTATGTGTCCTGGAGGGTAGAGGAGACCCTGTTGATTCTCTCAGCAGCCCTTGATTTTGCATTTATTATTGACATGTGTGAAGATTTTTCTGCCATCAAACTTTACAACTCCTCCCTCGGTCAGACACCCTGAGCCAATAGGCTGATAATGGACTTATTTCCACTTGGCATAATTTACTTCTTCTTCTTATTATTATTATTTAATTATTTATGGTTTGATATTGCTATATCTCTACACTATTCATGGTTGGTGCGACTGTAACAAAACCCAATTTCCCTCGGGATCAGTAAAGTATGTCTGTCTGTCTACCGGTTTTGCATACTTTTAATGCAGATCAAATCATTACACAGTGCATTGAGGTAGAACAAGTTAAAATGAAAACAGATTGCTGAATAAAGTGTGACAGCCACAGATAAAGTTCAGTGCAGGTAAACAATAAGGTACAGGATCATTACGAGGATCATTGTGAGTCTATTTGATTGATCAAGGATCAAGCATCAACTTTATTTGCCAAATCACACATGTATTAGGAATATGCTGTGATATGCTGATTGTGACATGTAACAAAAAACAACATTCAACATTAATAACATATTTCATGACAGAATCCAATGATAGTAAACCTGATTCTGAATAGAGAATAAAATAAAAATGAAGTAGGTTAAAGTAGATATATTGAATAACATGTGCATATTTAATACATGAATACCAGAATGTATTGACAATGTAAACAGCTGTATAAATAGTGGTTTAAAGTGTTTCAGTGCAGTGTAGTAATGGGGTAATAGATAGAAGGGCGGTAGCTAACTTGGAATGGTTCATCAGATTAAGTGCTTGGGAGAACAAATTTTGAAAGATAAACACAAAGTACACTGCAGATGCCGTGGTCAAATCAACAAGTACAAACAAGCTGGATGAACTCGGCAGGTCGGGCAGCATCCGTTGAAAGGAGCAGTCAACGTTTCGGGCCGAGTCCCTTCGTCAGGACTGAAGAAGGAGGGGGCAGGGGGCCCTGTAAAGAAGGTGGGGGGAGGGTGAAAAACCAATCAGAGGAAAGATCAAGGGGTGGGGGAGGGGAAGCAGGGAGGGGATAGGCAGGAGAGGAGAAGAAGGAATGTAAAGGGAAAGCACTATGGGTCGTAGAAGAAGGCAGAGTCATGAGAGAGGTGATAGGCAGCTAGAAGAGGAGGTAGAGTGAAAGTGGGATGGGGGAAGGGAGAGGGAGGGAATTACTGGAAGTTGGAGAATTCGATGTTCATATCAAGGGGCCGGAGATTACCCAGACGGTGTATGAGGTGTTGCTCCTCCAACCTGAGTTTGGCCTCATCATCTCAGTAGGGGAGGCCATGTTTTCAAACTCAGGTTGGAGGAGCAACACCTCATAGCTTGAACTTTTTGCCTCGACAGATGATGATTCACCCAAGGACTTCTTCTAGCGTTCTGATTTTTTTCTCCCTCTTCCCCCCCATCCCAGGTCAGGATTTTAATCTGCTCCACTTGTCCTCAAATCACTTGTGAAGGGGAACAGCTCTCATCCATCCACCTTCCAGTCCCTTCAGTTGGGCCTAGGGGGATCTCCCAACGCCATTCAGGGAAAGTGATAGGCCCCACATCTATACCTCACCACTTGGTTAAAAGAAGCTGATTATCTCATTTTGTGTGAAGGAGCTGGCATGTGAAAACATTGCCTCATTTCCTTCATTACTCCAATGACTATACTTAACAAGTGCTTCATTGACTGTGGGAGACTGTAAAGCATGGTGTGAAAGTCAGGAGAATTTCCGAATGGTCCAACTGAGCAGCCTGCAATCCAAATTCATTCCTTCACAGAGTCACCACATCTAGAACCCTCCTCCTGGGCCTTATAGCTGATATTTCCACCTCATATTTTGGCTGCAGTCGGCTGAACGCCTTGACAGCGCCAGTGACCCGGGTTCAATTCTGCACCAGAGCAGAGAGGGTAGTGTCAAAGGAAGTAAGTGGCCTGAGTTGGAGGAGCGGAGAGATCTCAAAGGATGAAGCCTCAAGAAGGTGGTATCCATCGTGAAGGCCCCCACAACCCAGGATGTGTGTGCTCTTCTCATTGCTACTATCAAGGAGGTACAGGAGCCTGAAGACATCCACTCAAAGTTTTAGGAACAGCTTCTCCTCCACTGCCATCATATTTCTAACTGGACACTTTTTTTTGCTGATTTAATTCATATATGGTCCACGGACCTCTCAGTTAATGATAAGGCTCCATGGCATAAAAAAAAAGGCTGGGAATCTCTTTCTTATTGTGATTATAATTGTTTATTATTATGTGTTGCAATATACTGTTGTCAAAAAGCAAAAGATTTCACAATATATGCCAGTAATATTAAACCCGACTCTGATTCTGAATATAGGGCTGAAGAAGGGTAGGGTAAGTCTCAAGTTAGTGGGGCAGCATGGTTGTGTAGTAGTTAGCGTAACACTACTATAGTGTCTATGACTTGGGTTCAATTCTGTCACTGTCAGTAAGGAGTTTGTGTGTTCTCCCTGTGACTGTGTGGGTTTTCTCCAGGTACTCCAGTTTTCAAAGACGTCTGAATTAGTAGGTTAATTGGTCACATGCGTGTGATTGGGCCCTGCAGACCCATTGGGCCAGAAGGGCCTGTAACTATGTTGTATCCCTAAATAAACAAATAAAATATTTGATGTGCTCTCTCTCACTTCCTGTATCTTCCCTCCGACACCCAGCTTAATTCCCCAGGAAATCCTTCTTGTGTTGTTCTGTCTGGGGCAACATAGCTGGGTTTTTGTTGCCTGTTATCCGTGAGGGAAATTTGCCTCCAATGACAATTTACATCAAGCCGGAGTTAAAGGTGAATGCTTCCAAGGAGTACAACACTGTTTTCTGTCTGCAGCAAACAAACTACAATCACTGCTTGTTACTTGAACCAACGCCACTAATGATTATCCAATGCCCTTTCAGACTGTCAATAGATGAGTCACAGTTTGCTCTGGAAAAATGTAACCAAATTATCAATTGCACTTGATGATGAAGATTTGATGCACAGTAAATCCTCACCAAATATATTTCCTTGGAAATTTCTCCTTAGGGAGACTCTAGCCTACTCCCCCCCCCCCCACCCCCCACCTAATTAGAGAGAGAAATGGCATGAGCCAATAGCACTGGAGTGGGTCCATATTTAACCTCACGGCTCCCATCTGCCAACACACTACTTCACAACCATGTTTACCACGGAAATTTGATCAAGGTTAGACTTTTGCCGACTCTCTTTTCCACTCCGTGTTTTACATAGAGCATGTCTGATAAAGTGGCCATTGAGTGTATGTCCGTGGTCTTCTGCTGCTGCAGCCCGTCCACTTCAAGTTTTGATGTGTTGCATATTCAGAGATGCTGCTCTCCACTGATGTAACGCATGGTTATATGAGTTACTGTCAGCTTGAACCAGTCTGGCTGTTCTCCTCTGACCTCTCTCATTAACGCCCACAGAACTGCCAATCACTGGATGTTTTTTTTTGTTTTTCACACCATTCTCTTTAAATTTCAGAGACTGCTTTCTGTGAATATCTGATAAGAGCGGTAGATTCTGAGATACTCAAACCATTCCGTCTGGCATCATTCCATGGTCAAAGTCACTTAGGTCACATTCCTTCTCCAATCTGATGTTTGGTCTGAACAACTGAACTTCTTGAGCCTATCTGCATGCTTTTATACGTTGAGTTTCTGCAGGTGATTGCCTGATTAGATATTTGCATTACCAAGCAGATATATAGGTGTACCCAATAAAGTGGCCACTGAGTATCGAACATAGAACAGTATTGCTCAGAACAGGCCCTTCAGCCCACAGTATTGTGCTGAACCAATTAAATAAGCAATCATATGGCCAACTAGACTAATCTCCTCTGCCTCCACAATATCCATGTATCTCCATTTCCCTCACTTTCACATGCCTATCTAAACATCTCTTAAAAATCCCTAATGTATCTGCCTCTACCACTATTCTAGGTAGCACATTCCAGTCACCCACCACTCTCTGTGTAAAAAAAACCTTGCCCCTCACATCCTCTTTGAAATTACTCCTCTCACCTTAAAGCTCAAAATAAATTTATTTCTGAAGTGTGTATATAGATATCACCATATACAACCCTGAGATTCATTTTCTTACAGACATTCACAATAAGTACAAAGAAACACGAAAGAATCAATGAAAAACCACACGCAATGATGGACAAACAACCAACGTGCAAAAGACAACAAACTGTGCAACTACAAAGATAAAATCAAACAAAATGTTAATAGTAAATAAATAAGCAATAAATATCAGGAACATGAGGTGAAGAGTCCATAGGTTGTGGGAACAGCTCAATTTAGTGGTGAGTGAAGTTATGCCCTCCGGGGTTCAAATGCCATGCCCACTGATGTTAGACATTTTAACCCCGGGATAAAGATACTGTCTGTTCTCTGATAATCTTATAAATTTCTATCAGATTTCCCTTCATCATCCACTGCTCCGGAGAAAACAACCCACTTGTCCAGCCTCTCAGTGTAGCATATGCTCTCTACTCCAGGCAGCAAGCACCCTGGTAATCCCCTTCAGCATCCTTTCCAAAGCCTCAACATCCTTTCTTTTGCAGACACCTTGCTTCCAAAACCTTTTGTTTTATTTTTGTGACAAGGCGCTACCCTAGAAAGAAATTCTGAAGCACTAATGTAAACTGCAGCAGCCGCAGTTGCAAAATCACTCATCACTGGACATTTCCTTGGGAGGCTCTTGAATAACGGAGCCATGTGAAATTAATTCTGACTCCGATTAATTTCACTTGTCACATGCGCCCTGAAATGCATCTTTTTCGTTAGCAGCCAACAAAGCCGAAGGTTGTGCTGTAGGTGGTGTACAAGTGTTGCCCCGCATTCTGGCGCCGATGTAGCATGCCCACAGTGCTCGACATAATAATACAAATGCTACAAAACAGAGCAACAAAGATCCCGGCCCTCCCCTCACTCATCCATGCACACGGACAGTCCTCCAGCCCCGCCACGGGCCGTTTCTAGACCCCAGCGGATCTGTCTGAGTTACATGGATGACAATATGCCAGCTTTCCCTGCCTGCAGCTCAATGGTGGAGAAGACTCACTTTGTTAAACCTTCATGGGCACATGATGTATCAAAGAAACACACAAGGCATATCGGTGGCAAGTAAAAACGCCAGATGCATTTCACT
Organism: Hypanus sabinus; assembly: GCF_030144855.1. Taxonomy (NCBI): domain Eukaryota; kingdom Metazoa; phylum Chordata; class Chondrichthyes; order Myliobatiformes; family Dasyatidae; genus Hypanus; species Hypanus sabinus. The sequence goes on from NC_082707.1 coordinate 18,804,883, forward strand.
GTATGTTTCAATGTGCAAGTGGCTATAAGTAAATCTAATATCTGCTCTGTGAACAACTTACACAGGTAAATCTTTAAGCAATAGGTCTTTGAGGACAATGGAGCACCCAGAGGAAATTCATGATGCAAGGAGAATGTGCAAACTCCGCTCATAGAGCATTTGAGGTCAGCTCTCTGGGGCCGGGAGGAAACGGCTCTACCAGACACGCCAGTGAGCCACCTATGAAAGCTTCCTAAGACAAGTGACCTGCAGCTTGATTGAAAATATTGGCTTCCAGGACCTTGTTTGAGAAAAGGAAAGAGAGAGAGAGAGAGAGAGAGAAACCCGAAGGTTTAGGGAGAGAACTCTGAAACTAAATTCCAAGGCAGCAACGAACGAAACCACCACTGGCAAGTAAATTAAAACCGAGGATGTACTGAGGACCACAGCATTCCAAAAACTTGCAGTGTCATAAGGTTGGCACAAGTGTGAAGTCATGGGATGGATCCGAAAATAGAATTTGAGAAGCTTAAAACTGATTGATTTAGAGTCAATGCACAGGATCAGCGTAAGTTAAGGCTGCAGCATTTGGATTTATGGAAATATATCCTCACATCTCTCTGGATGAGTTGCACTAATCCAAGCAAGGGGGAGAAACTACTGAGCTATGAATTCATTATATTGAACACTCCCTCATCAGTACTTTGCATAAGATAAGCAAATACATCGACTAGTGCACATCAAGTTTCCCATTTATATTAACGAAATGCTGATGCAATATGGTATTATGGAAATCACCTGGACTGTGATATTTGTTGATAATTCAAATAAAGCCACTGGTTTCTTATTCCCAAGGTTAGGACTCAGTGTAACTGAAAATAACTAGTTCACCACAGAGCTGTTCGCACCCTATCTAGGAGAGAAAGGCCATGTTATTAGCCTGGTAGCCTCCAAGGGGACAACAACCTTGTCGTGGTTTGCAGGCTTGCGTGCCTTAATGACCCAGGCTATGCTGGCTGGAGTTAGGACTTTATGCTTTAGCTCTTGGTGGGCTCACCCACACATGCCAAACAGGTCAAAGGGTAGAGGACAGACTAGGAGTGGTCCACCGGTCCTCCAGATTCAGAGATTCAGTTCTGGGCTAACAACTGTGACTGGTCAAACAAAATTGTTATGGAAACTACAATGAAGAATCCTTCTACATCTGAGTTTGACCGTATTCTTCAGTCTCCAGCCAGAACTTGCATGACTGACAGTAGTGAAACAGAGAGGAAGATACTGACATGATGAAGGAAGCCCTGAACACACCAGAGGTGGAGGACCTTCATTGCTGTCCTAAACGCCAGCAGTGTAATGGGCAGTAAGTAAGTAATTCTCCTTGGTACAAAATGTTTACATACTTAATGATAATAAGTTACTTCAGTGATCCTTGATTTATGATTAGAAATAACTTAGGTGTGTGTTTTTTAACTGATATCTAAGTATCATATAAACATAAGAATAATTGGCATAATCATATATATCAACAATATTGAAAGGGTGGTGAATTTACGGAACTTACTGCCACAGCTGGCTATGGAGGCCAGGTCATTGGGTACATTTAAAGCTAAGGCTGATGAATTCTTGATTAGTTAGGCAAGACATTAAGAAGGCAGAAGAGTGGGACTGAGAGGGATAATGGTGGAGCAGACTTGATGGGCCAGATGGTTTACTTCCTCTCCTAAGTCTTATGGTCTAATATTAATAAAATGTTGCATTTATTTAGCAACCTCTGTGCTACATTAAAGAAGTTCACAACCAGGAGCACTGTGTTTGAAGTGCAGTCACTAATGGAAATTCAGCAGCCGATTTTCACTCAACAAACAGCAATAACAGGAAGATGACTGAAGGGTTAATATTAGCAAGGGGAACTTTATTCAGTGAATCAGTGCCCAAGGATCTTTTACAGGCTCCTGAAAGAGCTGTTGGGATTTTTAGTTTACTACTCCTTTGGAAGATTGACTGGGGCGTCAGCTTTCTCCATAAACTGACCATCTAATTGAAAAGCACAGGTTTTACCCACTGAGTCACAAACTTCAGACTGATGGACAGCTTCTGTCCCACTGTTAGAAGATTATTGAATATCCCCTAGAACGATAGGATGGGTATTCTTTGACCTATGATATTGTGATACCCCAAGATCAATCCACTGCTTCCCTCCCGTTAGAAGGAACTTTACATCAAAGTTGAACATGATCTCACTCTTTAGACTCGAGACATCACAATCTACCAAGCTATGGCCCTTCACCTTATTGTCTACCTGCACTGCACTCCCTCTGCACGTCTATCATTTTGTTTTACATTCTGTTATCGCTTTCTCTTGCACTAGCTGGATGCTAGGCTGTGATGAAATATATAGATAGCAGGCAGAGCAAGGTTTTTCACTGTACCTCAGTACACATGACAAGAATAAACCAATTTACTGATTCAAAGGCATAGGAGAAAGGATGGTAATAAGAGAGGGAGATGGAGTTGGAATGGAGGTAGAATCACACATGAGTATTTTGTTTAGCACAAATCTCCAAGACAGACTGTGAGACCATAAGACATGGAAGCAGAATTAGGCCATTTGGCCCATTGAGTCTGTTCTGCCATTCCATCATGGCTGATTTATTATCCCCCTTCAGCCCCACTCTCCTGCCTTCTCCCTGTGAACTTTGATGCCCTGACTATGAACTACCATCCTGATGCCAGAGCGACTGACCAAATGGTAAATGTACAGTAGACGATGTCTGAGAATCATCAGACAATGCAGTGTGGAAACAGCCCCTTTGGCCCAGCACATCCTTGCCAATCAAGATGCCCATCTAAACCAGTCACACATTTGCATTTGGCCTACATCCGTTTACAGCAGGGGTTCCCAACCTGGGGTCCATGGACCCCTTACTTAATGGTTTTGATCCATGACATAAAAACAGTTGGGAACCTCTGCACTATACCGTTCCTAACAATGTACTTGTTTGTATGTAAATAGTGCTACTGCCTCCTTTCACAGCTCATTCCATATATACACCACCCTCTGTGTGGAAAAGAAAATGCTCGTCAGGTCTGTTTGAAATATTTCTCCTTTAAATCTATGCCCTCTAGCTTTTGATTCACCAGGAGAAGTATTGTGCGCTTTCACCTGAGGCAGGCCCCTCAGAGTGTTATACACTTCCATAGGTTCCTCTCCTCAGTATCCAAAAACATAGAATGCTCAGCACAGTACAGGGCCTTCAGTCCACCATGTTGTACTGACCTAACTGATTGCATCATGGCCTGGTATGTAAATGCCAATGCCCAACAAATGAAAATCCACAGGGAGTAACAGACAATCCCAGAACAGCACTGGCAAAGCCCTCCCCACCACTGAGCACATTTACAAGGAGCAATGCCACCAGAAAGGAGCATCCATCATCGAAGACCACACAATGCTCTCTCCTCATGATTATTATTGGGCAGGGGGTACAACAGCCTTGGGTCCCACACGACCAGATTCATGAACAGTTGTTACCCTTCAACCATCAGTCTCCTGAACCAGCGTGAAAAACTTCACTCACCTCAACACTGAACTGATTCCACAACCTGCAGACTCACTTTCAACGACTCTACAACTTATATTCCCAGTATATTTTTGTTTGCACAAATTGTCTTCTTTGGTGCATTAGTTGTTTGTCAATCTTTGTTTATGTATAGTTTTTCATAAATTCTGGACACAAGCGATGCTGGAAATCTAGAGCAATCCACAGAGTGTGCTGGAGTAGCTGTGTCTGTGCATGGGAACAGACAGTCAATGTTTTGGGTCGAGACTCTTCACCAGGGTCCTCGGCCCAAACCGTTGACTGTTTATTCCCATCCACAGATGCTGCTGACCTTAGCTCCTCCAGCACATCGTGTGTGCTTCATAAATTGTGTTTATTTTCCTATAAACGCCTGCAAGTAAATGAATCTTAAGGTGACATATACCTACTTCAATAATAAATTTACCTTGACTTTTGAGTTTGACCTTTTATCATATTGCGAGATCAGTCTAAATCCTTCCCTCCCATTAGAGGGAACTTCCCTTAACTTCCTGTTAAAGTTGAACACGTTATCACTATTTAGACAAGCTCTAGTTCAGCAGGTGATTACATTTGGCCTTCTCCTGTATTTGAAGCTTGTAATCTTCATTCATTTGAACAAAGATGAAGTATAAATAACACCCCTTAATTACTGTGTTTTTTACTCTATTAGTACTTCCTTTCATTAAACAATGAAAACAAGCCTCCAGCTGTAGGTGTCACTACATTTGTTGCTCTTGCTGTAAGAGTGGGGGGCCTGGTTGAACCCTTACAGTGATTTCAATAATGCCTTATTCCCAGTGTTCAAGCCTCACTGGTAAAGAAGGATTTATTACACTCAGGGTGCTGACAAGTGCAGTATAAATGTGGCTATGTCCTTGCTGCCTTTCCCTTTTGCCTCTCTCAAAAGCAGCCTAATAGAATAGCCTCTTTGTGGTGAGTTCAGGAATTGGCATCCTGTGGTTACACCATTAAACATGAGATGACTGTCAATCAAGCTCACTTGCACAAATATAGTCATTTCATCACAACGCCTGCAGCAGGGAGAGCCTATCCTGGCCCTGGAGTCTACTTTACCTCGAATTAGGTCTGAATTTCATCTCCACAGCACATCCTTGAAACTTTCCATCTCAATTTTTTACTGGGGGGCTGTCTGAAGGAGATTTTCAGCTTTCTGCCTCTCTCAGTATGAATATTTTTTCTCCAGATTTCACTCAGGTACCTCCGGCTCCTAATAAGGTGGACAAAGTGTATGTATATGGCCTTCTGCTGCTGAAGCTCATCCACTTCTAGGTTTGACATGTTGTACATTCGGAGATGCTCTTCTGCATACCACAGGTGTAACACACGGCCTTCCTGTCAGTCTGGCCAGTCTCCTCTGACTTCTCTCATTAACAAGGCGTTTCCAGCTACAGCCACTCAATGGATCTTTTTGGCTTTTTTGCACCAAACTATTGTGCATGAAAATCCCAGGAGATCAGCAAGTTTTCAGATACCCAAACCACCCCATCTGGCACCAACAATCATCCCATGATCAAAGTCATTGAGATCACATTTCCTCCCCATTCTATTTGCCCTAAACCTCGTGACCGTGTCTATGGGCTTTTATGAAGTGAGTTGCTTCCATGTGATTGGCTGATTTAGATATTTGCATTAATGAGCAGACGTACAGGTGTACCTAATAAACTGGCCACTGAGTGTGAATCAAATTCTATTCTCGGTGCCCTGAATGATGAAGGCCATTGTGCCAGTTCTTCACCACCTATCTACTGTGTGTCGCAGGTAGATAGGGTGGTGAAAAAGACCTACTTGGATTCTTATATCCCTCTGTTTGATAACTTGACTGCTCTGCTGTTAAAGCTGATACCTAGGCAAGATGAATGAAGTCCTTTCCAGTTTCCTCACCGATATTTGTCTCCTTGTGTTTAACAAAAATAGATCAGCTAATCAATCATCTGATGATTATGCTGTGGTATGTCTGGAGCGCTGCATTGTAAAATTGACATGGATGTACAGACCGGGAATAGGACAGTATCAAGTGCATCTAAGTCCAGGTGATTTATTTATACTGACCCTGCACTGGCCCATCCTTCTGCTAAATTCCTCGAATCCTTTCTTCCTCATGCATTGATCTCATTCTGCCTTAATTGTTGCCACATAGTTCATCTCAGCTCACCCCCGTGGGAGTTAAATAAACTTAGAAAATGTTCAAAGTGCTCAGCAGGTTGAGCAACATCTGCACAGAGAGAAGCAGTTAATGTTTCAGGCCAAGGAGTCCCCATCACCTCACAGCGTGAATGAGTTTCACTCTCAGGATAAAGAATTCCTCAAGAATTTGTTGCTGAATTCAGTAGTGACTGACTTGTATGGATGACCCCAGGCACACAAGTGGACACCACCTCTCCGTCTCTGAACACCCCCTTCTTCACGCTCTTGGGCAATTTGTGTCAATGAGGCTCGGTATAAAGAGCAGGCCATCTACTTTATCTACTATTCACTTTAACCTTCCACAATGCAGTGAGTCAAAAGAGAAAGCAGTTGTGCTGCTGCTAAATGGGGATGTGGTTCATTCTGTTCCCTGTTTTAATGCCAATAGTCTCTTTCACACTCCTCTACCTCTCCTCACCATTCTGTTCCAGAAACAGAGCAGTGCCACTTGTCTCCCCAGTACACTTCCATTAGCCACTGTGCACTTGGGTTTGCAGAATGGATCAGCAATAGAATGGTTACAGCATGGAATGAGGCCATTCAGCCTGCTGAGTCTGTACTGGACCAATATAAGCGTAGTCCAGATTTGAATCTCTCATAGGAGAGTCACAGAGTCTTAGAGCCCTACAGGACAGAAACTCAGTCCATGCTGAACTATTGTGCTGCCTAGTCCCACAGGCAGCTTGGACGTACTCTTTACAATCCTGACCAGTTCTTTGCTTTGAAGTCCTTGGTGCGCTCCATCTGCCAGTAGAAGTGGGATCTCCCAGTGGCCACCCATTTTACTTCCATTTCCCATTCCCATTCACTACATCAATCTATGACCTCCTCTACTGTCACGATTGGAGGAACAACACCTTATATTCTGTCTTAGACTCCAACCTGATGGCATGAACATCAATTTCTAGAACTTCTGGTAATGGCTCCCTACCCCCACTCCTTCACTATTCCCCATCCCCTATTCCTTCTGTCACCTTATCTCCTTGCCTCTAGTTTCCCTCTTCCCTTTTCTTTCTTCTATGGCCTTCTATCTCCACCTATCAGACTCCCCCTACTCCATTCCTGTATCTCTTTCACCAATCAACTTCTGAGCTCTTTACTTCACATCTCCCCCTTCCGGTTTCATCTATCACTTTGTGTTTCTCCCTCCCCTCCCCCACCTTTCAAATCCTCACTGACGACCAACACTGGCGCACCTCAGGGGTGTGTGCTTAGCCCAGTGCTCTACTCTCTGTGTGCACATGACTGTGTCACTAGGCATAGCTCAAATACCATTTATAAATTTACTGATGATACAAACAGTGTTGGTAGAATCTCAGGTGATGACGAGAGGACGTACAGGAGTGAGATATGCCAACTAGTGGAGTGGTGTCACAGCAACAACCTGGCACTCAACGTCTGTAAGACAAAAGAGCTGATTGTGGACTTCAGGAAGGGTGAGATGAGGGAACACATACCAATCCTCATAGAGGGATCAGAAGTGGAGAGAGTGAGCAGTTTCAAGTTCCTCTTGAACTCTCAAGCTCTCTGAGGATCTAACCTGGTCTCAACATATTGATGTAGTTATAAAGAAGGCAAGACAGTGGCTATACTCTATTAGGAGTTCGAAGCGATTTGGCATGCCAACAAATACACGCAAAAATTTCTATAGTTGTACCGTGGAGAGCATTCTGACAGACTGCCTCACTGTCTGGTATGGAGGGGCCACTGCACAGGACCAAAAGAAGCTGCAGAAGTTTGCAGATCTAGTCAGCTCCTTCTTGGGCACTAGCGAACAAAGTACCCAGGACATCTGAGCGGTGTCTCAGAAAGGCAGCATCCATTATTAAGGATCCCCATCACCCAGAGCCTGCCCTTTTCTCAATGTTACCATCAGGTAGGAAGTACAGAAGCCTGAAGGCACACACTCAGTGATTCAGGAACAGCTTCTTCTCCTCTGCCATCCAATTCCTAAATGGACATTGAACCCTTGGACACCACCTCACTTTTTTATTAATATGCAGTATTTCTATTTTTGCATATTTTATTTTAATTAATTCAATAGTTATTATTATTTATTTGTTATTATTGTTATATTTTATTTATTATTCTTTTTTCTCTGCTAGATTATGTATTCCATTAAACTGCTGCTGCTAAGTTAACAAATTTCATATCACATGCCAGTGATATTAAACCTGATTCTGATCTATTCCTCATCTTTTTTTCTCCAGTCCTGCTGAAGGGTCTCAGTCTGAAATGTTGACTGTACTCTTTTCCATAGACGCTGCCTGGCCTGCAGATTTCCTCCAGCATTTTGTGTGTGTAAGTTGAATACTGAACTGATTCTACTCCCTGTCACTTTCAAGGACTCCACAAGTTGTTGTATATTCTCAGTATAATTTATTTATTTATGAATTTGGTTTTTTTTTACACTTTTTTCCTTTTTCTTTGAATTTGCACAATTTGTTGTCTTTTGCACATTGGTTGTTAGTTTGCGTAACAATAGGAAGTCATTCCTGCCTGTGGCCATCAAACTTTACAACTCCTCCCTCGGAGTGTCAGACACCCTGAGCCAATAGGCTGGTCCTGGACTTATTTCCACTTGGCATGATTAACGTAGTATTATTTAATTATTTATGGTTTTATATTGCTATATTTCTACACTATTCTTGGTTGGTGCGGCTATAACGAAACCCAATTTCCCTCGGGACTAGTAAAGTATGTCTGTCTGTGGATTTTCATAAATTGTACTGTGTTTATTTGTATTTACTCTGAATGCCTGCAAGAAAAGGAAACTCACAGTAATATATGGTGATGTATATGTCCTTAAGGAGCCATATGTTGTTATAGTTGTGGGTGGTAATGGAGATAAGCTCCTACTGCTTATTAAATACTTCCAATGGTGTGCACCTCAAATAGCCTCTGACAACTAAATCCAGCTCCTGGCCTTCATGTGGACTTAGCTTCTAAGCCCAGTGGAATTATTTCTACTGTCAGGAGAAGGTGAAAAGGTTGGCAGCTCAACTAGGAGAAGGAAAACTCTGATCTCAAACCTCTGCTGCCTTGTGTTACAGAACTCATGGGAAAGGTTTCAGGAGTAAACCCTGAGGAAAAATCGAGAATTTGAGTGCTTAAGGCAGTCCTACGTTGAGTTCAATGCTGACTTGCAACTTCTGCGATGCTGCTGGTGCCAAACTGTATCGGTCTCTGCCATTCCTTTGGATTCATCAGATGTGTGGAAAGGGGGAGTCTGCTATGTAGGTAACAGCTTGCTCTCCATATCCTACTGCCCAGGCTTGCGTATCGCGTAGACAGCAACATCCATGGTCAACCGCAAGCAATGGAGGGCCTCGTAGATACTTTAATAATAAATTTTAGTTTTAAATTTGAAATCTTACTTTGAATCCAACTCCACTACTTCCCCTCACAGTGCATCATCCACCTCAATCTCCTGGTGTGTTTAAAAAAATAAGATCTTATTACCTTAATTCTGTGCTCCCAAGTTTGTGATACCCCCTTTATTGGGAATAATCGATTTCAATTGCTTGATACTTATTTATTTATTTTAATACAGCATGAAGTAGGCCCTTCCGGCCTTAGAGTCACTCTGCCTCGCAACCTCGATTTATCCCTTGCCTAATCACAGGGCGACTTACTGTGACCAATTAACCTATCGACTGGTATGTCATTGGACTGTGGAAAGAAACCAGGGCACCCGGGGAAAACCCACGTGCTCACGGACAGAATGTTCAAACTCCTAACAGGAAGCAGCGTAAATTAACCCAAGTTGCTGGTGCTGTAAAGTGTTGTGCTGATTCTGATAAAGATGTATGTTACATTAAAAATTTGATCTGTGTGTCTCTATAAGGCCTGGACTGAGTCCTTTCATTTAAGTGTCACCATTCAGGTCAGGGCAAGGTCAATAGTTGTTGCCTTTCCCTTCACTCTCATAAGATCATAAGACACAAGAGTAGAATTAGGCCATTCGGCCCATCGAGTCTGCTTCACCATTCTATACCACTGCTCTTTAGAAGGTGGTGATGACACCTTGTTAAACCAAGCTGGTGAAGGCACTGTAGAGTATCAATCATTTTCAATTCAAATTCTCAGCTTGAGGGGTCAGGTCAATTTAGAGCATCCATATTTCTGAAGGTGTGGAGTTACCTATGGGTCATATTGGGTAACGACAGCTGACTACATCCATACGGAAGGCAAAGGAGCTTTTTTAAAATCACTCTGCCAATTTCAGTCATCACTACTGACCCTTGTTTTTGATTACAAATATATTTAATGAATAAAACAACATAATCGCCCAGCTGTCACAGCGGGGTATGATCGTGCAGCCGTGAATCATTCAACGAAGCCTCTGGATTACCAGACCATCATCAGATCCCAGTGTGGGATTTGAACCCACAGCCACGTACAGTACTACCAGATCTGAGGCGATGACTAATCATATCTAATGGTGACTTCAGCGGGACAGGGTGTGTGTGTGTGTGTGTGTGTGTGTGTGTGTGTGTGTGTGTGTGTGTGTGTGTGTGTGTGTGTGTGTGTGTGTGTGTGTGTGTGTGTGTGTGTGTGTGTGTGTGTGTGTGTACACATAGGAAGAAGTATAGTCCAGTTAACTGCTATATTTCTCTGTTACATCATTTAAACAGGGAAGAGAGGAGATTGGCCACTCACTGACTGTCTACCAATCTCACTGTGAACAACATCCCACTTGTAGGGTCACCTGAACCAGGCGTGGTTCAGGAAGAGATCTTGGCACAAACAGTGGTATCAGACAAATGAAAGAAACTGCAAGGCTGTTAATAAATAGTCTGATCCATCTTATCATTGACAGGATCCCTGGAGACACACACAGCATTACCCAACAACACCACCAAAATTCACTCAACTCACACTTGGCTGAAATTAACCACAATTTGTACCACTGACAAAATACAGGTGTGTGGTATGTTTTACGATTCCACAGTCAAAACCATCCTTAAGCAAAAAGTAAGCTATCCCACACACCAGACAAGCTTTGGAAGGTTTTGAACCAGACACGATTCAGAAATAATTTGATGTTCATATTGTCGAAAGCCTGATCAGAATTAAAGAGTATAAATATAATCCTCCGTACTGCTGCAACTTGTTGCTATGTGTTGGCTGGTAACATACTGGATTCTCCAATCCAAGGGTGATAATTCCTGGTACAAAATTCCTAGCAAAATCAGCTTCCCTATTTTGATACATACATACATATATATATAATACACACATACACACACACACACACACACACACACACACACACACACACACACACAATTCATTTTTCCAGGCCGTGCTTCATCTCCTTATTAACAGGCCCAAATATTTCCCAAATGTTTCCTTGCAAAGTCTTGTTTTGAGGTGGATTTTGTTATTATTTCTGATACGAGGAGGAATGAAGGAACTCTCACGGTTAATTGACTGCTCAGGAAGCAGGAGCGTGCCGACTCTAACCCAAACGAGGCCCTGATTATTTCTTTTCTTTCAAAAGAGGGTGAAAGATGTGCCAGCACATGAGTTGGGCCTACTCTCGCGTGGCGAATACGATTCGAGTAACAGGGTGGGGGGGGGGGGGGCGCTTGATAAATCAGATTGGGCATCCATAACGGTAGGGTGTGGTTCCTCGCGAGGCAAGGCCCGAAAGCCAGGCATCCAGAGTCTTACCACCTTACAGCTCCTTCTTCACTATGTTTCAGTTACACTTTTCCACATCTCTCTGCCTTGCAGTGCTGAATCAAAGCCAGTGGAAAAGGTTCAAACATCTGGCTTATTTTAAGCACCTCCTCCTGCCTCACTCCCCCCCACCACCCGTCCCCACCCCACCCTGTATCCATGTTGTTAGAGGCTTTCATTTTTTTCATTTCCCGCCAACCCCTTTTCAAGTTCGTTTCCATGCCTGAAATGGTCTCCAGTGGGGACCAGAAACCACAGGCTCAACACCTTGCACTATACACCCCACTCTCCTTGTCCTTGTCTTCACCCCACCCTCCTCAGCCCCACCGCTGGTCCCTTGCTGCCCGGTCCTCGGCGTTCAGAAGATTAGCAGTGAACTGGGGCAAGGCCCTGAGGAGGATTGACTGGGGAGGCCTAGAATCTGAGCAGCAATGTCAGCTGCCCCATATGTGTTAGCACACGGCATAATTTCCAGTCCCACTGTCCTCACCTTGGCAAACCTCCCCACTTTACGAGAAGGCAAAATAAATCAAGCGTACACATGGAAAAACCAGCTCTCTTTTAAACGCATGTTATGGCCATGACTCTTGAATTATACAGTGGCTGTACTCGTGAAAGAACCATCAAATAAAGTAGGAGGCACCAGAGAGGCCTGTGACAGAAAAATATAACACTTTCTGTTCTAGCTGATACAGAATGACGCACTGCAAATAGTGGAGAATGTGCTCGAGAGAAAGACTGCGAGAGAGTGAGCGAGAGACTGAGCAGGAAGGAGAGAGAACGAGCGAAAGAGAGAGAGAGAGAAAAGAAGAGAGAGACTGACAGAGAATCAGCAAGAAAGAGGGAGCGAGGAGGAGAGAATGAGTGAGAAAGAGAGAGAGGACAGAGAGGAGAGAGTAAACACCCTCCCTCCCCCTCCCCACACCTTCCTCGGAAAGGACGCCTTCCACTCTGTAAACTTGGCAATATTGCCACAGCATTGAAATACAGCACTGGCCATATAAGGAAGAACATGTCACACATCTCTTGGAGGTGGAAGGCAGAGAGTTAACCTCTCGGTGCACACAACTGGCTCCACATGCAATGTATTCTGCCATCGGGTCGCGCATATTAAATCAAATACCTCACGCACCCCGTCTCGCTCCCCTCAACCCAACCTCTATGAGGGAGCAACACTCGACTACCTGGCACAGCACTGGCACCACACTGCCATTCATTCACCCCAGCCGAGGCCAGTCAAGACCGGGAGGAGGCTGGTAGGAGGGGGTGGGGGAGGAGTGTGGGGGTTGTTTTTTTTTGCCCACCTGTTTTGCTTGCCTTTTGTGTGAGAGGAGCGTTGCCGAGTTGTGGCATGCTGCAGAGCACCGGCAGGACGGAGCTACTCTGAGGCAAGAAAATGTCTGCACCTCCCACCTCCTGACCCTCCCTCCCACCCAGAGATGGCGTTCGATATGGAACCACACACCGCAGTGACCCAGAACGCAGCTCTGCGCCCCCACCCTTCCCCCCATGTCCTGGCACCCTCACCCTATCCCTTTCCACCACTACCCAAACCTCCCATGCCACTGTCAGCCCTTCTCCGAAACCTGCTTTCGCTCCCCAGCACCCCGTCTGCTGTCCTGCCTGCCCTCATGGCGGGCTCCCTTGGTCTGACACGAGGTTGGGGCGGTGGGGGGAAGGGCGGCAAGGTGGAAGTGCCGAGCCATCAGAGACACCGCTGTTCGGATCCCGCGTGAAGCCGAGGAACCCTCTGAGGTAGACACCAAAAAGTGATCCCCTCCCCACATGCGTCCCTCTCAGGGGGGGGAAGGGTCAAGTGGAGACAAACCCCCACTGTCACTGTCATCTTTAAAAGAAGAAATAGTCTGCTCAGTTTCACGATGCTGCTTGTGGGCTAGTTATCTCTCAACCACCTCTCTTATCCTGGCTGCCCTACATTACTACGGTTTGGAGTAAAAACGTGCTCCCTTGCTTGGGAGGCACGTTGAGACCCCGCTCGGTGCTACAGAAACACGTCCCCCCCCCACCCTTTCTGAACCCCAGTTCCCTCCCTCCTTCTCCTTGCCTGATCTGGCAAACCAGCCTGGGCTTGCTCGAACTTCCTCTCCGTGTCTGACCTGGGCTCTAAGTCAACCATGTTCTCCTGATCTTCTCACACCACCACCCTCCACACTCCCCCCCCCACACGCACTCACACATACGCACGCATGCACACAGACACACCACATACAGCACACATATGCACACACAGAGGGAATCAAGAACTTACCTCATATTCCTGTTTCCCCTGATTCACTGGAATAGAGGAACAAGCACTCAAGGCATTCTGGGATTCATCTTCAGATATTTTTTTCCCGTCCCTCTTTCTTAAGAAACCAAAAATTGTGGTCTATCTCCTCTTTCCCTTGTTAGTGGAGCATGATGGCTAGCAAGTCCTCCTGAGGTGTGGCAGGAGCGCTGCTCCCTCTGCTTGTGTGGTGCTGACTGCCTGCAATGCTCCTCCCTCAACAGAACTGCAAAAACTCGACCAGGAAGCGTGCTGGGCTATACCTCCTAGTCTGCCAGCATGAAGAGGAAAGCACTTGGGAACCTTCTCGACGTTTCTCTCTCTCTCTATTTTTAAATGCAGCAGGCTCTGTCTGTCTGTCTGTCTGTCTCTCTCCCTGTTTCTCCTCTCTCTCTCTCTCTCTCTCGCTCTCGTCTCTTTCTCTTTCTCCCTCTCAGACACATACATACGCTCACGTTTGTACACACCCACCCACTCACACTCACTCACACTCACACACACACGCATGCACACACACATACACAGACACACACACAGACACACACACACACACTCACATACACATACGCCCAGGGATGGGCCGTGTTCTTAAGCACAAATCAAAAATCCACTGAGAGAGGGAAGAAAAATTAAATGCAAAGAATGCAGAGAGGAAGTTATCTCTGACCATGATCAACCTTCTCCCTCTCTCCCCCTTGCAGCAGGCTGTTATTGGTAGCTTCCATCTGATATGGAAAGCATACAATAACCTCTGAACTGAACTGCCACAAGTGAGATACAAGCAAGCTGTTGTCAGGTTGTGGGACCAGATTGCTGGAGATGAGTTGAAAATGGGAGGTGGTCAAGGGGAGGAGGGGGCAGTGGGAAAGGCAGTGGATTTTTTCCGAGCTCTCGCTTGGCATCAGTACAGGCACACAGCAACTGGAGAAGTCTGGGAGGCTGCATTTAAATTTCAGGCCGCTCGTATATTTCCAAGTTACACGGTTAACTCTTTGATGACCAAGGCTCAATGGCTCTATTTTCTGCTGAATTCAAGCAGCCAGAGGAAGCTGGTTCAATTAACGCTGCTAATTCTACATCCTGCACATGAACGTGAATGCAATGCAAACAGAGGAAAGGGGAGCAGGAATGAGCCCAGGGCCCCTTGTTCCTGCCCACTATTCAGTAAGGTCGTTGGTGCATCAAGATTCCCTGAACAAAAATCCATCAAACACAGCCCTGACTCAATAATGAACATGAACATTTTAATTGTCCCTTCTTCAAGAAAATGAAGCTTGGGGTAGTATGTGGTGACTTATAAGTACTTTGATAATAAAGTTACTTCGAACTGTCCACTCCTCTCCTCCAGTCCCTGCCCCAGTAACTGCAAGGGTTTGAGCTTCCAAAGATCCTTTCACAACCTTGACATACCTTTGAGACATCACTTTGAAGAGATGGTGGACTTTTGTGTACAAGATTCCACACACACACACACACACACACACACACACACACACACACACACACACACACACACACACACACACACACACACACACACACACACACACACACACACACACACAATAACCCCATTTGCCCCTACACTTTGAAGTGATACCATGGTTTTTTTTGTATCTAAGTGAGGGAGGACGTACTATCTATAATACTTGGAATATTGTTTACCATTGTGGTCATCTCTTTACAGGAAGATGTGAAAGTTTGAGAGAGGGCTCAGAGGGGATTTACCAGGACGCTGCCTAGACTAGAGAACATGTCTTCTGCGGATATGTTGAGCGAGCTAGAACTTCTCTCTTTGTAGGGAATGAGGATGAGAACTAACTTGATGGAGATTTACAAGATGATAAAGAGACATCGATAAAGAGAACAGCTAGAGACGTTTTCAGATTCGGATTCACAGTCACATTAGTTTTAAGAATCATATGTATATTGAAACAGACAGTGAAATGCATCGTAGGCGTTACCAACCAACACAAACTAATCATGTGCTGTCGACAATCCATAAGTGTCACCACACATTCTGGCGCCAACACAGCATTTCCCAGGGCGGAAGTGGCTAATACAAGGGGTGTAACTTTAACATGTTTGGAGGAAAGTATTGAGTGATGGTGTCAGGAGTAAGGTTTTTATACAGAGAGTGCTGGGTACATGGAATATGGTATGATTTGTAAACATTAAGTTAATTCAAAGGAAACACGTGAAGTCTGAAAATAAAGGTGTAACTTTGAGTTTAAGCGAGGTGCACATGTAGCACGTAGTAGCCTGATGTTGTAAGCAATTAACGTATTTTTACATATAACCCCTTAATTAATTATTTAAATGAACAAGAATACTTAATAAAACAATTTATCTGCATAATTACTCAAATACAATTGAAATATTAAATACACAACAGAATATTCTGCTGAGGTGGTGGTAGAGACAGAGCCATTAGGGACATTCTAGAGACTCTTGGAGAGGCACATGGATGAAAGAAAAATGAAGGACGATATGGGACAGAAACGTTCGGATGATCTTGGAGCAAGTTAAAGTGCCGGTATAATATTGTGGGCTGAAGGGCCTGTTCTGTTCTATGTTCTATTTTCGTCTCAATGCTGATATTTCTGGCAGTGGCGTGCTCTTTCCACTCTGCAATGATGGACACAGTTACACAGTACACAGGGTAGACAGGACACAGTACACAGAGTACACAATTCCTAATTAACTATTATACCTGCAAACTAGAACATAGACATAGAACAGGACCTTCTCCCCACAATGTTGTGCTGAACGAATGAAGCTAATCAGAAGTGATTAAGCTGTTCCTTTCTGCCTGCACATGGCCCAGTCCATATAACCATGTACCTAAGAGCCTCTTAAATGCCCCTATCATGTCTGCCTCTTCCACCACCACCTGGGCAGTACATTCCAGACACCCACCATTTCCTGTATAAAGAAAAATCTGTCCTGCATTTCTCCTTTACACATCCCCCTCTCACCTTAAAGGCTCGTACTCTAGTCATAGAGTCATAAGGCACAGAAATAACTAGTTGAAATGTCCAGTTCAACCCTGTGAAAAAAGATACCAGCTGTCTCCCTTCCACAATTTCATTGCTTTCTATCAACCTCCCCTGAAGCTCATGCCCTCTAATCCAGGCAGCACCCTGGTAAGCTTCTTCCTCCATTTCAACAGCCTCCACATTCCTTCTATTCTGTTCTAATGAAGAGTCTCAACTTGAAACTTTTCCCTGAAGGGAATGCCCATCACCCAGGATGTGCTCTCTTCTCAGGAAGATACAAGAGCCTTAGGAATCACACCACTTGGTTCAGGAACAGTTATTACTCCTCAACATCAGGCTCTTGAACCAAAGGGGATAACTTCACTCAACTTCACTTGTCCCATCACTGAAATGCTCCCACAACCTATTGACTCAATTTCAAGGACTCTTCATCTCAGGTTCTCGATATATATTGCTTATATATTTATTATCATTATTATTTCCTCTTTTTGTTTACAAAGTATGTTGCCTTCTGCACTCTAGTTGAACACCCTAGTTGGTGCAGTCTATCAGTGATTCTGTTGTGGGTATTATTTTATAGATTTATTGAGTATGTCCACATGAAAATGAATCTCAGGGTTGTATATGGTGATATACGTGTACATTGATAATAAATTTACTTTGAACATTGAAATGTCCACTGTTTATCTCTCTCCATGGATGCGGTCTAACCTGCTAAGGTCCTCCAGCATCATGCACACGTTACTCTAGATTTCCAGCATCTGCAGAGTCACTTGTATTTATGACTTCTAAAAACAGTGAATATCAGGGTGAACACTCAAAATGAATTGTCACATGTACATTGAGACATATAGTGAAACAGATCAATTGCATTAACAACAAACACAAGCAAACAGATGCTGGGAGCAGCCTGCAAATTGTTGTTTATGTATTAAAAAAAGTTTTTTTTTTATTGAATTTCATGCACTTTGATAACAAATTTATTTTGTACTTTGAAATTTATTTGACATAGTCAACACCGAAGACCAAATGGGATCATATCCCCCTAAATTTTCCCATTCATATAGCCGTCCGATCTTCTTTTAAACATTGTAGAGGCGCAGAGTTATATACTCTACATTACCTCTGGAAGGCAGCCTTCAGAAAGAGCCCACCTACCCTGGTGGCGGTGTGGAGATATGTCTCTACCAAAGGAGGTGTAAGGTGCTCCTTCCCTCTGCTAACCTACAGGTCACCCTCGGGCAAGGTGTAGGACCAGCTCAGCCCCCGATTCTGGACATGTGATGCCATGGGAGCAGGTGGTGGTATGGGCAGTTACTCCATATCACATGTCTTGGTTTTGCGACCAATGACATCAGGCATTCTCTGAATATATTGATAATAGATGGGGTCACCTGTCATGCCAAGAAGAAGGCAATGGCAAACCACTTCTGTAGAAAAAAATTGAAAGAACAATCATAGTCATGTGGAAGGCCATGAATGCTCATGTCATACGACATGGCACATAATGATGATGACCCATCCTGAGTATTCTCTCTTCATGTTGAGGCTTTATAAGGCCTTGGTCAGACCACATGACCACAGTAAGGGTATCAAGAGAGCTTTAGACTTCTTATCTAATAAAAAGATGTGCTGGTATTGGCAAAGGTTTAGAAGACGTTCAAGAGAATGATCCCAGAGGTGAAAGGGTTAAAGTTTGAGGAGCATTTGATGGCTCTATGCCTGTACTTACTGGATTGATAAGAATGAGGGGGGATCTCATTGAAACCTATTGAATATTGAAAAGCTGGATAGAATGGAGATGATATTTCCTATAGTAGCAGGGTCTAGGACTAGAGGGCACAGCCCCAAAATACAAGGATGTTCCTCTTAGAACAGATTTGAGGAGGAATTTCATTAGCCAGAGAGTGGTGAATTTGTGGAATTCATTACCACTCATGGCTGTGGAGGCCAAGTGGTTGGGTATACTTAAAGATGAGGTAGTAAGGACATGAGGAGAAGGCTGGACAATTAGATGGAGATGGATAATAAATCAGCCATGATGGAATGGTGGAGCTGATTCGATGGGTCAAATGGCCTAATTCTGCTCCTATGTCTTATGGTCATATTGTCCTTTATTCCTCCTACTGGGCAGAAGGTACTAAAGTCTAAAAGCACGTTCTTCAGGCTCAAAGACAGCTTCTATCCCACTCTTATCAGCCTCTTGAACAGACCACTTGTATAGTAAGATGGACTTTTGTCCTCACAATCTACCTCACTATGATTTGCACTTTATTGCTTATTCTTCTACAGCGTCTACACTTTATTCTCTATTATTTCACCTTATTCTAGTTCAACACGCTGAGTAATGATCTGATCTGTGTGAACATTATGCAAGACAAGCTTTCCACTGCATCTCAGTATGTGTGACATAATAAACCAAAGACAATAAAAAAAACTATCAATATATATCAATATATAATTGTTGACTATATCAACAATTAAAATGCCAAACCAGGGAAAAAGGTTCTGCAATACTCCGTAGAGAGTGGAGATATATGACAAGGCACAGAAGAAGTCATGGTCAATCAATGCAACCAAGGATGACCTCAGTTGTGATGACTATTCATGCCACTGGGCCCTGACTTCCGAAGTTGAGACAGTGGAACTGCCCCAGTGCAACAGCTTTCCTACTTTAAATGTTCTCCCGCAGAGGTTTGCTGTTATTGTTGGTTAGAGCTGACAACTTATCAATCATGCTGTTAATTTACAATTTGTTGATCCAAGGGGATGGCAGAGTGGAGAGGACTGGGAAGGAATGTGAAAGCTGACTATCCAGGTTTGTGGAGGCATGGCTGTCTTGTGGAAGTTCGTGAGGAATCAGGGACTCTGAGGAAGCCTGGACTGTGGTCATAGAAGAAGGGAGGAGGCCATTGGAAGATTTGCAAGTAGGCTGTTTGCCAAATTCCTCACCCCTGAGCAAGACTGGAGTGTGGTCAATGATGCAAAATTGCTGAACCAGACTTGATATGACAGAACAGACCTGAAGGAGCTGCTTCTGACTAATCCATCTAGTACAATGATTACCTGCATGCCCTTTCTCTTCGGCCCTTAACACCTGGGGGTTTAATTTTAAATATCTCCTTTAAATGAAAGGCAAACTTGTTCAGCCAAATCCATTGGTTTGAGATTCTTGGTGAGTCACCCGTGGAAGGCACAAGATTGTGCTTGCCGGCTCATGTGCCGCCTCAGCCCCGGGTTGTCAGGGAAATGGGGTCAGGGAGTGTAGACGTTCTCAGGAAAAAAAAACCTCCCCCATGTTGGACTAGCTCCAAGATGGTGGGCGTGTTACGTACAGTGGCTTGTTGCATATTCTGCAGAGTGAGCTGGCCAACATTAATAAGCAAACATTACCTTCCTCATGCACCCTAAGTTTCTTTTAGGACTAAAACTGCAGTTTGATTGCTTCTGCCACTGATCAAGGGAGCTGTTAATATCAATTTCTCCTTGGCCAATAAAGCAGGCAAGTAACTGACAGCTATTTTGTTTCTATAAATGTAAAAATTAACCCCTTTGGGTTTTGGAAGTCACACCCAAGAGTCATAGAGAACTACAGCACAGAAACAGGACCTTCAAATCGTCTCGGCTGAAAAGTTATATATGAAAGGTTATAGTTATATGCTACAATCGAACCCACATCTACCCTTTCTGCTGGCTGCTCTTTCCACACTTGCTGGTTCACATTCATCTTCACATTCCATCTTGCTGGTTAAAGCCTATTGTGCCACCCAATTCCAGCTTTTAAAAGTCAGCTTTCAAGTTGTCCACTGACCACACCTTTTAACCTTTGTACTTTAGATTTTCACCTTTAGCTCCTCCAAACATGTATGAAGTTCTCACTCTGCAGCCTCCTCAGTTACTGCCATCCATTTCTATTCAGGCAGTGGGGTCTAGGTATTAGGACATAGTCTGTCATGGGCAGCCAAGTGGCAGAATCCAGGACTGGAGGGGCACAGTCTCAGAATACAAGGACATTCCCTTAGAGCACAGATGAGGAGGAATTTATTTAGCCAGAGGGTGGTAAATCTATGGAATTCATTGCCATTGATGGTTGTGCACCCAGATTGTTGGGAGTACTTAAAGTGAAGGTAGATAGGTTCTTAATTCATAGGGGGATCAAAGGGAGAATGAGGTTGAATGGGATAATAAATTAGCCACGGCAGAGCTATCTCAGTGGGCCGCATGGCCTAATTCTGCTCCTATGTCTTATGGTCGTATCTTCAAGAGTTGGTACCTCAGGTGATGGCATCTATCATTAATGGCCCTCACCATCTGGGACCTGTATTCTTTGCATTACAAGCATTTGAGAGGAGGTGCAGAAGCTTGAAGACCCATACTGAATGTTTTAAGAATAGTTTCTTCCCCTGTGCCATTGGATTTCTGCATGGTCTGTAAACTTGCATTTTGCACATATTGATTTTTGTTACTTATCGTCACTTCAATGTCGCAATGCCACTGGGCTGAACAGCCTAATTCTGCCTCTATGTCTTCTGTCTAATGGCCTTTACTAACCTTCAGGTGTTGATGACTTCGGTCTGGACTTGGCCGAGAGAGCACATAGCACAGAAACAGGCTCTTTGGTCAGTCTAGTACATGTCAAATTGTTGCTCTGCCTAGTCCTATCAACCCACACCTGGATCATAGGGCATTAAAAGGATAATAAGTACTATATATACATGCTTCCCATCTATATACTTAGACAAACTTCTCTTAAACGCTGCAATCAAACCCACATCCACCACTTCTGCTAGCAACTTGTTCCACACTGTGAGTGAAGAAATTCCCCCTCATGTTCCCTTTAAACATTACACTTTTCACCCATGGCCTCTAGTTCTTGTCTCACCCAACATCAATGGAAAAAGCCTGCTTGCATTTTTGTTTTATATATTTTACCTCTATCAAATCCCCCTTCATTCTCCTACGCTAGAAGGAACAAAGTCCTAACCTGTTCAACCTTTCCCTATAACTCAGATCCTTAAGCCCCAACAACATCTTTGTAGATTTTCTTTGTGCCCTTTCGAGCTTATTGGTAACTTTCCTGCAGGTAGATGACCAGAACTGCATCAATACTCCAAATTAGGCATCACCAATTTCAACAGAAGAACAACCTGCTAGAGACTTGACTGCCCGACAGAAGAAAACAAAATAGAATGCCTGATTATAAGCTACCATTTGATTCTGGCGACGAAGGGTTGGATAATGGTGCTGTGGTTGGCTGCCAAAGAACTGGCCTTCTTGACTGCCCCTAGTCTTGGACAAGTATAGTCACATATTAAACAGAAGAGTAGATGGTTTACAAGCAAACGTTATGATAAATATTTTCATCATCTACCTCAACCTCAGAAAATATGTTTATTATTAAAAGACAGTCCAATTATTACTAATGACAGGTTTACTGATCTAGGTTATGTTTAATCCACACTGTTGCAATCAATGGTCGTATTAACATTCCTCTGTTGTCTGAGGTTGTGCCACTTTATAAAACATAACTACTGCCTAGGTGTGCATCGAATTTGATTTCAAATTAGATGAGCTTAAGGGAAAGGCATGTACTGTGAAAGAATGTGTGAAAAGACTTGATACCAAAAGCAAGCTCCTCGAAGAATTGGAATCAGAATCAGGTTTAGTATCACTGATCTATATCGTGACATTTGTTCTTATGCAGCAGCAGTATGTTGAAATAAAAAAATGGTTAAAACCTATAAATTCAGCAAAAAAAATATATATTTAAAAAGTGAAATTAAATACAGAGAGCAAGAAGAGAGAAAATAGTAGTGAGGCAGTGTTCATGGGTTCAATGTCCATTTAGAAACCTGATGACAGAGGGAAAGAAGCTATTACTGAATTGTTGAGTGGATGAGACAAATTCTGTTTTCTTCTTCAGCCCTCACCTGGCTTCAGACTCGTGTTAACTACAGAGCAAAGCCATCAAATCCTGAAGGTCAACACCCGTCTCTCACATCATTGGATTGTTCATACACTCAGTGACAACTTGAATAGGTACACCCGTACACCAGCTCGCTAATGCAAATATTTAATCAGCCAATCACGAGGCAGCAACTCAATCCATAAAAGCACACAGACAGCCAAGAGATTCATTTGTTGTTCAGACCAGACATCAGAATAGGGAAGAAATGTGATCAAAGCGACTTTGACTGTGGAAGGATTGTTGGTGT
This sequence comes from Hypanus sabinus, assembly GCF_030144855.1. Lineage (NCBI taxonomy): Eukaryota > Metazoa > Chordata > Chondrichthyes > Myliobatiformes > Dasyatidae > Hypanus > Hypanus sabinus. Next base: position 18,827,837 of record NC_082707.1, read on the forward strand.
CAGATGGGGTGCCTGGAGTATCTCAGAAACTGCTGATCTCCTGAGATTTTCGCACACAACAGTCCCTAATGTTTACAGGGAATGATGTGAATAGCAAAAAAAAAAAAAAAAAAAAAATGCAGGGAGTGGCAGTTCTCTGGGTGAAAATGCTTTGTTAATGAGAGAGGTCAGAGGAAAATGTCCAGACTGGTTCAAGCTGACAGGAAGGTTCACATTGAAACCTATTGAATATTGAAAGGCCCAGATAGAGTGGATGTGGAGAAGTTGTTTCCTATAATGGGGAAGTCTAGGACAGGGCACAAGCTCAGAATAGAGGGGCATCCATTTAGAATAGAGATAAGGAAGAATTCCTTTGGCCAGATGGTGGTGAATCTGTGGAATTTGTTACCACATGCAGCCGTGGAGGCCAGGTCATAGTATTTAGTGGAGGTTGATAGGTTCTTGATAAGTCAGCATGAAATGTTTTGGGGAGAAAGCAGGAGAATGTGGTTGAGAGGGGAACAGCTCAGCCATCGTGAAATGGTGGGGTGACTCAATGGGCTGAATGGGCTAATTCTGCTCCTATCTCTTATGGTCTTATGATCTAGCACACAAGAAGAAACCTCCTGGCAGGGAAGTCATTAAAAAAAAATGGTTTGAAAGGCCATGATAATGCAAGTGAACATTAATGTACATCTTCACTACAGGCATGAGATTTAAATCAAGGTGTACTAGATGTGCAGACGCACGGGGTGAAGTGTGAGCACAGTATGACAGCATAATTGGCAGTGCAGTGCCACTACAGTAGTAGCGATCCATGTTCAATTCTGCCACTGTCTGCAAGGAGTTTGTACCCTCTCTCTGTGACTGGGTGGGTTTCCTCCTGGTGCTCCAGTTTCCTCCCACATTCCTAAGAAGTAGGGGTTAACAGGTTAATTGGTCACATGGGTGTAATATGGTGTTGCAGGGATGGTTCACCAAAACACTACCTGGTGTAGGGGGAAACAAGGTAAAAGTATACAGGTTACTGGGGTTAACCTGGTAACCTGGTTTAAATTAGTGAATGTGGTCAACAAAGTTCAATTGGAATGAGTCTCGTCTCTACCCAGAAGAATAGGACATAACCTTAAATCATGTGAAGTTTGAGTGTGCTAGCGCTTTTCTCTCCGTAGTGAAGAAAGTTGAGACGAGACTTGATAGAGGCATACAAGATGGATGCCGCGGTGGCACAATTAAAGCTTGGGGCTTCAGAGATCAGAGTTCAATTCCGGCACTGTCTGTAATAAGTTTGTATGCCTTCCCCATGAGTGCATATGTTTTCCTTTGGGAGCTCCAGGTTCCTACCATGTTCCAAAGTTGAAAGACGCATGGATGAGAGAAAAATGAAAAGCTACGTGAGAAGAAAGCTTTAAGTTGTTTGTAGAGTAGCTTCATATTGGCTGGCACAACACCATGTTCTCTGTTTGATGTTGACGGATTCAGATCATGCTTTAACTCAGCACAATGCGGAGCAGTGTCTGCGTTTAATGATGTGCAGCCACTTGGTTCTGCTCTTGCATGTTTGCTGAAAACAAACATGTGGAAGCAAGCTGGTTGAAGGAACTTGGAGCAGGAGACAGTGACTGAAAGTGATGTCATTAGCCCAGCGAGGAGGCAGGCCAGCGTCACTTCACCTTTAGTTTGTACTCTTGCCTTCCAGATAGCATGCACAGTGGCAGGACGCTGACCCGTCACCCCAGGAATCCAGAGCTAAATCTGGCAGCAAAGGGTTGATGAATGTCTCCTCTGTCTGTTAACTCCTTGGATCCTAATTAAAATTTGTTTCAGTATTTCCCATTAAGCCGGGACCCACTGGTGGAAACCCACGCCTTGATTTGACACTAATTAGCGCACGGCTGCCAGTCTTGCTTTGGAGAGGCCACGCGAGTGGAGAATGGGAGAGTAGTGGGGGTGGTGGAGAAAGGCCGACAGTGCCTATAAAAAGCATTCACTCCCCTTCGAAGATTTCATGTTCTATTGTTTTACAACATTGAATCACAGTGGATTTAATTTGGCTTTTTTGACACCAATCAACAGAAAATATTCTTTCATGTCAAAGTGAAAACAAATTTCTTCAAATTGGTCTAAATTTATACAATAATTAAACACAAAATAATTGATTGTATAATTACTCAATTTCTGTAAGTCAGTATTTAGTAAATGCACCTTTGGCAACAATTACAGTCTTAAGTCTGTGTGGATAGGTCTCTATCAGCTTTGCATATCCGGACACTACAGTTTTTCCTCATTCTTCTTTACAAAACTGCTCAAACTCTGTCAGATTACATGGGGATCATGAGTGAATTACCTAATTCCAGGAAGGATATTAATAAGGTTGAAAGATTGCAGAGAAGGTTTACAAGGATGTTGCCGGGACTTGAGAAACTGAGTTACAGAGAAAGGTTGAATAGCTTAGGACTTTATTCCCTGGAGTGCAGAAGAATGAGGGGAGATTTGATAGAGGTGTATAAAGTTATGATGGGTATAGATAGAGTGAATGCAAGCAGGCTTTTTCCACTGAGGCTAGGGGAGAAAAAAAACCAGAGGACATGGTTTTAAGGGTGAAGGGGGAAAAGTTTAAAAGGAACATGGGAGAGGGTTTCTTCACGCAGAGAGTGGTGGGAGTGTGGAGTGAGCTGCCAGATGAAGTGGTAAATTCCGGCTCACTTTTAACATTTAAGATAAACTTGGACAGGTACATGGATGAGAGGTGTATGCAGGGATATGGTCCAGGTGCAGGTCAGTGGGACCAGGAAGAAAAATGGTTCGGCACAGCCAAGAAGTGACGAAGGGCCTGTTTCTGCTGTAGTTTTCTATTGTTCTATGAACAACCCTTTTCAAGTCCAGCTACACATTCTCAATTGGACTGAGGTCTGGACTCTGACTTGGCCACTCCAGGACATTAACTTTGTTGTTTTTAAGCCATTCCTTTATAGATTGGCTTTATGCCTGAGGTCATTGTCTTGCTGGAAAACAAATCTTCTCCCAAGACATAGTGCTCTTGTAGACTGCATCAGGTTTTCCTCCAGGATTTCCCTTTAATTTGCTACATTCATTTTACCCTCTACCTTCATGAGCCTTCCAGGGCCACAGCATCCTCACTGCATGATGCAGCCACTACCAGGATTCATGTAGGGATGGTGTGTTTTTGATGATACGCGGTGTTTGGTTTATGCCAAACATAGTGTTTAGAATGATGGCCAAGAAGCTCAGCTTTGGTTTTATCTAACCATTGAACCGTTGTTGTATCTGCAGTCTCTCCCATTTTAGCTACTGAAGCTTGCAACTTCTCCAGTGTTGTCATAGGTCTCTTGGCGGTCTCCCTCACTAGTTTCCTTCTTGCATGGCCCCTGAGTTTTTGAGGATGGCCTGCTCTAGGCAGATTTACAGCTGAGAAATATTCTTTACATTTCTTGATGATTAACTTAACTGTACTCCAAGGAATATTCAATAACTTGGAAATTTTCTTATATCCATCTCCTGACTTACGCTTTTCAATAACCTTCTTGCGGAGTTACTTAGTGTGTTCTTTTGTCTTCATGGTGTAGTTTTTGCACTGACTCATCAGCAGCTGAACCTTCCAAATGCAGGTGTATTTTTATGACAATCAATTGAAACACCTTGACTGGACACAGATCTCCAAATATAGATCTCTATTTAACTAATTATGTGACTTCTAAAACCAATTGGCTGCACCAGTGAGGATTTAGTGCATCACATTAATACTTATGCAGTCAATTATTTTGTGTTTTATATTTGTAATTAATTTAGATCACTTTGCAGAGATCTGTTTTTCGCTTTGACATGAGTCTTTTTCTGTTGATCAGTGTCAAAAGGGCAAAATTAAATCCGCTGTGATTCAATGTCGTAAAACAATAAAACATGAAAGCTTCCAAGGTGGGTCAATGCTTTTTATAGGCACTATTGGTCTCTGTCAGGCACTGTGAGAGTGAGTGCCACTGTCAGACTTCTGTCAGGGCCTAATATGTGAAAGGCAAATGTATAATTCCCCTATGCCATCTTGCTCCTCAAGAAGATAAAGTGGATGTTTATTCTTTGCTGAACATTGTGAGCATGCTATGTTAGCAAAGGAGTGCGCGGCGACACTTGCGGGCTGCCCCCAGCACAACCTTCGGCTGAGTTGGTTGTTAACACAAATTGTGTATTTCATGATATGTTTCAATGGACATGTGAAAAATGAATGAATTTGAATATTCCCTCACTTTACTATATAAAAGTATTATTACGGACTATTCAATACATTTTCTCCATTGCTACACTTTTCTTAGGTAGGGTCACAAAGAATCTGCTGACTCCAATCAAGTCTGCAGACCAAACCTCAGCTAGGTTCTGAGAACGTTTTAACATTTAAACAAGTCCATTTCACCATTTCATTTTAATATATTTTAATTTTTATTTAAAGATGCTGAGACACGTGTCCTTGTCAACTGTATGGAGCAGCAGTGATCCAGGGGATATTGTTGTCATTCAACTCATCTTAGTTGTCCACCTTGATCCTCTCTCCCCCCACCCTCTGCAACTAAAACCAAAGACTCTTGCAAATTTCCATACGTGTGTGGTGGAAGGCAGTGTGACTGGAAGCATCGCAAGCCAAAATGGAGACTCCAATGCGTAGAGCTGCAGAGGGCTGTAGTTTCTGTCATCTCCATCAGGAGTTCCACTCTCCCCTACAACTAAGGACAACCGGTACTCACTGGAGTTTGGAGGAATGGGTCACTGAACAGGACTAAAATAAGCTGCAGAAAGTTGTAAACTGAGACAGCTCCATCATGGGCACTAGCCTCCACAACATCCAAGACATCTTCAAGGAGTGATACCTCAAAAAGACAGCATCCATCATTAAAGACTCCTACCATGCAGGACATGCCCTCTGTTCATTACTACCATCAGGGAGGAAGTATAGGAGCTTAAAGGCACACACTCAGTGATTCAGGAATAGCTTCTTCCACTCTGTCATCAGATTCCTGAATGGATATTGAACCAATGAACCAAATACCTCATTACCTCCTTTTTCTCCATTTTTGCACTACTTATTTAACTTTTTAGATATAAATATACTTGCTTTATTCTTATGTATTGCAATATATTGCTGCAGCAAAGCAAGAAATTTCATGTTTGTTAACAAGTTTTCTCTTTTTTTGTTTGTACTGGCTGTCCTTGATTGTAGGGGATGGTTGTGCTTGTGATGGAAATGACTGAACCTATAAGCCTCTGCAACTTTGCACACTGAAATCTCCATACTGGGTAGTGATGCTCCCGGATTCTCATTTGTTAACAAATTTCATGACATTTGTCACTGATATTAAACCTGATTCTGATTCTGAGAATATTGCTAAGGCTTTATAAGGTATTGTACTGACCAGATTTGGAGTATTGTGAACAATTTTGGGGTTCACATCATAAAACGATGTGCTGGCATTGGAGAGGATCCAGAGGAGGTTTATGAGAATGATCCTGGAAATGAAAGGGTTAACATATAAAGATCATTTGATGGCTCTCGGGCTGTACTTACTGGAGCTTAGAAGAATGGGGAAGGATCTTATTGAAACCTACTGAATACTGAATGGTCTAGATAGACTGGACATGAACAAGATGTTTCCTCGAGTAGTAGATTCTAGGACCAGCGGGTACAGGCTTGGAATACAAGGATGTCCCTTTAGAACAGAGGTGAGGAGGAATTTATTTAACCAGAGAGTGGAGAATCTGAGGAACTCATTGCAACAGATGTCTGTGGAGCCCAAGTCATTGGGTATATTTAAAGCTGTGGCTGATTGGTTGTTGAGTAGCCAGGGCATCATGATTATGGGGAGAAGGCAAGGAAATAGGGCTGAGAGGGATAATAAATCAGCCAAGATGAAATGGCAGAGCACACTCAATGGGCTGGATAGCTTAATACCTATTTCTTGTGGTCTTATCTTCAAGAGGCAGTGCCTCCAGAAGGAGACCACCTGCATTAAAGACCTTCACCATCCAGGACATTCCCTCTTCTCATTACCACCAGTGGGGAAGAGGTACAGGAGCTTGAAGACTCAAACTGAACGTTTTAAGAACAGATTATTCCCTTCTGTCGTCAGATATTTTTGAACAATACATGAACTTATGACACTACATTGTTATTGGTCTTCTGAACTATTTGTTTTGTAGCTTACAGTAATTTTCATGTCTTCTAACGTGGCGCTGCCACAAATTTCACAAGATACGTTAGCAAAATTCTGTTTCCAACCAGAGATAGAGAAATGGATATCAACTCACATGAAAAGGATGTCAAAGCCGAGTGATCTCATTTCAGTCTAATGCACCTCATATGAATGAAAGGTGCTTTAAGTTTGTTCTGAGAGAATCAGAAGCAGAGTTAGATTCACCAGCACCCTGCATAACTGTGACAGGATTTCACCTTTTTTTTTATAAAGAGCGAGATTAGCTTTATTTTTCACATGTACATTGAAACACAGTGAACTGTGTTATTTTCGCATCAATGACCAACACAGTCCGAGGAATGCACTGGGGGCAGCCCGCAAATTTCACCAATGCTTCTGACACCAGCGTACTTTGCCCATGACTCAGTAACCCCACCTCCTTCATCGATGAACCGTTGGACTTCCGAATCACTTGAGATAACTGCGCGCTAACTCTCTGTTTGGTGTCAAGAAGTTGTGAAATTCTGCACTGTCACTGAGCTGGGATCTGCTTCACTTACAGAAACCTACCACGTATTGAAAGGGCTAGATAGAGTGGACGCGGAGAGGATGTTTCCTATAGTCAGGAAGACTAGGACCAGAGGACACAGCCTCAGAGTAGGTGTTCTGACATCCCTTCAGAACAGAGATAAGAAAGGATTTCTTTAGCTGGAGGGTGGTGAGTCTGTGGAATTTATTACCATGGATGGCTTCAGAGGCCAAGTCATTGGGTATACTTAAGGCAGAGGTTGATAGGTTCATGAGTCCGGGGGTCAAGGGTTATGAGAAGGCAGGGGAATTGGGTTGAGAGGGATGGTAAATCAGCCATGTTGGAATAGTGAAGCAAACTCGATGGGTCTTATGTTTTTGAAATGCCCGAGCCTCTGCTCATTTACCTTAGTGTGCTGAGGATCCAGCGCTTGGGGCAGAAGGTGTGAAATTTATCCAAATCTTAAACACCAATGCTAGATATCCAGAGTAATATACATTAGATGCTGGTGGAACTTAGCTGCTCAGGCAGTACCTATGGAGAGGAATAAACAGTCTAAGTTTCAGGCCGAGACTCTTCATCAGGACTGAAGCTGATTGGGATTAGGAAATGGCTTTAGCATCACCAGTGCTATGGGCTTCTCTCTGAATTGCTCTCTAATTGCTGGTGTAAACCATATTCAGGTCAGAGCAACTCTAGGTTTTTTTTCTGAACCCTATACAACACTCTACAAAAGGCAGCAGTGCCACTCCCAGCACGATCCACTTTAAGTCACCATCCACTGTCTTACAGAAGTAGCCAGCATAATCAAAGACTCCTGACTCAACCACTCTCTCTTCTAATCCGTCCCATAAAGCAGAAGATATAAAAATTTGAAAACATGTACCAACATAGTGGTCAGTGGTCAACTTCTGTCCCCTGTTTTAAGACGCTTGAACAGACCTCTCACATATGAAGGATGAATTCTTGACCTTCCAATCCACCTTGCTGTGACACTTGCACTTTATTCACCTCTCTATAATGACATTTTGTCTGCAACTGCTACTTTATCATTTGATGCAGGCCCTGATGAAGGATCTCTGCCCAAAACGTCGACTATTTATTCCTCTCCAAAGATGCTACCTGACCTGTGGGGTTCCTCCAGCATTTTAGGTGTTGCTTACATTTCTAGCCTCTGCAAGTTCTCTTGTGCTTACTATTTTGTTTTCTTTCTTACTACCTCAAGGTACTGATGTATGGCATGAACTACATGGATGGCATGCAAATAAAAGACTTTCACTGTTACCTTATTACCCCATCATTATGTACCACGTCATAGGATGTGGACAATCACTGTCTTTGACTATGATTGTTCTTGGCAAATTTTTCTGCAGAAATGATTTGCCATTGCCTTCTTAACAAGATGGGTGACCCCAGCCATTACCAATACTCTTTAGAGATTGTCTGCCTGATGTCAGTGGTCACATAACTAGGACTTGTGACGTACACTAGCTGCTCAGACGACCATCCACCACCTAACCCTGATCGGGGGGGTCTAAACAGGTGTTACACCTTGCTCAAGGGTGACCTGCAGGCTAGCAGAGGGAAGGGGCACCTTACACCTCCTTTAGTAAAAACGTATCTCTACCCTGTCACCCAAATTTCATCACATATGACAAGAATAATAAATGGAATGAAACCAAAACTGACACCATCCTGACTTGAGAAGATATCATTGCTTGGTCAATACCTTGGAATACTCCTCCCAACAGCACCCTTCACCATAATGACATTCAACAAGGTGGATTACAACCATCATCTCAAAAACAATGATAGATAGGCAGCAGAAACTGACTGAATGCCAGCTGAAATTAATTTAATTCTAACTTCTATCCTGGTGAAATACTTGAAATCCGGATTTCTTGCCAAATTACTTCACCATTTGGATAAAAACCGTACCATAACAACAGCTTGGTATGTGGTACATTGAGCATAGAACTATAGTTTAGGAACAGCCCTTTCTGCCCTCAATCTATAGCGTGGTGACCAGAACTGAGATTAACTAGAGTTTTATAAATTTGAAACATAACTTACTCCCCCTTGAACTCAGTGCCTTGATAAATAAAGGCAAGTATGTTACCTGCACTCTTTACAAGCCCATCAGTTTGTGAAACCAACTTCAAGGAGTTATAGTCCAAAACCCCAAGATCCACTTGTACATCAATGCTGTCAAGGGTCTTGCCTTTAACTGTGCAACACCTCAGTCTTGGCCTGACCTATTTGCCATTTCTCGAACCAGATCCACAACCGATCTATATCTCACCACATACTTTTGCGATCTTCAACACTTTAGGTAGGTTTTAAAGGGTGTCTAAAAGAAAGAAAGAAAGAGAGAGAGAGAGAGATCTGGAGAGCACTGGATTCAAAATTTAATAGATTGAGGGCTAGCTGGGGCCTTCAATGACATATTGACAGGAAGCCAGAAATGGCATGATGGTTCAAGTTTGCAAGAACTTTGCAGACATAGCAAGGAAGAACATAATCACAAAGGTGAGGAATTTTAATATAATTTTTATCATTGTATTTTATGCAGCTGGGTGGAAAGTGATTAGCAGAAAGCTGATTTTTTTGGTCTCTGGGGGAGGAATTTTGCAGTCTATTGCAACATCATCACCGTTGTTGCCAAAGGCTAATTTAACACAGACTGCAAGGAATTCTAAATCTTCCAGGCCTGCTGAATTCAGGAGCTCACTGATCAAGACTATTGTTAATTAACGAGCAGAGTGATATGAATTTACCTGGCTACAAAGAAAAAAGCAGCCCGCCAATACTACCCACAAGAGCTTCACAGTCAGTGTACTTCAGAAGCCTTTGTGTTATGACATTTTCATTCATCAGTTTCATTTCTCAAAAGAAGGCTGAAGGGGTAACTGAATAGAGAGATCTAAATTATGAAAGGTCATTGTACATATAGAAGAGCTCAACTAGAGGCCAAAATATAAAACAGCCCACAAAAATCCAGCAGGAACTTTAGGGGAAATTTAAAGTCATAGAGTGAAACATTCTGCTCTCTGTTTGACAGCTCTGAGCTATTCACTGGAGTTTAGAAGAGTGAGGGCAGAATCTCATTGTAACCTATCAAACGTTGAAAAGCATAGATAAAGTAGACATAGAGGGGATATTTCCTATACTGAGGGAGTCTAGGACCAGAGCACACAGCCTTAGAATATACATGAACGGTGATGGGGGGAATCTCTTTAGCCAGTGGGTGGTGAATTGATGGAATTCATTGGCATGATGGCTGTGGAGGCTAAGTCATTGGATATATTTAAAGTGGAGGTTGATAGCTTCCTAATTAGTAAGGTGATGGGGAGAAGGCAGGAGAAGGTAGAGGGGTATAATAAATCAGCCGTGATGGAATGGCGGAGCAGACTCAATGAGAGAATTGGCTTAATTCTACTCCTATGTCTTATGCTTATTATTTTACTTTGTACTAAAACAATGCCCTGTTGCAATGATCTAATCTGCATGAATGAAATGCAATATATGATTTTCAATGTACCTCAGCACATATGACAGTAACTAATAAATTTACCCGATGAAGAGTCTTGACCCGAAAAGTAAACTGTTTACATTTTTCCATAGATGCTGCCTGGCCTGATGAGCTCCTCTTGCATTTTGTGTGTGTTGCTTTGGATTTCCAGCATCTGCAGATTTTCTCTTGTTATCAGTTTAATTTACCACACAGTATGGAAACAGGCCCTTTGGCCCATCAAAGTTCAAAGTTCAAACTGCATTTATTATCAAAGTACACATAGGTCCCCATATATAACCCCGAGATTCATTTTCTTGCACTGCTGTGATTTCTTCTTACTGCTGGACCCAGGTTAGCTTCTCTGATTTGATAACACTGAGGAATTTAAAGCTACTGACCCACTCCACTGCTGATCCCCTGATGGGGGCTGCCTCATGGACCTCAGGTTTCCTCCTCCTGAAGTCAATAATCAGCTCCTTGATCTTGCCGACATTGAGTGAGAGTTTGCTGGCATGGCAACACTCAGCCAGATTTTCAATCTCCCTCCTATATGTTGATCAGCGATGTGGCCAGCGACAGTGATGTTGTCACCAAGCTTAAATATGACATTGGAGTTGCGCTTGGCCTCACAGTCGTAGGTATAAAGTGAGTAGAGCAGGGGGCTAAACACATAGCCTCGTGGTGCACCCATGCTGATGGAGATCACACCAACCACATCAGCCATGAAGCACCCATTTTCCCCATTATCCCATTAATTTTCCACAGATCTACCACTCACCTACAAACTAGGGAAAATATTTACAATGGGCTTGACCTGCCTTTACCACTTCCTCTGGCAACATGTTCCATAAAACCCTCTTCATTTTCCCTTCATCCAACCTGCAAAAACCCATCGTTCCCATCCACCAAATGTCTGATAATCCAAGGAAAGTTATTCCAATTTCTCAAATCCTGCCCTCAGCTGAATTCCCTCATCTCCGTTAATCTTCTCTGCATTCTACTCATGACCTTCACAGTATGTTATTGCTCTGGAGATAATCAATAGATATTCACCAGGGTGAAAATAAGTCCCAGGGTGAGTATATCAAAAGCAAGAGGCTACAGGGTTATATATATTTAGATATATTGTGACATGCTAGTAAGATTCAACCTGATTCTGAGTCTGATATGGAGAAGTGTTTCTACGCAGTATGACTCTGAGACCATTGATGATAAGAAGCAGCAATTAATGGTCAGAATTTTGCAACTCAGCCTTCCACTTTTGACAAGGCTCTATCTGTTCTTCCTCTTCTACTCACGCTGAATGTTGCAGATGAGGGAAACAATATTTTTATCAAAGGGACACAAAGTGCTTCAGTGCCATGTTCAAGTAAGTTTGCAACTGAACAAAGTCAACAAGCAGAGAAAGGCAACAATGAGCTTCAAAGGAAAGAACTGACAGTGAGCTCTGGTTATTTGGGAAAAGTTGCCATTCACTGTCAAATTATAAAACCGTCTTATCAGCAGATTATCTAGAGGTGTGGAATTTTCTAGTGTTAGTTAGTTGAATCAACCAGCAGGCAAATTGCAGGGAATTGTGCACACTGCACTACTCATCACAGAAACCACACTCCCGACCATGGACTCTATACTTCTTGCTGCCTTAATAAAGCAGTCATCATCAGAAAAGTTCCCACCCACCCTGACATTCTCTTATCTCTTCCCCCTCATCAGGCCGGAGATGCAAATATCTGAAAGCAGACTCAAGATCAGATTCTATCCCAATGTTATCAGACTATTGAATGGTTCCTAGTACAATAAGTTGGGTGGCATAATGGAGATACATCCCGACCAAAGGAGGCGAAAGGCACTCCTTCCCTCCATTAGCCTGCAAGCAACCATTGGGCAAGGTGTAGCACCTGCTTAGCCTCTCAGATTGGGGATCACATGAAGCCATGGGAACAGGTGGTGGATGGTCGTATGAGCAGCTGGTGCACATCACAAGTCCTGGTTATGCGACCACTGACATCAGGCAGACAATCTCTGAAGAGTATTGATAGTGGCTGAGGTCACCTGTTTTGTAAAGACACTGCCCAGAAGAAGGCAATGGCAAACCACTTCTGTGGAAAAATTTGGCAAGAGCTATCATGGTCACAGCTGAGGCCATGATCAGCCACACATACGACATGGAACATGATGATGATTATGAGTATGATAAAATGGACTCTTGGTCTTACAATCTACCTTATTATGGTCTTGTTCCTTATTGTTTACTTGCACTGCACTTTCTCTGAAGTTGTTACACGTATTCTGTATTGTCATTGCTTAACTTTGGTTCAAACTTAATGCACGGAATAATAATGTGTTCTGCACCAACAGACATGTCTTTCACTGTGTCTCAGTACACGTGACAATAATAAATCAATTCCAATTCTAAATACCAGCACATCATTGTTCTGCACTTGTATGAAGGGCCATCAGTATAAGCAAAGACATATTCAACATAGGAGATGGGGAAACTACCTACAGTCTGCCAAGTGTCCTCCATCACCCTCTGCAGGTGTCTATAGATTACACAAAGCACACAAGAGTGCAGGAGCAGAAATAGGCTACCTGGCTTCTCAAATGTGACCATGGCTGATCTCCCCAGGCATCAGGATCTTTTTTGCCAGATCCCCATATCCCTCAATAAGAGCATAAGAAATACGGGGCAGGAGTAGGCCATCTGGCTGCTCAAGCCTGCTCGGCCATTCAATAATATCATGGCTGATCTGGCCATGGACTTAAGTCTACTTACCTACCATTTCCCCATAACCCATAATTCCCCAACAATCCAAAAATCTATTGATGGTATCTTCAATGTATTGAATGAAGTAGCGTCTACTTCATCCCTGGGCAGAGAATTCTGCAGATAAACTACTCTTTGGGACAAACATTTTCTCCTCATCTCCGCCCTAAATATATGCCTCCAAATTATCTTTCAGAAAAAGATCTACCTCCAATTTAAACACTTCTAATGAGTTTGTCTCCACACTGCTCTAGGTTAGAGAGTTCCAGAGATTCACTACCTTCTGCTTGTGAAATTTCAACTTATGTCAGTTTTAAATAACTGGCTCCTTATTAATGTAACCATTTCAAGTTAACTTCCCTTTCCCATTCAGATTGGTCCATGGCCTTCTCTATTGCCATGATGAGGCCACATTCAGGTTGGAGGAGAAACACCTCAAATTCTCTCTGAGTAGCCTCCAACTTGACTGCGTGATAATTGATTTCTCCAACCTCTGGTAATTTCTCTCCTTTGTCTCATCTTACTTTTTCCCCATTCTATTTACCTTCTCACTTATTCTCTCCTCCTCACATAACCATCACCTGCTTCTGGCTTCCATCTTCATTCCCTTTCTTACAAGGTCCACTATCCTCTCCTATCAGATTCTTTCTTCTTCAGCTCCTCACCTCTTCCACTTATCATCTCAAAGCTTGTTACCTAATCCCACCTTCCCCTTTCTCCACCTTCTCACCCTGCTCCTCACTTGGTCTTACCTCTCACTTGCCTGGTTGCACATCTTTCCTACCCTGCACCTTCTTATTCGAGTTTCTTTCTACTTCCTTTCCAGTCCTAATGAAGGCTTTCAGCCCAAATCACTGACTGTTTATTCCTCTCCGTAGATGCAGCCTGACTTGCTGAGTTCCTCCAACATTTTTAGTGAATTGCTCAGGATTTCTGCCATCTGCAGAAGCTTTTGTATTTATTATAACTATCTCTGACACCTGAGATACTGCCGCTTGTTAGCGTAATGTTTTTGCAGCTCAGGGTCTTGGAGTTTTGAGTTTAATCCTGATGTCCTTTGCATAGAGTTAGTATTTTCATAGAATGTGTAGGTTTCCTCCCACGGTCCAAAGACATACTGGTTAGTAGGTTAATTGGTCATTGTAAATTGTCCAATGATTAGACTAGGGTTAAGTCGGTGGATTGCTCAAAGGGCCAGAAGAACCTGCTTCCACTGTATCTCTAAATAAACAAACAAACACATAAATAAATAAATACTTTCGACGACTTATTGTAGATTGCATCCAAACTGCTTTGATAGAACAGGTGATAAGTAATTGGTTTACTATTGCCAAGTATACTAAGATACAGAGAAACGCTTTTGCTTCCATGCCATCTAGACAGATCATTCCACACACAAGTGCACCAGGGGACTAGAAAAGAGGAGAAAGGAAAAGAATGCAGAATGTACAGTCACGGAGAAAGCGCAGCACAGGGAGGCAAATAAGGTGCGAAGGCCACGTCAAGGAAAGGTAGGTAGAACGATTGTACAAGGGGTCCATTCAGTGGACTTCCTTGAGCCTGATGGTAAATGTTCTCAATCATTTGCATCTCCTGTCCGATGGCAGGAGGAGATGAGAGAATGACTGGGTGGGGAGAGGTCCTTGATTATGTTGCCTGATTTCCTGAGTTAGTGGGATGTGGAGACAGCATTTCTTGAGGGGGAGGCTGGTTTTCATAATGGAGCCGGCTGTGTTCACAATTCTTTGCTGTTCCTTCTGGTCTTGGGCAGACCAGTCGCCTTACCAAGTTGTGACGGTTTGGTTAGGATAGTCTATAAGACAGTGGGGGTGGGGGGGGGGTTGCTTTACAGTACTGATGCACAAGATCATCGATCCACTTTCAACTTCAATCAGGCTCCTTTCCACGAGAGATGGAAACTTCAGGCAAAGAAAGAGTGGATAGGAAATTTTATTAAACAAGCAATGACAGAAGAAAATTCCACATCTACTGAAACTCTGCCTGTTTCTCCACTATTGGAAAGGCTGTTAAATCTATTCCATACAGAAAACACATATTCCATTCATACAATAATTTATCACCATTGTATTAACTTGGCAATATCTTGTAGGCTTTTTCCTTACTCTGATCATCTCATTGTATGTAATTTCTAGTGCTCATTTTTATTGAATTTAATTAGATTGGAAAGGGTCAGGATGTTCAGTATGGGACGTTCAGTGCTCAAAGCCAGAATTACGATTAGCTTCATTTGTCACATGGACATCGAAACATTGAAGCATACAGTGAAAAGCGTTGTTTACGTCAATGAACAGCACAGTCTGAGGCTGTGCTGGGTACATGTGACAAATGAAGCTAATCTTTAATTCAGTCCTGACAATATTTTCGTAAATTCCTTCTTCCTCCTCCTGAGTGTTATCACATGTTCCTTGTCAGATGGTGACCCTGGCAGTCCTGTTGTGACCTAACAATTGCCTATCTTTTCTTTAGCACAAGTTCCTTGTAAAGGCAAATGCAGCTGTCTGACACGGAGGCAACTGTGTTATCATCCAAACACAGCTTCAGGGTGTGAAGCAACTCATAAAGGAGAAGAGAGATCTCTGTCCTTTTTAAGCACTCCTTGCTCATTGGATTATGAAGGTTGCAGATGCGGTAATGAGGGAGATCAAGATTCTACTTATTAATAAAAGTAGAAGAAAGTGGCAATGGCATCAGGCAAAGTGAAAAGAGAAACTATTTTCACTTCAATTTGAGAAACAGTCACCATCTTAAGCCTTCGATCAAAATTCAAAGATTCAAAAAGTATCTTTATTATCAAAGTATGTATGCAGTACATTGCCCTGAGATTTGTCTTCCCCACAGACACCCACAAAGTGTAGAAAACTGTGAAACTTATTCAGAAAAACAATCCCCACTCCATACAAAAAAAAAAGCTTGCAAAAGGCAACAAAAATACCACGGAATATAAAGCATTAAATTGAAAGAATCGAGGCATATTTACTGCAATTGAGTGTTCGTTATCTGCAGGTTGCTCCCAATCAAAATTGCACAGAATAGTATCAAAAAAGGAGTGACCAGAACACATCATAATGTGAAGTATGGAGTCCACTCCACTCATAGCATGAAGTACAGTATCTAAGACTATGTTCTGTTACCTAAAATAACCCTGAAACTTTCAAGTATTCTTCAATCCCCCACTATATGGACAACACCCCCCCTTCTCAATGCTTCCTGGACTGTACACACATATGCTATGTTTATTTTGCTGTGTGAGTTATTTATAATTTATGTTAATTTAAGATTATGTATTTCTGTTTGTCTTGTTTGTGTTGTATCGTGCTGCAGCATAAAGCTTATTTTTTTGTGGCATTTATACTTTGTGTATCTAAGCTTCTGTCGATGAATTTGAGCTTGAAACCAGAGCCTTTTAACTCACACAGGGTTAGAATGATAAGAAAAATATACTGCTGGAGACTCAGGAAACTGCAGATGCTGAAATCTGGAGTAACATATAATCTGTTGAAGGAGTTTACTGGGTCGAGCAGCATCTGTGGGAGGAAGATTTTAACCCAAAACATCAACAATTCCTTTCCTCCCACAGATGCTACCCAATTTGCTAAGTTCTTCCAGCATATTGTTTGTTACTGGAATGGAAAGCTGTAGTTTATAAATTTGGTTCAACATTTTACATCAGGAGAGCATAAATGATATTACTTGAAATTTCTGGAAACCTAAAACCAAAACATAAATGTGAATCAGTGGATTTTAGGAATAAGGCCATAAGACCACAAGATATAGGAAGAGAATTAGGCCATTCAGCCCATCGAGTCCACTCTTCTATTCCATCATGGTTGATTTATTATCCCTCTCCATCCCATTCTCCTGCCTTCTCCCTGTAACGTTTGACGCAGTTACTAACCAACAACGTATCAACCTCTGCTTTAAATATATTGTCCTCCACAGCCTTTTGTGGCAATGAATTCCATAGATTCACCACCCTCTGGCTAAAGAAACTTCTACTGACCTCTATTCTAAAAGGACATTAATCTATTCTGAGGCTCTGCCCCCTCATCCTAGACTCCCTCACTACTGGAAACATCCTCTCAACATCCACCCTATATAGACCAGGGTTTTCCAAGCTTGTGTCTTTAGATCCCTTTCTTAATGGTATTGGTCCATGGCATAAAAAAGGTTGGGAACCCTCGATCTAGACCTTTCAATGTTCAATAGGGTTCAATGAGATCCTCGCCTCAATCTTCTGAACTGTAGTGAGTTCAGGCCCAAAGCCAGGAAGTGCTCCTCATACATGAACTCTTTCATTTCCAGGAAACTCTCATGAATCTCCTTTGGATGTGCTGCTCCTAAGTCTTATGATCTTATTTCATAAATGCACTGATTCACATTTGTGTTTTTGGTTTTTGTTTCAAGAAATTTCAAGTAACATCACATTATGAGGAGGGATTCAGGAGTAAGCTAGATCAGCTAGTTGAGTGGTGTCGCAACAACAACCTCGCACTCAACATCAATAAGACCAAGGACTGAATGTGGACTTCAGGAAGGGGAAGTCGAGGAAACACATTCCATTCCTCTTCACAGAATTAACAGGATGAGCAGTTTCAAATTCATAGTTATCAACATCTCTGAAAATATATTATGAGTCCAACATATTAATGCAATAACAAAGCCACAACAGTGGTGAAACTGTATTTCATTAGGAGCTTGGCATGTCACCAAAGACTCTCTCAAATTCTGCAGGTGTACAGCAGAGAGCATTCTAACTGTTTTCCACTAGTTACAAAAGTAAATTTTTAATATTTATTTATTTAATTAACAATACAGTGCGGTGTAGTCCCTTCTGGCCTTTTGAGCTGCATCATCCAGCAACTCCTGACAATCCCAATTTAACCCTAACCTAATCATGGAACAATTTACAATGACCAATTAACATACCTGGCTCAAATTTGGACTGTGGGAAGAAACCAGAGCACGCATTCCACTCACTTACAGACACCTTACAGAGAATGCAGGCATTGAACTCTGACGAGCCGAGCTATATTAGTGTCAAGCTAACCACTATACAACCAAGTTGCCTAATAAATTACAATAAATTCTTATTGTAATTGGCGGTTTTAAAAAAATTATTATCCATTGCAATGTACTGCTGCTGCAAAACAATGAAGTTCCTGACATATGCCAGTGATATCAAACCTGATTTGGATTCTGACACTTTACAATGCCAGCACATTCTTTCTTCACTCTGAAGAGTATTTCTTCTTCATAGGCACTCTCTTGTGATCAAGAGCAACTTGTTTGGAAATGCATAATAGTTAAGTTAGCATTAGGTAGAAGAACAGATAAGCATGCAGTGCCTGACCACCTCATATGCAACGAAGCTGGGAAAATCCCTTTACAAAGGCCACATGGGGACAGAACAAGAAAGAGATCAAGACTAGCTTTCTTATTTCTAATATAAAATGGTAATTTTGAGGTTTAAATGCTGCTGATTGAGTTTAAAATCTGAGATAGAGCATTGAAGTGCTGGATACTTAGTATGTTCATCTGAATGACTGACTGACTTAACGTAATGTTGCTTCGGGACCATATTACATAAACACCAGGCTAGTTTTTAAGTACATTACTCTGATGTTACTTGTCTCAAAATGTACGTTACCGGACAACTGAGGAAATGAAATGTTGGATGAGAATCAGATGATTTTATAGCACAAGATGAGAGAATCAAATGATTTCATACCACAAGATGAGGTTAGTCAGACTTCACTGCAGCACATTGAGAAATGTATCATGTAGTTTCATTTCTCAAAGTCAAAATAAATTTGTTATTAAGATCACCAGATACTACCCTGAGGTTCATTTTCTTGCAGGCATTTTCAGGAAAATAATGAAATACAATAGAAATCCTGAAAAAAATATACAAATTAAAACTGCCAATTTGCAAATGAAGACAAACTGACTGGTAGTTAGACAGACAAATAGAGAGGCAGAAAGTTAGATAGCTAGATAGATAGACAGACTGACAGATAGCTAGCTAGACAGATAGACAGACAGACAGACAGACAGTGGGACAGATAGATGGATAAACAAATAAGGTTGAGAACATGAGCTACAGAGATCTTGAAGCTGAGTCTGTAGGTTGTGGAATCTGCACTTACTTTAAATCCACGGAGGTATTTTCCTTTTGTGTGCATCATAAATAGCAAGTAATATTAATTACAAACAAGTAATAGGTAACAATTAAAGTAGCCGTCTCCTAACCATTCAATTTCATTACCATCACAATATCCCTAACATAATCAGAGACACAAGAAACTGCAGTTGCTGGAATCTGGAGCTAAAAAAATCAAAATGCTGGAGGAACTGAGCAGGTCAGGCAGCATCTGTGGAAGCAAAGGGATGGCTGACACTTCAGACTACGACTACAGAGAATTTTTTTTTCACCACATAAAAACCCCGACTCTTCTTCAGTAGGCTCTCAACAGGACCAGCCATGTTAAAATGATAGATAAAACTGTGGGTCTAAAGTTAGGGATCGAGTAGTGAGTGACTCACCTCCTGACATCACAACCATCTGCACAAGATGGGAGTGTGAGAAACTCCGCTTGTCTGAATGGGTGCAGGACAACATTCATGAAGTTCAACACCACCCAGGTCCATGCAACTGGCATCCCCTCAGTGGTCACCGTGACTACTGTGTGTATCATGAACAATACACACCACGGACACTCACGTGAACAACTCCACACCGCCTTACAAACCCATGACCAGCAAAGCCACAGAGAGGTGCATGGGGTCTAAATCCTGCAACATACTCAAAATGCTGGAGCAGCACATCAGGTCAGGCAGCATCTATGGAGAAGAATAAACAGTCGACGTTTCATGCCAAGAATCGGCATCAGGATTCAGCATCTGAAGAATCTCTTGTGTTTAAATCCTGTAACTCCCTGGGGTGGCACCGTAGTGCAGTAGTTAGCTCAACATTTTACAGCACTGGTGATCACCCATTGGAGGTTCAATTCCTGTTGCTGTCTGTAAGGAGTTTGCATATCCTCCCTGTGATCATGAGGATTTCCTTTGGGTGCCCCGGTTTCCTCCCACACTCCAAAACAACGTACAGTTTAGAGCTTGTGAGTTGTAAATGTGCCATGTTGGTGCCAGATGCACGTTGCCACTTTTGGGCTGCCTCCAGCCCAATCCACAGACTGTGCTGAAAGTTGATACAAAATGAGGTATTTCACTAGATGCTTCATGTGAAAAATAAAAATAATCTTTATCTTACCTAGTTTTATCTAACTACCAATGCACAGTGGGAATATCTTCACCAGAGAGGGAGTGTATTGACTTGAGACCCTTCTCATTAGTCACAAACATTCCAGAAGAGAATCGTAAGAAAACAGTAGCTGGATTAGACCAACATCTTACCTTTCCCCATCGTTCATAACTGATAGCCCAAAAATATGAAACAGCTAACTCTACAATCAGGAGGATGAAACTTCCCCTTCACCCATATCATCTCTCCGAAGACCACCCTACTACATTAAAAAGTTATCTCAGATGGAAATGCAGTGCAGCAGTGCTTCTTGTGTCAAAGATGCCACATTTCAGGTGAGATGCAATGTTATAATCCCTTCCTAAATATCCCAACTGGATGGAGAGGCAGACACACAGTTGTTACTTTATTAGGCATCTCCTGTGGCTGGGCAGTAGAAGACCATGAGCACACACTGTGTGTCCATACAACTGTCACACACTGGGTGTTTATGTTTCTCACTCCATTCTCTGTAAACTCTAGAGACTGTTGTTCAGAAGTTTCTGAGATACTCAAACCACCCCATCTGGCACCAACAGTCATTCCATGGTTAGATCACATTTCTTCCCAATTCTGATGTTCAGTCTGAACAACAAGTGAACCACTTGACCATGTCCGTGTGGTTTTATGCATTGAGTTGATTGGTTGATTAGATATTTGCATTACCGAGCAAGTATAATAAAGTGGTCACTGAGGGCACTTAATGTCTTGGCTAACAAGCACAAGCAGAAAAAAGTAATCAGTTATTTGTCCCTAACTTTTTGTGTGATATCTTAACAGCGATCTCTCCTTTTGATTGATTTCCATGGGAAACAATTTAAAACGTGACAGGAGAATTCATAAAACAGGGACAGGCCCTTCAGTCTATAATGTAAAAGACTAATTCATGTAACGATGCCTAATTATATGAACCCTTTCTGCCTGCATTTGGGCCAAATGACCTTATTCTATGCTTTTGGACCTAGCTAATATAATGTGTATGCTTTTTATTCATTGGGCTGAATGTTGAAAGTGGAATGGGTTAACAATGGGTTAGTTGAGGCTAATTTTGTGTATGTTTTCATGGGGAAGTGGACTAAGTACAACTGAGAATGAAAGAATAGTTACAGTGACTGAGATCATCATGAGAGATGGGAGGAATGCAGACAACAGCACAGATTTGATAATGCTGGAAACGCTCAATAGATCAAGCCTCCTCTGTGGCTAGAAAGTTGGCATTAGAGGTTGGAAGCCAATCTGAAGCCTTACCGCTTAACCCTTAAGTCTTAACCCTTTTTCTCTTCCCACAGATACATCCGGACCTGCTGAGTGTTCTCCTGGTGATTTTATATTAGACTTTCTTATATATGAGCTCGGGCTTTTCTCTTTGGAGTAAAGGAGGATGAGAGGCCACATGATAACATAAGACAAGAGTCACAATGAGGTGAAAATCACTAAACTGAGGAGTAGAAAGGAAAGTTTATCAAACAATCCTCTTCAATTCTGGTTTTCTCATTATAGGAAGGATATGGAAGCTTTGGGGAAGGTACAGAGGAGATTTTCCATGATGCAGCCTGGATTAGAAAGTATACCTAAAGGAAAGCTTTGGCAAGCTCAGGTCATTTTCTTCTTTGGAGTGAAGGAGAGTCAGAGGTGACATGATAGATGTGTAAAAGTTGATAATAGTGTGAGCAGCCAGTATCTTTTTTTTCCCAGGGAAGAAATGCCTAATACCAGGGGTTATAATTTTAAGGCGATTGGAGGGAAGTATAAATGGGATTTCAGAGTTATTTTTTTTACGCAGTGAATGGTGTGCCCAGTCAGGGGTGGTGGTAAAGGCAGGTACATTAGGGACATTTAAGAAACTCTTAGAACACCCTGTGAATGGAAAAAAAAAGCATCTATGCAGGAGGGAAGCCTTAGATTGATCGTAGAATAGGGTAAATAGTCAGCACGACATCGTGGGCCAAAGGATTGGTACTATGATGTACTGTTCTACGTTACGTATCTATTCTTTCTATCACTTGCTGCTTTTTCAAAAATTGTGATCAGCCTGCACGAAACAGTAGGGCTGAAGAATGGAGTTCGTGTGGTCCAAGTTCCCACTTCTTGGTAAAGGTATATTTCACTGAAGGATTCTGTGACCCTTGTCTCACAGCTCGTTGGAACTGAGAGCCTGTGCAGAGGCTCCTGAACGACTGGTCTTTTACCTCAGCAAAGACTCGGATGATGTGGAAACTTCGCCTGCTTATTTTCACAATGCGCACATCTTAACGGAAAATTGCACTTGAGTAATTTTAAGAAGAGCGAGAGCAGCAGCTCAGAAAACCACAGTATTTTAGTAAGGTGTTTCCATATCGAGGGTGAGATAACATGTCCGGAAGCAGCTGAAGCCCTCAGTTGCATGATAGCTCTGTGCAACCAGAGGCCTTGTCAATCAGTGCAGCCCCTTCAGCATTGCAGGGGACTTTCCACAACAGCTTTCACCCATGATTATAGCTAGTTTGGGTTATGATTCATAGAATTATGCAGCAGAGAGACGGGGTCTTCAGCCCAACTCGCCTGTGCTGACTAGATGGATTTCTTTCACCCGTAGAAGTAAAAGTGTGTCTTCCATACTGTTCACACAGATCAATTCATTACAAAGTGCATTGAGGCATAACAAGGAGAATCAACAACAATGCAGAATAAAGTGTAACAGCTATAGAGGAAGTGTAGTGCAGATTGACCATAAGGTACAAGGTCATAGTGAGGTAGGAATATGCACACAAAATGCTGGATGAACTCAGCAGACCAGGCAGCATCTGTGGATGGAGATAAACTGTTGTTGTTTTGGGCCAAGATCTTTCAATAGGACTAGAGAAGGTAACAAAGGAGACCGAGGTTTGGAGTCCATTTTAGCATTCTAGGGAACCATTTAATGGTCTTGTAACAGTGTCCTTGAGCCTGGTGGTAGGTGCTTTCAGGCTTTTGTATCCTCTGCCCAATGGGAGAGGGGAGATGAGAGAATTATGCACTTAATGCACTGGAGGAGCTCAGCAGCATCTAAGGATGGGAATAAACAGTTGATGTTTTGGGCCAAGGCTCTTCATCAGGACTCCAATGAAGGGAGAATGTCTTGGGTGCGTGGAATTATTGATTATGCTGGTTTCTTTACTGAGGCAACAAGATGAGTGGACAGACACGAGGGAGGGGAGGGCTGACTGCCTTGATGAGCTGAGCTATGTCTGCAACTCAGAGATGCCTTCATAACAAAAACATGCCTACTTCAAATTTTCTCCAATTAGGTTCATATTCCTTTAAACTTTTCCGATCCAGATGTATTTTAAATGTTGATACCTGCCTCAACCATTCTTTCTGCTGGCTCATTTCAATTATATCCATCCATTCTGTGTGAAAAAATTGTCCATTGGATCCTTTATTGATATCCTCTATGTTATGCTCTCTTTCCCTGGGGAGAAAGGACTTTGACTGTCCAGATATCTGTGGGGGTAAGTTTAAAGGAGATATGCAAGGCAAGTTTACACAGGAAGTGGTGGTAAGAGCTTAGAAGTTGTTGACAAGGCTTTTGTGGAAGGGAACATGACAGAGGCATTTATGCCAGCGCAATAACATGCAAGGAATGAAAGAATATACATTTAACAGCCACTTTATCATGAATACCATCATGAAGAAGGTACAGGAGCCTTCGGACTCACACCACCATGTTCAGGAACAGTTACTACCCCTCAACCATCAGGCACTTGAACCAAAGGCATAACTTAACTCAGCTTCACTTGCCTATCATCGAAATGTTCCCACAACCTGTGGATTCACTTTCAAGGACTCTTCATCTCATGTTTTCAATACTTATTGCTTATTTATTTACTAGTATTATTTCCTTCTTTTGGTATTTGCACAGTGTTGCAAAGTGCTGAGGTGTTGTCTTCTGCACTTTGGCTGAATGCCCAAGTTGGGGCAGTCTTTCGTTGATTCTGTTATGGTCATTAGTCTATAGATTTATTAAGTATGCCCACAAGAAAGTAAATTTCAGCGTTGTACATATAACATATATATACATTGCTAATAAATTTATTTTGAACTTTGAAATTTTTGAACAACCTTCTTACCATGACAAAGTAGGTAAGTTCGACTTCTAATACTTACATTTTTAGAAATGAGATAGAAAATAAAAGAATGATTAAATTAAATGCAATGAATTAATCTGTTTGCACCATCTCAACTCTCCAGCACCATTTTGGAGTTTAAGATAGCATCTAAAAGCAAGGAGGTATTAAAACAAAACTGCAGATGATAGAAATCTGAAACAAACAGCACCTTCGGAAAATTACAGAGTCCACTTTTCAGTTCCAAGTTTCTTTTTCAGAAGCACAAAAGAAAGATATGTCCTGTACTACCAGGTTCAGAAAAAATTATTACCCCTCACTTATAAGGCTCTTGAACAAAAGGGGATAACTTCACTCACCCCAACACTGATCCCACAACCTATGGACTCACTTTCAAGGACTCTTCAACTGACGTACTCGATATTTGTTGTTTATTTATTGATACTGTATTGTTTTTTATTTCTTTTTCTATTTACACAGTTTATAGTCTTTTGCACATTGGTTGTTTGTTTTTGTTGTGTGCTGTTTTTCATTAGTTCTATTGTGTTTCTATGTATTTACTAAGATTACTTACAAGAAACTGCATTTCAGGCTTGTACACAGTGACACATATGTAATTTGATAATAAATTTATTTTGAACTTTGAGCTTTAACTTGTGGACAAAATTATAGGCTTTGACAAAAGCTCAAGGGGTTTTGTAGCATCATGAAACACAAGATTGTTATATCCATTTCTTGACACCATCCAAGAGAAGGGATAGTTAGGTCTAGCAAGGGAGATGGAAAGATAATTCCATAAATGTGCATCTTGGATAAAATGGAGAATCTGGGATTGTGAAAAGAGTTTTGATAGGAGATCAGAAAGGAATAGTTTAAAATCAATGAGGATCCAGCGAAAATAGGTTTCTATTAGCAGCTGAGAAAAAGAGGGTTCAGAGTGTTGTGAAAGAACCAGTAATGATGGTGTTAGTGCCAGTTCAGATGCCTTTTCTACCAGTGTGTAGACAGGATGAAGAGTTTAGTGCTTGAAAATGGGGTGGAAGGAAATTTAATATTCTCTTACAAAAGGAACTGGTAAGATACTTGGTGGAGATGAAATTTCCGGATTCCAATGAAAGGGCTGGAAAGTACATCTAATATGAATGATCTTATACAGAGATACTGAGGCACAATTATTCAAATGGCTCTTTTCTGCTTTGTCCCCATATCGCTTGATTCTTCTAAGAGATAGGTTTTTACACACAGAGAGGTATGTGCCTGGAACACAGGGTGATGATGAGGCTGATACACTTAAGAGACTTAGATAGGCACAAGGATGAAAGAAAAGTGGAGGGTTATGGGCTGAATAGGAGGGAGAGAAATGTTATATTGGTCATGGAGTATGTTAAAAGTCCAACACTGTGGACCAAAAGGACAAACTGTGCTGTATGTTCTATGTTTAATGTTCTATTATAAGTTTTGAACATAATCATTGACTGAGCCTATACAGCCTGCTAGGAAACAAAGTTGTAAAGGCTCATTGCACTCTGAGGGAAGAAATTTCTTCCCATTCCTCTGCTCTTCAAAACTGGGTAATGTGCTCCAACTGTGGCCTCACCAGAGCCCATTCAACTATAACAGTACGTCCTGTTCTTAAACTCCAAACTCTTTGCCATGAAAGACAACATGTTGTTCTTGGCCATGGTGGCATAGCAGTTAGCACCTCACTTTCGGGCGCCAGTGGTCGGAGTCCATAAGGAGTGACCGCTTGGGTTTCCTCCCAAGTGCTCCGGTTACCCCCCACGGTACGGCTAGCATTAGTGAGGTGTGGGCATGCAGGAGTGAGATGGATTGAGTGGCATTGCGACAACAACTTTGCACTTAGTGTCAGTAAGTCTCAGGAATTGATTGTGGACTTCAGGAAAGCAAGTTGGGAGAAAACACACCAGTTCTCACCAAGAGGTCAGCAGCGGAAAGGGCTAGCAGCTTTCAGGTGTCTGGTTTCAACATCTCTAGAGATCTAGTCTGGATCTAACATACTGACATAATTGCAAAGAAGGCACACCAGTAGCCATATTTCATGAAGTCCTTGAGGAGATTTGGCAAATTTCTACAGATGTGCTATGCGGAGCATCCTGACTGGCTGCATTACCAGCTGGTATGGAGGCACCAATGCACAGGACTGAATGAAGCTGAAGAGTGTTGTAAACTCAGCCAGCTCCATCATGTTCACTAGCCTCCCCACCATCGAGAACATCTTGAAAAGGCAATGTCTCAAGAAAGGGCAAACGTTAATAAGGACCTTCTTCTCAATTCTACCATCAATGAGGAGGTACAGGAGCCTGAAGGTATGCACTCAATGTTTTAGAAACAGCTTTTTCCTCTCTATCATCAGATTTCTGAACTGACCATGAACGTATGAACACTACCACACTTTTTGCAATTTACACTGGTTATTAATTTATTCATTTATTCATCTTTTCTTACGGTAACTTGCAGTGATTTTTTATGTGTCGCACTGCATTGCTGCTGCAAAACAAAGAAATCCACAACAAAAGCCAATGAAAATAAACCTGGATCATGCTGGTGCCGAAATCATGAGGACGCTTGTGGGCTGCCCCCAGCCCAGTCCTTGGACTGTGTCAGTCGCTGATGCAAAACAACACATTTCACTACATGTTTGATGAACATCTGGCTAATATCAATAATCTTTCATCTTTACTAAAGATTTTGCTATGAACAAACTTCCTTATTTAGAGGGAGTCTTCTCCCAGGAACTCAACTGTGATCTGCACATTGGCAGTGAGTGTAAAACTGAGAATCTGTGAAACATTTTCAAATTTATTTCAGTGTTAACATGTCTACATTAAGTTTTGTATTTCAGGGGAATTTCCTAACTTGAAACCTCCACTCAATAGGTACTTCTGCATCAGCTAGTTCCTATTATGACTTCATTTATAACATCATCTCCTCCACTAATATTCATGGTGTTCCTATGTGTTATAGAATTATGCAGAAATTCAGCAGACAACAACCTCTTTCACTATGATTTTTCGCAGTCACAGTTATGTTCAAGGGATCCTCCAGGCACCACTCTTAGTCTAGCTAACCAACACCTTAACAACCATGAGGAACACATCATCCCAAAATCTGAAGGCTCGAGTTTAAATCTGAAGACTTGGGCCCAATATTCCAGGCTGAAGGGAAAGATTTAAAATGGACCTGAGGCGAAGATTTTTCATACAGAGGGTGGTAGGAGCATAGAACAAGCACTGGCTGGGGCTCCAAACTCCACTCACAATGGTATTACAGCCGGGGTTGCAGTCTCTAGCAACCTGGGTTTGATCCTTCTCCAGTGCTGTCTCCGTAGAGTAAACTGCAGAATTAAATCGTGGGATTGGGGGGGCGGTGTGGCTTAAAAGGTCGGATGGGTCTATTCTGCACTGTATCTCAATAAATACCTTCTTAGGGTGTTCATTCAAGTGAAGTTCTAGCTTATTGTCATTCAACCAACTAAATGAAACATCATTCCTCTGGGGCCAAGGTGCAAAATGCAGTATATGTAGTCTCACACAGCACATATTGTTACAATCCAGCAAGTAGATAGATAGATAAATACCTTATTGATAGAGTCCTAAAATAATAATTAACACTAGTCCCTGAGTGACATGGCCTGAAAACTGCCAGGGTGACATAAAGTACGAGGTGTATACTTAGGTAATGTTCCAGACACTATTAGAATAAAACAAACAGTCATATAAATATTTGAAACAGCAGCAATAAAAAATGAAAAGTGACCAATGTAGGGCATGATGGTGATGGTGAATTGGGGGGTGGGGGAGTGTGGAATGGCATTCATACAGGGTGTACATGTGGCGTCGGTGCCAGAGGTGAAGAGATTTCTGGACATTGAATCAGGGATAGGGAGATCATGGAGGAAAGTGGCACTGAGATCAAAGATCAGCTCAGATCTTGATGAATGGTGAATCAGGCTCAGCAACAGCTATCAAAGTCCGTCCCCACCTTCCTATTGGGCAGAAGATATAACAGCCTGAAAGCATATACTACCCAGCTCAAGGCCAGCTTCCATTCGGCAATTGTAAGACTACTGAATGGACCTCTGTACAAAAAGATAGACACTTGACATCATCCTTTTATCAGAGGTCATCCTATCATACTAGTCTTCTAGTCTTGTTCTTTATTTTCTGCTTGTACTCCACTTTCTCTGTAACTGTAACACTTCATTCTGCATTCTGCTATTACATTTCCTTTGACATGGCCAAATGATCTGTAAGGGTTTTAAGTACAAAGTTCAAAGTAAATTTAATACCAAAGTACATATAAAACTGAAATTCAGTTTCTTGCGAGCATTTACATTCAATACAAAGAAACACAATGAAATCATTGGAGAGAGTCCACAGGAAGTTCACAAGGATGATCACAGGAATGAAGGCTTAAAACATGAGGAGCGTTTGGCAGCTTTGGACCTGTACTCACTGGAACTTGGAAGAATGCAGGGTGATCTCATTGAAACCTATTGAATGTTGAAAGGACTAGATTGGGTGGATGTGGAAAGGATGTTTCCTATGGCGGGGTTACCCAGAACTAGAGGGTACAGCGTCAAAATTGAGGGGTAACCCTTTAGAACAGAGAGAAGGAAGATTTTTTTAGCCTGTGAGTAGTAAATCTCTGCCACAGACTGACGTGAAGGCCAGGTCCATGTGTATATGTCAGGCAGAAGTTGATTGTTTCCTGATTGATCAGGGCACCAAAGGATATGGCGAGAAGGCAGTGTATGAGGTTGAGTGGGATCTGAGATCAGCCATGATGAAATGGCGGAACAGACTCGATGGGCTGTATGGCCTAATTCAGCTTCTATATCTAATGGTGTTATGGTCTTAATGAAAAACCGCACACAACAAAGACAGATAAGTAGCCAGTGCATAAAGGACAACAAACTGTGCAAAAACAAAAAAAAAACACAACACAAAATAATAATAAGTAAATAAATAAGAAATATTGAGAACATGGGTAGTAGAGTCCTTGAAATCCAATTCAGAGACTGTGGAATCAGTTCAGTGTTGACATAGGTGAAGCTATTCACATTGGTTTAGGAGCCTGATGGTTGAATTGTTCCTCAGCCTGGTGCTGTGAGACATAGAACTCCAGTACTTCTTCCTGAAGGCAGCAGCAAGAACAGATGGTGGGGGAGGGGGTGTCCACAATGATGGATGCTGCTTTCTTGTGGCCGTACTCTTTGTAGATATGCTTAATGGCGGGGAGGGCCTTACCTGTGATGAACTGGACTGTATCCATTACTTTTTGCAAGCTTTTCCATTTAAGGGCATTGGTGTTTCCATACCAGGCCATGATGCACAATAAAGCTTTCCATTGGTTCATGTAAAGACAATAAACCAATGATCAATGATGCTCTTACTTTATGCTCTTGAATTTAAATCTCAAAGTGCTGTGAGGGGACACAAACTCGTGTCTCCAGGTCAATAATTCTAGCCTCAGGGTATTCATCCTGAAAGTTAACCAGCATACTTCTGATGAAAATCAAGAGAGGTGAATATCATCTTCTGTCCATTTGCATGGTGAACTCATTTCTTCCGAAATGTTTGATTTGTTAGAGGGCTTCTATATCTAGTTTTGCTCTTCCTCACTAGGGAATAACTATGACTCAACCTGGCTTCTTAGGAAGGTTAAAGTGAATTCAAAAATCATGACAGAAAAATAATTCAGCTGTTAAGATGAGATGGCAGGAGCTTTAAACTCTGATCATTCAAAATAATGCCAAGAGATACAGAAATATGCTCAGCTCTTTTATTTATCTTTGTGCATTCAACAAATTCCCCAGATATAAATAAGTGATTAATAATTAAAGCTCAGGCAACCCTCTTTACACATTTCATTAATATTAATTAGATTATTATCTTGCAATGGATACAATGCTCCACAGAACTAAGCAGCGATTAATCTGTGACAAAAATCAGATAGTCATTGTTTGTTTGAAATGTATCATGGGCAGGTCTAGACAAAACTATTCCAAGCTCATTCCGTTGGAAAAGCCAGCATTCGGAAATGAAGCCATTGTAAAGACAAGCTGGATTTGGAAGGCCTACTTACACTTTTGATTTTTCTTGCTGCTGCAAATGGGGATGAGGCACAGGAGTATTACATCCCATGCCATCTGGTTCAGGAACAATTATTACCCTCCGAGCATCAGGCTCCTGAACCCGTGTGGATAACTTCACTCACCTCCAGTCTGAATTGATTCCACCACCTAGAGACTCACCTTCAAAGACTCTAGAAGTTTGAGAGGAGGGAATTTCACTCAGGCCCTCTGCCTGAGTAGAAAAAAAAGCAGCAAATTGTTGCAGTGTAACTGAGCTCTGAATAGCAACCAATGCAGACCTTAGTAGTCTGAGAGGAGGGGATTTCCCCCCTCTTCCCTATACACCCACAACTGTATTACCACACACAGCTCCAATCTGACCTTGATAGACCTTATTTCCAAAAATGATGAGACAGCTACAGAGAAGTCATCACCCTGACACACTGGTGCCAGAAAAACAACCTCACCCTCAATGTCGATAAAACAAAGGAGCTGATGATGGATTACAGGAGGAATGGTGACAGGCAAGGCCCTATTGATATCAATGGGACTGTAGTTGAGAGGGTGAGTAGCTTCAAGTTCTTCGGTACGTACGTCACTGAGGATCTCACCTGGATTGTACATACCTGCCGCAGGGTGATAAAAGCACAACAGCGCCTCTTTCACCTCAGACAGCTGAAGGCCTTTGGCATGAGTCCCCAGATGCTCAGGACTTTTTACAGTGGCACCATCGAAAGCATCCTGACTGGCTGTGGCACTGCCTGATACAGGAACTGTACTATCCTCAAATACAGGGCACTGCAGAGAATGATGCAGACAGCCCAGCACATCTGTGGATGTGAATTTTTCTCTATCCAGGACACTTATAGCAACAGGTGTGTAAAAAGGGCCTGGAGGATCATGAGGGACTCCAACATCCCAGCTATAAACTGTTTCAGATGCTTCCATTTAGGAAACGGTACTGCAGCATTAAGAACAGGACTGACAGGCTCCGGGGCAGCTTCTTTCACCAGGCCATCAGATTGATCGATACACACGGATCTGATTGCATACCTGACTGTACATACATGTATACAGAACAATTATGTATACAGTCTTAGTGTTTGGGCAATATCTTCCCACATTTCCCTTCCTTGTTGCTTGAACATTACAATGGATATTTACTTCCTCATGTTGTGAGATTGATGTCAGATATAAAAATCTTAATCTAATTCACTCAAGTCCACTGCCCGAATAGAGCTCCCACCAGTGACCAGGATTGATTAGCAACAGCAAATTAAAGGAAGGCAGGGGCAAATACCCTCAATTGTCTGAGTGGACAGAGTCAGAGTGGTGATCTTGAGGCGTTAGCTCTCCGAGGCTTCACCGAAGGGAGGCTTCAGTCAGAGATCAAAGAAACAAAAAAGCTCTAAGTAAAGCCTTTTCTCCTTCCCTTTGTTACATCTGCTCAGGTAGGACAGTAGAGATAGCAGGCAGATTAGTGGAATGCTCCACTTACGGGATGTGGGAAGGCAGGGAGTCCTCCAGTGTCCCTGATGCCCACACCAACTAGAAGTATGTCCAGCTGCAGTTCCTAACAAACCGTGATAAGGAGCTGGAGCTGGAACTGGATGAACTCTGGTTCATTTGAGTGGCTGAAGGTGTGATAGATAGGGTACATAGAGAATTAGTTACATTCAAGCAGCAGGGCATTAGTCAGGAAAGGGGAAAGGGGTTATGAATCCAGTGCAGAGTACCCCTGTGGCTATCCTCCTCAACAGAAGGTATATCACTTTGGATACTGTTGAGGGGGATGACCTAGTGGAGAAAAGTCACGGTGGTTGTGACTCAGAAGTGAAGGAGGGAGAAGCTCTCTGCAGTTTCTTGGGCCATGTGTAGAAAGTTGACGTACTAAGCCAGTACACATCCAGGTAGGATGTTTTCTATGGTATGTGACTACTCCAGTTCAGTTCCGGTCAATAATTACCCCAGGATATTGATTCAGTGATGGAAATGCCATCTCTGTTTTCTATAAAGCTGTTTCACTTACTTCAGAGAACAGACTAGATGCTGATTTAATGAATTAAAGATACTCAGTGTCCATTTTATTAGGTACAAGAGATAAGTAGCCATTGCTCATGATCTACTCTGACTTAACTCACCACTTCAAAGTTAAACGTGTTGTGCATTCAGAAATGCTCTTCTGCACACCACCGATGTAACACATGGTGATATGATTTATTATCTTCTTTTTGTCAGCTGGAACCAGCCTGGCCATTCTCCTCCGATCTCTCTCATTAATGAGGCATTTTCATCCACAGATCTGCCACTCACTAAATGCTTTTTGCTTATCACACCATTCTATATAAACTCCGGAGGCTGTTGTGCATGAAAATTCCAGGAGAGCAGCAGTTTCTGAGATACTCAAACCACCCCATCTGGCACCAACAATCATTCTACAGTCAAAGTCACTTAGATCACATTTCTTCCTCATTCTGATGTTTGGTCTGAACAACCACTGAATCTCTTGATCATGTCTGCATGCTTTTATCCATTGAGTTGCTGCCACATGTTGGCATGTCAGCACGTATTTTGTGTTCAAGGCAAAGGGTGGGATTCAAATCCACAGCCTTCTGACTCAGAGGCAGGAGAGTTTTGTTTTATAATTCTTTCCTCATATGTGGATGTCACTGTCAAAGCCAGTAATTGCTAACACATCTCTGAATGCCAATTCACTGAGTGGTTTGCTTAACCTCAGTAAAGGTCAGCAATTTTGCTTTGGTTCTGGGACCATTGGACAGAAAAGAATCATCAATAATAATTATAATCATCACCATAAGGTGAAGAAATGGTTATGGCATTGTGTCTGATCTGCTAGAGAAACTCAATGGGTCAGGTAGCATCTGTAGAGGGAAATGGAGAAGTTGACTTTTCGGGTTGAGACTTCTGGAGACAAAGAATCTGTTATGAACAATAAAGTATCTGGTCCATATAGGGGGGCAGAGGGAGGGGGAGAGGGAGAGGGAGGGAGAGAGAGAGAGAGAGTGAGAGGGAGTGTGTGTGTGTGTGTGTTTATATTAAGAAGTAGTGGGCACTTACAAGAAAGAGGTATAAGTAGATTTAATCAATGCATACAATAGAGAAATCAAATTGTCAAGGGTAGCTTTAAGGTTGAGTTGAATAAGTGTATTCAGAATAATGTCTAATATGCTGAGGAATCAATGGACTATTTAATGAGACAGGATTAATTAATAATCTCATTTTAAAACATCCCCTAAAAAGGGTCTGACCATGGAATGAAAGAACTTCAAATTCACTTTGAGGTTGAAAAGCCAATGTTTCAAATTGGTGTTCTGAATTGAAATAAAGACAATTGAAGTGACTTAAACACAGAGTTGGTTAAAGTGGTCTGACTGAGCCTACAATATGACCTTAGGTAGGCCAGTCTTGAACACCACTTAGTGGACAACATCAGGGATGAATTTACATGTATGCAGAAAAGCAAGCTCCTCTTTTGATTTGTTCCCAGTGTCACCATGACAACAATGGTTTTGTTTTACAATGCAGAAGAACACCCACTGAGCCTTTGCCAGCTCTTTATTTCAATTCCAGCAGTACCAACAATAAGGTGCCTATTCGGGAATGCTGCCAATTGGCACAGTGCAGGCTGCAGAAGTACAGGCTGGGGGAGACAATGAAGCTCGTACAGCCACTGTAAAGGCTCTGTGGGGAAGCACTACACACAGGGCTACTAGATATCAAGGGCTGAGTCAGGTGGAGAAGCCCCCCAAATTGAGGGTAGAGTTTAGAAGAATGAAGGGGTATGTCATTGAAACTTATAGAATATTGAAAGGCCTAGATAGAGTGGGTGCAGAGAGGTGTCTGCTATAGCCTAGGACCAGGGGGCACAGCCTCAGAGGATGTCCCTTTAGAACAGAAATGAGGAGGGATTTCTTTAGACAGAGAATGGTGAA
Organism: Hypanus sabinus; assembly: GCF_030144855.1. Taxonomy (NCBI): domain Eukaryota; kingdom Metazoa; phylum Chordata; class Chondrichthyes; order Myliobatiformes; family Dasyatidae; genus Hypanus; species Hypanus sabinus. Next base: position 18,862,279 of record NC_082707.1, read on the forward strand.
TCTGTGAAATTCATTGCCTCAGGTGGCTGTGGCAATGGGGTCTACTTAAAGCAGGGGTTCATAGGTTCTTGATTAGTAAGGGTGTCAAATGTTATTGGAAGAAGGCGGCAGAATAGGGTAGAGAGGGATAATAAATCAGTCATGATGGAATGGCGGAGCGGACTCAGTGGGATGAATACCCTAATTCTGCTCCCATATTTGCATAATTTCTCCTTCTGTATATATATTTCTTATTGTAAATAAGGCTTATTGTTGAAAAAGAATCTTCTGGAGAATCTCAGCAGGTTAATCAGCCTGTGTATTAGGAAAGGACTTTTTGACATTTCCCGTGAAAACCTTACATTAGGATCCATTCCCCCACGTACTTCCCTGTCACGCATTCTCCCTCTCATGTCCTTCAACTCCATTTAATCCTGAAGTCACTAACGATAGGAGCAATTAACTAATTAACCAACCAATCATTTCATCTTTGTACAGGAATACAGGAAGGAGGCAGAGAGCTTAGTCAAGTGGTATTATGACAACAACCTTTCCTCAACGTCAACAAAAATAAAGAGCTGGTTATCGACTCCAGAAAGGGGAACTGAGCACATGCTCCTCTCTACATCAACGGTCTTGAGATTGAGATGACTGAGAGCTTCAGGTTGCTAGGTATGAACATCATCAATAGCCTATCCTGGTTCAAGCGTGTTAATGTTACAGCAATGTCTCTACTTCCTCAGGAGGCTGAAGAAGTTTAACATGTCACCATTGACTCTTCACAATTTTATCAATGTGCCATAGAAAGCATTCTGTTTGGATGCATAATGGCTTGGTAGGCAACTGTTCTGCATGTAACCACAAGTACAGTAAAGGGTTGTGGATACAGCTCAGCATATCACAAGAGCCAGCCTTCGCTCTACGGATTTTTGCTGGCTCAGTAACCAACCAGCAAAATCAGAAACCCACTCACCTCGGGCATTCTCTTTCCAACCCTTTCCCATTAGACAGAAGATGCAAAAGACTGAATGCATGTACACCAGGCTCAAGGACAGCTTCCATCTTACTGTTATCAAAATCTTGAACGGAACTCTTGTACGATAAGCTGGACTGTTGGGCTTCGAATCTACCTTGTATTGATCTTGCACCTTCTAGATATCCTCTATCCCCTCCTTCTTATTCTTATTCTTCTTAACTTCTTATTCTGGGGCTTTCCCCCTTTTTTCTAATGCTGAAGAAGGTCTTGCCCCAAAACATCAGCTGTTTACTCTTTTCCATAGATGCTCCCTGGACTGCTGAGCTCATCCAGAATTTTGTGTGTGTTGTTTTGGATTTCCGGCATCTGCAGAATTTCTCGTGTTTATGACTTGCACTTTATTGTTTACTTGCACTACCCTTTTTCAGTACATTTTCATTCTACATTGGTGCTGCTTTACCTTATTTCAGCTCAATGCACTATGTATGAACAGTATACATGTCAAGCTTTACACTGTATCCAGGTACACGTGACAATAATAAACCAATTCCTACACCAATTATTGGAATGCAGGAGAAAAGAAGAGCACCTGAGAAGGTCCACAGGATCACAGGGAGGATGTACAGAAGCCCCGCACAGGGAGTAGCCAAGGCCAATTCCCTTAAGTAGTGAGGTAGTAATGCTGAATATTGTGTCACCTTAATATTGTGATGAGATTCTTCCTGTCCCAGCTCTGAAGACAATGTTGCTGCCTATTAATAGAAGCTCTGACAATGATGTTATTGTGATGGTCTATAACATCTAATGATAAATGCTGTTTATACTGGCGAGAATCCATCCATCTGAGCCATTCCATAGTGCTTGACTTTTATGATTTCTGTCAAATCTGTGTCATGGCAGATGGAATTCATTCCGGAAGAGTGTAAAGTGACTCACTTTAGAAGGTTGAACATCAGGACAGAATATAGGGTTAATGGCATTATTCTTAACTCCGTGTGTGTGAACAGGTGCATCCTGTCCATCGATCCCTCAAAGCTGTTATGCAGGTTGATAGGATGCTTAAAAAAGCATATGGTATGTTGGCCTTTATTAGCCAGAAATTGAGTTTAAGAGCAGTGAGATAATGTTGCAGCTCTATAAAATCCTGGTTAGATCACACTTGGAGTATTGTGATCAGTTCTGGTCGCCTCATTATCAGAAAGATGTGGAAGTTTCAGAGAGACTGCAGAGGAGATTTACCAGGATGCGGCCTAGATTAGAGAGGATGCCTTATGTGATAGAGAGAAGGGTGACTTGATAGATGTTTACAAGATGACAAGAGGCATAGATAAAGTGGACAGGCAGAAACTTTTTTCCTGGAGCAGAAATGGCTAAAATGAGGGGGCGTAATATAAAGATGATTGGAGCACAGTATAGGGGAGATGTCAGATTCAACTTTTTTTTTACAAAAAGAGACAGTGCATGGATCAAACAACACACACAAAATGCTGGTGGAATACAGTAGGCCAGGCAGCATCTATAGGGAAAAGCACTGTCGACGTTTCGGGCCGAGACCCTTCATCAGGACAAACTGAAAGGAGAGATTTGAAAGTAGTGGGGAGAGGAGGAAATGTGAAATGATAGGAGAAGACCGGAGGGGGTGGGATGAAGCTAAGAGCTGGAAAGGTGATTGGCGAAAGTGATCCAGAGCTGGAGAAGGGAAAGGATCATGGGATGGGAGGCCTAGGGAGAAAGAAAGGGGGAGGGGGGAGCACCAGAGGGAGATGGAGAACAGGCAGGGTGATGGGCAGAGAGAGAGAAAAAAAACAGACAACTAAATATGTCAGGGATGGGGTAAGAAGGGGAGGAGGGGCATTAACGGAAGTTAGAGAAGTCAATGTTCATGCCATTAGGTTGGAGGCTACCCAGCCGGTATATAAGGTGTTGTTCCTCCAACCTGAGTTTGGATTCATCTTGACAGTAGAGGAGGCCATGGATAGACATATCAGAATGAGAATGGGACGTGGAATTAAAATGCATGGATCATACTGCCTGACGTAGTGGCAGAGGCAGATACATTAGGGACATTTTAGAAACTCTTTGATAGGCAATGGATGAATGAAAAATGGATGAATTTGTGGAAGGGAAGAGTTAGATTGATCTTAGAGTAGGTTATAAGGCTGGCACAACATTCTGGGTAGTAGGGCCTGTACTGTATTGGAATGATCAATGGTCTAAGAAATCATTATTTTATTACCACAAATTCTCATTGAAGTTACTTGGAAATATATCTGCAATTCCTTCCCATAAGGGAACATAAGACATAGGAGCAGAATTAGGCCATTCAGACTATCAAGGCTGCTCCACCATTCCCTCATGACTGATCCCGGATCACACTCTAACCCATATTCCTGCCTTCTCATCATACCCTTTGATGCCCTGACCAAACATGAGACTATCAATTTTTGCTCTAAATAGATACACACTCTTGGCCTCCTTCGCAGTCTGCGGAAGAGCATTCCACAGATTCACTACTCCCTGGCTAAAAAAAAATCCTCCTTACCCCTGTTCTAAAGGATTGCCCCTCAATTTTGAAGCTGTGTCCTCTAGTTCTAGACACCCCACTATAGGAAACATCCTCTCCACATCCACCTTATCTAATCCTTTCAACATTCGACAGGTTTCAATGAGATCCCCCTGCATTCTTCCAATTTCTAGTGAGTACAGGCCCAATACTGCCAAAATCTCCTCATGTGTAAATCCCTTCATTCCCGGAGTCATCCTCCTGAACCTCCCCTGGACTCTCTGCTATGCTAGATAACGCATCTTATCTGAGATACGGGGCCCAAAACTATTGAAAAAACTCCAAGTGTGGCGGGACCAGTGTCTTATAAATCCTTAGCATTATCTCCTTGTTTTTATGTTCTATTTCCCCTTGAAATAAATGCTTACATTGCATTTGCCTTCTTTACCACAGAATCAACCTGCAAATTAATCTTCAGGGAGTCTCGCACAAGGATTCCTAAGTCCCTTTGCAGCTCTGATCTTTGAATTTTCTCCCCATTTAGATAATAGTCTGGTCCTTTGTTCTTTTTACCAAAATGCGTTATCATACATTTCCCAACACTCTATTTCATCTGCCACTTTTTTTTACCCATTCTTTCAATTTGTCCTGCTGCAATCGTATTGCTTTCTTAGCACTACCTACCCCTCCACCTTTCTTCATATCATCTGCAAATTTTGCCACAAGGCCATCAATTCCATTATCTAAATCACTGACAAACATTGTGAAAAGTAGCAGTCCCATCACTGACCCCTGAGGAACATCACTAGTCACTATCAGCCAACCAGAAAAGCCCCCTTTATTCCCCCCCAATGCCTCCTGTCTGTCAGCTATTCCTCTGTTCATGCTAGTATCCTTCCTATAACACCATGGGATTTTATCTTATTCAGCAGCCTCATGTGAGGTATTTTATCAAATGCCATCTGAAAATCCAAGAAAATGGCCTCTCCTTTGTCCACCCTGCTTGTTATTTCCTCAAAGAACTCTAACAGATTTGTCAGGCAATATTTCCCTTTACTGAAACCATCTTATTTTATCTTTAGTTTCCAAGTACCACAAAACCTCAACCTTAATAATAGACCTCAACACTTGGCCAACTACTGAGGTTAGGCTGACTGGCCTACATTTTAATTTCTTTTCCCTTCCTCTTTTCTTAAAGAGTGGAGTGACATCTGCAATCTTCCAGTCCTCTGGGACCATGCCATAATCAAGTGCTTTTTGAAAGATCATGACCGATGCATCCATTATCTTTTCGGTAACCTCTCTCAGGAGCCTGGAACATAGTCCATCTGGTCCAATTGACTTATCCATCTTAAGACCTTTGAGTTTGCCTTACACTTTTTCTGTTGTAATGACAATGGCACTCACTCCTGCTCCCTGACACTCACGGACCTCTGGCACACTGCTAATGTCTTCCACCGTGAAGACTAATGCAAAGTACTCATTGTGTACCTGCCATTTCTTTGTCCCCATCACCAGCATCGTTTTCCAGTGGTCCAATATCAACTCTCACCTCCTCCTTGCTCTTTATACAACTGAAAAAATCTTTTAGTATCCTATTTTATATTAATGGCTAGTTTGTCCACATATTTTATCTTTTCCATTCTCATGGCTTTTTTAGCTGTCTTTTGTTGGATTTTTTAAAAACTCCAACTTCCCACTCACTTTTGCGACATTATATGCCCTTTCCTTGGCTTTCATGCAATCCTTGACTTCCCTTGTCAACCAAGGTTGCCTACCCCTGCCATTTGAGAACGTCTTCCTCTGTGGGTCATATCTATTCTGTGCCTTGTGGATTATTCCTAGAAATTCAGTCACCTTTGCTCTGCTATCATCCCCACAAATATCCCTCTCCAATCCACCTAGAAAAGCTCCTCTCTCATGCCTCTGTAACTCTCTTTATTCCACTGTGATATTGATAAATGAGGCTTATTCTTCCCCCTCTCAGATTGCAGTATGAATTCAATCATATTATGATCATTGTCTCCTAAGGGTTCCTTTACCTTAAGCTCCCTAATAAATTCTGGATTATTACACAACACCCAGTCTAAGGTAGCCTTTCCCCAAGCAGGCTCAAGCTCAGGCTATTCTAAAAGAAATCTCATAGGCATTCAACACATGCCCTGCCTTGCGACCCGATACCAACCTGATTTTCCAAAATCCCTTTGCATATTGAAGTCCCCATTACAATTGTGACATTACGCTTATTACATGCCCTTTCCAGGTCCGTTTACAGTTTACAGACCAAAAATGATTCCCATGATGTTCTTTTTCACACTTGCAGTTTCTTAACTCCACCCATAAAGATTCGATGTTCCCTGACTGAATGACACCTCTTTCTGAAGATGTAAATCCATCTCTTACCAACAGAGCCACATCACTGCCTATGCCTTCCTGCCTGTTCTTTTGAGACTAAGTATATCCTTTGATATTAAGCTCCCAATATGACGTTCTTTTTGCCATGACTCATTAATGGCCACAACATCATACTGAGCAATCTCTAATTGTGTCATGAGTTCATCCATCTTACCAATGCCACATCAAAATATTGGCACTCCCAAAATCATAAAAGGAATGGTCTCATCACTTAGTTTGCTCCATTTCAAATAAGCAGCTGACTGCCACCCTTTCAGGGGATAAGTGGTGATGGGCTATAACTGCAGTATTAACATTATACTGCGGACAAACCAAATTTTACAGCATATTAACAATACTTCATTATAGCCCCTGAAGGCAGCTTTTTGATGTGAACGAGACAGTGAATATAACTCCAGGATTAGTGATCACTGAGTACTTTCTGAGTGATTTTTCTGTCTTCCCTCTTCAATAATTAAACAGAGATTAACTATTAAAGTTTAATGTAGATCCCCTTAAATAGAAAGCAGGAAAGAAATGACACACACATTTACACTACGTGCTTCATTTCTTTTGTACAGTGTGGGCAGGCAGCCATTTGTTCCCCTTCAGAAGCTTGAAATGGAGATGTTGCTTCTTGAACAACTGTAGTCCACATGTTAACGATATGCCCACTGATATGGTTGAGTAGGGGGTCCAACTATTTAAACCCAGGGGCAAGGCCAGAAATGGTGATAAATTTACAAGTCAGGGTGGTGTGTGACTTAGAGGCAAAGTTGCAAGAGATGACTTTCTAATATCCTCAACTTAACCCTCCTCCCAGGACAGTTAAATCAACACAATCAACCCCCCCAGAACCCCCACATGCATATCACCTAGTGTCATGTTATGTACATACAATCAATTACTTGTGCAATGTATTTGAGAGGATTGCTTTTATATTTATAGTTATTGTAGCATTTTTTGTAGCTTTATTGTGCGTTATTGTGTTTTTTTTATGTTGTATCAGATCTGGAGTAACAATCACTTTGTTCCCCTTTACACTTGTTTACTGAAGAATGCCAATAAACAATCTTGAATCTTGAGAGAGAGACGCTGTCAAAGAGACTTTGTGGGATGTTGCAGTGTATTGTGTTACATTTTTACACAACCAATCACAGAATGGTTACAGTATGGAAGGAGATCATTCGGACCATCAAGTCTATACTGACTCTGAGAGAAATTCAGCTCATCCCACTCCCTTAGGAATTCTCCAGGGTCCTGTCAATTAACTTATTTCTAGCTCCTTTTGGAGGTGGTGAACCTGTGGGCTTTATTGCCACAAATGGCCATGAGTCATTGAGTATTTTTAAAGCAGATTCTTGATTAGAAAGGGTGTCAAAGTTAAGGGAAGAAGGCAGAAAAAGGGGTTGAGAGAAAAAATAACTCAGTCATGATTGTATGATGGAGCAGGTTTGATGGGCAGACTGGGCTAATTCTGCTCCTATGTCTTATGTCAGCACATTTCAGGAACCCACCACTCTGCGCTAAAAACACATCCCTCACATTTCCATTGAAACGACCCCTTTTCATCTGAAAAGCATACCCTCTTTAATTCAACGTTTCAACCCTGGGGAGAAAAGATATAATCTGTTTACTCTGGCTATAAACTTATAAACTACTATCAGATCTCCACTCAGCCTCTGCCACTCTAGAGAAAACAACCCAAGTTTGTCTATCCTCTGGTTATAGCACATGCTCTCTGTTCTAGCCAACATCCTGAAAAATCTCTTCTACATCCTTTCTAAAGCCTCAACATTCTTCCTATAACAGGGTTAGCAAGACTGTACACAATATTCCAGACGCAGCCTAACCAGAGTTCTGCGTTTCTTTCATTCTCTACCTTTATTGATAAATCCCAGGGATGTGAGTACTCTATTAACCACTTTTACCACCTGCCCTTCCACCTTCTTTGCTCTAAGTTCCAGCATCTGAAGTCATTTCTGTCTGCAAACTAAGGGCAGCCAGATCATTTTATCAGGTGAAGTTCATTCAGATATACTCATACTCTGCACTTACAAGCAGATAGTAATCGCCTCACTACACCATGGAAATTTAGCTTTTAATAGCAATCTAACACACACATACTTACGCTTTTCATCAACATATTTCCTGCACAAGTCTCATCAACCAAAAACAAAAGGGGAAGATTGACGGTGGTGAGTTACCAGACATTGCATGTTGATTGTGTGGTCCACATCTCATTGCTCTTCAGAAGTCCATGCTCAGTCAGAACACACAGACTATTAGTGCACAGTACTGTAGATGCCCTTCTGCCCACCATGTTATCCTCACCTTTAAACCTACTCTAACCATTCTCTACTCTACAATTCTCATTTATCTTTCATCCACACGCCTAGCTAAGAGTTTCTTAAATGCCTTTCACACATCTGCCTCCAGCACCACCCCTGGCAGGGCATTCCACCCACTCACTGCTCTCAGTATCAAAAACATACCTCTAACATCCCCCTTATACACTCCTCCAATTACCTTAAAGTTATGCCCCCTCATCTTGCTGACATTGAGAGAAAGATTGCCGTCATGACACCAATGTGTACGTATAGATTGACTGATACATTTATTTTGAGGCAAAGCACAGTAACAGACTCTTCCAGCTCAATGAGCCCACACCACCCAATTACACCCATGTGAACCCATTAATCATAATAAAGATTAACCTAATAACTGTAATTGAATGTAATAACAAAACAATTAACCGCGCATCTTTGGAATGTGGGTGGAAACCGGAGCACCCAAAGGAAACTCACATGGTCATGGGGCGAACACACAAATTCCTTACAGACATTGGTGGGAATTGAATCCATATTGCTGGCGCTGTTCTAGCATTATGAAAACTACTATGCTAGCATGCCAACCCCCAATGCCACATTGCTAGGCTCTCTATTTCCAATGCCACATCTCTAGGCTCCTTTATACCTTTTGACTTCCATCCCATGGACACTCCTGGCCACAGCTTCAATTGATTCTCGTTCTGTTCTTCTCATGATGCTGAATGCAGGTTGATGATTTGCTCCTGATGAGTGATGATTAATATAAATAGGTAAGCTTTCCAATCAGCCTAAAAAAACATAGTGGTTGCAGTCCGGTCCATCACAAGAAAAGCCCACCCTACCATTGAACACATCTACAAGGAGCATTGCCACATGAAAGCAGAATCCATAATCGAGTCTCCTGCCTCCCCCACCCACATTGTGCTCACTTCTTGCTGCCACAATGGAAAATAGGCACAGCAGCCTTGGATCCCACAGCACCAGGTTTAGGAATAATTATTACTCTACAATCATCAGGTTTCTGAAACAATGTGGAGAACTTCATTCACCTCAACACTGAACACATTCCACAACCTATGGACTTGCTTTCAAGCTCTGTATCTCATGATCTCAATATTATTTATTGTCTATTATTATTTGTTTTTTTTTGTATTTGCACAGCTTGTCTTCTTTTGCTGATTGGTTGTTTCTCTTTTTTCATGTGTAGTTGTTCATTGATTCTATCATCGAATGTGAATGCCCACAGGAAAGTGAATCTGTGACACAGAGTGTATTTTTGTATGTAGGTGGCCTTCTGCTGCTGTAGCCGATCAGCTTCAATGATTGTGCATTGTGCATTCAGGGATGTTCTTCTGCACCCTCTGTCAAAATGTGTGGTTATTTGAGTTACTGTTGCCATCCAGATACCTTGAACTAGTCTGGCCATTTTATTCTGACCTCTCTGATTAAGAAGGCATTTTCACCCACAGAGCAGCCAGTCACTGGACTTTGTTTGTTTTTCACACCATTCTCTGTAATCTGTAAAGACTGTTGTGTGTGAAAAACCCAGGAGATCAGCAATTTCTGAGATACTCAAGCCACCCTGTCTGGCATCAACAATCATTCCACAGTCAAAGACACTTAGATCACATTTCTTCCCCATTCTGATGTTTGGTCTGAACAACAACTGAACCTCTTGACAGTGTCTGCATGTTTTTCTGTATTGAGTTGGTGCCCCATGATTGGTTGATTAAATATTTGCATTAACGAGCAATTGTACCACAGTAAATCATAAAGTGACTAGTGAGTGTATGTACAATGATAATATATTTACTTTGAGCTCCTATTGCACCATCCTCACTCATTTCCCTTTAGCTTGAGCACACTTACACCCTCCACAATTCCGGTTTTAATTCATACATCTTGAAACCTTCTAAATTTCACAGGAGGATTCTTGGTGGTTTGTGTCCAATTTAGGGTAGAACTTATTTTACATTCCAACATTTTCCTTTGACCTGTCAAATTCTTAGCCACAGCACAGAGCATAGTAGTTTACATTTGGAGTGGAGACTCTGGGTTCAAGTTAAGTACTGTAGTACTTTTGGCCAGCACCACACTGTGGTATTTTCCTAAATGCTGGTCTGTTGAAATTCCATCTTTTGTAGGAGTTATGGGGCTTGGTCAGGTGTTTGCAATAGAAATATATATAGGGGCGTTTTTTTAGAAGGGAGATGAGGAGGAATTTCTTTAGCCAGAGAGTGATGAATCTGTGGAATTCTTTGTTACAGGCAGCTGTAGAGGCCAAGTCTTTATGTATATTTAAGGCAGAGGTTGATAGATTCTTGATTGGTCAGGGCATGAAGGGATATGGGGAGAAGGCAGAAGATTGGGGCTGAGAGGAAAATTGGATCATCCATGGTGAAATGTTGGAGCAGACTCGATGGGCCAAGTGGCCTAATTCTGCTCCTATATCTTATGGTCTTATATATACACGTTACGGTGAATTCCGGTTAACTGAGGCAACTACTTATTTGGGATGACTCTCAAAGACCAAAAGCTAATCAGGAAACCAGCCAGGATTCCCTTCATGTATCTGAGATATTAGGACATGAGACCGTTGCGGAACAGTTTTTAACCAACATTGGACACATGAACTTATGTGACCGTTAGACACTATATTGGGCTTAGAGTAAACGATTTTTAAATAGCACCAATTGCATGTGTTTGTGTTGAACATCAGTGATTTTTGTCATTGATAGTTAACATAGAAACATAGAAAATAGGTGCAAGAGTAGACCATTTGGTCCTTCGAGCCTGCACCGCCATTCAGTATGATCATGGCTGATCATCCAACTCAGAACCCTGTACCTGCTTTCTCTCCATACTCCCTGATCCCTTTAGCCACAAGGGCCGTATCTAACTTCCTGATGTGCCCCAACAAACCGGAGCCCATTGTGTGTGTATATATAAATATGATGGTGGTGGGAAAGAAGCTGTTCCTAAAGTGTTGAGTGTGCACCGCCCTGCAGCAAAAGGAACATAGGAACTTTGTTTCTGTCTCTGTTTTGTCTTTTGTCTCTGTTTCTGTAGCTGCTCCTGCAGTCTGTTCCTCTTAGAATTTAGTCAAAGATAGTATGGACTTGTGACTAAGCTCAGAATTGAAATGTAACATAATGTGCTAGAGGAACTCAATTGGTTAAGCGGCATCTACGGCTGAGACCCTTCATCAGGATCCAATGCCAAAAGTTCTGCCGAGCTCCTCCAGCATTTTGTGCGTTACTCTGGATATTCAGCATTTGCAGAGCCTCTTGCATCGCTGAATCCAAGGACTGTCCTTTCAAAGAGAGAGGTTAGCGCAATACTTCACAGCACCAGCAAGCAGTGTTGGGGGTTTAATTCCTGCCTTTGGCTGTAGGAAGTCTGCATAATTCTGCACTGGGATGGCCCCATGTGCGGCTGCTCTCTACCCATGTACTCCACCACACAACTGGCATCTGACACTGAGTCTGGACAAGTAACATGTTCCTATACTCAAACCACCTCTACTTTATCATTTCCTATATTATCACATCATGTACAGACACTCCTGTGTCTAGCATCACTTTATGGACATACAATCAATCTATGTATATAAGCTACCTTAAGAATTTATATTTATTGTGTTTTTTAAATTTTGTTCTTTATCTTACTGTGTATTTTTGTGCAGCATCAGATCCAGAGTAATGATTATTTCATTCTCATTTACATTTGTGTACAGGAAATTACATTAAACAATCTTGAATCTTGAGTAGCACACACAAAATGCTGAAGGAACTCATCAGGACATGCAGCATCTATGGAAATTAATAAAGAGTTAACATTTCAGGATGAGACACTTCATCAGGACTGGAAAGGAAGGGGGACTAAGCAGGTAAGGGAGGAGAAGGAGTACAAGCTGGCAGGAGGTAGGTGAGACTGGGTGAGAGGAAAGCTGGTGGGTAGAGGAGGAGAGAATGAAATAAGAAGCTTTGAGGTGATAGATGGAAAAGTTAACATGCTGAGGAAGAATAAATCTGATGGGAGAGGAGAACAGGAAGGAGGAGGACCATCAGAGGGAGGTGTTAGACAGGTAAGGAGAAGTGAAGAGGTGAGAAGGGAGCCAGAATGAAGAATGGGAGAGAAGGGGAAGAGAGAGAAATTACGTAAGTTGGAGAAATCGATGTTCATACCATCAGGTTGGAAGCTGTCCAGGCAAAGTATGAGGTGTGGACATGTAAGCTTGGAGGTCACAAGCTCACATGTCAGAATGGGAATGGGGATTGGAATTTAAGTGGTCGGCTGCCAGGAAGTCCTGCTTGTTGCAAATGAAGTGAAGGTACGTGACAAAGCGGTCTCCCTACTTTACTGAAGTCGAGGGAACTGCACTGGGAGCATTGGATCTGGTAAATGATCCTGAAAGACTCGCAGGAGAAATGTTGCCTCAGCTGGAATGACTGTTTGGACTCCTGAATGATGGTGAAGGAGGAGATTAATGGGCAGGTGTAGCATTTATTATGCCTGCAAGAGTAAGTGCCTGGAGACTGGTCCATGGGGAGAGGGGAATGGACAAGAGAATCATGGAGGGAGCAATCCTTGCAAAAAGCAGAGAGTAGGGGAGGGGGTAAAGATATGTTTGTTAGTAGGATCCCATTGGCGATGGCAAACGTTGTGGAGAATGATGTGCTGGATCCAGAGACAAGTGGGGTGATAGGCAAAGACAAAACTCCTTGTCCTCCTGAGTCCAGGAATCAAATTAATAACAAGTGGTAAACTGGAAAACAAGATGTAACACAACAAGTCTCTGCCCTTGAGGGTGAAGGATATGGTCCCCAATGGGCAGAATAGCTTAATGCTGCTCCTATGTCTTCTGGACTATAGACTTGGTAGACTATGGACCCATCAAAGCTGACTGAAATTACAATTGGAAAGTGCCAATTTCAACTACCAGCCCAGCCAATTAATACTGAAATCCCACTCTTACGAGGCACTCTGCTGCTTTTCTTTGACACTAGTCTTGATGTGAAACATTGCAACCTGTTTCTAATGAACCATGATTAACATAATCTGATATGCTTGATCCTGTCTCAGTTTCCCGGAAGTCAGACAGACCTTAGTGGAATCATTCACACCCTCTGCGAACCCAGTCCTATTTCCTAGCCCCACTCCCTTTCCCTTGTGCTATCATCCCCTTTGTCATTTGATGCAGAGCGATGCGGCTGTGACCACCCCTACCCTCAAGGCTCTAGGGCGTACTGATTCCATGTGACTATACTATTCTCTCTTGGGTGCTCTGGGTTTCTCCTACATCCCAGAGGCATTCCAGCCAGCTAATTCAGTATCTAATTGGCTAGAAGAATCAAACAGAGGTTATTCTGCATGTGAGAGAAGAGGTTGCAGGAGCACAGAGAGTAGAGGAGGAGGAGGGTCGGGTTGATGGGATTACATTGACCCAAAGGGTAGAGTGGCCCCCATCTGTGCAGTTTTCAGTATCACATCTGTTCTGTCCTATTCTCCTTCCTCCTATTCCTTGCCTCTGCACTTACTTAGTGTTTACTCTCAGTGGCCACTTCATTCCGTGCCGCCTGTACCTAATAAAGGGTCACTGAGTGTATGTTTCTGATCTTCTACTGCTTAATCTATTCACTTCAAGATTTGATATGTTGCTGCATTCAGAGATGCTCTTCTGCACACCACTGTTGTAGCATGTGGTTATTTGAGTCACTGTTGCCTTCCTGTCAGCTCGAACCAGTCTGGCCATTCTCCTCTGACTTCTCTCATTAACCAGGTGTTTTTGCCCACAGAACAGCCACTCACTGAATGTTTTATTTGTTTTTTGCACCATTCTCTGCAAACTTTAGTTTTCTAAATGAAAATCCCAGTAGATCAGCAGTTTCTCAGATGCTCAAACCATACTGTCTGATACCAACATTCATTATATGGTCAAAGTCACTTAGATCACATTTCGTCTCCATTTTGATCTTTGTCTGAACGACAACTGAACCTCCTGACCATGTATGCATGCTTTTATGCATGGAGTTGCTGCAACCTGATTGGCTGATGAGATGTTTGCATTAACAAGCAGGTGTACAGGTGTATCTAATAACGTGACCACTGAGTGAATACCATTGACACTCACCGAATTTTATTGATGCACCATAGAGAGTATCCTATCTAGATGCACCAGGGTTTGGTATGTCAACTGCTCTGCCCAAGACGAAAGAAACTGCAGAGAGTTGTGGACACAGCTCAACGCTTCACAGAAACCAGCCTCTCTTTCCTGAACTCTGACTACATTTCTTACTGCCTCAGTAAATCAGACAGATTAGGGAAAGACGCCACCCATCCCAGTCATAACAAACTCCCATTTCTTGAATCCGTAAATATCTCCTTCTGCCTTGTTAAAGCAGCTGGCATAATGAAAGACCCCATCCACCCTGGGCTTTCCCTCTTTTCCCATTGGACAGAAGATACAAAATCCTGAAAGCATATACCACCAGGCTCAAGAACAGCTTCTATTCTGCTAAAAGGCCAATTATAAGACCGTAAGACACAGGAGCAGCATTAGGCCATGCAGCCCATCAAGTCTGCTCCGCCATTCCATTTTGGCTGATCCCGGATCACACTGAACCCCATACACCTGCCTTCTTGCCATAACTTTTGATGCCCTGAGCGAACAGGAAACTATCAATTTTTTCTATGAATATATCCATGATCTTGGCTTCCATCGCAGTCTGTAGCAGAGCATTCCACAGATTTACTACTCTTTGGCTAAAAAAGGATTCTTCTTACCTCTGTTCTAAAGGGTCACCCCTCAATTCTGAGGCTGTGTCCTCTAGTTCTGGATAGCCCCCACCACAGGAAACGTCCTCTCCACATCCACCCTATCTGGTCATTTCAACATTCGGTAGGTTTCAAACAGATCCCCACATATTCTTCTAAATTCCAGTGAGTGCAGGCTCAAAACTGCCAAACGCACCTCATATATTAACCCCTTCATTCTTGGAATCATGAACATCCTCTCCAATGACAACACATCCTTTCTGAGATATGGGGCCCAAAACTGTTGACAATACTCCAAGTGTAGCGTGGCAAGTGTCTTATAAAGGCTCAGCATTATCTCCATGCTTTTATATTCTATACCCCCTGAAATAAATGCCAACGTTGCATTTGCCTTCTTTACCACAGACTCAACCTGTATAATAACCTTCTGTGAGTCTTGCACGAGGACTCTTAAGACCCTTTTCACAACTGACATTTGAACCTTCTCCCTGTTTAGATAATAGTCAGCACTTTTGTTCTTTTTACCAAAATGCGTTATCATACATTTCCCAACTCTATATTCCATCTGCCACCTTTTTGTCCCATTCTTCCAGTTTGTCTAAGCTCCGCTGCAATTGCATTGCTTTCTCAGCACTACCTACCCCTTTACCTGTTTTTGTATCATCCACAAATTTTGCCACAAAACCACCATTATCTAAATCATTGGCAAACAAAGTGAAAAGTAGTGGTCCCAATACTGACCTTTGAGGAGCACCACTAGTCACTGGCAGCCAACCAGAAAAGGCCCCTTTTATTCCCATTTACTTCCTCCTGCCTGTCGGCCATTCCATTATCCATGTCAGTATCTTTCCTGTAACACCATAGGACTTCATCTTGCTAAGCAGCCTCATGTGTGCCACCTTATCCAACACCTTCTGAAAATTTAAGTAGATGGCATCCACTACTTCTCCTTTGTCCATCTGCTTTTCACATCCTTGAAGAACTCTAACAGATTTGTCAGTCAAGATATCCACTGAGAGAAACCATGCTGGTTTTGACTTATTTTATCATCTGTCTCCAAGTACTACAAAACCTCATCCTTACTAATAGACCCCAACACTTTTCCAACCACTGAGATTAGGCTAACTGCTGTTGGAAGACTACTGAATGACATGATAATCTGGAAACCTGACCTCACAATCTACCTCATTATGGCTTGCATCTTATTGTCTGCCTGCACTGCACTTTCTCTGTAAGTGTAACAGTTTATTCTGCATTCTGTTATTGTACCATCTCAATGAACTGATGTGATTAAACAATCTGTGTAGATGGCATGAAAAACAAGGTTTTTCACTCTGCAGTGGTACATATCACGATAATGAACCAAATACCACTTAAGCAGTATATCATGTGCCTCATGTTATATCTGGCTTCACAATTCTCTGGAGAACACTGAGACTGTGAAAGGTGCTATATTGATTCAAGTCATGTATACTTCAGTGTGGATTGTTCAAAATGAACAGTGCAATAGAACTTTTAAACAACCATAAAAATATGGTAAATTGGAGCATGAAACACTAGAATTATGGAGTATTCCATCCTTTCTAATTAATAACCTATCAACTTCCACTTTAAATATACCCAATGACTGAGACTCTACAGTTACCTTTGGCAATGAATTCCATAGATACATCACCCTCTGACTAAAGAAATTCCTCCTCATCTTTATTGTGGAGGGACATAGTTCTATTCTGAAGAAGTAACCACTGGTGCTAGACTTCAACTATCAGAAAGATCCTCTCCTCATCTACACTATCTTGGTTTTTCAATATTCAATATGTTTCTGTGAGAGCCCCCCAACCCCATTCTTCTTCTAAAGTTCAGCAAGTACAAGCCCAGAGCCATCAAACTCTCCTCATACATCATTCACAGGATCATTCTCTGGACCCTCTCCAATGCCAGCAGATCTTTTCTTCAATAAGGAGCCCACAAGTGCTCACAATACTCCAAGTGCGGTCTGACCAATGCCTTACAAAGCCTCAACATTACATCCTTCCTTTTATATTCTAGTCCTATCGAAATGAGTGCTAACATTGCATTTTCCTTCCTTACTATCAACTCAACCTGCAAATTAACCTGTACAAATAATCCCAAATCCCTTTGCATCTCTAATTCCTGATATGCTTTGCATTTAGAAAACAATCTATGCCTTTTAATACTCCTTCTATGCTAGTTTATGTCTTAATTTGACACTAAACAGCTCCTATAAATCGTCTGAGCATCACTACTTAGGGGGGATTTTGAGGACTGGAATAGAATACAGCATGCACTATCCAGGATAACATTTGATCTATGAGAATTAAAATGCAAGGGTAGATGTTACAGTCAAAATTTGCAAGAATTTATTATGAATAATCTGATCAAAGCATTCGAGATATCAATGTTAGAAAGTAAACTTCTCCACCGATCAATCAATACCTCAAAAGTAGAAGATACAAAAGCTGAAAGCATATACCACTAGCTTTGTAAACCCCAATATTATAAGACAATTTAATGTTTCCCTAAGATAGACTCTTGACCTCACAATCTACCTTGTTTTGATCTGACACTTTATTATCTACTGCACTACATTTCCCCTGTAGCTGCTGAACTTTATTCTGCATCCTGTTATCATTTTACCTTTTACTACTCCAATGCCCTGTGTAATGATCTGATCTGTATGAATGGTATGCAAGACAAGCTTTTTATTGTACTTTAATTTGGAAATGGAATTGGGATAGGTGAAACAGACTCAATGGGCTGAATGGCCCATTTTTGCTGCTATTTCACATTCCAATTTTGAAATTAGAAGGACTGGGATTACTAAATGCACATTCATGCATTTGAGCAAGATGCTAAAGAATAACATAATTTCTATGGGCACAAACTCAGAGTGTTGCAGTGTTACATTCATTCCACACTAACATATGGAAGTGAATATTGAAATATATCAAAACAAGATAAGTGAGACTCAAAGCTGCAGAAATGTGGTTTTTGAGAAGAATGGTGTTAATATCATGGAAGGACAGAGGAACGAATGAGGAAGTGCTGCAGAAAGCTGGAACGAGAAGAGAGCTGATATCATCAGTCAAGAAATGGCAGCTGGAAATTTGAGGACCTGTACTGAAGAAAGAAAAACTCAAACATCTTTTAGTGATGGGAAATATTGATGGAAGAAAAAGTTGTGGTCAACAGTGCATGACATTCATGAGCTACATCAAGGGATAGACAGGTAAATGTTTTGAAAAACTTAGAACTTCTCAGATTAAAGACAGGTGAAAGACCATGATGACCCACCTCTCATGACACGGCACATAATGATGATGATGATGTCTTATGGAATTGGTTTATTATTGTCACTTGTAGTGACAGCAATAAACTGATTCCAGTTCCAGTTCCACACTGATTCTGGCCAGTTAGGGAATTCAGTGCGACTGGGTAAAGTCCAAGTACTTGAACAAAACCTTTCAAAAGTGAAGTTTAGAAAGAACGCCACATGCAGAGAATGTGGGAAGATTGGTAATCTCATTTACAAGAAGCTGCTGGGTCAACTCTTCATTGTAATGTTAATCACAGGAATTGAAGGATGTGGAGCCAGGCCAGTGGATGCTGGAGCAGACTTGTAAGAGTGAGTGAAGCCTGTAGGGTCACACCAGAGTTCCCATTTAGTCCACTTGTCAGGTTGTGATCATAGACATAATAGCATAATACACTCACTGTGAGCTGTGTCGTATGATATGGGCGATTATGGTCTTTCCACGACCCATGATTGTTTTTGGCAAATGTTCCTACAGAAGGGGTTTGCCAATCCTTTCTTCTGGACAGTGTCTTTACAAGACGGGTGATCCCAGCCATTGCAAATATTCTTCAGAGGTTGTCTGCCTGGTGTCAGTTGTCGAATAACCTGGACTTGTGAGGTGCACCAGCAGCTCGTGCAACCATCCACCACCTGCTCCCATGGCTTCCCATGACCCTGATTGGGGGGGCTAATCAGGTGCAACCCCTCGCCCATGGGTGACCAGCAGGCTAGTGGAGGGAAGGAGCACCGTTACACCTCTGGTAGAGACGTATCTGTAGAATAGTGGTCGTGTTATTCGATTGCAATGCAGAGACCTGGACTGTTCAGTTCCTACAGTGGAAGCTTTCCTCCTCTCTTTGATGGGAGTTCTGTAACACCCTGTCTCAGTGTTCACTCTCTGCGACTCTCTGTCAAACCCATCACATTCGTTATCCTTCCTTTTGTTCCTCAGATCCTTCTCTTTATTCCATGTTTTACTGTCCTCACCTGTCAGTTTCCACCTTCTTCTGCTCTTTATGTCTTCTACCTGCCACCTTCTTACAATATTTCCTTTTCCCCTCTCTCCCCTCCACTCACCTGGTTTCACCTAACGGAAGCCAGTGCCCTTCCTCACCCTGCCCCAAACTTTTATTACGATTTCTGCCCCCTTCCTTTCCAATTCTGATGCAGGGTCTCAGTCTGAAATATTGACTTTTCTTTTCCCTTTATAGTTCCTGCCAGATGCTGAGCTTCTCCAGCATTTCGTGAGTGTGTATCGCTCTGTTCAGTTGCAATCCCACCATGGCAATTGGGAAGCTAACATTCATGTCATTAGAACAAGATCAATAATAATAACCATGAAACAACTGAACAGTTACAGTTACAGTCAGAATCACTGACTTACGTATGAAGCTTGTGGCAGGAGTGTGAGACATAAGAATTACTAAAAGTTACAATAAAAGAGAAAAAAACGTAACAAACAAACCAAAGAGGAATAGTGAGGTAGTGTCCAAGGACCACTTGGAGATCTGATATCAGAGGGGAAGAAGCTTCTCCTAAAATATTGCGTGTGGGTTTTTGGTCTCCTGTTCCTCCTCCCTGAAGACAATGCTGAGAGGAAGGCATGCTCCACATGTTGAGGTCTAACTAATAGCTTTGGTGATGGAGATCATCTGTTTAAGATGGCTACAGAACTCCCATCAAAGTGAGGAGGAAAGCTTCCACTGTGTTGGTAGTTTGGGTTGAGGCATTTGATGTTGTGCTGGCCACTGAGCTTGGCAATCAGCTTGCAGACATTTCCTCACCAGTTGAGGTGATATCCTCACTGTGCATTTGTTGGTGTTTCTCTCTGGGAGTGCTCTCGTCCTGATAACTCTCTAAACAAACATGTTGAAATAGACGCTATCTACGAACTGCTAAGAGCCAAAGAAACTTGGGCCAAGCGAATTCAAAAATATATCCCCTCCGAAATAAACTATGCATAGTGTATGACTAGGTGTTTCAGTTTTGGTTCATTGTTGGTATTGGTAGAGCCATAGAGTCAAAGAAAAAGACAACACATAAGCAGACCCTTCAGCCCATCTAGTTTGTGGCAAACCATATAAAACTGACTATTTGTTTACTATTGTCACATGTACTGAGCTGCTGTGAAAAGCTTGTCTCGCATATCAGGTCAGGTCAGGTCAGAAATCTTTGCATTGAGGTTGAACAAACCAAAAGAATAACAGATGCAGTATTAAAGCTTAACAGGTACAGATAGTCTGTGCAGGTAAACAAAGTGCAAGATCATAACGAGTTTGATCTATCTCAGCAGCAATTTAATAGTTTTATTACAATGGGGTAGAAGCTGTTCTTGAGCCTAGTGGTACACACTTTCAGACTCTTCTACTTTCTGCCTGATTGGACGGGGGAGAAGAAGAATATCCAGGGTCAATGAGATCCTTGATTACGTTGGATGTTTTACTGAGGCAGCGAGTAGCATAGACAGAGTCCGTGGCGGGTGGCGGCTGGCTTCTGTGACGTGCTGAGCTGTGTCCACAATGCTTCAGTTTCTTGTGGTCACCTCAGAACCATTGCTATGCCAAGCCATTATCCATCCATGTACTGAGCTACAGCTAAAAGCTTGTTTTGCATACTGTTTATGCAGATCAGATCGGTACACTTTGCATTGAGGTAGAAGGAGGTAAAACAATAATAGGGGCAGAATAAGGTGTAGCAGCTACGGAGGGCGTGTAGTGTCAGTAAACAATACAATGCGAGGTCATATGAGGTAAATTGTGAGTTTGAATCCATCTTACTGTAGTAAGCAATAGGTTACTAGTTTCATTACAGTGGGGGTAGAAGCTGTCCTTGAGCTTGGTGGTATGTGCTTTCAGGCTTTTGTATCTTCTCCCCAATGATAGAGGGGAGAAGAAAGAAGGTCCATTCAAGTGAAGTAACGACATGGTTGTGACATTATTGCACCACTGATTGTTTCAACATGTGCAGGGGTTTTTTTTATGCAAAAGATACTCTTGTAAAACGACAGAAGTATCTTCTGTTGCGGGCGGAACTCCCAGCAGCCAGTAATGCAGAAGTGTAAAAGCAGAAACAGCGTTTCCAAATGTTGGAAGAACTAAAGTGTTTGAGGTACCCGAGGCCATCTTTAATGAAGTCACGCACTGAACACAAACCCACACCAATTCAATGTCTCTCCCCGCCCTCGTATGCTCTGCCTCACTTCCTGCCACAGCTGGACTGAAAGATCTCCAGCCAACAGATTTTAATGGGGGGGGGGGTGCCTTTATTTCAGGGGATTCTGCGTTCAAGGGTCCAACTTTAGCCAAAAGTCACGGACAAAGTTGAAGCAATCTGCTTTGCTGGATTGCATCGCCACTCCCCTTATTGCAAGATGTCGGCTCCCTCTTTCAACATCATCGCGCCATCTTTTAAGGGGAAGTTGACACTGTACTGCATGACAAGGAAGTTGCCTTCAACGGAATCCCAGCGACTCCAGGAAACAGGCATATCTCACAGTGACTCCACAGTGACCGATAGAGTCGCTCCTGGTCTACAACTCCAAATTGAATCCCTCCCAACCCTAGAAGCTGCAGTTCTGAACTTTTTGGGTGGTCCTGTGGAATGAAGGTATAATGTGGTAGATCGAGCTTGTTTCCTGCCCTCGCAGTGATAAGCTCACATCGCAATGAAAGGCAAGGATTGATGTCTGTGGCTGGTGGACTGGACCCATAGTAAAGGCAGGCATTCAATTACTAAAGTGACTAAAAGTGCTCATGTAATTGTCACTGCGTCACCAGCCACTCAATAATCCCGAAATCTTATGGCGCAAAGAAGCAAACTTCAAACAGAAGTAACCCGAGGATCAACTTCGAAAACACTGACCTGCTTTCTCCTTCACCGTTGCTGCCTCTTCCTTGATTCAGTCAGAGAGCAGATCTGGAGGATTTCACCCGTAGGGGTGCTGCTGTCTGCTCTCTGGGTTTAGAACTTCTGTGGGAGTCCGAGGATGCTGGTGACCTGGTTGGGGGGGGGAAGGAGAGAGCGGCTTTGAGTCAGATCCTCCTCAGACAGTATGGGTCCACGAGCACCAAATTAGCCACTCAGAACCAACCACCCTCCCTTGCTGGTTACCATGACAACTGACCAATTTTTGAATATATTATAATTTTTAACACTGGCTTTAACTCCTTGGGTTGTTGTAAAAGTGCACATCAGTTTTCATGAGACACAATAAATTCCGGAAAACTCAAGACCCTAAGACCCGTCGGGACAATCTAACATTTTTGCACTTTATTTTTCTTAAATCGACTTTAACAGACCCTGCCGATTGAACCAATCAGGAGTCACATTAAATGTGACTTTGGTTTTAATCTGATTGCTGCATCTGCCTTTGCAAGAGAAGAAGAAAAAAACCTGACACTTGTTCCTGGAATATGGGCAGTGGTTTCTGCCACAGTCACTGCTGCTGCTTTCTTCACCGAGCTGACTGGTGTGTCACTCAGTGATAAGGCTCATAGCGAAAAAAAACAGGCCACAGCCTTTATCACTTCACCCTATCACCTAAAGCACAAAGAGCTGCATGTTTGTGCAGGGTACTTGATGTAGAGTTGATTGTCTAACTCTCTCTTACACACACACACACACACACACACACACACACACACACACACACACACACACACACACACACACACACACACACACACAACATTCTCCTGCACATGCACTTGTACCTGCATACTTTATACACACTTTGCATGTACAAGCATTAAGCAGACATGCACAAAACGTACAATAATGAAATATGCACACAGACGTACACACATCATGCAAACACTAAGATCACAATTGGCACAGTAGTGGTTAGCACAACGCTTTACAGTACCAGTGATGCGAGTTCAATTCCCGCCGCTGCCTGTAAGGCGTCTGTACGTTCTTCCCATGGCTGCGTGAGTTTCCTCTGGGTGCTTTGGTTTCCTCCCACAGTCCAAAGATAAAGCATTTGGTAGGCTGATTGGTCATTGTATATTGCCCCATGATTAGGTTAGGGTTATGTCGGGTGTTGCTGGGCAGCATGTCTCGAAGGGCCAGTAGGGCCTGTTCCACATTGTATCTCAATAAATAATCAAAGACGTAGGAGCAGAATTCAGTCACTTGGCACATTCAGCCTGTTCCACCATTCCATCATGGTTGATTTATACTCCTCCCAGCCCCATTCTCCTGCCTTCTCCCTTAGCCTTTGACCCTTTGACTAATCGATGACCTATCAACCTCCACTTTAAATATATTCAATGACCTGGCCTCCAAAGTCATCTGTGGCAGTGAATTCCACAGGTTCACTGCTCTCTACTGAAAAAAATTCCTTCTTATCTGTTCTAGATGGACACTTCTCTATTCTGAAGCTGCCCCCTTGGTCCTAGACTCACACTATAGGAAACATCTTCTCCATATCCACTCTCTTTAGTCCTTTCCATATTCAATGTTTCAATGAGATCCCTCCTCATACTTCCAAACACCTGTGAGTATGGCCCAGAGCCATCAAACACTGCTCATATATTAACCCTTCCATTCCTGGAATTATTCTCGTGAACATCCTCTGAACCCTCTCCAATGCCAGCATAGTTTCTTCTTCGATAAGGAGCCCAAAAAAGCTCACAATACTCCATTGCAATCCAATCAATGTCTTACACATCCTCAGCATCGCATCCTTGCTCTTATATTCTAACCTTCTCGAAATGAGTGCTAACATTGCATTTGACTCAACCTGTATTTGAATACCCTGTACTCCATCCACCACTTCTTTGCCTATTCTTCCGGTCTATCTTCATCCTTCTACAGACTCGCTGCTTCCTCAACATTACATAACCCTCCACTTATCTTTGGCTTGTCTGTAAACTTGGCCACAAAGCCATCAATTCCATCATCCAAATCATTGCCATATCATGTAAAAAGAAGTGTGGAGCTGGTAAACACCACTAGTCACCAACAGCCAACCAGAATAGGTCCCTTTTATTCCCAAACTTTTCTTCCTGCCAATCAGCTATTTTTTTTTAATCCATGCTCATATCTTTCCTGCAATCCCATGGGCCCTTACCTTGTTAAGCAGGATCATGTGTAGCACTTTGACAAAGACTTTCTGAAAATCCAAGTAAACAACATCCACTGATTCTCCTTTGTCTATCTTGCTTCTTATTTCCTCAAAGAATTCCAACAGATTCATCGGGTAATAATTCCCCTTAAGGAAACCATGCTAACTTTGGACTATTTTATTACGTGCCTCCAAGTACCCTGAAATCTTATCCTCAATAACGGACTCCAACATCTTCCCAGCCACTGAAGTTAGGCTAACTGGCCCAATAATTTCCTTTCTTCTGCCTCCCTTCCTTAAAGTGCGGGGTGATATTTGCAATTTTTCAGTCCTCCGAAACATTTCAAGAAACTTGAGATTCTTGGAAGATCATTACTATTGCCTTCATTGTCTCTTGAGCTGCCCCCTTCAGAACCCTGGGATGTAGTCCATCTGGTACAGGTGACTTATCTACCTTCATACTTACAGCTACTCAAGTATCTTCTCCTTAGTAACAGCAACAACACTCACTTCTGCACTTTGACATTTTCGTGTTTCTAGCATACTGCTAGTGTCTTCTACAGTGAAGATTGACACAAAATAATTATTCAGTTAGTCACCATTTCTTTGTCCCTCATTACTACCTTTCCAGAATCATTTTCCAGTTGTCCAATATCTATTCTCAACTCTATTTTACTTCTATATACTTGAGAAAAGTGTTTGGTATCCTCTCTTACATAATTGGCTAGCTTGCTTTCATGTTTCATCTTTTCTCTCCTTATGACTTCTTGGTTGCCCTCTGTTTGTTTTTAAAAGCTTTTCAATCCTCTAACATTCCATTAATTTTTGCTCTATTATATGCCCTCTCTTTTGCTTTTATGCTGCCTTGACTTTGCTTGTTAACCATGGCTGCCTCATCCTCCCTTTGAGATGTATCTATCTTGTGCCTTCTGAATTGCTCCTAGAAACTTAAGCTGTTACTGCTCTGCCATCATCCCTGTTAGTGTCCCCTTCCAATTAACTTTGGCCAGCTCCCCTTGCATACATCTGTAATTCCTTTACTCCACTGTAATACTGATACATCTGACTTTATTTCCTCCTTCTCTATCATATCAAATGAGAATAAACATTATCATACATATGCATGCAAACACAAATACATTTAATGTATATGCGTTACTACATACACACACATACACATATTTGCTCATGCATATGGATGCATGCATTTGTAATGGACACTTGAGCATGTGTGCTTACACACACAAAAACACACTTGTGCTCACACTAATGCACACCCATGCATGGACAGCGCGCGCACGATTTGGACTAACAATTAAGGGCCTTGAGTTGAAATAATGCTCTGCAGCTGGGAACTTAAGTTCTTTATTTAACAAACTAGGAAAAAATGCTAATATTAATGATGGTGTCCGTAAATTGGATAGGTATATGGACATGAAAGGAATGGAGGGTTATGGGCTGAGTACAGGTCGGTGGGTCTAGGTGAGAGTAAGCGTTCGACATGGAGTAGAAGGGCTGAGATGGCCTGTTTCCATGCTGTAATTGTTATATGGTTAAATCTGATAGATTACTGTAAAAATTGCCTAGTTTATTGACATCGTTAACTAACTTGTAAAATGGTCTAATAACTACTCATTTGAAACAAGTCACCACATGTAAGCAGCAAACATTTGAAGTTCATCTTTGCAACACTGAGGAAACAAAAACTGCAAGATCTGTCAGTAAGTAAGCCTGCACAACTCTTGGAATTCACACTGCTAACCACTAAAATTCTCATTTGGTGTGAAAATTTCTTTTTCACCAGTACTGTTCCCCAGTATCTAGTCTCTAAAATAATGTCTATAGTGTCTGTCAAACATTTGCTCTCAGTGAGATTGTCAATTCCATTGATCTGAATAATGATAGACACTGTTCTCTTACAAGACCAGATTTTAGGAATATTGGAGGCTCAAATGTAACATATAATAAGTCACTTACACCAATTGTACACACTAAATCAGCTTCTTCTCCAAGATGCCACCAGGCTCTGCTGAGTTGAAGCCACTGTTGGTTTTTATTCGTAATTTCAATTTTTTTTAGATTTTAGTTGTTTTTTTTTGAAGGATCAGTTTGGAGACTGAGAGGGCACTTAGAAGTCAGGTTAGGGTTTAGGGATAGGGATGTAGGTGAAGTAGAAGTCAGGCCTGAGTCTAACTCTTCATTCTGTGTTCAAAGCCCTGCAATGCAGATATAGTACATCTGTGGTCAGATGCCAGATGTCAGGCTGGCAGAAAGTGGAGTCAGCAGGCTGTTGGCAGGTTCTGCTGATGGATTTCTTTTCAGTCAAGACCCGATGAGTCCCTCGGGTTCACGAATTGGAGCTCGAAGCTTAGTGTTCTGGATTCTGTGATCGACAATTCCAGAGTCTGAGGCCTGGAGTTCAGTGACTGGTGACAATGGTTGCTAGAGTTTACAGAGGATAGTAAGAAAAACAAGAAAAAGACATCTGGTGAGCAGCAGTTTTGTTGGTGAAATTGCCTTGTTAACGAGAGAGGTTCAAGCTGACAGCAACGCAAATAACCATGCATTACAACAGCGGCGTGCAGAAGAGCATCTCTGAATGTAGAACTCGTCAATCCTTGAAGTGGATGGGCTACAGCGGCAGAGGGCCATGAGCATACACTCAGTGGCCACCTTATCAGGTACAGGAGGTAACTAATAAAGTAGCCAGTGGGTGTATTCCTCCACTGCCAGGGCAAATCCACTGGAGACAGGGGCATGGAACCACATGGAAAGGAGTGATCCCCTATGTTGACTCTGAATTCCATGGAGTTTCCGAGCAGTACAAAGGGTCAAATGTTCAACGGTACAGTTTATTATCATAGTATGCATGTACGATACTACTCTGATATTTGTCTTCCCCAGATAGCCACTAAACACAGAAAGACCATGGGTGTTAATGAAAGAAAAAGTATCAACTCCCTCCCTCCCCAGTGTGAAAAGGAAAAAAAACGCACTCACAGACCCCAAAATCTTCCCCTCCCCACATAATAGAAATGACGATAACAGTCCACAGAGAAAAAGAACGTCAATAATAGTCTCCGATCTCCTCACTCTCAGGAAAAAAAAACAGCAACAGTAGCACCAAAGCCCCAAGCCCCCCCACACACAAAAATTAACAGAACACCCACCCGTAAATTGGGCACAAGAAAGAAAACACGGAAAAGCTGAAGAAACCCAATATAAAGTACAGTCCAATAATCACACAAATCTCAGAATGTCAGAATCATCTTTTTGTCTACATCAGAGGGGAGCAGCTGCATGAACTCCGTCCTTCTGTAAAGTGAGACTGCCAGTGATCCAGCAACTGACTGTCTCTGTTGGGAGCCTTCGCTGACCCCCCACTGCATTCACCACAATGCTTCGATCTTCCTTGCCACTTTGAAATGGAGTCGTAAATAACCCCCCACACCTTGTCTCTGGCTTTTTCCATGAGTCGGCCAGTGTTCTCGGTCCAAGTCGGCCTCTGGTCTCTGATCTCCACGAGGTGGCTCTCCGGACACAGCACAGCACTGTATCCTTCGATCGAGTTCCAAACTGTAGGCTCCAACAGTTTCCGTAACTCAAACAAGACCAGAACAACAAGCAGAAGGTGTAGAAAAAAAGCGAAGTAATCGGAGAGATTTGCCATCTGAAAGACGTCGCCCGAGGAATCGTTGTTTGCTGGCGCCATCTTTAACGGAAGCCACGGTATGAGGCAAGGAAATATACTCCAACCATCCTCCCCGAGTGATGAACCAGTGTTCTGCTATGTGGAACAGATGGTGGGAGTACTGGCAATGGTAAAGGGGAGAGAATGTCCTCTGGGTGAAGGAATTCAATGTCCATCACCAAGACTGCTTGGCAGAACAGCCATTGTGCAAGGTAGCCAATCTCTGAAGAGCAGAGCTGCTTGACAGGTGGTGGCAAGACGTGAGTGACAAAAGCACAAGGAATAAATCAACTCGTCCTCACCAATCACCAACGGCACTTTAGTGAGAATGAACAATGCACAGTCCGCCTAACATAATGATGGCAGCTCATAACCATTGTGTTATGTGTAGACTATCACCAGGCAATGGGGTGGGTTGGACAGTGAGGAAGACTGTTAAAACTTGCGTGTGATCTGGACCCGCTGAGAAAACTGGCAGGTAGTATTTATTAAGACCATAAGGCATAGAAACAGAATACGTCAGCGAATGCAGAAGTCATAAGCCCGCTGGCCGAAGTCTTGGGTCTGAGAGTCTCCGAGTTCACTGAGGAAGTTAGAGGCCCAGTGCCTGTGAGCCTACTGGAGTCTGGAGGCCTGGAAGCAGCCTGTCCTGGGGTTGGAGGGCTGTCTACATGTGTGGTTGGGTGGGAGGGAGGAAAAGAGCTTGTTTTGTTGTTGTAATCTTTTTTTTTGCTGGTGTTGTGTTGCTGCTGCTTGTGTTGTTCTGCTGAACACTACAGGCACACTATGTTGGTGCTGAAAGGTGTGGTCCCCAGCATATCCTTAGGTTGTGTTGGTTGTTAACATAGAAAACTCATTTCACTGTATGTTTCAAATGAATCTGAATGTGAAATGGGTTTAGTATTGTTACATGTACTGAGGTATTTTGAAGAAATTGTCTTGTATATCATCCATATGGATCAATTCCTCACACAGCAAATCCTGAGGACATAATCTGGAGACTGGAGGTGGGAGAGTCATGTGCAATACCTCCAGGAATATGTCCAAGTCTATTCTGACAAACAAATATTATAATCCAAAGCAGGGATTGTGGTTCCATTACTTTCCAACTTCCAAGTGCGCTGGAGGAGATAGGGTTGCTTCATCTTTCACACAACAGGTGGAAAAGGTCATTTTAAAATAGAACCATTGGTCCCACAGGTGGTTTAAGACAGATTTTATAACAGCTCTCACACACACTGTCCTGTGCTCTGTCATTCTAAGCTTCACTCAGTTGTTGCCCGATTGAAACTGAAACTAAGCTACAAGGAAGGACTAATTTGTAACAGGGCCAGTTTCGACCTACCTCACTCTTAGCTAAGAGTCTAAGTATCTGATCGCAGGAAAACTACGGATACAAAAGTTGTGGTGACACAGAGGAATGGGACACTATCAGATGATTCCTCTGAATATGTCCCTTTAGTGAAGAGATTAGGAGTGATTCCTTTAGCCGGAGGATGGTGAACCTGTGGAATTTATTGCCACATACAGCTGTGGAGGCCATGTTATTGGGTATACTTAAAGCAAAGGTTGATAGGTCTTTGATTAGTAAGAGTGTCAAAGGTTATGGACAGGTGGCAGTAGAATAGATTGAGAACGATAATAAATCAGCCATGATGGAATGGCGGAACAGAGTCGAAGGGCTGAATGGCCGAATTCTGCTCCTACTGCATGTATTATAACTTTATCGTCTTACAGATTCATAAAGCACTACATAACAGGAACTGGCTTTTTGGCTTATCTAGCACGTACTGAATGATTAATTTGCCTAGTCCCATCAACCTGCGCCCGGACCAAACCACTCCATACCCCTCCCAGCCACATGCACTGGCTGCTCATTCCACACACTCACCACCCTCTGAGCGAAGAAGTTTCTCCTTCATGTTCCCCTTAAACATTTCACCTTTCACCCTTGACCTCTGCTTGTGGTCTCACCCAATCTCAGTGGAAAATGCTGCTTGCATTTATTCAACCTATATTCCCTCATAATTTTGTATACCTCCATCAAAGCTCCACTCAATCTTCTACATTCTAGGGAATAAAATCCTAACACATTGAAGCTTTCCCTATAACTCAGGTCCTCAAGTCACAGCAATATTCTTGTAAACTTTCTCTGTACATTTTCAACCTTATTTACATCTCTCCTGAAGGTACGTGATCAAACCTGCGCACAATACTCCAACTTGGGCCTCACCAGCATCTTCCACAACTTCAACATCCCATCTCCAGTACTCAGTACATTGATTTATGACAGCCAATGTGCCCAAAACTTTCTTGGTGACCCGATCTACTTGTGATGCCACTTTTAAGGAATTATGGATCTGCATTCCTAGATGTCTCTGTTCAAACACACTCCTCAGTGCCCTACTGCTCAACATGTAAGACCTATTCTGATGGTCCTACTGAAGGGCAAAACCTTGCACTTGTCTGCATTAAATTCCATCATCCATTTTTCAGCCCATTTCACCAGCTAATACTGTTTACCTGACATGGTAATTGGTTTATTATTATCATATGTTATTTATTTATTTATTTATTTATTTAAAGAAACTCTATGGTAATGGGCCCTTCCGGCCAATGAGTCCACATCACCTAGTTATACCCATGTGACCAATTAACCTACCAAATCATGTGTAGAAACATAGAAAATAGGTGCAGGAGTAGGCCATTTGGCCCTTCGAGCCTGCACTGCCATTCAGTATGATCATGGCTGATCATCCAACTCAGAACCCTTTGGAATGTGGCGGGAAACTGGAGCACACAAAGGGAACTCTCCTGGTCGCGGGGAGAACATACAAACAGATAACGGCAGAAGATGAAGCTGGGGCGTTGGCAGTGAAATAGTGTAGTGCTAGATGATACAATACCCATTACTTTGAAAGCAGATCATTCCAAAAGATAACTGTTTAGTATGGGACCCTCTCTGCCCAAGACTGCAAGGAACTTGGCTCTGCACATCACAGAAACCAATCTCCCCTCCATGGTCTCTGTCTACACAGCTCACCGCCTCTGCAAACAATATAATCAAAGACCCCAGCCACCTTGCACACATCTCCTCTCCCATCGGGCAGAAGACACAAATGCCTGAAAGGACCTACCACCAGGCTCATGGACAACTGTTATAATACTATTGAATGTTCCATTGGAGTCATAACCTCAAGATCTACCTTTTTATGGTTTTGTGTCTTATTGTCTGGCTACGCTATATTTTCTCTGTAACACTTTATTCTGCATTGTGTTATTGTTTACCCTTGTATTGCTATAAGGAAATTATCTGTGTTGAGGCAAGCAAAACAAGTTCTTCTCTACTTCAGTACATGTGACAATTATAAACCAGTATACCAATTTAACCTCTTCCAATACAGTTTCATATCACACTTTCAATTCCTTCCTCCCCCCCAAGTACTCATCCAGTTTCCCCACAACTTCCTTTTCACCCACTCTGGCACCTTTAAATTGAAAATGCAGAGGCCTGAATTAAACACAATGAGCCCAACTTTTATTTCAACTCTTTCAGTATCATGGAGAATGGAAAGAGGACTTTGGTTCATTCAGTCTGCACAGAACATCAATCATCCACTTACACCATTTCCGCCCTAAACCCACTTTGTGCTCCCACATTCCCAGCTATAGAACATAAAACATCACAGTGCAGGCTCTTCAGCCCACAATGTTGTGCTAACCTTTCCACTTCTTCTAAGATAAATTTAACCCTTCCTTCCTACATATATCTCCCCTTTCTATCAACCATGTGCCTATTGAAGAGTTTATTAAATGCCCCTAGTGTATCTGCCTCTACCACCACCCTGGCAGGGCATTCGTTTCATGCACTCACCAATCCCTGTGTAAAAACCTTACCTCTGACATCCTCCATCCCCACTATACTTTCCTCCATTCATCTTAAAGTTATATCCCCTGGTATTAGCTATTTCGAAGTTCAAAGTAAGATTTCTCATCAAAGTACGTATTTGTCACTGTTTACTACCCTGAAATTTATTTTGTTGCGGGCACTCACAGTAGATACAGAGAAATACAGTAGAGTCAATGAAAAACTGCACAAAAATAGGCAAACAACCCGTGTGCTGTAGTGTCTATTCATTATGTTCTATTGTCCTCTTCTTTTTAAGCTCATCACCCCTACTGGGCATAGACTGCCAACATCAGCTTCCTGGAGTCTTCAGTGAGGTGCCGATAGAAGGTTGATCAGACCTGTGGCGTCTGCTTTCATTGCACAACTTCATATGCCTTCTTGATGAAGATCCTTCCTCTCACAGGGACAAGGACTTTGGAGCTTCTATTGCCGTTTCTGTAGCACTGGGTTATTATGGGCTGGGGTTGCTAGTCCCATGCCTGCTGTGTATGTAATACATAAGTAATATTGAGTAATCTTGCATATATTATATTTGTTGTTTAAATATTTTTGTTTTTTTAATAACTCATTATGAGTTATATGTTTAAATACATGAATTACATATGTCATCACACCTCCATATAATACGTGCCTGCCTCACTTAAACTCAAAGTTAGACTCACATTTTGAACTCTTCCTTTGAGTCTTCCATTGAATTAGTTTAAGGTTTTGAAGTTACAAAACAAAACATTGGCGAAGAGATACTTTTCAAGTCAAGTCGAGTCAAGTCAAGTCACTTTTATTGTCATTTCTGCCAGAACTGCTGGTACAGGACATAGTAAAAATGAGACAATGTTTTTTCAGGACCATGGTGTTACATGACACAGTACAAAAACCAGACTGAACTACATAAAAAACAACACAGAAAAAAACTACGCTAGACTACAGACCTACCCAGGACTGCATAAAGTGCACAGAACAGTGCAGGCATTACAATAAATAATAAACAGGACAGTAGGGCAAGGTGTCAGTCCAGGCTCTGGGTATTGAGGAGTCTGATGGCTTGGGGGAAGAAACTGTTACATAGTCTGGTCACGAGAGCCGGAATGCTTTGGTGCCTTTTCCCAGACGGCAGGAGGGAGAAGAGATTGTATGAAGGGTGCATGGGGTCCTTCATAATGCTGTTTGCTTTGTGGATGCAGCGTGTATTGTAAATGTCCGTGATGGCGGGAAGACAGACCCCGATGATCTTCTCAGCTGATCTCACTGATGACCGCTGCAAGGTCTTGCGATCCAAGATGGTGCAATTTCCAAACCAGGCAGTGATGCAGCTGCTCCGGATGTTCTCAATACAACCCCTGTAGAATGTGATGAGGATGGGGGGTGGGAGATGGACTTTCCTCAGCCTTCGCAGAAAGTAGAGACACTGCTGGGCTTTCTTTGCTATGGGGCTGGTGTTGAGGGACCAGGTGAGATTCTCCGCCAGGTGAACACCAAGAAATTTAGTGCTCTTAACGATCTCTACCGAGGAGCCGTCGATGTTCAGCGGGGAGTGGTCGCTCCGTGCCCTCCTGAAGTCAACAACAATCTCTTTTGTTTTGTTCACATTCAGAGACAGGTTGTTGGCTCTGCACCAGTCCATTAGCCGCTGCACCTCCTCTCTGTATGCTGACTCATCATTCTTGCTAATGAGACCCTCCACAGTCGTGTCATTGGCAAACTTGATGATATTCCCCTCTACCACCACTCTCCTCCATCTAGCGGAATTAGTTCTTACTCTCAATAATTTCTCCTTTGGCTCCTCCCACTTCCTCCAAACCAAGGATGTGGCCATGGGCACCCGTATGGACCCCAGTTGTGCCTGCCTTTTTGTTGGCTTTGTGGAA
Source organism: Hypanus sabinus (assembly GCF_030144855.1). NCBI lineage: Eukaryota > Metazoa > Chordata > Chondrichthyes > Myliobatiformes > Dasyatidae > Hypanus > Hypanus sabinus. Next base: position 18,896,087 of record NC_082707.1, read on the forward strand.
CAGTCCATGTTCCAAGTCTATATGGGTATCTGTCCCCTTCTTTTCCTTCGCTACATTGATGACTGCTTTGGCGCTGCTTCCTGCATGCATGCTGAGCTCATTGATTTCATTAACTTTGCCTCCAACTTTCACCCTGCCCTCAAATTTACCTGGTCCATTTCTGACACCTCCCCTTTCTTGATCTTTCTGTCTCCATCTCTGGAAATGGCGTATCCACTGATATCTACTATAAGCCTACAGACTCTCACAGCTACCTGGACTATTCCTCTTCCCACCCTGTCTCTTGCAAAAATGCTATCCCCTTCTCACAATTCCTCCGTCTCCATCGCATCTGCTCTCAGGATGAGGCTTTTCATTCCAGGACTTCCCTCCTTCCACCATCAACTCTGCTCTCAAACATATCTCTCCCATTTCCCACACATCTGCCCTCACCCCATCCGCCCACCACCCCACTCAGGATATGGTTCCCCTTGTAATCACCTACTACCCCACCAGCCTCCAGGTCCAACGTATTATTCTCTGTAACTTTCGCCACCTCCAACGGGATCCCACTACCAAGCACATCTTTCCCTCCCCCCTCTTTCTGCTTTCCACAGGGATCACTCCCTACACGACTCCCTTGTCCACTCGTCCCCCTCCCCCATCCCTTCCCACCGATCTCCCTCCTGGTACTTATCCTTGTAAACGGAACAAGTGCTACACCTGCCCTTACACTTCCTCCCTCACCACCATTCAGGACCCCTGACAGTCCTTCCAGGTGAGGCGACACTTCACCTGTGAGTCGGCTGGTGTGGTATACTGTGTCCGGTGCTCCCGGTGTGGCCTTTTATATATTGGTGAGACCCGACGCAGACTGGGAGACCATTCCGCGGAACACCTATGCTCGGTCTGCCAGAAAAAGCAGGATATCCCAGTGGCCACACATTTTAATTCCTCGTCCCATTCCCATTCTGATATGTCTATCCATGGTCTCCTCTACTGTCGAGATGAAGCCACACTCACCTTATATACTGGCTGGGTAGCCTCCAAACTGATGGCATGAACATTGACTTCTCTAACTTCTGTTAATGCCCCGCCTCCCCTTCTTACCCCATCCCTGACATACTTAATTGTTTTTTTTTCTCTCTCTCTGCCCATCACCCTGCCTGTTCTCCATCTCCCTCTGGTGCTCCCCTCCCCCTGTCTTTCTCCCTAGGCCTCCCGTCCCATGATCCTTTCCATTCTCCCACTTTGTATCACTTTTGCCAATCACCTTTCCAGCTCTTAGCTTCATCCCACCCCCTCCGGTCTTGTCCTATCATTTTGCATTACTCCTACTTTCAAATCTCCTAGTATCTTTCCTTTCAATTAGTCCTGACGAAGGGTCTCGGCCCGAAATGTCGACAGTGCTTCTCCTTGTAGATGCTGCCTGGCCTGCTGTGTTCCACCAGCATTTTGTGTGTGTTGCTTGAATTTCCAGCATCTGCAGATTTCCTCATGTTTGATGATGTGGTTCAAGCTGTGTATTTCAGCACAGTCGTGGGTCAGCAGAATGAACAGTAGAGGACTGAGCACACAGCCCTGGGGGGCCCCATGTTCAGTGTGATGGTAAAAACAGAAGGACCAGCATTGTGGGAACATGTTTAGCTGAGACAACTACAACTTGATTGGAGATCCATCCACAATTTGCATGGCAAAATCCCTATAATTGTGTCCAATGAAAGCAAATTCAAAAAGGTACTGGATGATGCCACAGCAATGTTCAAGGATGGCTTTGGAAAACTCAAACATATCGAGGGTAAAATAGTGTTAAATGAAAATGCAGAACTCAAGTTTTACAAAGTCCATCCGGTTCCTTTTACCATCTGTGAACACGTAGCCAGAGAGCTGGAGCACATGGAGGCTGAAAGAATTCTTTCCAAGTTTGAGTGGAACTCATGGGCGATGCCTGCGGTACTAAAAGCCATGAAGAACAGGTTTGTCAGAATCTGTGGTGATGTTAAGGTTCCTGTCTGCCCTCTGCCCAGGATAGAGGATATCTTTGCAAATATTTCTGGAGAAAAACATTCCAGCAAAGTGGACTTAGCTGAGGTCTACTTGCAGATGGAGATGGAAGAAGAGTCCAAGGTGTTTCTCATCTTAAACACTCATAAAGGGTTTTATCACTACAATGGGTTTATTTTTGGGGTAGCATCTGCACCTGCACTCTGGCAGAAAGCTGTGGATCACATGCTGCAAGGCTGTCCATGCACCTGGATGACATCATTGTTAGCAGTAAGGATGACAAGCAACATCTCCAAAACCTCAAGACAAAGTTAAAAAGCTTGGATGATTGTGGGCTCAGTACATGATGTGACAAGTGTGAATGTTTTAAAACAAGCATCATTTACTGTGGTCACATGATTGCCTAACAAGGATTACACGTAAGTGTGCTGAGAAAACTCAAGCAGTGGTAGGTGCCCCAAGGCCAAGCGATGTGTCAGAGTTGCGGTCTTTTTTGGATTTGTCATTAACCATAACAGGTTCCTGTCAAATCTAGCTACTATGCTCCAGCCCTTGCACTCATCCCTGCAGATAGGGAAGAAATGGCAATGGATAAAGCAGCGTGAGGTGGGTTTCAAAGGGGGAAAGGGAATAGTGATGGCAGACACTATACTGGCACATTATTATCCACATCATTCAGTAAAGCTGACCATACTGTATATGCACATATGGTATATGTACAGCCATGTCACATGTTATAAGTGATGGAAGTGAAATAGCCTTTGCATCGCAATCCCTTACCGCTACAGAAAAAAATTATGCACAGGTTGACAGAGAAGCCTCATGACTAGTTTGGGGCGCTGTTGTGTCCTGTACATTTCCTGGCCTGTGTTTTCTCTTTAATTTGTGCTTCAGCAGCCTGGGACACCTGCAATGACCGTTGCATTGCTGGCAGTTTCTGAGAACTGCTTAGAAACAAGGCCACTCACAGTCCCTCTCTCCCATTTTGCAGCCAGCACTACCACACCACACATCACCCTTTTTTCTCTTTACTTCAACTTTAATTTAATAAATATCATGTGTTTGTAGTTGCTGTTGTGGAATGACTTCTTTATGGCTCCCAAGTGCTAAAGCAGCTGTCCATCCAGCATTGAAACTCATCTGCTTACCATCCAGCATCTCGGGGGGGGGGGGGGTGGGGGCGCTTGAGATATTTCATTAAACCCTCCTTGAGCACTCTGACATCACTCAGAATCTGGCCCTCTTCTCTGATAGTCCATCCTGTACTAATATACTTCAGCACGATATTGATGTGGATAATGCTGCCCCTATCAAACAACATCCATGCAGGGTGGATAAACCCTGTTAAACGCCAGAGTCTGTGTAAGGAAGCAAGCTTCATGTTGGAACATGGCACAGATGAACCCAGCTGAAGTGCCTGGAGTTCCCCTTGTCTTTTGATTGCTAAATCTGAGGGTTTAGCATGTTTTTGCACAGACTTTTACAGCATGAGAAATTCTAACCAGCGTTTAATGTGGTGGAGTTTATTCCTGCAGGGGTATGACCTGAAGCTTTGCCACATCTGTGAAAAGGACAATGAGCTACCAGATGCCCTTTTGAGGTCATGAGTGTATCTGGTGTCTGCTTACGCCCTATATCTTTCATTGAACATACCGTATGCATTATTGGGGTAGCTTTAGCATGCCCCAGTGGAACTTTTTAAGGGTGGGGATTTTATGTCCTGTACATTTCCGGCCTCTATTTCCTCTTTAACCTGTGTTGCTGTTTGCTAAGACAGCTGCTGAGGACTGCTTAAAAACAAGGCTGCTCCCACTCCCACTGTACCTGTCCCATTCTGCAGCCAATACTACCACACCGCACAGCACCCTTTCCCCCTTTATCTTAACTTTAATTTAATAAATATCTTTTGATTGTAATTACTGTTGCGGCCTGCCTCCTTTATGTTACTTCTTTGGAGCCATGGTTGTAACAGGTGTAAAAATGTTTCAACTAGTACTTGTGTGGGAAAGTAAAAAGCAAAAATCTCATAGGTCACAAGATCCTAAAAGGACAATGAGTATAAGGGCACTTTGTCTTAATGGCCGTAGTATTAGAAACAAGGTTAGTGAACTTGTGGTACAGATCAAGGCATATGATTTAGTGGCCACTACAGAAACCTGGTTGCAAGGTGGAGATGACTGGGAATTAAATATCCAAGGGTATCAGGTTATATGGAAAGATAAGGCAGGAAGACAAAGGAGGTGGGGTGCTGCTCTTATTTAAGGATGAGATCAGGGCAATTGTGAGAGACGATATAAGATCTAAGGAGCAGAACGTTGAGTCCATCTGGGTAGAGATTAAGAATAGTAAAGGGAAAAAAATCACTGGTGGGTGCCGTCTATAGGCCACCTAATAAAAATTTTGCAGCGGCAGAGGTGATTAACCAAGAAAAACGGAGGCTTGTAAGAATGGAACGACAGTTGTCATGGGGGATTTTAACTTCCACGTAGGTTGGGTGAATCAGGTTGGTCAAGGAAATCTTGAGGAGGACTTCTTAGAATGCAACCGTGATGGCTTTCTTGAGTAGCATTTTAGTGAACCTACAAGGGAAATTACTATCTTCGATCTAGTTCTGTGCAATGGGACAGGTAAGAGTAACGATCTTGTAGTCAGGGACCCTCTTGAAAAGAGTGATCATAGTATGATTGAACTTTGCATTGAGATGGAGGATGAAATAGTTAGATCTAAAACTAGCATGTAATGCCTGAACAAGGGAGAATACAACAGGATGAGGGAGGAGTTGGCTAATGTGGATTGGGAGCACAGGCTATTTGGTAGGACAGTTGAGGAACCGTGGAATACTTTCAAAGAGATTTTTCACAGTGCTCAACAAAAGTATATTCCAGTCAAAAGTAAGGACAGTAAATGTGGGGAGAACCAGCCTTGGATAACTAAGGAAATAAAATATAGTATCAAATTAAAAGCTAATGTGTACAAAGTCGCAAAGAGTTGTGGAAGACTGGAGGATTGGGAAAACTTTAAAAAGCAACAAAGAACAGCTAAACAAGAAATGAGGAAAGAGAAAATAGAGTATGAAAGTAAATTAGCACAAGATATAAAAACAGATAGCAGAAGTTTTTATAAATATATAAAGCAGAAGAGGGTGGCTAAAGTCAACATAGTTCTCCTGGAAGACAAGAAGCAGAAATTGATATTGGGTGATAAGGAAATGGCTGAGGCATTGAATGGCTATTTTGTGTCAGTTTTCACGATGGCGGACATGTCTAATATGCCGAAGAATGGTGTTATGGATGAAATGGGAGGTGAGGACCTCAATAAAATCACTGTCATTAAAGAGATAGTGGGCCTAAACTAGAGGGCCTGAAGGTAGATAAGTCCCCTGGTCCGGATGGGATGCATCCCAGGGTGCTGATGGAATTGGCGGAGGTTATAGTGGACTCATTGGTAATCATTTACCAAAATTCTCTAGACTCTGGGCAAGTTCCAGTAGATTGGAAGACAGCAAATGTCACACCAATTTTTAAAAAAGGATGTAGGCAAAATAAAGGCAACTATAGGCCAGTTAGCTTAACATCTGTAGTCGGGAAAATGCTTGAAGCTGTCATTAGAGAAGAAATAACAGAACATATAGAAAGGAGTAGTTCCATTGGACAGATGCAGCATGGATTCAGAAAGGGCAGGTCCTGTTTGACAAACTTACTCGAGTTCTTTGAGGACATAATGAGTGCAGTGGATAGAGGGAAACAAGTGGATGTCATATACTTGGATTTCCAGAAGGCATTCGATAAGGTGCCGCACAAGAGACTTATAAATAAGATATGGATGCATGGAGTTGGAAGAAGTGTATTGGCATGGATAGTGGATTGGTTAACCAATAGAAGGCCCAGAGTTGGTATAAATGGGTGTTTCGCTGGTTGACTGTCAGTGATGAGTGGGGTGCTGCAGGGATTGGTGCTGGGCCTGCAGCTGTTCACCATTTACATTGATGATTTGGAAGAGGGGACTGAGTGTAGTGCAGCAAAATTTGCTGATGACACTAAACTGAGCAGAAAAGCAAATTGTACAGAGGATGTGGAGAGTCTGCAGAGGGATATAGATAGGTTAAATGAGTGGGTTAAGGTCTGGCAGATGGAATACAACATTGGCAAATGCAAGATCATCCACTTGGGAAGGAATAATAAAACAGCAGTTTATTATTTAAATGGTGAAAGATTGCAGCATGCTTTTGTGCAGAGGGTCTTGGGAATGCATGTGCATGAATTGCAAGAAGTTGGCTTGCAGGTACAACATATTATTAAGAAGGCAAACGGAATGTTGGCCTTCATTGCCAGAGGGATTGAATTCAAGAGCAGGGAGGTTATGCTGCAAATATACCGGGCACTGGTGAGGCCGTACCTGGAGTACTGTGTGCAGTTCTGGTCTCCATACTTGAGGAAGGATATATTGGCTTTGGAGGCAGTGCAGAGGAGGTTCACCAGGTTGATTCCAGGGATGAAAGGGTTAACTTATAAGGAGAGATTGCCTTGGACTATACTTTCTGGAATTCAGAAGAATGAGAGGGGATCTTATAGAAACATACAAAGTTTTGAAAGGGTTAGATAAGATAGAAGTAGGAAAGTTGCTTCCATTGGTAGGTGAGACCAGAACTATGGGACATTGCCTCAAGATTCAGGGGAGAAGATTTAGGATGGAGATGAGGAGAAGCTGTTTTTCCCAGAGAGTGGTGAATCTGTGGAATTCTCTGCCCAGGGAAGCAGTTGAGGCTTCTTCACTACAGATATTTAAGAAAAAGTTAGAAAGGTTTTTACATAATAGGAGAATTAAGGATTATGGGGAAAAGGCAGGTAGATGGAGCTGAGCTTACAGACAGATCAGCCATGATCTTATTGAATGGTGGGGTAGGCTCGATGGGCCAGATGGCCTACTCCTGCACCTATTTCTTACATTCTTATATTCTTATAAGTGTACCCTCATTTCTGATCACCAACCACTAGTGTCCATTCTCAATCCACAGAAAGGTGTTCCACTAATGCAGAGACGGGCTCTGTTTCTTGGAGGACACAATTACAAAATCGAATTCAAGAGGACAATTAATCATGGAAGTGTGAAGGGTTATCCGAATTATCCTTGGAAAAGGGAGTAGCAGAAAAATCTACAAAGAAGACGCTTCTCTTGACATATTCTCCTTAACGCAAATCAGCAATGGCAGCAAAGATCCAAAGGGAACAGGAAAAGACCCCTCACTCTCTCAGGTCTACTTGGCCACCTAAATGGTTGAAATGTGCAGCAGAAACTCCAGATGCCCCACTTCTACCAGTGCTGAGATAAACCTGCCCTTCACGGGGGTTGCCTTATGTGGGGATTGAGAGTTGTTGTATCATCCAAGCAGAGAGCTAAAGTGGAGCTATATGTTGGATATCTAGGCATGGTTAAAAAGCAAGCTTTGCCTTGAAGCCTTGTCTGGTGGCCTGGATTAGATCAGCAGCTCAAGCAGCTTGCCGTACACTGTACGGATGCTAACATGTCCAGAAGATGTCAAGAGCAGTTCTCTTCACCCCTGGGAATGGCGTGCATTCCCTGATAGAGGATCCATGTGAATTTTGCCAAAGTTGTGCGTGTAACTATAAAGTGGCCAGAAGTGTTCCCAATAGCTTCCTCTACAGCCTCACACACCGTTGATTTATCAAGAAGCCTCTTTGCAAAAACTGGTCTTCCTGAACACTTAGTCAGTGACAATGGAAAACAGTTTGTGGGGGAATAGTTTCAGACATTCCTCAAAATGAATGGAATAAGATATATTACATCTGCATCATACCACCCAGCTTCAAATAGCTTGGCAGAAAGTTTAGTCCAGAGTCTAATGAACTCACTGCAAGCAACGTCAGCAGAACACACCACACTAATCCCGAAACAGAAGCTCGCCAAATTCCTCCGTATGTATCGTAATATAACACATTCCACAACCAACAGCTCACCAGTCATGTTGTTCCAGGGTTGCCTCTCGTGCCTAAAGTTGGACCTCCTCAGACCCAATCTCAGAAGGAGCATGCAGGACAAACAGCTGAAACAAGTTGAAGGTCCTCAAACAAGGAGGTCCAGTGTTTCACTCCTGGACAAGCAGTCCTGGCAAGGAACTACAGAGGTGACGAAAAGTGGGTTATTAGAAGTACAGACCGGACCATTCTCCTACACAGTGGAGATTGTGTCTGATATCATCTGGAGACAACACGTCAAGAGACCAGAGTCATTTGATAGAGAAGAAAGTTGGCGACTGCTATGAGAACCACTTCCTGCAGTCTCAGAGTCCTACAACCAGCATGGAGGAGGCCTTAGAACCTGAGATTGTTTTACAGCTACAGAATAACCCCTCTCGTCAGGAACAATGCTATCCCACAAGAGTCAGAACTCATTCAGAACAATTAAATCTTTAGGCCTGAATGGGACAATTTAAAATGTATTAAGCTGTGTATCTGTATAGTAGTTGTATTATATAGCATGCTGTGTACATGTTTGGAGCTGGAGTTTATAGCTAAGCAGAGAGGAGCATTCTGTATTTAATATTTCAGTTATATTTGAGTTCTTGTGCATAGATATACATATTCAATGATTAAGCATTCCTGTTTGTTTAAATAATTCATTACGATTTATATGTATAAATATGCGAATTGCAAATGTGATCATGCTGCCACGTCTTACATACGTGCCTGGAAGTCAGACTCACATTATGGGCTCCTGTGTCTTTTTTAAATGTATTTAATGTTTTGAAGTTACAAAGCATAACAATGCCCAACCCTCCTCTTTTCACACCTGGGCTTGGCACTGACCATGGCGGAGTTTTTGTCCTATATAATTACGTTTATATTGTCTCTGAGTCACAGAGAATTACAGCATAGGAACAGGCCCTTCAGCCCACGCTGATTTTTTTTTTGCCCATCTGCGCGAATCCCCTTTACCTTCATTAGCTCTGAATCCTTCTGTGGACATCTGAGATGGCCTCATGTTTAACCAAGCCTGCCAATTTAAGACCACTTCTGGTTTACATTCCTTGAGGAAATTATTTAACTAAACTCATTATGAGATAAATCTGAGGCTATTTCTTGAAGGAAATATTTTTGCATCTCCTGCTATTCCTTGCACTCAATAGCACTAAGACCAAAGAACTGCTTGTGGACTTCGGAAAGGGCAGGATGAGGGAACACACTCCAGCTCTCATAGAAGGATCAGAAATAGAAAGAGTGAGCAACTCTAAGTTCTTGCGTGTCAATATCTTTTAAGATCTAACCTGGATCCAACACATCGATGCAGCTTAAAGAAGGCAAGACAGTAGTTATACTTCATTCGGAGTTTGAGAAGGTTTGGTATGTTACTAAAAACACTTGAAAATGTCTACAGCTGTACTGTGGAGAGCATTCTAACTGGCTGCATCACTGTCTGGTGTGGGGTGGGGGGGGGGAGCTACTGCACAGGATTGAAGTAATTTGCAGAGAATTGTAAATTTATTCAGCTCCATCATGAGCACTTGCCTCAGTAGTGTTCAGGACAGCTTCAGGCAGTGATGCCTCAAAAAGGCGACGTTCATCATTAAGGACTCTATCACGAAGGTCATACCTTGTTCTCGTTGCTACCATGATGAAGGAGGTACAGAAGCCTGAAGGCACACACTCAGTGACTCAGGAACAGCTTCTTCCCCTCTGCCATCAAATCTCTGACTGGACATTGAACCAGTAATTCAGTTTATTCTCTCGATTATTATGCATTGCGTTGTACTGATGCTGCAAAGTTACACATTTCCTGATATATCCAATGATGTTAAACCTGATTCTGATTGTAATATTTGAACATAACGTTCGGAGTGGGACAGATGCCTTGAGGATGCAAGAGGCATGTAGATACACTGTATGTATGTTTAAATAATTCATGGTAGAATTGTCCCGATGCCTATCCAAGACATTCATTTGGTTAGCAAAGATTCATGCAATTCAATTTACTGAGCACACTCTAAACAATTAAATTAGTCTGCTGATATTGTGATATGCAGCTTCACTGAGATCATACATCTTTGATTATGTGTCCTCACTTGTTTGAATTAGGGACACAGTGTTCAAAGGGGTTCCATCTGCAACTAAAGAAAAAGATTTCAAGTTTCTAATATCTGCAGAACCTCTTGTGTCAGTGTTTCAAATTTCTATATTTTAGATGCCTGGCCAGATGGATCGAAAAGATGGGGTGTCAGACCGGAGGCGAGGGTGGGGCCGGTTCCATTCACTGCTCCGCGATGTTTACTCTGCTCTCTGTGGCACTGAGGCTGTGGCCTGTTCTGGGCTTCACGGCGGCTTGCTCTGTCGTGTGATGAACTGAGGCTGCGGCCTGTTCTGGGCTTCACGGCGGCTTGCTCTGTCGTGTGATGAACTGAGGCTGCGGCCTGTTCTGGGCTTCACGGCGGCTTGCTCTGTCGTGTGATGAACTGAGGCTGCGGCCTGTTCTGGGCTTCACGGCGGCTTGCTCTGTCGTGTGATGAACTGAGTCTGTGGCCTGTTCTGGGCTTCACGGCGGCTTGCTCTGTCGTGTGATGAACTGAGTCTGCGGCCTGTTCTGGGCTTCACGGCGGCTTGCTCTGTCGTGTGATGAACTGAGGCTGTGGCCTGTTCTGGGCTCCACGGCGGCTTGCTCTGTCGTGTGATGAACTGAGGCTGCGGCCTGTTCTGGGCTTCACGGCGGCTTGCTCTGTCGTGTGATGAACTGAGTCTGTGGCCTGTTCTGGGCTTCACGGCGGCTTGCTCTGTCGTGTGATGAACTGAGTCTGCGGCCTGTTCTGGGCTTCACGGCGGCTTGCTCTGTCGTGTGATGAACTGAGGCTGTGGCCTGTTCTGGGCTCCACGGCGGCTTGCTCTGTTGTGTGATGAACTGAGGCTGCGGCCTGTTCTGGGCTTCACGGCGGCTTGCTCTGTCGTGTGATGAACTGAGTCTGCGGCCTGTTCTGGGCTTCACGGCGGCTTGCTCTGTCGTGTGATGAACTGAGTCTGCGGCCTGTTCTGGGCTTCACGGCGGCTTGCTCTGTTGTGTGATGAACTGAGGCTGTGGCCTGTTCTGGGCTTCACGGCGGCTTGCTCTGTTGTGTGATGAACTGAGGCTGTGGCCTGTTCTGGGCTTCACGGCGGCTTGCTCTGTCGTGTGATGAACTGAGTCTGCGGCCTGTTCTGGGCTTCACGGCGGCTTGCTCTGTTGTGTGATGAACTGAGGCTGTGGCCTGTTCTGGGCTTCACGGCGGCTTGCTCTGTTGTGTGATGAACTGAGGCTGTGGCCTGTTCTGGGCTTCACGGCGGCTTGCTCTGTCATGTGATGAACTGAGGCTGTGGCCTGCTCCGGGCTTCATGTCTCTGGACTCACTTTCATTCTGTTTGTTTGCTGTTATTGTTTGCATGATGTGTGCTGCTTTTTCTCTCATAGCATTGGGTGTTTTTTTGGTCTTTTCTTGTAATGGCTTCTTGTTTTGTGGCTGCCTGTAAGCAGACAGTTCTTAAGGTTGAATGATTTACACATACTTTGATAATAAATGCACTTTGAACTTTGAACTTTTGAAATTTGTATTTTTGGAGAGAAAGGAGTCTGTTCAGTCCAATCTGAGGATCTCACATGGTCTGTACATACCAGCTGTGTGGTGAGAAAGGCACAACAGCACCTGTTTTACCTCAGACGGTTGAAGAAGTTTGGTATGGACTCCTAAATCCTGAGGACTTTCTCCAGGGGCACCATTGAGAGCATCCTGACAGGCTGCATCACTGCCTGGTATGAGAACTGTACTTCACTCAATCGCAAGACTCTGCAGAGAGTGGTGCGGACAGCCCAGCTGTAGATGTGAACTTCCCACTATTCAGGACGTTTACAAAGACAGGTGTGTAAAAATGGCCCAGATGATCATTAGAGACCCGAGTCACCCCAACCACAGTCTATTCCAGCTGCTACCATCCAGGAAATGGTACCGCAGCATAAAAGCCAGGACCAGGCCATCAGACTGATTAATTCATGCTGACACAACTATAGTTCTATGTTATATTGACTGTCCTGTTGTACATACTATTTATTATATATTTCTATAAATTACACACTGCACATTTAGACAGAGACTTAATGTAAATATTTTTACTCCTCTTGTATATTAAAGATATAAGTAATAAAGTCAATTCAATTTAATCTTTCCTGTAATCCCATCCGCTCTTACCTTGTTAAGCAGGATGATGTGTGGCACTTTGAGAAAAGCCTTCTGGAAATCCAAGTAAACAACACCCACTGACTCTCGTTTGTCTATCTTGTTTCTTATTTCCTCAAAGAATTCCAACAGTTTTGTCAGGTAAGATTGCCCCTTAAGGCAACCATGATATCTTTGGCCTGTTTTATCATGAGCTTCCAAGTACCCTGAAATCTCATCCTCAATAATGGACTCCAGCCACTGAAGTCAGGCTAACTGGTCTGTAATTTCCTTTCTTCTGCCTCCCTCTTTTCTTAAAGTGTGGAGTGATATTTGCATTTTTCCAGACCTCCGGCAACTTTCAAGAATCCTACTCATTTCCTAATTTTTGCACTACTTATTTAATTTAACTATTTTATTTTTATATATGTATTTACAGTGGCATGCAAAAGTTTGGACACCCGTGGTCAAAATTTCTGTTACTTTGAATAGATAGTGAGTAAAAGATAATCTGATTTCCAAAAGGCATAATGTTAAAGATGACACATTTCTTTAATATTTTAAGCAAGATTACTTTCTTCATTTCCATCTTTTACAGTTTCAAAATAAAAAAAAGGAAAAGGGCCCAAAGTAAAAGTTTGGGCACCCGGCATAGTCAGTACTTAGTAACAACCCCTTTGGCAAGTATCACAGCTTATAAATACTTTCTGTAGCCAGCCAAGAGTCTTTGAATTCTTGTTTGGGGGATTTTTGCCTATCCTTCCTTGCAAAAGGCTTCTAGTTCTGTGAGATTCTTGGGCCGTCTTGCATGCACTGCTCTTTTGAGGTCTATCCACAGATTTTCAATGATGTTTATGTTGGAGGACTGTGAGGGCCATGGCAAAACCTTCAGTTTGCACCTCTTGAGGTAGTCCATTGTGGATTTGGAGGTGTGTTTAGGATCATAATCCTGTTGTAGAAGCCATCCTCTTTTCACCTTCAGCTTTTTTACAGATGGTGTGATGTTTTCTCCCAGAATTTGTTGGTATTTAATTGAATTTATTCTGCTTTCTACCAGCGAAATGTTCCCCGTGCCACTGGCTACAACAGAAGCCCAAAGCAAGATTGATCCACCCCCATGCTTAACGGTCGGAGAGGAGTTCTTTTCAAGAAATTTTGCACCCTTTTTTCTCCAAACATACCTTTACTCATTGAGGCCAAAAAGTTCTATTTTAACTTCATTAGTCCACAGGACTTGTTTCCAAAATGCATCAGGCTTGTTCGGGTGTTCCTTTGCAAACTTCTGATGCTGAACTTTGCAGAGAGAACACAGGAAAGGTTTTCTTCTGATGACCCTTCTATGAAGGTCATATTTGTGCAGATGTTGCTGCACAGTAGAACAGTGCAATGCCAGTCCAGAGTCTGCTAAATCTTGCTGAAGGTCTTTTGCGGTCAAAAGGGGTTTTGTTTTGCCTTTTTAGCAATCCTATGAGCAGTTCTCTTGGAAAGTTTTCTTGGTCTTACAGACCTCAACTTGACCTCCACCGATCCTGTTAACTGCCATTTCTTAATTACATTATGAACTGAGGAAATGGCTAACTGAAAACGCTTTGCTATTTTCTTATAGCTTCCTCCTGCTTTGTGGGCATCATTTATTTTAATTTTTCAGAGTGCTAGGCAGCTGCTTAGAGGGGCCCATGACTGCTGATTGTTGGGACAAGGTTTGAGGAGTCAGGGTATTTATATAGCTTTGAAATTTGCATCACCTAGCCTTTCCTAACAATGACTATGAACAAGCCATAGCCCTAACATGCTAATTAAGGTCTGAGATCTTGGTAAAAGTTGAGTGAGAGCTCAAATCTCTTGGGCTGCCCAAACTTTTGACCCTGCAGGAGACTAGTGCCTGGCAGAGGTATTTTTCAATATAAGCAAGTACATCATACAATGGTATTGGCGCTTCATGCGTGGTGAGATGTGGGTGGTAGCAAGGAGCTCAGTAGTCTTACAGTCTGGGAGAAGAAGTTCTTATCTTAATACCATGGTACCTCCTACCTGATGGTAGGGGGTCAAAGAGATTATTGGATGGGTGGGAGTGATCTTTGAAAAAGGCAAAAATGTGAAGAGAAAAGGAAAGAAAAGGAGTGAATAAGTGAGAGAAAATGCAAGGCAGATAAAAAAGGAAGGAGAGTAGGAAATACAATGCTAGAAAATGCTTCTAAAAAGGAGGGAAATAAAGAGGGCCGAAAAGGAAAGACAGGGGACAGGAAGGTGGGGGGGGGGGGGGAGAGAGAGAGAGAGAGAGAGAGGAATGAGCATGAAGAAATAGGAGAGAAGTAAAAGAAATTGTGAGGGAGGTGGAGGGAGAAGAGCACAGAAAAAGAGAGTGTAAGACAAAGAGAGAAAGATGAAAAGAGAGAAAGGAGGGTGGACAGAGAAAAACAAGGAGGAAAATAAAATAAAAGAAAGAGACGGGAGGAACAAAAGACGTGAGCGCTATATGTCTCACACTATAAAACACATTATGTGAGTAGAAGCAGATATGAATAATATGGAAATACAGCAGCAATATTTCTTCAGCGGTTTGCTCAAGGCATGACTGCGCAAGTGTGTGAACGACAGCCAGTAGAACAGCAAGGAGTTTAAAAGGAGATAGCTTTTTAGAGTGGGAAAAGAGTAGAGAGAGACAGAGTAGGAAGGCTTTGGCTTAATGGGGCTTTGGTGATAATGGGTCAAGGCAAGAATAGTTGCCTGTGTAGAATAAGACAGGAAGTATGTGCGTGAGGTTGGTGTTCTGTGCTCGTTGTCAGATATGGGAAGTCCTGGAGACTCCCAGCCTCCCGGATGGCCACATCTGTGCCAGGTGCTTCGAGCTGCAGCTCCTTAGGGACCATGTTAGGGAACTGGATATGCAGCTCGATGACCTTCATGTGGTCAGGGAGAGTGAGGGGTTGATAGAGAGGAGCTATAGGCAGGTAGTCACTCAGGAGACAGATAAGTGGGTAGCAGTCAGGAGAGGGAAGGGCATGAGTCAGATGTCAGAGAGTATCCCTGTGGCTGTCCCATTTGACAATAAATACTGCTGCTTGAGTACTGTTGGGGGGGGGGGGGGTGGTTGACAGCCTACCTGGGGGCAGCAACAATGGCCGCACCTCTGCCACAGAGTCTGGCCCTGTGGCTAGGGGTTAGAGATAGGAAGAGGATGGCAGCAGTGATAGGGGACCCTATAGTTAGGGTGTCAGACAGGCAATTCTGTGGACTCAGGAACGAAACATGGATGGTAGTTTGCCTCCCAGGTGTCAGGCTCTGGGATGATTCTGATCATGTTCACAATATCTTGAAGTGGGAAGGAGAACAGCCAGAGGTTGAGGTACGTATTGGTACCAACAATGTAGGCAGGAAAACGGAGGAGGTCCTGAAAACAGACTACAGGGAGTTAGGAAGGAAGTTGAAAAGCAGGTCTACAAGGGTAGTAATCTCTGGATTACTGCCTGTGCCATTGTGACAGTGAGTATAGGAATAGAGTGAGGTGGATGATAAATGTGTTGCTGAGGAATCGGAGCAGGGGGCAAGGATTCAGATTTCTGGATCACTGGGATCTCTTTTGGGGCAGGTGTGACCTGTACAAAAAAGATGTGTTGCACTTGAATCCCAGGGTTCCAATATCCTGGCGGGGAGGTTTGCTAAGGCTATTGGGGAGAGTTTAAACTGGAAAGGCCGGGGGGAGGGGTGGGAACCAAACTGAAGAGACGGAGGAAGAGGCAGTTGGCTCACAAATAGAGAAAGCTTGTGAGAGGGAGGATAGGCAGGTTATAGAGAAGAGTTGCACTCAGACCGATGGTTTGAGATGATTCTATTTTAATGCAAGTAATATTATGAACAAAGTGGATGAGCTTAAGAGCATGGATCAGTACTTGGAGCTAAGATGTGGTGGCCATTACAGAGATTTGGATGGTTCAGGGGCAGGAATGGTTATTTCAAGTGCCAGGCTTTAGATATTTCAGAAAGGACAGGGATGGAGGCGAAAGAGGTGGGGGCATGGCACTGTTGATCAGAGATAGTGGCATGGCTGCAGAAATGGAGGAAATCATGGAGAGATTGTCTACAGAGTTGCTGTGGGTGGAAGTTAGGAACAGGATGGGGGCAATAACTCTACTAGATGTTTTTTATAGACCACCCAATAGTAACAGGGACACCGAGGAGCAGATAGGGAGACAGATTCTGGAAAAGCGTAATAATAACAGGGTTGTTGTGAAGGGAGATTTTAATTTCCCAGATGTCGATTGGCATCTCCCTAGAGCAAGGGTTTAGATGGGGTGGAGTTTGTTAGGTTTGTTCAGGAAGGTTTCTTGATAGAATATTTAGATAAGCTACAAGAGGAGAGGCTGTACTTGATCTGGTATTGAGAAATGAACCTGGTCAGGTGTCAGATCTCTCAGTGGGAGAGCATTTTGGAGATAGTGATCATAATTCTATCTCCTTTACCATTGAATTGGAGAAGGATAGGAACGGACTAGTTAGATAAGTGTTTAATTGGAGTAAGGGGAAATATGAGGCTATCAGGGAGGAACTAGGAACCATAAATTGGGAACAGATGTTCTCAGGGAACTGTACGGTAGAAGTGTGGCAAATATTCAGGGGATATTTACATGGAGTTCTGCATAGGTACATTCCTATGCAGGGGAAGGATGGTAGGGTACAGGAATCATGGTGTACAAAGGCTGTTGTAAATCTAGTCAAGAAGAAAAGAAAAGCTTACAAAAGGTTCAAAAAACTAGGTAATGAAAGAGCTCTAGAAGATTATAAGGCTAGCAGGAAGGAACTTAAGAATGAAATTGGGAGAGCCAGAAGGGGCCATGAGAAGGCATGGCGGACAGGATTAAGGAAAACCCCAAGGCATTCTACAAGTATGTGAAGAGCAAGAGGATAAGACATGAGAGAATAGGACCAATCAAGTGTGACAGTAGAAAAGTGTGCATAGAACTGGAGAAGATAGCAGAGCTACTTGATGAATACTTTGCTTTAGTATTCACTTTGGAAAAGGATCTTGGCAATTGTAGGGATGACTTACAGTGGACTGAAAAGTTTGAGCATGTAGATATTAAGAAATAGGATGTACTGGAGCTTTTGGAAAGCACTAAGTTGAATAAGTCACTGGGACTGGATGAGATGTACCCCAGGCTACTGTGGGAGGCAAGGGAGGAGATTGCTGAGCCTCTGGCTATGATCTTTGCATAATCAATGGGGACAGGAGAGGTTGCAGAGGGTTGGAGGGTTGTGGACGTTGTTCCCTTATTCAAGAAAGGGAGTAGAGATAGCACAGGAAATTATAGACCAGTGAGTCTTACTTCAGTTGTTAGTAAGTTGATGGAGAAGATCCTGAGAGGCAAGATGTATGAACATTTGGAGCTGCATAATATGATTAGGAATAGTCAGCATGGCATTGTCAAAGGTAGGTCATGCTTTATGAACTTGATAGAATTTTTTGAGGATGTAACTAAACATATTGATGAAGGTCGAGCAGTAGATGTTGTGAATATGGATTTCAGCAAGGCACTTGATAAGGTGCCCCATGCAAGGCTGATTGAAAAATTAAGGAGGCATGGGATCCAAGGGTCATCGCTTTGTGGATCCAGAACTGACTTGCCCACAGAAGGCAAGTGTGATTCCAGACAGATCATATTCTGCATGAAGGCTGGTGACCAATGGTGTGCCTCAGGGATCTGTTCAGAGACCCTTACTCTTCGTTATTTTTATAAATAACCTGGATGAGGAGGTGGAGGGAGGGGTCAGTAAATTTGCAGATGAAATAAAGGTTGGCAGTGTTGTGGATAGTGTGGAGGGCTGTCAGAGGTTACAGCGGGACATTGATAGGAACCAAAACTGGGCTGAGAAGTGGCAGATGGAGTTCAACCCAGAAGTGTGGAAACTCACAACCCAGAAGTGTGAGTGGTTCATTCTGGTAGGTCAAATACAATGACAAAATATAGTATTAAAGGTAAGACACTTGGCAGTGTGGAGGATCAGAGATATCTTACACTACACGCTGCATCCGCAAAGGAAACAGCATTATGAAAGACCCCATGCACCCCTCATACAATCTCTTCTTGCTCTTGCAGTCTGGGAAAAGGCTCCGAAGCATTCCGGCTCTCAGGTCTAACAGTTTCTTTCCCCAAGCTATCAGACTCCTCAATACCCGAAGCCTGTACTGACACCTTGCCCTATTGTCCTGCTTATTATTTATTGTAATGTCTGCACTGTTTTTGTGCACTTTATGCAGTCCTGGGCAGGTCTGTAGTCTGAAAGTGTAGCTTTCTCTGTGTCTTTTTTTTACGTAGTTCAGTCTAGTTTGTGTCATGTAACACCATGGTCCTGAAAAATGTTGTCTCATTTTTACTGTGTACAGTACCAGCAGTTATGGTCGAAATGACAATAAAAGTGACCTGGCTTGACTTGATCTTGAGGTCCAAGTCCATTGTACACTCAACGCTGCTGCACAGGTTGACTCTGTGGTTAAGAAGGCATACGGTGCATTGACCTTCATCATTTGCGGGATAGACTTTAGGAGCCGAGAGGTAATGTTGCAGCTATATAGGACCCTGGTCAGACCTCACTTGGAGTACAGTGCTCAGTTCTGGTGACCAGGATATGGAAGCCATAGAAAGGGTGCAGAGGAGATTTACAAAGATGTTGCCTGGATTGGGAACCATGCCTTGTAAGAATAGGTTGTATGATCTCAGTCTCTTCTCCTTGGAGTGACAGAGGATAAGAGATGACCTGATAGAGGTGTATAAAATGATGAGAGGATTTGATCACGTGGATAGTCAGAAGTTTTTTCCGAGAGCTGAAATGGCCATCACGAGAGGGCACAGTTTTAAGGTGCATGGAAGTAGGTACAGAGGAGATGTTTTTTACGCAGAGAGTGGTGAGTGCATGGAATGGGCTGCTGGCGATGGTGGTGGGGTGGATAATAGGGTCTTTTAAGAGACTCCTGAATAGGTGCACAGAGCTTAGAAAAATTGAGGGATATACGTAATCCGAGGTAATTTCTAAGGTAAGGACATGTTTGGCACAGCTTTGTGGGCCGAAGGGCCTGTATTGTACTGTCAGTTTTTCTATGTTTCTAATACAAGAAGTAAATCAGCTGTCAATTATTTTCTTTGATGTGACCTAGACTCAATAGAGAAAATCTGGCCTATTCTTAGAATAGCTGATGTCTCAGAACATGTAGCTTGATTTAAACTATCACATGAAGGACAATGGTCTCTAACAATGAAAACCCATCTGTAGGTCTTCCCTGTAGAATTATCCTAAATTGTGTTCTGTCACTCAGCTTGACTCCACAACCTTCTAATTCAAGGTGGAGATCTCTTCCAATTAATAATACAGCAGATGGAGTGCAGATTTTAGAATTAGTATTTTTGTTAATACTCTGCATCACGAATCTCCAAAGCACAGGAATGCAAGAGGCTACAGGAAGCGGTGGGCTCAGTTATTTCTATCATGGAAGCAGCTGTCCCCAACATCAAGGACATCTAGAAGAGGTGATGTCTCAGGAAGGCAGCAGCTTTCATCAGGAACTCCTTGTCATCTGGCCCACACCCACTTTTCAATGCTGCTATCAGGCAGGAGGGTACAGGAGCCTAAAGACCCACATCAGCTACTTCCCCACTGTAATCAGGTACTTGATGCCCTAATAAAAAAAACCTAATAACACCTTGGACAGTATTCCTATTTCTCTCTCTCTCTCAGCTTTCTCTGATGTTGTTAGGTTTATATTGTTATGTAGGTTATGCATAGTTTATGTTAACATTTGTCATGTTTGTGAAAAACTATACTGCTACAGGGAAAAAAAAAACTACTTAATTACTTTTAGACCAGAAGACATAGAACTGGGCCATTCAGCCCATCAAGTCTTCACCGCCTTTCCATCATGGCAGATTTATTATCCGTCTCAACCCCATTCACCTGACGTTTTCACGTAAATTTTGACCACCATGTCTAATGAAGAATTTATCAACCTTCACTTTAATTACACTAATGTTTTTGCCTCCACATCATCTGTGGCATGAGTTCCACAGATTCATACTCTCTAGTTAAAGAAATTCAGAAATTCCTTCTTATCCTTTCATAGAATTTTTACCTTGGGTCTGTATGCCTATAGCAATAAACTTGAGCTTTGAGTCCATCCTCTATGTCTATGTCTATGAAACTACTATGCTCTGGAAGAGATAAACACCGTAAAGTGTGTATAGATGATTGCATTTGAATGTTCAACAAGTGGAAATGAGAATTTGATCAGTAGTTTTAACTTCCTAAGTGTAAAAACTGCAGGGTTCCTCAGACTGCATATACTAAGTGGCCTCTTCATCCATCACACCTGCTCGTAAATGCAAAAATCTAAGCAGTCAATCATGTGACAGGAACTAAATGAAAAAAAAACAGGCAGTCATGATAAAAAGGTTCAGTTGTTGTTCAGACCAAACTTCAGAATGGGGGAAGAAATGTGATCTCAGTGACTTTGACTGTGGAATGATTGTTGGTGCCAGATGGGGTGGTTTGAGTATCTCAGAAACTGCTGATCTCCTGGGATTTCCACACACACCAGTCTCTAAAGTTTACAGAGAGCTGTGTAAAAAAAAACAAGCAGAAGTCCAGTGAGTGGCAATTCTGTGGGCGGAAGCACCTCATTAATGAGAGAGGTCAGAGGAGAATGACTAGACTGGTTCAAGCTGACAGGAAGGTGGGTGCAACCACTTAACCATGTGATGTTACAGTGGAGCGCAGAAGAGCATCCCTGAAGGCACAATATGTCAAACTTTGCAGTGGTTGGGCTACAGGAGTTTATGAACATACACTCAGTCACCACTTTATTAGGTACAGGAAGTTCCTAATAATTGTTTTGATTTGTGACACAAGTGTATACTTACAAAGACATTAGTATTGGATTACTATTGTCAGATCTGCCAAGGTACAGTGAAAAGCTTGTGTTGTATATGCTTCATACAGTTCAAATCATTTCACCATGCATTGAGCTAGAATAAGAAAATCAATAGCAATGCAGAATAAAGTGTGAGAAACATAGAAAATAGGTGCAGGAGTAGGCCATTCTGCCCTTCGAGCCTGCACCGCCATTCAGTATGATCATGGCTGATCATCCAACTCAGAACCCTGTACCTGCTTTCTCTCCATACCCCCGATCCCTTCAGCCACAACAGCCATATCTAATTTCCTCTTAAATATAGCCAATGAACCAGCCTCAATTGTTTCCTGTGGCAGAGAATTCCACAGATTCAACACTCTCTGTGTGAAGAAGTTTTTCCTCATCTTGGTCCTAAAAGGCTTCCCCTTTATCCTTAAGCTGTGACCCCTCATTCTGGACTTCCCCAACATCGGAAACAATCTTCCTGCATCTACCCTGTCCATTCCCTTTAGAATTTTACACGTTTCAATAAGATCCCCCTCAATCTTCTAATTTCAGTGAGTATAAGCCTAGTTGATTCAGTCTTTCTTCATATGAAAGTCCTGCCATCCCAGGAGTCAATCTGGTGAACCTTCTCTGTACTCCCTCTATTGCAAGAATGTCTTTCCTCAGATTAGGGGATCAAAACTGCACACAATATTCTAGGTGCGGTCTCACCAAGGCCTTGTACAACTGCAGTATAATGCCCCTGCTCCTGTACTCAAATCCTTTTGCTATGAATGCCAACATAGCATTTGCCTTTTTCACCGCCAGCTGTACCTGCATGCCCACCTTCAATGACTGGTGTACAATGCCACCCAGGTCTTGTGGCATCTCTCCTTTTCCTAATCGGCCACCGTTCAGATAATAATCTGTTTTCCTGTTCTTGCAACCAAAGTGGATAACCTCACATTTATCCACATTAAATTGCACCTGCCATGAATTTGCCCACTCACCTAACCTATCCAAGTCACCCTGCATCTTCTTAGCATCCTCCTCACAGCTAACCCCCGCCCAGCTTCGTGTCATCCGCAAACTTAGAGATGCTGCATTTAATTCCCTCGTCTAAATCATTAATATATATTGTAAACAACTGGGGTCCCAGCACTGATCCTTGTGGTACCCCACTAGTCACTGCCTGCCATTTTGAAAAGGTCCCGTTTACTCCCACTCTTTGCTTCCTGTCTGCCAACCAATTCTCTATCCACATCAATACCATTCCCCCAACACCGTGTGCTTTAAGTTTGCACACTAATCTCCTGTGTGGGACCTTGTCAAAAACCTTTTGAAAATCTAAATATACCACATCCACTGGCTCTCCCCTATCCACTCTACTAGTTACATCTTCAAAAAATTCTATAAGATTCGTCAGACATGATTTTCCTTTCACAAATCCATGCTGACTTTGTCTGATGATTTAACCTCTTTCCAAATGTGCTGTTATCACATCTTTGATAACTGACTCTAGCATTTTCCCCACCACCGATGTCAGACTAACCGGTCTATAATTCCCCAGTTTCTCTCTCCCTCCTTTTTTAAAAAGTGGGGTTATATTAGCCACCCTCCAATCCTCAGGAACTAATCCAGAATCTAAGGAGTTTTGAAAAATTATCACCAATGCATCCACTATTTCTTGGGCTACTTCCTTAAGCACTCTGGGATGCAGACCATCTGACCCTGGGGATTTATCTGCCTATAATCCCTTCAATTTACCTAACAGCACTTCCCTACTAACATGTATTTCCCTCAGTTCCTCCATCTCACTAGACCATCAGTCCCTTACTATTTCCGGAAGATTATTTATGTCCTCCTTAGTGAAGACAGAACCAAAGTAGTTATTCAATTGGTCTGCCATGTCTTTGTTCCCTATGATCAATTCATCTGTTTCTGACTGTAAAGGACCTACAATTGACTTGACCAATCTTTTTCTTTTCACATATCTATAAAAGCTTTTACAGTCAGTTTTTATGTTCCCTGCCAGCTTTTTCTCATAATCTTTTTTCCCTTTCCTAATTAAGCCCTTTGTCCTCCTCTGCTGGTCTCTGAATTTCTCCCAGTCCTCAGGTGTACCGCTTTTTTTTGCTCCTTTATATGTTCCTTCTTTGGACTTGATACTATCGCTAATTTCCCTTGTCAGCCACGGGTGCACTACCTTCCCTGGTTTATTCTTTTGCCAAACTGGGATGAACAATTGTTGTAGTTCATCCATGTGATCTTTAAATGCTTGCCATTGCATATCCACCGTCAACCCTTTAAGTATCATTTGCCGGTCTATCTTAGCTAATTCACGTCTCATACCTTCAAAGTTACCCTTCTTTAAGTTCAGAACCTTTGTTTCTGAATTAACTATGTTACTCTCCATCTTAATGAAGAATTCCACCATATTATTGTCACTCTTACCCAAGGGGCCTCGCACGACAAGATTGCTAACAAACCCTTCCTCATTGCTCAATACCCAATCTAGAATGGCCTGCTCTCTAGTTGGTTCCTTGACATGTTGGTTCAGAAAACCATCCCGCATACATTCCAAGAAATCCTCTTCCTGAGCACCCTTACCAATTTGGTCCACCCAATCTATATGTAGATTGAAGTCACCCATTATAACTACTGTTCCTTTATTGCAAGCATTAAAAAAGCTGAGGAGTGCAGTGCCGTTAAACAATGAACCGTAAGATTATAATGAGGTAGACTGCAATGCCAAGGGTCTATCTTATTGTACAAAAATCCCATTCAGGATTGCTTATTGACATTTCCTGTACACAAATGTAGAGGAGAATGAAATAATTGTTACTGACGGGAAGTAGTAAAGTAGTGGTGGAGTTGGTGGATGGAGGTGTTGATCAGTCTTACTGTTTGGCTGTTTGGGGAAAAGAACTACTTTTGAGTTTGGTTGTCCTGGCATTGATGGTACGTAGCCTCTCCCCTGATGGGAGTGGGACAAACAGTCCCTGAGTAGGGTGAGTAAAGTCCTTCACGATGTTACTGACCTTTTTCCAGGCATCTCTCTGTATGTGTGTGTATATATATATATATATATATATATATATATATATATATAGTCCCTGATGGCATGTAGGCAGTTGCAGTTGATGTGTGGGCAGTTCTGACTACCCATTGTGGAGCCTTCCTGTCTGCTGCAGTGCGGTTTCTGTACCAAACAGTGATGCACCTTGTTCGGGTGCTCCCTACTGCAAACCTGTAGAATGCTATGAGTATTGATGTGCAAAGTCCAGCTCTCTTCAGCCTCCTCCAAAAGCAGAGGTGTTGATGAGCTTTCTTCACTGCGTGGGATGTGTTCTGAGACCATGAGAAGTTGTGTGTGATGTGCAGTCCCAGGTATTTTAAACTGCTCACAGTTTCTGCTGCTGTGCTGCAAAATGTAAAGTGGGGGGTGGGGGGGGAGGGGTGTGACAATCATCTCCTTTGTCTTGTTGACATTGAGGAAGAGGTTATTTACCCAGCACCAGGCCTTGAGCACTACCGACTCCTCTCTGTAGGCTGCCTCAGCATTGCTGGTTATGAGCCCCACAACTGTCATGCCAAAGGTGATGTGATTGTTTGGGTGCTTGGTCGTGCAGTCGCATGTGAGCAGACTGTACAGCAATGGGCTCAGCACACGGCGCTGGGGGCACCCCGTGTTGAGGGAGGAGGGGTTGTGCTTCCAGACTATCTGGAAGTTCATTAGGAAGTCTGGCGCCTAGTTGCAGAGTGAGGGTTTAGGAGTTTTTAGACTGAGGATTAGAGTCTGCTCACCAAGGTCTGTGGGACAATAGTGTTGAATGCTGAACTGAATTCCAGAACAGAATTCTAACATAAATGTCCTTGTTTACTAGACATGTCGCAAGGCCAGGCATGTGACAGACATTATGGCATCTGTTGTGAAGGAATTCTGTCGGTAAGTCTATTAGTGAGTGTCCAGTGTGGCAGGAATGAAGCTTTTGCTATGTGACATTATCAGCCATTCGTAGCACATCATGATCACTGGCATTAGTGCCACCGGCATGAACATCAATTTCTCAAACTTCTGGTAGTGAACCCCCCCCCCCCCCCCCATAACCCAGCTCCATTTCCCATCCCCTTTTCCCTCTCTCACCTCATCTCACCAATCAACTTCCCAGCTCTTTATTTCATTCCCCTGTCCAGATTTCACCTATCTCCTGATGTTCCTGTCTCCCCTTCCCCCCAACTTTCAAATGCACTCCTCAGCTTTTTTATCTCCGGTCCTGAAACATTGACTGTACTTTGTTCCGTAGATGCTGCCCGGCCTGTTGAGTTTCTCCGGCATTTTGAGTGTGCAGTTCAGATTTCCAACATCTGCAAATTTTCTCTTGTTTGTCAGAAGGTGTAGAGTTCTTTGGTTTCAAGTGTTTGATAACAGTGAAATAGAAGTTGTCCTTGGGTCTGATTGTATGTGACCTCAGGCTCTTGTATCTTCTAACCAATGAGAGGAGCAGAAGAGAGAATACCATATGACATAGGGGCAGAAATAGGCCATTTGGCTCTGCCATTCCATCATGTTTGATTTACATCTGGAGTGGGTAGAGTCCACCCCAGATTGATTATACTGCCTGCCTTATTGAGGCAGTGAGAAGCATACACAGCATCCAAAGAGGGGAGACTGGTCTCCATGATGTGCTGAGCTGTGCCCACAACTCTCTGGAGTTTCTTGCGATCACATGTAGAGCAGTTGTCATACTGCGTCCAGAAAGACTACCCAGAACAGCACATTGTTTTGTAATGCAAAGACCATGGTGAGGATCAGATTAAGTCATAAAGTGATGCGACAGCAGTATGAGCAGTTTGCAGTGTCACATGAATCCTTGCCTCGTGCCTCGTGACACATTGATCAAGCCAATTCTTGGCCACTGTAGTCAACCTTAATGGGTTTGGTATTCCAGTGTTGGCTGCTGTTGAACTGGCTTCGGTGGCGTGAAAGGAGATAAAGTTGTCTGTTTACAAGGAGTAATCAGGGTAAGTGCCTGCATTATTGAGTTTCAAAGGGACTAAAGCTAGCCTGAGTGAAGTGCAAAATGGTACCAATGGAAAGTTGGAAACTGTGAATTAATTTGCCACTAGATTTAGACCATAAGACATAAGAGCAGAATTCAGTCGTTCGGTCAATCAAGTTTGCTTTACCAGACAGTAAAATGTAGGGGTATGCCTTACATTACAAGGCCGTATGCCTGTGAAACGTGGAAGAGGAAGGCAAAGAAAAAAAATATATGGGCACTATGAAAGAAATAACAGATCTAAACGTGCAAGATATCATTGACGCTGCAAGGGATCATTCGATGTGGAGAGCCATAATCGCCCAAGCATGTAACACGCAAGGCACATGAAGAAGAAGAATGTGAGTCAGGTAGAATGGAGTTATATAGCCTACACAGGCCCTTCTGCGCATCAAGTACAGGCTAACCATCAGTCCATTACAAAATCCCATTTCATTTTTCTCACATTCCCAGTAACTTACCTCAGGTTCTGTCTCTCAAACGCACCATCGAGGGATAATTGACAATTGCCAATTAAACTAACAACCTGCGTGTTTTTGAGCTGTGGGAGGAATCTGGAGCTCCCAGAGGTGAGCACATGGAAACTGCCCCAGCCCAAGGTTGAGATGGTTTAAAAAGTATTGAGCAAATACTGAAAAAGAGAGCAGGATAGAGTGTCCCATAATTAGAGGAGCAGAAAGTAGCTGCTGCGGATGTAAAAGAGACACCCAGATGATATGTGCCCTCCCAGGTGCCAGGGAAAGGGCTGTCTCGGATCGGGTCCATGGCATTCTACCAGGGAAGGTGAACATCCAGAAGTTGTGGTGCATATAGCACCAACAACATAGGGAGGAAAAGGGAGGAGGTCCTGAAGAGAGAATATAGGGAGTTGGGCAGAAAGCTGAAAAACAGGATCTCCAGGGCAGTAATCTCTGGATTGCTGCCTGTACCATGTGCTAGCGAGGGTAAGAATAGAATGATTTGCCAGATGAATGATTGGCTGAAGAAATGATGCTGGGGTCAGGATTTCAGATTTCTGGATCACTGGGACCTCTTCTGGGGAAAGCATGTCCTGCACTAAAAAAATGGGGTAACACGAGGGAGAACTTCTTTACTCAGAGAGTGGTAGCTGTGTGGAATCAGCTTCCAGTAGTTGTAGAGGCAGGTTCAGTATTTTCATTTAAGGCAAATATTGGTTAGGTATATGGACAGGAAAGGAATGCAGGGTTATGGGCTGAGTGCGGGTCAATGGGACTAGGTGAGAGTAAGCGTTCGGCATGGACTGGAAGGGCCGAGATGGCCTGTTTCCATGCTGCAATTGTTATATGGTTATATGGTTACATGAGCCTGAGGGGAACCAAGATCCTTTCAGGCAGGTTTGCTAGCGCTGTATTGGAAGGTTTCAACTAACTTGGCAAGGCGAGGGGAAGTGGGGTGCTGAGGATGCATTATATACTGAAAGCGTGAGGAAGGACAGGCAGATGATAGGGCAAAGTTGCAGTCAGTGGGATAAGTTAAAGTGTAACGGGTCAAAATCATAAATGGTGATGAATACAGGCATGAAAGTGTTAAGCAACACACACAAAATGCTGGTGGAATGCAGCAGGCCAGGCAGCATCTATAGGAAGAAGTACAGTCAACGTTTTGGGCCGAGACCAATTTGAATGCAAACAGGAGACAAAATGTAGATGATCTTGCAGCACAATTAGAGATTGGCAGGTATGATGTTGTAGGCATCTCTGAGTTTTGGCTGAAAGAAGATCATAGCTGGGAACTTAACACCCAAGGATACAAATTGTATTGAAAGGACAGGTAGATAGGCAGAGAGAGACTCTGTTGGTAAAAGATAAAAACAAATCAAATTAAATTATAGTTGAAGGTGTATAAAGTTGCCTTTTACTGGTTTTTAAAAGCTTCCCAACCTTCTATCTTCCCACTAATTTTTGCAATGTTATATGTGCTCATGTTTGCTTTTATGCTGTCCCTGACTTACTTTGTCAGCCATGGTTGCATCATCCTTCCTTTAGAATATGTCATCTTTGGGATCTATCTTTCCTGCACCTTTCCAGTTACCCCCAGAAACATCAGCCATTGCTGTTCTGCCATTATCCTTGCTAGTGTCCTCTTCCAGTCAGCTTTGGGCAGCTCCTCTCTCATGCCTCTGTAATCCCCTTCATGCAATTGTAATACTGATATATTTGACTTCAGCTTTTCCTTTTCAAAATGCAGGGTGAACTCCGTCATATTATGATCGCTGGCCCCTAAGGGCTCCTTTGCCTTAAACTCCCTAATCAAATCTGGGTCATTGTACAACATTTAATCCAAAATAGCCTTTCCCCTAGTGGGCTCAAACACAAACTGCTCTTAAAACCATCTCATAGGCATTCTACAAATTCCTTCTCTTTGGATCCCACACCAACCTCAATTTCCCAATCTACCTGGATATTGAATCCTCCATGATTATCGCAATATTGCCCTTCTGACATATCTTTTCTATCTCTCTGGTTGGAGGCCTGTACAAAACTCCCATCAGGCTCTTTTTACCCTTGCAGTTTTTTAAAGCTACCCACAAGAATTCAGCATCTTCCTCTGTCAACTCTGTGCTGTAGTGCTCTATGACTGTATAATTTGCCTCCATTATGTCTGTGAGTAAGATCTTGGGGCTGTTGATGAAAAGATGGGGAGAATAAATTGTACAAATAGATGTTTGATGGTTGGTGTGGACTTAGAGTCATTAAACACCTCAACAGCGAAGCAGGCTCTTCAGCCCATCTAGCCCATGCTGATCCATTAATTTATTTATTCCTACCAACCTGCACCCAGACCTTAGCTCTCTATACCCTTCTCGTCCATGCGTCAATCTAAATTACTCTTAAATGTTGAAATTGACTCCACATCCATCACTTCCACTGGCAGCCAGTTCCACACTTTCACCACCCTCTGTGTGAAGAAGCTCCCCCTCATTTTCCCCTTAAATATTGTACCTTTCCCTCTTAACCCTAGACCTCCAGTTGTTGACTCACACAGCCTCAGTGGAAAAAGCTTACTTGCATTTGCCCTATCTATACCCCTCATCATTTTGCACGCCTCTATCAAATCTCCCCTCAGTCTCCTCCGTTCTATGGAATAAAGTCCTAACCTATTCAACCTTTCCCAATAAATCAGTTCCTCACATCCTAGCAATATAAATTTTCACTGCACTCTTTCAATTTTATTTGCACCTTTCCTGTAGGTCTGTGACCAAAACACAATGCGATACTTTAAATTAGGCCTCACCAATTCTTATACAATTTCAACATAACATTCCAACTCCTGTATTCAAAATCAGAATCAAAATACTATCACTGGCATGTGTCGTGAAATTTGTTAACTTAGCAGCAGCAGTTCAATGCAATACATAATATAGAAGAAAGAGAAAAAAATAATATTAATAATAATAAGTAAATCAATTACAGTATACATATAATGAATAGATAAAAAATCGTGCAAAAACAGAAATAATATATATTTAAAAAGTGAATTAGTGTTCATGGATTCAATATCCATTTAGGAATCGGATGGCAGAGGGGAAGAAACTGTTCCTGAATCACGGAGTGTGTGCCTTCAGGCTTCTGTACCTCCTACCTGATGGTAACAGTGAGAAAAGGGCATGACCTGGGTGCTGGAGATCCTTAATAATGGACACTGCCTTTCTGAGACACCACTCCTTGAAGATGTCTTGGGCACTTTGTAGGCTAGTACCCAAGATGGAGCTGACTAAATTTACAACCCTCTGCAGCTTCTTCTGGTCCTATGCTGTACCCCACTCCAACCCCCACCCTCCATACCTGACAGTGATGCAGTCTGTTAGGATGCTCTCCACAATAAATCTATAGAAGTTTTTGAATGTATTTGTTGACATATCAAATCACTTCAAACTCCTAATGAAGTATAGTCACTGTCTTGCCTTCTTTATAACTGCATCGAAATGTTGGGACCAGGTTAGGTCCTCAGAGATCTTAACACCCAGGAACTTGAAACTGCTCACTCTCTCCACTTCTGATCCCCCTATGAGGATTGGTATGTGTTCCTTCATCTTACCCTTCCTGAAGTCCACAATCAGCTCTTTTGTCTTACTGGTGTTGAGTGCCAGGTTGTTGCTGTGACTCCACTCCACTAGTTGTCATATCTCGCTCCTGTACGTCCACTTGTCACCATCTGAGATTCTATCAACAATGGTTGTACCATCAGCAAATTTATAGATGGTGTTTGATCTGTGTCTAGCCACACAGCCATGCGTATACAAAGAGAAGAGCAGTGGGCTAAGCACAAACCCCTGAGGAACGTCAGTGTTGATCGTCAGCGAGGAGGAGATGTTATCACCAAACCCACAGATTGTGGTCTTCTGATTAGGAAGTCGAGGATCCAATTACAGAGGGAGTTATGGAGGCCCAATTTCTGTAACTTTTCAATCAGGATTGTGGGAATGATGGTATTAAATGCTGAGCTATAGTTGATGAACAGCATCCTGACATAGGGGTTTGTGTTGTCCAGGTGGTCTAAAGCCTTGTGAAGTGCCATTGAGATTGCATCTGCTGTTGACCTATTGTAGCAACAGGCAAATTGCAGTGGGTCCAGATTCTTGCTGAGGCAGGAGTACATTTCATGTACATTGATTTTTGAGGTCTATCCACCTTTGACACCACTTTCAAGGAGTAATTAAACTATATCCTCATAACCTCTGTTTACTATGCTCCTCAGTGCCCCACCATTCACTGTGTAAGACCTACCCTGATTGGTCCTAACGAAGTGCAACACCTTGCACTTGTCTACATTAAATCTCATCTGCGATTTTTCAGCCCATTTTTCCAGCTGATCCAGATCCCTCTGCAGGCCACGATAGTCCTCCTTGCTGCCAACTATACACCACATCTTGGTGACTTCCGCAAATTTGCTGAATACGCTAACCACATTATCATACAGAATGTTGACAAAGATGACAAGGAACAATGGACCGAGCACTGATCCCTGTGGCACACCATTTGTCACAGGCCTCCAGTCAGAGAGGCAACCATCTACTATCTTCTCTAGCTTCTCCCACAAAGCCAATGCATAGTCCAATTTACATCCTCATCTTGAATTCAAGTGACTGAAACTTCTCACCCAACCTCCCATGCAGGGTTTTGTCAAAGGCCCTGCTAAAATCATTACCATGCACATTTTCACCAATTTTCCTGGTAACTTGTTCGAAAAACTTCATGATTAGCTAGACATAACACACACAAAGCCATATTGATCTCCCCTAATCTGTCCAGGTCTATCCAAATACTTCTGTATCTGGTCATTTAGAATACCTTCCAAAAACTTTACTACAACTGATGTCAGGCTCATCGTCCTGTAGTTTCCTGGGTTTTTCTTTGAGCCTTTCTTAAACAATGGAATAATATTAGCTATCCTCCAATCTTCCGACACCTCACTAGTGGCTAAGGATTTTTAAATATCTCTGCTGGTCCCCTAGACCTTCTGCATTAGCCTCCTACTGAGTCCAAGAGAGTGCATTGTTCGGTCCTAGGATTTATTTACCCAAATTTGCCTCAAGACAGCAAATGCCTGCTCCTCTGTGATCTCTATAGAGTTCATGGACTTGCTGCTGTTGCGCCTCACATCTATCGACTCTGTGTCCATCTCCCAAGTTAAAACCAAAGTTCCCTAAACCTGTTACTCTACCTATTATTCTGACAGGAACAAGCAAACTCAGCACTCTTGAAATTTCACTTTTGAAGAACTTCCGCAAGTACTGTGTCCCTTTGCCAGAAAACAGCCTGTCCCAATCCACACTTACTGGATCCTTTCTGATACCATCAAAGTTGGCCTTTCTCCCATTTAGAATTTCAACCAACGGGCCAGGTTGAACCTTTTTCATAATTACTTTGAAGCTAATGGCTTTAGCATCACTTGATGCAATATGTTCTCCCACACAAACTTTTGCAACCTGCTCTGCTTCATTCACTAATTGCAGATCTAGTATCACACTCTCTCTAATTGGGACTTCTATGTACTGATTAAGGAAACTTTCCTGAACACATTTGACAAACTCTTTCCCATCGAGCCATTTTACAGGTCAATATGTGGAAAGTTAAAATCACCTGTTATCACAAACTTATGATTCTTGCAGCAATCTCTCCACAATTTCTTCCTCTAAATCCCATGGACTGTTGGATGGCCTGTAGTATAATCCCATTAATGTGAGCATATATTTATAAGAAATCCAAGAACTCAAAACCAACATAAAAGCCAAAGTGAGGGCATATAATAGACCAAAAATTAGAGGATTAGGAAGCTTTCAAAAATCATCACAAGGCAACTAAAAAAGTAATTAAGAAGGTAAAGATGGAATACAAAAGTAAGTGAGAGAATAATATTAAAGGGGATACCAAAAGTTTCTTCAGATACATAAAGTGTAAAAGAGAGGTGAGAGTGGATACTGGAATGCTGGAGGGGTAGTAATGGGGGAACCGGAAATGGCAGATGATCTGAATAAATATTTTGGATCACTCTTCACTACGGAAAACACCAGCAGTATGGTGGACATTCCAGGTGTCAGGGGTCATGAATTGTGTGAAGATGCCATTACAGGGGAGAAGGATCTTGGGAAACTGAAAGGTCTGAAGGTAAATAGGTTGCCTTGACCAGATGGTGTACTCCCCAGTGTTCTGAAAGAGGTGGCAGCAGAGATTGCGAGGTATTAGTCCTGATCTTTCAAGAATCGCTAGATTCTGAAATGGTTCCAGAAGATTGGAAAATTGCAAATGTCACTCCACTCTTCAAGAAGGAAGAGAGGCAGAACAAAGGAAATTATAGGCCAGCTAGCCTGAGCTCAGTGGCTGGGAAGGTGCTGGAGTCGAATGGTAAGGATGTGGTTTCGCGTACTTGATAAAATAGGTCCTAGTTTCCTCAAGGGGAAATCTTGCCTGGCAAATCTGTTGGAATTATTTAAAGAAATAAACAAGCAGGATAAACAAAGGAGAATCAGTTGATGTTGTGTATTTGGATTTTCATAAGACCTTTGGCAAGGTGCCACACATGAGGCTGCTTAAAAAGCTTTGAGGACATTTTTACAGGGAAGATTCTAGCATGGACAAAGCAGTGGCTGACTGGCAGGAGGCAAAAAGTGGGAATAAAAAGAGACTTTTCTAGTTGGCTGCTGGTGACTGGAGTTTTACAGGTCTCTGCTTTGGGACTGATTCTTTTGACGTAATATTAATGATTTGGATGATGGAACTGACAGCTATGCTGCAAAGTTTGGTGATGGTATGATGATTGGTACAAGGGCAGGTATTTTTGAGGAAGTAGAGAGGCTAAAGAATGACAGATTAGGAGAATGAGCTGAGAAATGGCAGATGTAATACAGTGTCGGGAAATGTGTGGACATGCACATTGGTAGAAGAAATGAACGGTTGACAATTTTTCTAAATGGAGAGAAAATACAAAAACAACTGAGGTGCAAAGGGACTTGGGAGGCCCTGCGCAGGATCCTCTAAAGGTTAACTTGCAAGTTGAGTCTATGGTGAGGAAGGCAAATGCAATGTTAACATTTGTTTCCAGAAGAATAGAATAGAGAAGTAAGGATGTAATGTTGAGGCTTTATAAAGCACTGGTGAGGCCTCACTTGGAGTATTGTGAGCAGTTCTGGGCCCCTTATCTTAGAATGGGTGTGCTGAAACTGCAGGGGATTCAAAGGTGGTTCATAAAAATGATTCCAGGTTTGAATTCTTGTTATACGAAGAACATTTATAATGTACTGGTTAGGCACAGGAGTACATTCAGCCAGAGACTCATTCCACCGAGATGCAACACTGAGCGTCATAGGAAGTCATTCCTGCCTGTGGCTATCAAACTTTACAACTCCTCCCTCAGAGTGTCAGACACCCTGAGCCAATAGGCTGGTCCTGGACTTATTTCCACTTGGCATAATTTACTTAACATTATTTAATTATTTATGGTTTTATACTGCTATATTTCTACACTATTCTTGGTTGGTGTGACTGTAACGAAACCCAATTTCCCTCGGGATCAATAAAGTACGTCAGTCTGTCTGTTTGATTGCTCTGGGCTTGTATTCACTGGAATTCAGAAGAATGAGGGGTGACCTAATTGAAACCTATCAAATGTGAAAGGCCTTGATAGAGTGGATGTGGACAGGATGTTTCCTGTGGTGGGAGAGTCTAAGAGCAGAGGTCACAGCCTCAGAATAAAGAGATATCCTTTTAGAATGGAGATGAGGAGGAATTTCTTTAGCCAGAAAATGGTGAATCTGTGGAATTCATTACCACAGGCAGCTGTGGAGGCCAAGTCTGTATGTGTATTTAAGGCAGAGGTAATAGATTCTTGATTGATCAGGGCATGAAGGGATATGGACATAAGGCAGGAGATTTGAGCTGAGAGGAAAATTGGATCTGCCATGATGAAATGGCGAAGCATGAAATGGGCCAAATGAGTCTGCTCCTATATCTGATGGTCTTCTGGTCTCATACCTCAGTTCTCCTCACGAAGCCCCGCTGGATGAGCTTTCCAGTCTGTCCCGCTGAGCACTGCCATAATATCTTCCCTGACTAGTAATTCTACATCCCCTCCCAATCCCTGCTGCTCTGTCACATCTAAAACAACAGAACCTCAGAATACTGAGTTGCCAGTCTTGCCCTTCCTGCAACCAACTTCACTAATGACTAACAAGAGAAAATCTGCAGATCCTAGAGATCTGAGAAATGCTCACTAATGACTAATTCTACATGTTGATCTATGTCCTAATCACATCTGCCTTCCCTACAATATTTCTTGCATTGAAATATACACAGCTCAGAACATTGGTCTCACCATATTCGACCTTTCAATTCCTGATTTTGTATGTAAACCTAACAACATCTTCCTCCACAATCACTCTGCTATCTGTTCTAGTGCTCTAGTTCCCATTCCTCTTCAGCTCCAGTTTAACCTCCTCCTCTTTGTGCAGCACTAGCATACCTTCCCACTGAGATGTTTGTCCTCCACTTAAGGTGTAAGCCATACCAAACTTGTTGGTCTGTTTCTAAGCTGTAGCAATCCTGGACCTCATGCGGTCCATTAAGGGGCGGCACATTGGTACAGCTAGTAGAGCTAACATGAGGAAATCTGCAGATGCTGGAAATTCAAACAACACACACACAAAATGCCGGTGGAACACAGCAGGCCAGGTAGCATCTATAAGGAGAAGCACTGTCGACGTTTTGAGACCCGGTCTCAGCCCGAAACGTCGACAGCGCTTCTTCCTATAGATGCTGCCTGGCCTGCTGTGTTCCACCGGCATTTTGTGTGTGTTGCTAGTAGAGCTGCGGCCTTAGAGTCCAGCAATGTGGGTTCAATCCTGACCTCTGGCGCCCTCTGTGTGGCATTTTCATGTTCTCCCTGAGGACACATTTCTAGTTGTTCCTGTTCCCTCCAAAATCCCAAACTGCAAAACTGCATGCCTCATTAAAGGATTGTGAGGACTTCTGAGAGGATTTTTGGGGTCTGTCTTCCACTCGTGGGAGATATTTATCAGGAATGTTACATACGTAGAGTCCTTAGCATTGTCAATGATTCCTGCCGTCCATCCAATAATCTATTTGACCTCATGCAGAAGGTACCATAGTGTTAGCACAAGGACTGTTAGGATGCAAAACAGCTTGTACCCCCATGCCGTGAGACTACTGAACTTCCTACCACCACCCAGATCTCATCACATATGAAGCACCAGTGGCATCATACTCTTTACTTTTTAGCCTGCGTTGTAAATGCACCTTATTATATGTTAATTTATTTGTGTTAATATTACTTTTTGTTGTGTGCGTTATATGTAATCTGTTGTGCACCTTAGTCCAGAGGAACATTGTTTAATTTGTCAAAATTTATTTATTCGATTGAATAACGATAAACTAAACATAGAATTGAACTCGAAAAATGAATGGGTTGATAAGTGTGCCTATCGGTAGAATCTGGAAAATGGATCCCTGTTGATGGAAAATTGCAGAGAATGAAACTGCTATAGGATTTATATAGAAATGGATACTTAATGGTTGGCGTGTACTTGGTAGGCTTAAGGGCCTGTTTCTGAACTGCAGCTTTCTTTGAGTTTATGACTCATTACTTTTCTAATTGGCTGAGCACCATGCTGATTAATGTGTTGGCCACCAATGACATACTTTGGGGGTGGGGCTGTTCAAGGCAGGAAGTCACATGATCCTCTGACCAAAGGCAACAACGTTACTCAGAATAAAAGTACAAGAACAGTGGTTGGCTATTCGATCCTTTCACTACATCCCCTATTTAGTAAGATTATGGCAAGCTTTCTATTTAAAATTGGAATTAGTTTACTATTTTCAATTGTACCGAACTACAGAGAAAATCTTGACTTGCATATTGTCTATCGCCAATTAACTGGACTCTGAAAACTTGCACTCATTCCTTGATCATACTTTATTTTTGTTGCGCACCAGAAGAACTGCATGGCCCCTGTCATCACACTGTTTGGAAGTCTGAAAAGAGAAATGCCATCTTTGTACAGAACTGTCTAACAATAATGGATATGAACCAATTAGTAAACTGTGGATGTTTGAGTTCCTTACTTGCAAGTTCAATCGCCATTCATAATACAGGTGTTAAAAGTCAATGGAAACTACAAGCTGACATCAATGATACTTGGAAGTCAGTAAAGTAATTGTCCCTTGGTTAATGATTGTGCTGTGGATCCTTCTCTCATCACTGGTATGCAGAGGGAAGCTATGCTCTTCAAGGAACTTCTTTTTTCTTGGCTGTTTGCACTCTATCTGCAATCCATCCTTGCCTGGATGATTTGTTACCACTTGACGCTGCAATTTATACAAGATCATTACACTGAGGTGCAATAACAATGCAGCATTAAAATGTAACAGTTTCAGAGAAAGTGCAGTGTAGGTAAACAATAAGGTGTGATCATAACAAGGGTTACTGTGAGGAGAAGAGTCCATCTGAACCATTTAATAATCATGACAGCAGTATTGGAACTGTTCTTAGGCTTGGTGGTAAGTGCTTTCAGGCTTTTGCATCTTCTGCTTGATGGAAAAGGGGAGAAGAGAGTGCCTGGGGGCTTTGATTATGCTGGCTACTTTCCTGAGGCAGCAAGAAGTATAGCTAGAGTCCATTGAGGGAAGTCCATGATGCACCCACAACTCTGTGTTTTTACGTGATGATGTTCACAGCAGTTGCCCAATCAAGCCCGTCATGCACCCAGGCTCAATACTTTCCATAGTGCATCAATAAAAATTGGGAAGGGACATGGCAAATTTCTTCAGCCTACTGAGGAGCTCAATAGCAGGTCCAGCTTTTGGTGGGGTTCACATCAAGGAACTTGAAGCTCTCACCAATCTTCCCAACTTCAATGCCATTGATATAGACAGGAGCATGTACATCACCACCCTTGCTAAACTTAGGATTTCCTTTGTGTGTTCCTGCTTCTTGCCACATCCCAAGACAAGCACATTGGTAAGTTGATGGGTGACAGTAAACTGAGCCGAGTGTGCAGGAGAATGATTACACCCAAAGGAGCAGAGAAATGTTGATGTGAGTATGTGAGGTGGGATTGAAGTGGGATTTTGTATACATGGGTCCCTGTCAAATAGCATTAGTTTAAGATAGTAAGACTTAAGACATTGGAACAGAACTAGGTCTTTTGGCCTGTTGAGTCTGCTCTGTTTTTCCATCATGGCTAATTCATACTCCTGCCTTTCCCCTGTAACCTTTGACATTCTTACTAATCAAGAACCTATCAAATACTGCTTTAAATATCCCCAATGACTCAGCCTCCACAGGAGTCTGTGGCAATGAGTTCCACAGATTCACTGCCTTCTGGATAAAGAAATTCCTCCTCATGTATGTTCTAAAGGAACATTCTTCTATTCTGAGGCTGTGATCTCTAGGTACAAGACTCTCCCACTATAGGAAATATCCTCTCTAACTAGGCCTTTCAATATTTGATAGGTTTCAATGAGATTATCCCCATCAATCTTCTAAACTCCAGTGAGTACAGACCCAGAGCCATCAAGCTCTCATTATCTGGGTTTCCTGGGTCGAAAGGCCCACCCGTCTGATACTATAATTGAAATGAGTTACCGAGGAAGCATTAGCTTATACATCGTCTGTTTCTTCCAGAACAATCCTTCTTCTACAATGCAGATCTGAGACTTGATGAAGGGATCTGGTTTCTGTTGGTCCAGACTTCAGCATCCATAGTCCCTGTGGTGAAGTCACCTCTAGTTGTCTGAATGTGGACAGTACAAATAACACTTAAGGAGTTCACCTTTGTAAACTGCAAAACAACCCACCCACAGCAAGCATAGATTAGCTTTATTTGTCACATGTACTTGAAAACTTTGAAACATACAGGTGAACACATGCAAAATGCTAGGGGAACTCAGCAGTTCAACCAGGGTCTATTTAGTTGAATAAACAGTCAACGTTTGTTCTGGAAAGAAATGGATCCATCAGGAAGATGCAGCATGGATTCAGCAAAGCCAGGTCCTGTTTGACAAACTTACAGGAGTTCTTTGAGGATATAATGAGCATAGTGGATAGAGGGGAACATATGGACCTTATTTAGTTGGATTTACAGAAAGTGTTCAATAAGGTGCCACATGAAAGACTTATCCATAAGATAAGGATGCATAGAGTTGGGGATGATGTATTAGCACGGATAGAGAATTGGTTAATTAATAGAAAGCAGAGTGTTGGGATACATGGGTGTTACTCTAGTTGGCAGTTAGTGGTGAGTGATTTGCCGCAGGGGTGAGTGCTGGGCTCCCAAATGTTCATGATATACATTAATGATCTGGAAGAAGGGACAGCATGTGGTGTACCTAAGTTTGCTGATGATACTAAATTGAATGGAAAAGCAAATTGTGCAGAAGATACAGAGTCTTTGCAGAGAGATATACTGTAAATAGGTTAAGTGAGTGAGGAATAGTCTGTCAAATGGAGTACAATATTGGTAAATGCGAGGTCATCCACTTAGGAAGGGAAAATGAAAGAACAGATTATTATTTAAGTGGTAAAAAATTGCAGCATGCTGCTGTGCAGAAGGACTTGGGAGTGCTTGTGCATGAATCACTAAAGGTTGGTTTGCAGGTGCAGCGGGCTATCAGGAAGGCAAATGGAATATTGGGCTTCATTGCTAGAGGGATCA
This sequence comes from Hypanus sabinus, assembly GCF_030144855.1. Lineage (NCBI taxonomy): Eukaryota > Metazoa > Chordata > Chondrichthyes > Myliobatiformes > Dasyatidae > Hypanus > Hypanus sabinus. The sequence continues at coordinate 18,935,392 of NC_082707.1, forward strand.
AATTTAAGAGTAGGGAGGTTATGCTGCAACTGCACAGGGTACTGGTGAGGCTGGTCCTGGAGTATCACGTACAGTTCTAGTTTCCTTACTTGAGGAAAGACATATTGGATTTGGAGGCGGTGCAGAGGAGATTCACCAGGTTGATTCCAGAGATGAGGGGGTTAGACTATAAGGAGGTATTGAGTCAAATGGGACTGTACTCACTGGAATTCAGAAGAATGAGAGGAGATCTTATAGAAACATATAAAATTATGAAAGTAATAGATAAAATAGAGGCAAGTAAGTTGTTTCCACTGGTAGATGAGAATAGAACTAGGGCTCATAGCCTAAAGATTCAGGGGAGTAGATTTAGGATGGAGATGAACAGAAACTACTTCTTCCAGAGAGTGTTAAATCTGTGGAATTCTCTGCCCGATGAAAGAGTGGAGGTTACCTCAGTAGATATATTTAAGACAAGGTTGGATAGATTTTTACATAGTAGGGGAATTAAGGGCTATGGGAAAAAGGCAAGTAGGTGGAGATGAGTCCGTGGATAGATCAGCCATGATCTTATTGAATGGGTGGAGCAGGCTGAATAGGCCAGATGGTCTACTCCTGCTCCTATTTTCTCATGTTCTTTTGGTTCGGGCCAGCCTTCAAAAGGACCACAATCTTGTTGTGGTTTGGAAGCTTGCATGCCTCAGTGACCTAGAGAGCTATGTTGGCTAGAGTCAGGGCTTTATGCTTTTGCTTTTGGTAGGCTCACCCATACCAAACAGGTCAAAGGGTCAAACACAACAGGTCATACCAAACAGGCTAGTCTAAGAGGGGCCCCCCCATCCTCCAGGTTCGGGGGTTCAACTCAGGGCTAACAACCATGACTGGTCAAAAAAATTGTATGGAAACAGCAATGAAGAATCCTTCTTTATCTGTGTGCAACATTGTGGATAGGTAGAGATGGAGGACCTTCATCACTTCCCCAAATGCCAGTGGCTCATAAGCAAGTTTTGGGCCACGACAGTTCATCAGGACTCCAATAGTGAAATTAATCGTTTTGTTTCAATAATCAAAATAGTCTGAGGATATGCTGGGGGGGGGGGCGGGGGCAACCACATATATTGTCACTCTTCCGGCACCAACCTTGCATGGTCACAGCTCACTGACCCTAGCCCTATCTATGTCTAGAGTGAGGGAGGAGGCCCATGAGGTCACAAGAAGAAGATACAAAAAACATGCAGACAACCAACACAATTACAGTGACAATTTACAGAATTGATACTCCATCTCAAAAGCTGCTGCTGTAAAGTATTGCATGAAGGGCTACAGTGCCACCCCAGTTTTACAATCACTCCCACAGCAAGCTTTCTACAGTGCTATGAGGGAGAGAGTTCTCGGATGTAGGATGGAGTAACAGTTACACATTTCCAAATCAGAATGGTATGTGACTTGAAGGGGAAACTGCATTTAGTGGCATTCCCACAGGCTTGCTGTCCTTGCTGGTAGAGGTCCTGTGGTTGTGAGGTACTGTCTAGCTACACTACACACTGAAACCACTGTGCACCAACAGTGGTGGAGGTGGTTATTTAGTGTGGTGGATGGGTACCAGTCACAGTTTTTGCTTCATTGAAGGGTTGTTGGAACAACACTCATCCAGGCAGTTTCATTATCTTCCCCATGGGTGACTTATAGTCATAGAGCACTACAGCAGAGAAATAGGCCCTTCGGCTCATGTAGGATCTATCAATCTGGTCTTTAGCCTGAACTCTCTACCTACACACAGACCAAAGCCCTCCATATACCTCTCATCTATGTACTTCTCTTAAACATTGCCAGCAGATTTGCTAGAGTTGTTGGGGAAGGTTTAAACTAATTTGGCAGGGGAATGGGAAATGAAGTGATAGGGCTGAAGAAAGGGCATTTGGTATACAAGTCAATGCAGAGAGTAGTGAGATCAGGAGGAAGGGCAGGCAGATGATGGGCCAAAATTCCGTGAGTGGGATGAGTTGAAGTGTATCATGGAGGTGAAATTGAAAAATGTGATAAACACAGGCGTTATATTTGAATGAACACAGTACACAGAATAAGGCTGCTGATCTTGCAGTGCAGATAGAGATGGGTAGGTATGATGTTGAGGGCATCACTGAGTCGTGGCTAAAAGAAGATGAGAGTTTACATATTGTATCAGAAGGACAGGCCATAGGAAGTGGGGTGGTGTGGCTCTGTGGGTAAAAAAATGATATCAAATCCTTGAAAAGAGGTAATATTGGAATGGAAGATGTAGAATTCTTGTGGGTAGAGTTAAGAAGCTGCAAGGGTAAAAAGAGCCTGATTGGAGTTATATAGAGACTTATATAGATTAGAGTTATATAGCAGCCAGTATGTGTTGTACAAATTACAATGGGAGATTGAAAAAGCATGCAATAAAGTCAATGTTACGATAGTCATAGGGGATTTCAATATGCTGGTCGAATGGGAAAATCAGATTGGTGATGGATCCCAAGAGAGAAGTTGTAGAAGGCCAACAAGATGGCTTTTTAGAGGAGCATGTGGTTGAGTCCACTAGGGGAAAGGTAATTCTGGGTTGAGTGTTATGCAATAAACCATATTTGATTAGGGAGCTTAAGGTCAAGGAACCCTTAGGAAATAATGATCATAATATGATAGAATTCTCCCTGCAATTTGAGAGGGAGAAGATAACATCAGATATATCAGTATTACAGTGGAGTAAAGGGAATTACTGAGCCATGATAGAGGAGCTGGCCAAAGTTGATTGGAAGGGGACACTAGATTAGATGATGGCAGAGCAGCAATGGCTGGAGTTCCTGGTGGTAATTTGGAAGGCCCAGTGCAGATGAAGAGTATTTTAAAAGGAGAATGATGTGACCGTGGCTGTCAAGGAAAGTCAAAGAGTACAAAAGGAAAAGAGAGGGCTTATAAAATAGAAAAAATTAGTGGGAAGTTAGAGGATTGGGAAGCTTTTAAAGAACAGAAAACAACTGAAAAAGTCATAAGGAGAGAAAAGAAGAAATATGAAGGTAAGCTAGCTAATAATATAGGAGAAGAGGTAAAGAGCATAAGAAGTGAGAGTGATTATTCGACCACTGGAAAATGACACTGGAGATGTCATATTAAGATCAAAGAAATGGAGATGAACTTAAGTATTTTGCATCAGTTTTCACTGCTAATGACACTACCAGTATACCAGAAATTCAGGGGGCAGAAGCAAGTATCATTACCTATACTAAGGAGAAGGTGTTTGGGGTGTTGAAAAGCATAAAGGTAGATAGTTCTAAAGCTAGTTTCTGTTTTGGTTCCAAAGGACTGGAAAATTACAAATGTAATTTAAGAAAGGAAGGAGGCAGAAGAAAGGATATTATAGAGCAGTTTACCTGATTTTAGTGGTTGGGAAGATGTTGGAGTCAATTATTAAGGATGAGGTTTCAGAGTACTTGGAGGCACTTGATAAAATAGGCCAAAGTCAGGACTGTTTTCTTGGGGGGAAGTCTTGCCTGATAAATCTGTTGGGATTCTTTGAGGAAATAACAGACAATATAGACAAGAGAGGGTCAGTGGACGTTGTTTACTTGGATTTTCAGAAGGCCTTTGATAAGGTGTCATACATGAAGCTGCTTAACAAGAGTCCATGGCATTAACAGGAAATATATTAGCATGGATAGAAGAGCAGCTGACTAGCAGGAGACAAAGAGTAGGAATAAAGGAGACTTACTGCGGTTGGCTTGCAATGAGACCATTTATCAGGACTGCAACAGTGAAACAGGATACCCTCTCATTCTTCTAAACTCCAGTACTGGAGTACAGGCTCTGAGTCATCAAATGCTCCTCATACATGAACACTTTCATTCATGAACCTCCTCTGGACCCTGTCCAATGCCTGCACATTCTTTCTTAGATAAGGGGCACAAAGTTATTCATCTAATTTCTTCCATTGACACCACAGTTGGTATTTGCTTTAAGACGGGTTTATTATTGTCCCATGTACCAAGATACAGTGAAAAGCTTGTCTTGCACACTGTTCATAAAGGTCAAATCATTATACAGTGCATTGAGGTAGAACAAGGTAAAAATGCAGAATGAAGTGTAAAAGTTACAGAGAAAGTGCAGTGCAGATAAGTGATGATGTGCAATGTCATAAAGTCAAAGTGCAAGGTCCTTTGTTGTTTGTTACCTATATCAGGAAGCTGATGTGGTCGATTGGATCAGCAAATTTGCGGATGACACCAAGATTTGGCGTGTAGTGGACAATGAGGAAGGCTGTCATGCCTTGCAGAGGGATCTGCAGCAGCTGGAAAACTGGCTGAAAAATGCCAGATGGAACTTTATGCAGACAAGTGCGAGGTTTTGCGCTTCAGTAGGACCAGTCAGGTAGGCCTTACACAGTGAAAGACATGGAGTGTGGCTGAACAAAGGGGTCTGGGAATATGAGTCCATAACTCACTGATAAGATCATAAAGAAAGCTTTTGGCACAATGACCTTTGTTAATCAATGAGTGCATTGAGTGCATGAGATGAGATGAGATGAGATATTATGTTGAAGTTGTGTAGATGCTGGTGTATGGTTTTGGTCACCTACCTACAGGAAAGATGTAATCAAGGTTGAAACAGCACAGAGAAAATTTACAAGGATATTACCGGGTCTGGAGGACCTGAGTTAAAGGAGAGATTGAATAGGCTAGGACTCTATTCTTGAGAATGTAGAAGATTGAGAGGAGATTCGATCGAGGTATACAGGATCATCAGGGGTATAGATAGGGTTAATGCGAACAGACTTTTCCCACTGAGTTTGGGTGGGACTACAACCAGAGGTCATGTGTTAAAGGTGAAAGGTGACAAGTTTAAAGGGAACATGAGGGGAAACCTGTTCATTCAGAGGGTTGTGAGAGTATGGAATGAGCTGCCAGTGCAAATGGTGCATGCTAGCTTGATTTCAACATTTAAGAGAAGTTGTAATTGGTACATGGATGGAAGATCTTTATCCTTATGGTTAAATCATAAGGCTCTGGTCATATCAGCAATGACTCTAAAACATGTCTATCCACCAATTACCCATAGTATGGAGGGCTAGGGTCCTGGTACAGCTCTATGGGAGTAGCCAGTTTAAATGGTTTTGGCATTGATTAGATGGACCAAAGGGCCTGTTTCTATGCTGTGCCACTCAATGACTCTCTGTAACAACATAGATTGTGAGGTCAAGAGATCATCTTATTGAACAGGAGTTCGATGGATGAGTTTGATATCAGTGGCACAGATGCTGTCCGTAAACCTGCTGGCACGTGCTTTCAAGTGAAATTTGAGTTTATTTTCAAAGTATGTTTATGGCAGCATAGACTACCTTGAGATTCATTTAATTGTACACATGTACAGGAAAATAAAGAAATATAGTAGAATTTATGAACACTATATATAAAGCAGACAATGAACAATGGAAATAGATAAAGAGATAACACTAAAAGCATAAGTTGTAGAGACTGTAAGTCGTGCAGTCAGTTCAGAGTTGAGGTCAGTGAAATAATCCTGGCTGGGTCAAGAGAATTTGCCTTATGCTTTTAGGGTTTTGTATCTTCTGCTCTTAAATCTTATACCCTCGTGTATGGGAAAGGAGAGAAGGGGGAATGCCCAGGGTGTGTGTGGAGTTACTGAACCCCACCATCTCAAAACACCATCACATCCTTACTGACTCTTCTCCTCCCGCTCTGGATATCAGATATTTTCTAATTTATGCTTATTTGGATTTTCCGCATCTGCAATGTTTTTGCTCTCAGCTTCACTTTGGAAATGATTTGTGTGGGTAGTAAAAGTCCGTCATGGAAATATAGTGGGTTTTTACAACTGCAGAAGCAGCACCGATATACTGTGGGGGCACAGCAGTAGCGTAGCAATTTGCACAATGCTTTTGCAGCTTAGGGTGTCAGAGTTCAGGAGGTCGTTTCCAGTGTGCTCTTTAAGAAAGTCCGTATGTTCCTCTTGTGATCATGTGGGTTTCTTCCTGGTGCTCTGGTTTCCTCAGAAACCAATGATATACTAGTGAGTATATAATTGGTACTTGCAAATTGTCCTATGAATGGATTAGTATTAAATAGGTGGGTTGCTCGTCTTTAGACTGGAAGAGCCCATCCTGTTCTGATTTGCTAAATAAACAAACAGGTATATAAATACTGTGGTAAAATTGGATCCAGCTAGGAACTGGTAATGTTATGAGATTGTAGATTTGATCAAGTGATCGACAGTGGTGGAAATGCATTGAACAGTTAGCAAATGTTCTCTCCCTGTGAAATTTTGCAAACTGCAGAGTGCTCATTCAAGCCAGCAGGCTATTTAGCACTTGTCAATAAATGCATAACTCTGAGTAATCAATAACAAGGGTGAGAGGTGGATAAGAGAGCTTAGTCACACCCAATTAATGAACCACTTTCCTTATGAATTTCTCTGTGAAAGTTTTCAACATTTCTAAGCAAGAGAAGTTATTTATTTATTTTGGCTTCTGGGTGTTAAACCATGAGACCATTCAGATATAGGAGCAGAACCAGACCATTCAGCCCATCAAATTTTCTCTACCATTCCATCAGGGCTGATTTATTATCCTTCTCAACCCAATTCTCCTGCCTTCACCCCATAACCTTTGATGTCCTTTCTAATCAAGAACCTATCAACCTCTATTTTAAGTATATCCAAACACTTGGCCTCTACAACTGGCTGTGGCAACAAATTTCATAGATTCAGAACCCTCGGGCTAAAGACATTTCTCCTCATCTCTGTTCTGAAGAGATATTCTTGTATTCTGAGCCGTGCTCTTTGGTCCTAGATTTTCCCACTATAAGAAACATCATATTCCATGTTCACTCATTCTAGGCCTTTCATTTGATAAGTTTCCAAGAGTTATCTGCAATGGTCTTATTCGTTGCTCATCCCTATCTGTTCTTTAACCAAGAGGATTGTAATTAGAATTGGAATTCATTTATTATTTAGTTTTTATTTACCCTTCTGGCGCAGTGAGCCCATGCTGTCCAATTACACTCATGTGACCGGTTAACCTCCAACTTGTACATTTGTGGAAACCAACATAGTCAAGGAGAGAAAGTATAAACTACTTACAGCCAGTGATGGAACAGAAACAGAGTTGTAATAGCATTACACTAAATGCTCCAGTACAATGCCACCCCATTGCTATAGAGGTGCAAACCTGCATAGCTCTTCCTTATTGCAAATTATAAAATTAGATTTTTTTAATGTACTGCACTGTAATTCTGCCACAAAGCAACAAATTTCATGACACATTTTGGTGATAAACTGATTCTGATTAATAGTCTTATTACAGTGTTGGATTAGTTCAGAGGTAACACAGAATCATAATATAACTCAGTGCCTAGAGGCAGACTCTTCCAGGATGGTAAAATTCTTTCACTAAATATCCTTACACTGGAGATGAAAGTGGATTTGATCCATCTATTATTTGCAAGTTGGCAAGGCCCATATGGAAATTGTAAACTCTGCTGTAGGTGGAGAGCTGCTTACCAGAGTCAGTAGAGGGAGGAAGAGAGATTGGGAGGGAACATCAGAATCAGAATAAGGTGTATTATCACTGGGATACACTCTGTGGCTTCTTTATTAGGTACGCCCGTACCTGCTCGTTAATGCAAATATCTAATCTGCCAATCATGTGGCAGCAACTCAATGCATAAAAACATGCAGACATGATTAAGCGATTCAATTGTTGTTCAGACCAAATAATAGAATGGAGAAAAACATGATCCAAGTGACTTTGACTGCGGAATAACTGTTGGTGCCAGACAGGGTGGTTCGAGTATCTCAGAAGCAGCTGATCTCCAATGATTTTCATGCAAAACATTCTCCAGAGTTTAAGGAGAATCATACAAGAAACAAAAAGAAAACATTAAATGAGTGGCAGCTGTGTGGGCGAAAATGCCTTGTTAATGAGAGAAGTCAGAGAATGGCCAGACTGGTTCAAGCAGAGAGAAAGGCAACAATAACTCAAATAACCACGCGGCACGATAGTGGTGTGCAGAAGAGCATCCCTGAATGTACAACACGTCAAATCTTGCGGCTATAGCCGCAGAGGAGCATAAGTACACTCAGTCACACTCTGAAAGTATGTCATGAAATCTGTTGTTTGTGACAGCAGTGCAGGACATAAACATTACTATAGGTTACAGTGCAGAAAAAGACACTCCTACCATCACTGTGTGCCCCTGTGTTTGAGACTTGAGATGCTCAGCATCTACACGCTTTCCTTTTCCACTTTGAGTAACACATTGACCACAGAACAGCACATCAGCAAGCTCTTTCACTCATTATATCTGTGCCAAACATGATGCCAATTTAAACTAGTCCCACCTGTCTGTGTGTAGTCTATAGCAGGCTGGAGGTTGGAGGGAGTTCGTGAGGAAGTTACTTTTGTCATGGGATAATACTTACATGAGGAGGAAACAGGCCCTTTGGCCCATCGAACCCAAGCTCACCATGAACCACCCATTTACACCAATTTCACATTAATTTGCTCAAACATACTTTTGAGATCACACTTTAGGTTTGTGAACTGCAATGGTTTCAACAGTCACCAGCTAGTTTCATGATTGCTGTTTCTAATTCAAGATTAGTTACTTCTCACCCCACAGGTTCAAGAACAGTTTTTACCCCTCAACCATCAGGCTCTTCAATATATGAGGATAACTTCATTCAACTTCAATTGCCCCATCATTGAAATGTTCCCACAATCTATGAACTCACTTTTAAGGCCTCATCATCTCAGATTCTTGATATTTATGGTTTATTTGCTTAATACTTTTTTCTTCTTTTATATTTATGCCATTTATTGTCTTTTGCACATTGGTTGGAGGGTGGAGCTTAAGATAATGCCGCAGAACGGCGACTCCTTTGCTTGCATCTTCAGAACAGCTCTATTTCTATCTTTAATATCTCTATTTTTCCTCTTCAGGGTTCTTTTGAAGACCCTGACCTGGAGTTACAGGCTGACTTTGGCTCTTTGCAGGAATGGGACCCCTCTCAGGGCCTCATGACTGACCACTTTTCAATATACCAAGGATGCGGCCTGGGAGACTCGTATGCTTTCAGGGTGCTGGACTTGCATGGTATTGGAGGTGGGTAGTTTTGAGGTTGGTGCCGCCGCAGAAAACTGGTGTGTCATGGGAGTACGCGGAAAATCGAAAAAAGTGAGTTGGCTGCCGGCTGTTTGCCAGGAGACTTGAGTTCTTTTGGCACAGAGCTCAGAAAAAGCGATGCAATGGACTTTTAACACCATAAGTCAGCGAATTGTTTTGTTATATCTCCCCTCTTGCTGTGAAACAGAGACGTCTCTTTTACCCTTATTAGGGACAGCGAGAGCCTGTGGTATGTTGAATTACTGGGTGAATGAGTAGCCTTTGGGGTACTGCTAGTCTGTGTATTTATTGATGCTTTGCTGAATGCTTGAGTGCTTGGTGGGGGGTGTCGATGCTTTTTTGCTGGCGGGGGATCATCGCTTTGCTGCTGCTTATGTGTGGGAGGGGGACCTGGGGGGGGGGGGGTCTTTGGGTATCTAACATTTAACGGTCATTCATTCTCTGGGACAGTTCCCTGTTTTTGTAGATGTTTGCAAAGAAAAAGGATTTCAAGATGTATTTTGTATACATTTCTCTGACATGAAATATACCTTTTGGTTGAATGCCAAAGTTAGAACAGTCACTTACTGATGCCATTATGGTTATTACTCTATTATTCATTTATTGAGTATGCCTGCAAAAAATAATCTCAAAGTTGTGTATTGTGACATCTATGTGCTTTGATAAAAAATTTACTTTGAACTTTCACATTATATATCAATGATTTGGTTAATGAAATTTATGACTTAGTGGCCAAGTTCACCTAATGCAAAGAAGGGTGAAGGGTCAGGCGTATTCAGAAAGCAAGGAATCTACAGAAGGACTTAAACAGATTGGGAGGATGGGCAAACAAGTTACAAATGAAATAAAATGTAGTGCAGGGAAGTGTGTGGTCCTGTACTTTGATAGACTATTTTCCAAATGAGAGCAAATTCAGAAATTAGAGGTACAAAGGGTCTTGGGAGTCTTTGTTCAGGATTCCATAAAGGTTAACTTAGTAGGCTGAGTCCATGGTAATGAAGGCAAATGATATATTGGCATTTATTTTGAGGGGACTGGAATACAAAAGCAAAGCTGTAATGCTGAGACTTTAAAAGGCATTGGTCAGGCTGCATTTGTAGAGTATTGTAAGCTGTTTTGGTACCTTTATCTAAGAAAAGATGTGCTGGCACTGGAGAGGGTCCTGACAAGGTTCACGAGAATAATCCTGGGAATGAATGAGTTAACTTATTAGGGGTGTTTGATGGCACTGTGCCTCTACCTGCTGGAGTTTAGAAGAATGAGGGGAGTTCTCACAGAAACCTAATGAATATTGAAAGACCTCGATAGAGTGGACATGGAGATGTTTCCTATAGTGGGGGTGTCTTTGACTAGAGGATGCGGCCTCAGAATAGAAAGATGTCCCTTTAGAACAGAGACCAGGAGGAATTTCTTTTGCCTGATGGTGGAAAATCTGTGGAATTCATTGCCACAGGTGGATGTGGAGGCCAATTCATTGGGTATACTTAAAGCACTGGTCGTTAGGTTCTTGATTAGTAAGAGTGTCTAAGGTTATGGGGAGAAAGCGGGAGAATGGAGCTGGAAAAATAAATGCCAAGATGGAATGGCAGAGCAGACCCAATGGGCCAAATTACCTAATTCTGTTCCTATGTCTTAAGGTCTATTATTAATTCACATTTATACATCAATACTGCCAAACTCCACATTTACTTACCACCTCTAACCACCCTGGAATTGAAGAAGTAGTTTGGATTTGAAAACTAAAGTGAGTATGCAGTCACATATGGTCAGGTGTGGGTAAAGGACAGCTGATTTCCTTCCCTAAAATATTTTAGTCAACCCAATAGATTGGAGAGCTTTCTGACTGATTGTATCACAGCCTGGGATGGAGATACCAATGCACAGGAGCACAAGAGTCATAGAAACATAGAACAGAAAACTTACAGGACAATACAGGCCCTTCAGCCCACAAAGTTGTATCAAACATGCCCTACCTTAGAAATTACTAGGCTACCCATAGTCCTCTATTTTCCTAAGCTGCATGTACCTATCCAAAAGTCTCTTAAAAAGCCCTATCGTATCCGCCTCCAACACTGTTGCCAGTAGCCCATTCCACGCATTCACTACTCTCTGTGTAAAAAACTTACCTTTGATATCTCCTCCTGCTCCCAAGCACCTTAAACCCGTGCCCTCTTGAAGCAGCCATTTCAGCCCTGGGAAAAAGCCTCTGACTATTCACATGTTCAATGCCTCTCACCATCTTATTCGCCTCTATCAGGTCACCTCTCATCCTGCATTGGTCCAAGGAGAAAAGGCTGAGTTCACTCAAACTGTTTTCATAAGGCATGCTTCCCAATCTAGGCAACATGCTTGTAAATCTCCTCTGCACCCTTCTATGGTTTCCACATCCACAGTGAGGTGAGCACAGTATTCCAAGGCTGGTCTGACCAGGGTCCTATATAGCTGCAACATTACCTCTCGACTCCTAAATTCAATTCCATGATTGATGAAGGCCAATTCACTGTATGCCTTCTTAAACACAGAGTCAATCTGTGCAGCTGCTTTGAGCTTCCTATGGACTTGGACCCCAAGATCCCTCTGATCCTCCACACTGCCAAGAGTCTTACCATTAATACTATATTCTGCCATCATATTTGACCTACCAAAATGAACCACTTCAGACTTATCTGGGTTAAACTCCATCTGCCACTTCTCAGGCCAGTTTTGCATCCTATCAATGTCCCGCTGTGACCTCTGACAGCCCTCCACACTATCCACAACACGTCCAACCTTTGGGTCATCAGCGAATTTACATCCTTCCACTTCCTCATCCAGGTCATTTATAAAAATCATGAAGAGTAAGGGTCCCAGAAAAGATCCCTAAGGTACCCCACTGGTCACTGACCTCCATGTAGAATACAACCCGTCTGCAACCACTCTTTGCCTTCTGTGGGCAAACCCGTTCTGGATCCACAAAGCAATGTCCCCTTGGATCCCATGCCTCCTAACTTCCTCAATCAGCCTTGCATGGTGCACCTTACTTCAATGCCTTGCTGAAATCTATATACACTACATCTACTACTCTTCCTTCATCAAGGTGTTTAGTCACATCCTCAAAAAATTTATTCAGGCTCGTAAGGCACAATCTATCCTTGACAAGGCCATGCTGACTATTCCTAATCGTAGTATACCTCTCCAAATGTTCATAAATCCTGTCTCTCAGGATCTTCTCCATTAACTTACCAACCACTAAAGTAAGACTCACTGGTCTATAATCTTGCTGGGCTATCTCTGCTTCCTTTCTTGAATAATAGAACAACATCCGCAACCCTCCAATCCTCCAGAACCTCTCCTGCCCCCATTGATGACGCAAAGATCATTGTCAGATTCTCAGCAATTTCCTCCCTTGCCCCCCACAGTAGCCTGGGGTACATCTCATCTGGTCCCGGTGACTTATCCAACTTAATGTTTTCCAAAAGCTCCAGCACATTCTCTTTCTTAGTATCTATGTGCTCAAGCTTTTTAGTCTGCTGTAAGTCATCACTACAATCATCAAGATCCTTTTCCATAGTGAATACTGAAGTAAAGTATTCATTAAGTACCTCTGCAATTTCTTCTGGTTCCATACACACTTTCCCACTGTCACACTTGATAGGTCCTATTCTTTCACGTCTTATCCTCTTGCTTTTCACATATGTGTAGAATGCCTTGGGGTTTTCCTTAATCTTGCCTGCCAAGGCCTTCCTGTGGCCCCTTCTGGCTCTCCTAATTTCCTTCTTAAGCTCCTTCCTGTTAGCCTAATAATCTTCTAGATCTCTAACATTACTTAGCTCTCTGAACCTTTCTTAAGCTTTTCTCATTGACTAGATTTACTACAGCCTTTGTACACCACAGTTCCGGTACCCTACCATAAATTCCCTGTCTCATTGGAATGTACCTATGCAGAACTCTACACAAATATCCCCTGAACATTTGCCACATTTTTTCCATACCTTTCCCTGAGAACATCTGTTCCCGTATTCTCTGAAGGGTTGCCTGTGAGCGGGTCTGCAGGTGGCTGTTCTGGGGTTTCTGTGGGAATTAATTTGGTGTGTTAGGGCAGATTTACTGATTGGAGAATGCATATGCATGACTTTGTTTAACATGGGGAGGCTGATGCACTGGAAGCCATCACATGGTTCTGGAGAGTTCAGAGTCAGGGTCCAGAAGCATGGAATACAAGATGACCAGGGTCCCTTAATTTCTGCAGCCTTGCTCTGCTTTCACTGCCGTTGTGATGTGTCATCCTCTTCCACTGGCTCTGCAGCAGAGGTCTTGGTCGGATCGTTCTTTATCTGGATCCTCCCTGAGGATCATCGCCTTGTTGTGGTGGAGAGGTTTTTGTGAGTTCCTGTGATCCCACGATGGATGCCATCTGGAGCTCAGCTCCTGGTAGGGTCACTCATGGCGGTAAGGTCAAGGGATGGTTCCAGACAAAGAATGAGACAACCAAGACCTCAACCATGGAGCAGGGTAGATTCATGTATTGCCCAGTATTGCTGCAGCAAAACAACACATTTCATGACATCCTGTATGTCAGCTTGGGATGCTAGATTTACTTAGTCTCTCAGCTTATGAATTCATCAAGTCCTGTAGTTAGTATTCCAACTTTTGTTTTTGGACCAAATTTTTATATCCCTAGATGCCAGATCAATAATTTGACAACAAAACTATTGTTGCCCTAATCAAACCCAAACTGTTTGAATTCTTCATAAAAGAACTTCTATCTGATGTTGATTGAATAGCACAAATCACTCATTAAAATTAATATTGCTCATTCATCAAAAGAAACTGCTAATATTTATCCCAGTCCTAACATCAGCATAAAAATGATTGATCATGATTACATGGCTGCCAGAGAGAGTTTGCAGTGTATACATCAACAATCTACAGTCCATTAGTAACCACAGCACAAGAGACACAAGACATTCTGCAGATGCTCGAACTCGAAAGTAATGCACACAAGATGCTGGAGGAACTCAGCAGGCCATGTAGCATCTATTGGAAGGAATAAACAGTTGGCATTTTAAGCAAAGATGCTCTGTGGGATACCCAGATTCTGAGAGGCACTATATAATTTTTTTAAAGGGATACAGCACAGTAATAGGCCCCTCTGGCCCAACAAGCCCAACCTGCCCAATTACATCCATGTGGCTGATTAACCTGCTAACCCGTACCCTTTTTAGAATGTGGAGAAAACCGGAGCACCCAGAGGAAACCAGTGCAGTCACCGGTGGAATGTACAAACTCCTTACAGACAGCAGTGGGAATTGAACCTACATCGCTGACACTGCAAAGCGTTATGTTACCACGCCAGCCCTGCTAAAATGCAAATCTTCTTTTCTATAATGGCATTTAAATTATAAAAGGAACGGAGAAGTAACAAGAAGGATCTCACTTCGGCCACACTCTTGTTGATTACTCCAGTACCTAGGCAGAATGCCCAGCAGAAATTCCAGGCACTGAATTATGATAAGGAAGTTGATATTGTAAGAATGAGGGTAATGCACCAATGGTTAAAGTATTGACCTTATTTTTTTTTCACATTGATCATGCAATATTACTTTGATTGCTTTCATGTGCAGTCTGGCTTTACAGACACCGTCATTTCTTGGTCTGGATTGAGCCTCAGTCTGACGCCTCGTGGTATGATATAAAGCTGGCATGACTCTGTGTTCCCTGCAGTGAATCTGACCTTCTGGAAGGAAGAATTGGAATTGTGGACGGGTGCTGCTCATTCTCACATGTTTCACTGCCCCTGCAGTGAGCGTTGGGAAATTACTTCATTGACTGTAAGGAGCTTGGCTCTCTGAGGACATCTACTAGAAGACAGAATATAGAACAGTACAGCGCAGTAGCAGTAGTGTGATCATGCAGGTTGAGTTTGATGTTCTCCAAAGGGTTGGTCTTCAGCTCTCTGTAGAGGCCGATCAGGGATCCACAAACTCTGGTACAATGTGGGCCAGAGTAAGTGGTGGCTGTGGTTAGTAGTTGGATCTTTTTGTTGTTCAGTCTCTCCTTTTACAGCTGCCACTCGTTCTCTGTGGCACAAGGGAAGTCACTCTTTGTAGTGCAGTTGCCAGTTGAATAGATTTCCTCCGGCATGTCTATTGAGTGCAACATCTTTACAGTTTTTAGATGTAATGTTCAATTTCTTCAGGATGATTTTTTTAATGTTATCTTTGAAATGTTTCCTTTACCCACCAGGAGCTCGCTGACTCCCTTTCACCTGGAAGTAAAGGATCTGTGTGGGGAGACATGAGTTAGGCAATTGAATAACATGACCTATCCATCAGAGTTGGTGTTACTTTATCACGCTGGTGATCCTGTTCATGTTGGCCTCCACCAGTACACTGGTGTTTGTGCGATTGTCTTTCCAGCTGATCCTCAAACTCTTTTGATAGGATCTTTGGCAGTATTGTTCCAGAGCTTTCAGGTGTCCCCTGTTAGTAGTCCATGATTCAGCTCCATACAAAGGTTTTGTTTTGACCTGTAAGTTGCAGTCTTCAAAGACTCTTTTCCTTAATCTTTTATAGGCTCCTCTAGCACAGTGCAGACCCCAAAGTTCTGCCAAGTCTTAACCTGCTCCAAGATCAATCTAACCTTTCCTTCTTACATAGCCCTTCAATATTCATTCATGTGCCTTTATATGAGTCTGTTAAGAGTCTCTAATGTAACTATGCTTACCACCACCCTGGCAATGTGCTTCACACATCCACCATTCTGACATCCCCTCTCCCATAATTTTATTCAATCACCATAAGATTATGCTCTCCTTTATAAGCTGTTGCCACCCTGGGTCCTGACTGCCCCCTATATCCATGGCTTTTATCATCTCATACACCTCTATCAAATGACTTCTTTTCATCCTTCACTGCAAAGAGAACATCCCTATTTCGCACAACCTATCCTCAGAAGACATGCTGTCTAATCCAGGCAGCATCCTGGTACCTTCTTTAAAACTCTCACATCCTCTAATGAGGCGATTTGAACTGAACACAATACTCCAAGTGTGCTCTAACAAGCGTTTTTGAGCAACAACATTACCTGACAGCTCTTAAACTTAATCCCTCAAATAATGAAGGCCAACACACCATAAACATTCTTAGCCACCTAATTACCTTTCTTTGCAACTTTGAGGGATCTTGACATGAAGATACCTCTATTTCTCCACACTGCTGAGAATGCTGCTATTATATTTGTTCTCTGTCTTCAATCTCAACCTTTCAAAGTGTATCGCTTCACAGTTCTCTGCATTGAACTCCATCTGCTATTGCATACCACCAACTTCTGTGTCATCTATAAACTTATTAACCTATATCTCCACTTCCACAGCCAAGTCATTTATAAAAGTCACATAGACAGAGACCCAGGAGTTCATAAGACCATATGATATTCGAACAATTGCCCTTTGAGCTGCTCTGCAATTCCATCTTGGCTGATTTATTGTCCCCCTCAACCTATTCTCCTGCGTTCCCCCAATAACCTTTGATACCCTTACTAATTAAGAACCTATCAACCTCCACTTCAAATATACCCAATGACTTGGCTTCCACAGCCATCCTTGGCAATTGCCTCACTATAGGAAACATCCTCTCCATACCTGCTCATTAATGCAAATATCTCAATGCATAAAAACATGGAGACATGGTCAAGAGGTTTAGTTGTTGTTCTGACCAAATGACAGAATGGGGAAGAAATATGATCCAAGTGATTTTGACCGTGGAATGGTTGTTGGTGCTAGATGGGGTGGATTGAGTATCTCAGAAATTGCTGATAACCTAGGATCTTCATGCACAACAGTCTCTGGAGTTTACAGACAATGGTGAGAAACAGGGGAAAAAAAAACATTCAGTGAGCCACAGTTCTGTGAGTGAAAATACCTTGTTAACGAGAGAGATCAGGAGAACATGTCCAGACTGGTTCAAGCTGACAGGAAGGCAACAGTAATTCAAATAATCATATGTTACAACAGTGGTATGCAGCAGAGCATCTCTGAACACACATGTCGAATTTTGAAGTGGATGATCTAGAGCAGCAGGAGAAGACCGTGGACCCATTCAGTGTCCATTTTATGAGGAAGAAAAGTTATCTAATAAAGCAGACACTAAATATATATTCTACCCTGAACTGACTTCCCAAAATGATTTACCTCACACTTGCCAGATTTAAAATTAATCTGGCGATATGCTACCTAACTTCCTATGTGATTTTCAATCTGCTGTAGGTTTTGACTGGTTTTGACAATGTTTCTCCCTATCCAAAGCATTAGAAATGTTGGTGTCAATGACAAACTAATGAGTCACACTGCCTACATTTACACCCAATTGTGCTAATATGTATCATAAGTTGTACAAGACACTGGTGAGGTCCCAATTTGAATTTTGTGTTCAGTTTTGGTCACCCTTAGATTGGAAAGATACCATTAAGCTGGAAAGAGTGTCGAGGAGATTTAGAAGGATGCTGCCAAGACTCGAGGGATTGAGTTATAGACAGAGGTTGAGCAGGTAAAGATTTTATTCATGGGAGTATAGATCAGCAGTTCAAAACCTGGGGTCCTTGCTAATGGTTTTGGTCCATGGCATAAAAAAGGTCCACAGCTGAATTAACACATAAGGGAGAAAAACACAAGGATATCTTGAATGGAAGGAGAGTTGGAAAGGGCTTGTGTTCGATACAGACACTGTTTGGAACAATTGCTCCTGTTTCTGAGCTGAAGTTTCCATATAATTCCTCAGCTGAAAAGCTTGGTACAGCCACACATAAATCAGCAGAACACAGACAGTGTAGAACCATTGTTCTGCCTACTGAATCTCAGGGATGAATATGGTGACTGACATATATGTACTTTAACAATAAAATTTACTTTGAAGTTTGATTAGAATGATTGTAACATTCTGCCAATGTAATTACCATACTGTTCACTGTTTGGCTTCTCCAGCCTTGGCCAATGTTGTGAGCATCAGGCACCAATTAGAGATGCCGGTCCTTTCATTCATCTAGCTTTTATGAGACACCCATGATTTTATAGAAACTCTAAATTTAAAAAAACGCTTTATTGTGGAATTAATTTCCATCATTTCTATCAACAATTGCTGCCGAAGAAAAACTCCAGATGTTGGATATCTGAAACTTGAAAGAAAAATGATGGAAAAAGAACTCGAGGTCAGACAGCATCTGTGGAAGCTACTCTTTCAATTCTGTGTCTCTTTATCTGATCTAGGAAAAGAGAGATTAAAAAATGGAACTTTAAGGCATTGAGAAGGTGACAGGAGGACTAGGCAAGTCAAAAGGGAATAACTGTAATAGGGCAAAACCTAGTCAAATGGGGTGGCATAGTAGTGTAACAGTTAGCAGAACGCTTTACAGTGCCAGTGACCTGTGTTCAATAGTCCTCGAGACCACATAGGTTTCCTCTGAGTGTTCTGGTTTCCTCCTACAGTCCAAAGACATACAGGTTAATTGGTCATTTTGGTGTAACTGGGCAGCACAGCTTGTTAGGCCAGAAAATGAAAAATAAATAAAATGTGTACATGGGTCAGTTAGAGTGTGATTATGCTTATTTGTCTCCACTATGGATTTGTCATTGGTTCAGTATGGCCACAAGAGAGAAACAGTGAGCTGAAATCATAGGCATTTGATGTACAACAGAAGTGACCAGTTCTAATGTGAATAGAAAAATAGAATTACATTAAGTTAGAGAATCTGCTGTTGAGTCAGGAAAGTTGTCATATGCACAGATAGAAATCCCATTTTATCTCATCTACCAGAGACACATTAGGTACCTGCCTGTTCGGACTCAAGCTCTAACGTAACTTATGTGGAGTAGAGGAAGGAGACAGAGTCAGAGAGACCCGTTAACTCTCACCAATTTTTTTTTAAACACACAAGGACCATGGAAAGCATTCTATCCACATGCCTCACAGTTTGCTATGGCAACTGCTCTGATCATAAGAAACTGCAGAGATTTGTAAATACAGACCCAATCCATCACAAAGAACAACTTTTCCTCCATGGAGTCTGTCTATACTTCCTTCTGGCTCAGAAAAGCAGTCAAAATAGTGAAGCACCTCCACCACTCTGATCATTCTTTGCTTGCCCCCTCCCTATTAACAGTATGATTATGTAGATCATAATGTTGTAGCTTCCTCTTTGAGACAATCTCATTTGCAAGGTGTTCACCAAATCTGATGCATGAGCATGTACACTTTGAGTATGATACCCATCTGCTCTCCGAAACTAAGATCTGTCACTATTTTTAAATAAGACCTCACTTGACTGTCAGTGTCTGTGTCAGAGTGATGTAACATGAGATTATGCATCCTGCTGTCTTGCTAAAATAGCCCCACCTTCTCTAGACGTTTTTGCTTCTCCCACTTCCCATCAGGCAGAGGAGTCCTGATGAAGGGTCTTGGCCCAAACTGGCGACAGTTTGCTGTCTTCCTTAGAGGGTGTCTGACTTGCTGAGATCACCCAGTATTCTGTATTTGTTGCTTTGGATTTCCAGCATCAGCATGCTTTTTTTCACGTAGAGGATACAATCGCATACCTGAAGGATCAAGGTCAGCTTCTATCCCACTAAACGATCCCCTGGTGTGATAGGATGGAGTCTTGAGCTCACAACCTATCTCTCATGGCCATTGTTCCTTACTATCTGCCTGCACTATGTAACTGTTACTCCTTAAGAAATTAGAATATTTTAATTGTCACATGTACATCAAAATACACAGAGAAATGTGTCATTTGTGTCAACAACCACAGGGTCAAAGGTGTGCTGGGGAGTAGCCCGCAGCTACGAACACACAAACGCCTTGCAGATGGTGGCAAGAATTGAAGCCTAATCACTGGCAATGTTAAGTGTTACTCTAACCGCTATGCTTTCGAGCCACTCGCTGTACTGCTGTCCTGTATTCTGTTATTGCCTTCTCCTGCACTACCCTATAGCATGGTTGTAGTGATAGAATCGGTATGGATGGCATTCAAAACACAGTTTTTCACTCTCCCTTGGTACGATAATAAACTGGACCGGTCAAGGAACACTGAGGCTGTCTACAAGAAGGGTCAAAGCTGTCTCTACTTCCTGAGGAGACTGAGGTCTTTTAACATCTGCTGGACGATGCTGAGGATTTTCTACGAGTCTGTGGTGGCCAGTGCTATCATATTTGCTGTTGTGTGCTGGGGCAGCAGGCTGAGGGTAGCAGACACCAACAGAATCAACAAACTCATTTGTAAGGCCAGTGATGTTGTGGGGGTGGAACTGGACTCTCTGACAAGAGGATGCTGCCAAGTTGCATGCCATCTTGGACAATAACTTCCATCCACTCCATAATGTACTGGTTAGGCACAGGAGTACATTCAGCCAGAGACTCATTCCACCGAGATGTAACACTGAGCATCATAGGAAGTCATTCCAGCCTGTGGCCATCAAACTTTACAACTCCTCCCTCTGTCAGACACCCTGAGTCAATAGGCTGGTCCTGGACGTATTTCCACTTTGCATGATTTACATATTATTATTTAATTATTTATGTTTTTATATTGCTATATTTCTTCACTATTCGTGGTTGGTGTGGCTGTAACGAAACCCAATTTCCCTCAGGATCAATAAAGTATGTCTGTCTGTATGACAATAGCAAACCAGCATCATGTTTATTATCACTGACTCACTCAAATGATGTGAAATTTGTTGTTTTGTGGCAGCAGTACACTGCTTATATAAGTCACAAAAAAAATTAAGTAGAGCAAATCCAAAGAAATCATGAGTTAGTTTTCATGGATTATTCAGAAATCTGATGGCAGAGAGGAGGAAGCTCTTCCTAAAATGTTGAGTGTTGGTCTTCAGGCTCCTGTACGTCCTCCCTGATGTTAGCAATGGGACAAGGGCATGTTTTACTTGGTGAGATTCCTTAGTGATGTATGTCACCTTCTTAATGCACTACCTCCTAAAGATGAGTGGGGAGAATTGCACCCATAATGGAGCAGGTAACTTAATTTAAAAAACGGGAGGTAGACAAAGAGCTGGAATAAATCTCATCAATAATTCATTTCAAATTGGAATGCCAGAAACTTGACAGGAAGGTTTACAAACTGACATGTGAACAGGAATAAGATGGCAGGTGAAGACAAAGGAGCCTATCTGAGTGTGATGCATTTTTCACTCAAGGTTATCAAGTACCTTTCATCATCAGGATAGATAATCCCACAGTCTTCCTGATACATTAGAAGTCAGCTGTCTCAAGCAAAGTTGGAGAAAGTAAGCAGTGAGGAACAAAGCAGAAAGAAGAGAGGAGCTGGGAATTTTGCATTTGTAAGTGACATCAATGGTGATAAAAATTAAATGACAATGAGACCATAATACAGCCCATTAAGCCTGTTTTGAAATTCCATCATGGCTGATTTATTATCCATAGTCCTGCCTTCTCTTCATAACCATTGACAGCATTACTATTTGAGAAACTATCAACTTCCACTTTAAACATACCCAACGACTTGGCCTCCAGAGCTGTCTGTGACAATGAATTCCACAGATTCACCATCCTCTAGCCAAAGAAGTTCCTCCTCATCTCTGTTCTAATGTGATGTTCCACTTTTCTGGACTCTCTAGACTCAAGCACTACAGAAAACATCCTTTCCAAAATCCACACTATATACACCTTTCAATTTATTCAATAGCGTTCAATGAAACCCACCCTCATTCTTCTAAATTCCAATGCTTACAGGCCCATAAGCATTAAACATGTTAAATCTTTCATGACCAGAATCATTCTAGTGACCCTCCTCTGGACCCTTTTCAATGCCAGCACATCTTTTCTTAAATAAGGGACCCAAAATTGCTCACAATATACCAAGTGCTGTAAGTAATGCCTTATAAAGCCTCAGCAACTGCAAGCCTATTTTCATTGAAGGAGAAAATCAAAATGAATCCCAAAATATCTGACCCCAGTCCAGTTGAAGGGTCTGGACACAAAATGTTTACAATTCATTTCCCTCCATTGATGCTGCCTAACCTGTTGAGTTCCTCCAGCATCTTTTAAGCTGCTGTAGATTCCTGTACCTACAGACTCTCATGTGTTTCCATTATCATAGAATTGTCGCTGTTATTCAGAGTCGAAGTCCAGTTTAAGTGCAATGAAAAACTCTGCAGCAGCATTACAGGCACATAGCATCAGGTACACAACTTTCAAAGGAAAAACATGAATTAAACACAACTTGTACACAATTTTTCCAAGAAAAGAATTAAGAGAAAGAGAAGTCCACTTCACTGCAAAGTAGTCAAAGTTGTGTTGCTAAACTGTAGTGATTATGGTTTTGCTGGTTAGTTCAACAACTGAAGGGCTGAAGGGAAGTAGCTGTTCTTCAACTTGGTGCTGTGGTATTTCAGTCTTCTGTACCTTCTACCTGATGGGAGCTAAAAAAACATGGCATGACCTAGATAGTGGGCAGGACCTCATGTTGATACTCCTGATGGTGGGGAGAAATGTGCTCAGTGTGTATTGGCAGAGTCCACTACACTGTGCAGTATTTGAATTGCTGTACCATATGATGACATGACTATTCAGGAAAAGTTCAATGGGCCATCTTTTAAAGTTTGATAGAATGTTGGTTGAAAAGCGGCATTGTAGCATGGTGGTTAGCACAATACTTCACAGTACCAGTGACCAGGGTTCAATTCCCACCACTGCCTGTAAGGAATTTGCACATTTTCCCCGTGACTGTGTGAGTTTCCTCCAGGTGCTCCGGTTTCCTCCTACAGTCGAAAGATGTACTGGTGGTAGGTTAATTGATTATTGCAAATTGTCCTGTGATTAGGCTAGGGTTAATTCAGTGATGGCTGGGTTGCACGGACTAAAGAGCCAGAAAGGCCTATTCTGTGCCACATCTCAATGTACCAGCCAAATATCCTTAAAGATCCAAGAAAGCAAAGTCACTGGTGCACGTTCCTTGTAATTGCATCAGTGTGCTGGGCCCAGAACAGGTCACCTGATCTGTTTATGTCCAGGAATTTAAAGCTGCTGACTCTCTTCACTGTTGATTGCCCCAGTGTAGGCTGGCACATGTTCACCCTCCTCCCCGTTCCTGAAATCACCAATCAGCTCTTTAGTTTTGCTGATGTTGAGTGGGAGGTTGTTGTGCTGTACCATTCATCCAGGTGTCCAATCTCACCCTGGTAAAGTGACTCATCGCCACCTGTGATTCATCTGACAACAGTCATATCACTGGTGAATTTGAAAATATCATTGGAGCTGTGCTTAGCCACATTGGAGTCTTCCCACATGTCAGCCAACTTGTTCTTTGAGCTCCAGTTTTCAATCTTGCTAACAACCAGGCAACAACCACTCTGCTATTTGGTTCTGGGATTGTTGGTAACAATTACAGAAAGGGGATAAAGATGTAAAACTCTGGAGACCCCTTAGGTCAGGCAGCATCTGGGGAAGGAAAGCAAGAATTAATGTTTGACATTGGACATTCTTTGAGAGACCTGGTAGGAGAACTCTCTTTCCCTGTTCTCTCCTTCTCAGTTCTGACAAAACGTTCCAACCTGATATATTATTTCTGTGTCAAATTTCCACAGAGGCTGTGTGACCTGCTGAATGTTTGCACCATTTTCTGGTTTTGTTTAAGATTTCTACTATCTCCAGTTTTTTTTGCCTGTATTAATTTAAAGTCCTAAAGTTGAACAAAGTATCTGTCCATCAGTCCAGTCACCGTGCTCAGTCTTTCTATGCTCTGTCATTTTTAAAAACAGTACCATTTCACTGATTTTTGTACACTTCCCTTCTCATCACTCTCTGAAACCTCCCGTGGGAGAGGTGTCAATGTTTGAGAGCTCGTTCTGCCAATCTCAAGGACATCTTCTAGCTCACTAAAAAGGAGCTCTAAAATACAAAGATGAACTCTTTCTCTCTCAATCCATCCAAGATATTTATCAGGAGTGCTGCAGATGTGGGGCCCATAGCATTGTCAAGGATCCCTCCCACCTGTCCCACAATTTTTTTGACTCCCAAGCTTCAGTGTTCACTAGGGAAAAGGATTTTGGCAATTTTAGGGATGACTTACAGCAAACTGAAAAGCTCGAGCATGTTCATATTAAAAAAGAGGACATGTAGGAGCATCAACTTGGAAATGTCAACGGGCCCTGATGAGATGTACCCCAGTCTACTCTGGGAGGTGAGGGAGGAGACTGCTGAGCCTCTGGTGATGATCTTTGAATCATCAATGGGTACAGGAGAGGTTCCAGAGGATTGGACGGTTGCAGATTTTGTTCCATTATTCAAGAAAGGGAGTTGAGATAGCCCAGGAAATTATAGACAAGTGAATCTTACCTCAGTGATTGGTAAGTTGATGAAGAAGATCCTGAGAGGCAGGATTTATGAAGTATTGGAGAGGCATAATATGATTAGGAATAATCAGCATGGCTTTGTGAAAGGCAGGGCGTGCTTTACGAGCCTGATTGAATTTTTTGAGGATGTGACTGAACACGTTCATGAATGTAGAGCAGTAGATGAAGTGTATATGGATTTCAGCAAGGCTTATTGAGAAAGTAAGGAGGCATGGTATCCAAGGGGAAATTGCTTTGTGGACCCAGAAGTGGCTTGCCCACAGAAGGCAAAGAGTGGTTGTAGACGGGTTATATTCTGCACGGTGACCAGTGGTGTGTCTCAGGGATCTGTTCTTGGATCCCTACTCTTTGTGATTTTTATAAATTACCTGGATGAAGAAGAGGAAGGATGTAAATTTGCTGATGACACAAAGGTTGGAGGTGTTGTGGATAGTGTGGAGGGCTGTCAGAGGTTACAGCGGGACATTGATAGGATGCAAAAATGGGCCGAGAAGTGGCAGATGGAGTTCAACCCAGATAAGTGTGAGGTGGTTCATTTTGGTAGGTCAAGTATAATGACAAAATATAATATTGATGGTAAGACTCTTGGCAGCATGGAGGAAGTAGGAAGTAGGTACAGAGGAGTTATCAAGAGTAAGTTTTTTATGCAGAGAGTGGTGAGTGCATGGAATGGGCTGCTGGCGACAGTGATGGAGACGGATATGATAGGGTCTCCTGGACAGGTATACGGAGCTCAGAAAAATAGAGGGCTATGGGTAACCCCAGATAATTTCTCAGGTAAGGACACGTTTGGCACAACCTTTTGGGCTGAAGGGCCTGTATTGTGCTCTAAGTTTCCTATGTTTCTAAGAGGTGCCGTAGCATATGGACAGGGACTGTTATTCAGATCAAACATCAGAATGGGGAAGAAATGTGATCTAAGTGACTTCGACAGTGGAATGATTGCTGCTGCCACATGGAGTGGTTTGAGTATCTCAGAAACTCACTGATCTCCTGCGGTTTTCACTCAAAGCAGTCTCTAGAGGTGAAAGAGAATGGTGCAAAAACAAAAACATCCAGTGAGCCCAGGTCTGTGGAGAAAAATGCCTTGTTAGTGAGAGGTCAGAGGAGAATGGCCAAACTGGTTCGAGATTTAAGATTGTCCTGTGTGATTTCCTGTACGCAGGTGTAAAAGGAGAATGAAACAATTGTTACTCCTGAGCAGATACAGCTCAAAAAAACAATAAGATAAAGAATATAACAGGAAGTAGAGGCATTGGTCAGCTTTCTTTCTGTGTAAAATGCATTCTGCACATTTTACACAGAGTTGACAGGAAGGCAACAGTATCTCAAATAACCACACATTACAGCAGTTGTGTGCAGAACAGCATCTCTGGATGCACAGTACGTTTGAACGTTGAGGTGGATGGGCTACAGCAACAGAAGACCATAATCATACACTTAGTGACTACTTAATTAGATTGAGGTGAAACAGTAAGAGAATTCAAAATAAAGTGCAACAGCTACATGGAAAGTGCAGTGCGAGGAAATAATAAGGTACTCAACATAACGAGATAGAAACATAGAAACAAGGTGCAGGAGTAGGCCATTTGGCCCTTTGAGCCTGCACTGCCATTCAGTATGATCATGGCTGATCATCCAACTCAATCCTGTACCTGCTTTCTCTCCATACCCCCTGATCCCTTTAGCCACAAGGGCCATTTCTAACTTCCTCTTAAATGTAGCCAATGAACCGGCCTCAACTGTTTCCTGTGGCAGAGAATTCCACAGATTCACCAGTCTCTGTGTGAAGAAGTTTTTCCTCATCTCGGTCCTAAAAGGCTTCCCCTTTATCCTTAAACTGTGACCCCACATTCTGGACTTCCACAACATCGGAGACAATCTTCCTTCATCTAAATAAATCTGATATAATAAATCTGAGATAAATTGGGAGGTCAAGTGTTGGTCTTACTGTATTGGAGAAACCTTCAATAATCTTATAACAATGGGATCAAAGCTGTTCTTGAGCCTGGTGATACGTCCTTACAGCGTTCTGTATCTTCTGCCTGATGGATGGAATGAAAATCCCCCAGCTGATCGTGCCCCAGTTACTTTGGAAGAAATGAAAAGGAATTGAGGAATGTTTTGTATTTATAGAAGATCAAATGCAAAGATTACTTTCACTTGAATAAAAGCTTTGAATCAGTTGGTAATGTGAATTTTGACAAAATAGTACATGACGCTCTATTTACCTAATGTTCATCTTTAACTATAACAGGATTAAGCTGTCTCACCATCCCTGACATGCCTGCTTCTTGTTACTAAGAAACGAGGAGGTCCACACTCAATGATTTATGGACAGCTTCTCCACCTCCGCCATCAGACTTCTGAATGGTCAATGAATGCATGAACACCACTTTGTCATTCTATTATTGCACACTATTTGTTTTTTGTCATTTACAGTGATTGTGGTTTTGTATTGTACCTCGCCACAAAACAGCAGATTTTATGTCACTTTACTTAGTATTAATATATCTGATTCTGGTCCTGACTTGCTTGGCGGAGTTGGAAAGGATTAGGAGAGAACCCAGTGGTCCAGCACCAGAAGGCATAGGCTCAGATTCATAGAGTTGAAGACTTACAAACCAGGGAAACTGACATTTTGGCCATCTCACCATTACTAAACTAAAGGTCTATCTACACATCCATATTAAACTAAGTGTCTACTATATTAATCCAGTTTGCCTTTATTTGGCTCATATCACTCTAAACCAGGGATTCCCAACCTTTTTATGCTATGGACCAAGGGGACTGTGGTCCCCAGTTTGGAAACCCTGCTTTAAACCTTCCCTCTCCACATTTCCTCTAAATGACTTTAAAGAGTGTAATTGTTCTTGGCTCTACAACTACATTAGGCTGCTTGTTCCACATACCCACCAACCTCTGCATGAAAATTTTATTCCTCAGGTTTCCTTGGAATATTTCACTTTAAATCTTTCTACTTCTACTTTTAGAGTCCAATAACCTACATGATCTAATCCGTCCTGGAATTCAGAAGAAATTTGTTTTTATTCCAGAGATTGTGAGGAATGGCGCAGAAACCCACTGAAGCCTCTCCTAAGCCTGAGCCTTTGCGCCTCCACACGAGACAATGATGTAACCAGTCTGAATGCTCCCCACGGTACATCTGTAAGTACTAGGGAGGACATGCATTTAAGGTGTAATGGTTAATGGATACGAGTTGGACAAGTATTTCACATCGAGAGTGGTGGGTGCCTAAAATGAACTGCCAGGAGTCTGGAAATAGATATGATATTCTTGTTTAAAAGATCATGAACATATAGGCAACAGAGGTATATGGATCACACAGAACCAGAAGAAATTTAGTTTGATTTGACACAGAACAGAATTGTGGGCCGAATGGCATGCTCCTCTACTGTACTGTTCTATGCTTCATTTTCAAATGATGAGACATGTACACAAAATATGCAAGAAGATTGCACCTATAACATGCTGCCACAGCCGAAGAAGTCATTGGCTCACAGCACGAGAGGTATGGGTTCAATCCTGACCTCCAGTGCTATCTGTGTGGAGTTTGCATGTTTGCTCCATGATCCAGAGCACTGTCCCTGGGTACTCTGGTTTCCACCCAATTCTCATAGCCTTTTAGGTTAGTTGGCCCCTATAAGTTGTCCCTAATAAGCACTTGAACAGTGAAACCCGGGAAAAGATGAAAACCAATGTAATTAATATAGATTTAGTATAAATGAATGGCTTGGTGCAGAATCAGTGGGATGAATGGTCGGTTTCTCAAATGAGAAATAAATGATATTGATTTCCATAATACAAGACCATCATCATAGGAATACCCAGCATCTCGGCACTTGTGCATTCCAACAAGCTCACATAATATTACACTCAGTGGCTCCTTTATTTCCTGCACCTGCTCATTAATGCAAATATCTAATCAGCCAATCATGTGGCAGCAACTCAATACATACAAGCTTGCAGACATGGTCAAGAGGGTCATCTGTTCCTCTGACCAAACATCAGAATGGGGAAGAAATGTGATGTAAGTGACTTTGACCTTGGAGTAATTGCTGGTGCCAGATGGGGTGGTTTGAGTATCTCAGAAACTGTAGATCTCCTGGGACTGTCACAGAAAGCAGACTGTAGAGCTTACAGAGAATGGTGTGAAAAATAAAAAAAAATCCAGTGAGCAGCAGTTCTGTGGGTGAACATTCCTTGTTAATGAGAGAGGCCAGAGGAGAATAGCCAGACTGGTTCAAGCTGACAGGAAGACAACAGTAACTCAAACTGCGGTGTGTAGAAAAGCATCTCTGAATGCAGAAGAAGTCAAGCATTGAAGTGGATGGATTACAGCAAAAAACTACAAACATGCACCCAGTGGTCACTTTATTAGGTGCACCCCTGTACCTAATGAACTAGCCACTGTGTGTACATCTAAGTTGAGGTGGTTGGATACGAGTACCTTCCCATTGATGCAGGACTACTGGTGATTCAATGGAATGGGGACAGGCTTCTGATGATCAACTTTAACGGTTTGGTAACTCAGAGTTAGTAGTTCCCTCACGGTTTCACAGCACAATGTGGCCTACAGTCAGGATCTGCCCTGTGAGTGTCACACTCTTCACTGAGCCTTGGCAGGGAGGCAAAGTCACGTGAGGGCAGTACAACTCCGCAGCCAAGGCTGATGTCAAAATTGCCTTGGCGGCTGCAATTGGGAAACAATTCCAGGCATGCACCGGAAGCCCTCGTGCAAAGAAAGAAAAACATGAGTGCATTGCAGTCTTTTATCTTATCTGGCAGATGTCGCGAATCAGCCATAAAGATTGGTGGAAGCAAGCCAAAAGGGAGGAGGAAGAAGAATTAATTTGTAGGCATACTATGATGGGTTGGTGGTAATTAACTGTTTACAATGTGTGCCCTGAAATGTGCCATTGCTTTTTTCATTGAAACAAAAGGAAATTACAAATGTTGTTCTACTCTTTCTGAGTTTCCTTCTTTACTGAAGGCATACTTCTTGTTCAGGCTTTCTTCGGGAATAATTAAGACTTCATTATTGTGAAAAGTCTAAGGAATACAGAACAGGTCCTTCGGCCCACTGTGTTCTGCTGCCCATTTAACTTACTCCAAGATCCATCTAACAATACGACAAGGAAAGCTAATTATGACAAAGGGAAAAAAAGCACAGACTTTGTGGGCTGAATGGCCTATTTTGACGTCATGAGGAAATAGGCTTGATTGGCAATGAGAAACATACAATTGATGAAAGACTTGCATTCCTTCAGTTCCTTCCGTATCCCTCTCAGAATAACCCAGTCTGCTTTACAGCCAGTTCAGACATTTTGAAATTCAGTCGATGCTTTAGGCAAACACTCGAGCTGTTTTAATCAACCCAGCAAAATCTAACAAGAACAGTGCTCTGTTGCGGTAGCATTGTGTTTCATATGACACCATTACAGCGCGTGGCACTGGAGTTCGAGTTTCAAATCTGGCGCCATCTGTAAGGAGTTCAAGTAAGATGGCACCAGCGTACATCAGTGACTCTCTGCAGACTGTAGGAAATTGTACCAGTTTTCCTCTTAAAAAATATACTCCTTATGGACAACTTTTGCTGCAATCTGTAGCATGTAAGTTTCCTTTTAACAAGGGACTATGATATTACATTAATGATCTTCAGATCTCACGTTCGATGGTTAAATGCAGTGCAGTTAAGCATGGTGCCTTTACGGGTCAATGCCACAGCTGAGAAAGTGGCAGAAGAGGCGGAATTCAAACTAAGTTGAAGGATAGAGGGATGAGGCCTCCTTTAAAAAGTATGTTTTTGGTAAATATGCCGTTGCTAGAAAATAAGATTGATGATCTCAGGCAAATGTATCCGAGGCAAATGAGGCAGAACTCGTTTGTTTGTTGCATTGAAATTTGGTTAAATGTGGATACACTGGAGGCAGTGACACGATCAGAACATTTCATGACATTCAGAATGGATCGAACTGTGAACTCTGGTAAGGAAACAGGGAGCATACATTTTTTGGTCAATTCACATTGGTGCAGAGACATTGAGATTATGTCATTTTTTTGTTCCCCTGACTTAGGACAACTAACAATTAAATGTACACCATTCTATTTGCTTCAGGAGTTCTCATCCGTGATCCTAACTACAGTTTACATAACACCAGCAGCCAATTATATGCAAGCACATGCAAAACTACACAATGTTGTCTGTAGACAGAAACACCTCATCTTGGCACAGTCAAAACACAGTCAGCGACTTGAACCAGGCCTGTCTGCAGAAAACTCTGCCAGTTATCACCAGCACATAACTTGTTGCACCAGAGGTTCCAACGCACTAGACCACAGCTACACTATGATATGGAATGCCAATCGTTCTGTCCCAAGATCACATTTTGGTAAGTTGGATCTTCTGACTGTACTCCTACAACCTGCGTACAGACAGAGTCTAAGGAACAAGGCTCCAGAGATCAAGGCAACTAAGAGGTGGTCAAGGGAGGTGAAGGAATGGTTACAGGATTGTCTTGAATCAGTGAAATGGGTCGTGTTCAAAAACTCATCTGAGGACCTGAATGACTATACCAGGGTCATTACAGACTTCATTGAAACAGCTATGGATCAGCATGTCCCCACAAAATTGTTCAGAGTTTCCCCCAATCAGAAGGCTTGGATGAACAATGAAATCTGGAATCTTCTGAGAGCCAGATCGGAGGCATTCAAGTTGGGATATCAAGAATGCTACAAGTGGTGCAAGTAAGACCTCTGGAAAGGCAATTCTCAGGTGAAGTGGAGATTCCAGGCTAGACGGGAATCAACAAGGGGTGCTTGACAGCTGTCCCATAACTCCTACAAAGTTAAGTCTTGCGACATGGGGAACAGCAGAGCTTCACTTCCAGATGAGCTCAGTGCCTTCTATGCTCACGTTGATCACTAGAACAGGGAGGACCCACTGAGGAACCCCATGTCCCATGGTAATCTTTTAGCCCCAGTATCTGAAAATGACATGTGGACTACCTTCAAGAGAGTGAATCCAAGGAAAGCATTCGGTCCAGACAGAGCACCTGGCTAAATATTGAAAACCCATGCTGACCAACTGGCTGGTGTATTCACAGATACCTTCAACCTCTCACTCCAGCAGTGTGTGTTACCCAACTACTTCAAGCAGGCTCCAATCATTTTAGTGCCCAAGAGCGTCTTCACCTGTCTAAGTGACTATCACCAGTGGCACGTACATCCACATTGATTAAGTGTTTTGAGAGGCTGGTGAGTGACGGAGTGGATCCATTCCAACTCTGCTACTGAAGCAACAGGTTCACAGCAGACGCTATCACGTTGCCTCTTCACACAACCCCAGAACCTCAGGACAACAAAGATGCATACAGTACATCAGGATGCTATTTATCGATTACAGCTCAATATTTAATGTCATCATCCCCTCAAAACTAATCAGTAAATTCCAAGATCTGAGCCTCAATATCATTTTGACAAATTGGCTCCTGAATTTCCTCACCTGTAGACCCTAGTCAGTTCGGATTGACAAAAATATCTCCTCTACAACCTTCATATGGAAATCTGTGCAGATGTGTATTTAGATCCCTGCTCTACACCCATGACTGTGTGGCCTAGTACAGCCCCAACACCATATACAAATTTGCTGATGACGCTACTGTTGTGGGCTGTACCAAGGTGGTGATGAAACAGCATACAGGAGGGAGACTGAAAATTTGGCTGAATAGTGTAATAACAACAGCCTGTCTCTCAATAAGACCAAGGAACTGATAGGCTTCAGGAAAGGGAAGACAAACGTCCATGAGCCGATAATCATTGGAGGATCAGAGGTGGAGAGGGTCTGTAAGTTTAAATTCCTGGGTGTCACTATTTCAAAGGACCTGTCCTGGACCCATCATATCAATATACTATAATTGTGAGGAAGCCACACAGCACCTCTACTTCCTCAGCAGTCTTTGTCATCAAAAACCCTGGCAAACTTCTATAGATTTGTGGTGGAAACTGTGCTGACTGGCTGCATTATGGGCTGGTATTGGAACACCGATGCCTTTGAGTGGAAAATCCTACAAAACGTAGTGGATTCGGCCTAGTACCTTCTGAAGATCCCCTTGCAGGTGGGGAGGGTTTTGTCCATCATGGAGCTGGCTGAGCCGACAACAATCTGCACCCTCCTTGAAGGGAAAAGAAGTCAGTGTAGGATCATAGTGATTAATCAGCCATGATCTTATTAAATGGGGAAGAAGGAAGAAAATGGTCTAACCTTGTTACTCTTTCCAATTTTAACAAGGTGTACACGATCAGATCATCCTAATACTCCAGTGTAACACTGAGTGACGCCAGTACATTGCTCTTTGCTTCTGAAACCTGTGCCAATGACAGAATACAAACTCAATCATGAACCTCAAGTTTGTGTGTATACAGTATACAGTGGATTGTTTGGTTAATTGGGACACTTCAGGACCAATACATTTCAGCCCAATTAAGCGGTTGTCCTAGTTAGCTGAAGTTTCATGTAAATAGTTAAAAAGGTATAAAAAAGACAAACTATTACAAATTATGTAGCTAAGTGAAATTCAAACATATTAGGATACCACCAATACTATTGCAGTACTATAAAACTGTGTATTGGTTCTTAATACTGATCGATGGAGGAATTCATCTGCATCATGTTCTTTTGACTGAACAAATTCAGTGCAGACACCTAGTGTAGATGATAGACTGCCTTCATACAATGATGTTGATGATTGCATCCTCCAAACCTTGATTTTCATTGTGACATTTAAGGTGATTGTCAATACCTTAAAATTCTCCATAGTTTCTAACTTGTTTAAGTAATCATATTGTTTCAAATCAATGAAATTATTTCATTTTTCACTCCCATCTGTCTCCTGCATCTCCAAGTAGTCAGAATGCTTGAAACCACAGTGAGCAAAATGGTTCTGAATTGTTTTACTATTCATTTCTTGCCAAATATCAGTGACAAAAATCATTGTTTTTTTTTAAAAGCATGAACACATGCAACTGAAGCTATTTTAAAGCTGTCCGTTTGAAGCACTGTATTGTGTCTAACAGCCAGACAAACGCTCATGACTGACGCTCGTTAGAAACTGTTCAGCAATGGTGTCTTGTCCCAAGTAAGCAGCATAGTGTCTCAAATAAACAAAGGAAATCCTAGCTATTTTCTCAATTAGATTTTGTTGGGCTTTGGTGGAAATCTGTGGGGATTTCCAGCAGTCTCTGTAGGGTTTACAGAGAAGCAAAACCATGTGAAAGTGCCATTAATGAGGGAGGTCAGAGGAGAACGGCCAGACTGATTCAAGCTGACAGTAACTCAAATAACCACATGTTACAACAGTGGTGTGCAGAAGAGCACCTCTGAATGCACAGTACATCAAACCCTGAATTAGATGGGCTAAAATAGCAGAAGATCACATCAGGTTCCTCTCCTGTGGCCACATTGTTACATACATACCTGTACCTAATAATGTGGCTACTATGTTTGAGATGTCTTGGGGTTCTCTTTGATCCTGCTTGCAAAGGAATTTCATGGCTCCTTTTGGCTATCCCTCTCACCTGCTACAGCATTTTCTTGCCGTCTTTATACTTCACAAGTGTTCAGTCTGACTTTAGTTTTCTAAACCTTTCATACACTTCCTTTTACTTTCTGTCTAAATCTCCAGTAATTGAGATTCCCTTCCTTTACTATCCTGGCCTTTATTCCTTTCCGGAATCTGCCAATCCTGAACTCTGATCAGTAGGTCGTTAAACAACTCCACACATGGACTTTTCCAACAGTAGCTGCTCTCAATCAATGTTCCTTATCTCCTGTCTTATCCTGCAGTAATTTGCACTCGTTTTCCTTCCTGCAAAATCCAATTTTATCCTTATTTAGAACTATCTTAAACATAATGAGTTGTGGTAATTATTCCACATACTTTTACCCACACTCAGGCTCAACACTGGGCCTGGTCCACTTTCCAAAACCAGGACTGGTACAGTCTCTCCACATAATTGTCATTATGTCAGTATTAAATTCCAATTAATACTGGAGAAGTTAAAGGCCCTGTCTGTGACAACTCTGTTAGTCCTACACCTTTCCGTAACCTGTCTACATTTTGTTCCTCTACCTTTCAGTGGCTATTGGGGCAGGGGAACTATAGTATAATTCCAGTGTAATGACATATTTTTTAAATTTCAGAGCTCTACCTAAATTTCCTCAGTGGATGAGTTATCTGGTGTGTCTCTGTATGCCACTGTGACATTTTCCCTGATCAGTAGTACGACTGTTCTACACAAAATACTGGAGGAATTCAACAGGTCAGGCAGCATCAATGGCAATGAATAAGTCATTGATATTTCAGGCTGAGTCCTTTCATTAGGGCTGAAGAAGAAGGGGGAAGATACCAAAATAAGAAAGAAGGTGGGTGAAGAAGGATATACAAGCTAGAAGGTGATAGGTGAAGCCAGATGAGAGAGGGAGGGAAATGAAGTTAGAAGCTGGGAGGTGTTAAGTGGAAAAGGCAAAGGGCTGAAGAAGAAAGAATCGGATTGGAAAGGAGAGAGGACCATGAGAAAAAGGGAAGGAAGAGGGACACTGGAGTGAGGTGATAGATAGGTGAGGAGAAGAGATAATAGGACAGAGTGGGAAATTGAAAGAGGGAAAGGGGAGGGGAAAAATTAACACAATCTGGAAAAATCAATCTTCATGCCATCAGATTGAATGCTACCTAGAAGGAATATGATGTGTTTCTCGTCTAATCTGAGTGGTCTCATCATGGCCAAGGTGGACCAATTTGTTGGAATAGGAATGGGAACTAGAATTTAAATGCTTGGCCACTATGAAATCCCACTATTTGTGAATGGAGCAGAGATGCTCAACAAAGAGGACCCCAATTTACATCGGGTCTCACCAACGTAGAGGAGGCTGCAGCGGCAGCACCAGGTGCAGCACTCAAGCCCGACAGATCTGCAGGCGAAGAGTTGCCTCATCCGGATGGTCTGTTTGAGGCCCTGAATGCAGATGAGGGAGGAGGTGAATGGCAGGTGTAAAACTTCTTCTGCTTGCAGGGATAAATGCTGGTATGGAGGTTAGTGGGAAGGGACAAATAGGCAAAAGAATCACGGGGGGGGGGGATGGGAACTGGAGTGATAGGGCTCTGGATGGGGCAGCTGGTATACAAGCCAATGCAGTGGGTAGTGAGACTGTGAGGAAGGACAGGACGATGATACGGCAAAATTATGGCCTGGTATGGGAACACCAACACCAGAGCATAAAATCCAACAAAAGTTAGTGGAACACACATAAAATGCTGGAGGAACTCAGCAGGCCAGGCAAAATCTAGTCTGCTCTGCCATTCCATCAAGGCTGACTAATTTTCCCTCTCAACTCTATTCTCCTGCCTTCTCCGTATAACCTCTGACAGCCTTACTAATACAGAAATATCAATCTCTGCTTTAAATATAAACAGACTTGGCCTCCGCAGCTGTCTGAGGCAATGAATTCCATAATTTCTTCACCCTTCAACTGAGGAAATTTTACCTTATCACTTTCTTAGAGGGAACTCCTTTTACTCTGAGGTTGTGCCCTCTGATCTGGACTGCCCCACTATTGCAGTTGTCCTCTCCACATCCACTTTCTCGAGGCCTTTCAATAACTAGTAGACTCTGAGGTTCCCGCCCCACCCTATTCTTGTAAACTCCAGCAAGTACAGGCTCGGAGCCATCAAATGCTCCTCGTACATTAACCCTTTCGTTTGGCAGGTTTACTCTCATGAAGCTCCTCTGGATCCTCTCCAATACTGCCAGATCCTTCTGAGATATGGGCTCCAAAACTGCTGACTATATTCCAAATATGGTCTGGCCAATGCCTTATAAAGCCTCAGCATTAGATCCTTGCTTTTATATGCCGGTCTTCTCAAAATAAATGCTAACATTGCATTTGCCTTCCTCACCACCAACTCAACCTGCAAGTTAAACCTTCGGTTTTTCTCCATAGATGGAGACAGAATGATCGAGAAAGAGGAGGGAGGTGTCAGAAATGGACCAACTGAATTTAAGTTCAGGGTGGAATTTAAAGCCAAAGTTAATGAATTGAAAAAGTTCAGCATGGGCGCATGAAGAAGCATCAATGCAGTTGTCAACATCAATGCAGAGAGAATTGGGGAGCATTACCAATGAAGGCTTTGCACATGGACTGTTCCACATGGCCAACGAAAGAGACCTGACCAGCTCCCCTGCCATCAGCACCCTCGTTCATCTGGTGGAACTGGTCCTCACCCTCAACAATTTCTCCTTCAGTTCCTGCCACTTTCTCCAAACTCAAGATGCAGCCATGGGGACCCACATAGGCCTTAGTTGTGGTTACCTTTCTGTTTAAGTTTACAGAGAATAGTGCAAAAATCCCAGTCGATCAGCAGTTTCTGAGATACTCAAAACAGCCCAATCATTCTACAGTCCAAGTAGCTTAGATCGCATTTCTTCCCAATTCTGATGTCTGGTCTGAACAACAGAACTGCTTGACCGTGTCTGCGTGTTTTTATGCATTGAGTTGCTGCCACGAGATAGGCTGGTTAGATATTTGCATTGCTGAGCCGAAGTACAGGTGTACCTAATCAGCTTGCCACTGATCTAAGATTCAATGCCAGCACCTTCCTGTTGGTGTGGTAATACTGGACTTTTACTGGGGATGGGAGAGGCTTCTTATCATCCATTTTAACTGTTTGGTAACTCTGTGCTCACTTACAGTTTTGTAGCACAACGTGGCCCTACAGACGCACTCGTCACTGAGCCTTGGCAAGGATGGGTGTCACGTAAAGGAAGCACAACTCCACAGTCAAGGCCGAAGTCAAAATTGCTTCAGCGGCCGCAGTTGAGGAAGAATTCCAGGTATGCACCTCGGCTCCGGAGTTTGTTTGGCTGGATTCATGCATATGGTTGAATGACAATTAAACCTGAAGTTGAACACGCTGAGAGGAGAATGGTGCAAGAAGCAGCCGGTTGAAGGGAAGGGATGTCCCTGAACTAAAGAGGAGTAGGTGAAACCTATTTGGTGGCAGGGAATATTGAGTGTTCATGATGAAGAGGGAATAGCAACACCAATCAGATAACCTCTTCAGTTCAATAAAACAAGTTCTAGGTCAAAGTAGAGCTTATTGTCATCGCCGCCAGAGATAGGAAGATCGGGGTTTGATTCTCACAGCTGTCTTTGAGGAGGCTGTACCATGTGGATGATCAGCCATGATCACATTGAATGGTGGTACTGGCTTGAAGGGCTGACTGGCCTACTCCTGCACCTACTGTCTATTGTCTATCTCCCTGTGATCACATAGGTTTTCCTCAGGTGCTGTAGTTTCCTCTCACCTTCCAAAGGTGTATGGTAGGGCTAATGAGTTATGAGCAAGTTATGGTGGTGCCGAAATTGTGGCGATTGTTGCAGACTGCTGCCCCCTCCCCTCACCCCAGTACAATCCTTGGATTATGTTGACTATTGATGCAAGTATAATACATTTCACTGTATGTTTTGATGTATGTGACACAAATGAAGTGAATCTTTAAGCTAATAAGAAGATGCGTGCTCAGGTGTAATGAAAAGAATTGCTTGCAACAACATCACCAGCATACCGCGTCACATAAGCAGCATTCAGAAGAAAAGTGTACATAAGTTATAAACAACCTTTACAAGAAGACACAATTAGAACAAATAAGTTCATCCTTGTGCAACCTGGTCATAGTGTTACTAAAATATAGTGATTAGCATTTTCATAAATACTAGAGATTCTGGGAGATGCTGGAAATCCAGAGTAACACACACAATGTTTCCAGGAAAAGAGTCTCAGCCCCAATCATTGACTCTTCATTCCTCTCCGTAGATGCTGCCTGACCTGCTGAGTTCCTCCAGCATTTTGTGTGAGTAGTGTTTTGCCATTTGGTTGTAGGAAGCAGCTGTTCCTGAACCTAGTCATTATAATTTGGTTGTTTGTAGGATATTGTTGTGCATAAATTGGCCCCTTTGCTTTTTCTCAACATTCAATATTCTCTACGCTTTAAATCC
This sequence comes from Hypanus sabinus, assembly GCF_030144855.1. NCBI lineage: Eukaryota > Metazoa > Chordata > Chondrichthyes > Myliobatiformes > Dasyatidae > Hypanus > Hypanus sabinus. Next base: position 18,973,958 of record NC_082707.1, read on the forward strand.
CTAATTGACCGTAAATTTTTTCAGGGCATTTTGAGACAGTTCTGCACACATATTGTCTGGCAACATGCCTAAAATCAATGTAAATAGATTAAGGAACACAAGGCACATCAAACAATCTGCTGGAAGAAGTCAGTAGATTGAGTACCATCTGGGAGGGTGGGGAGGATTAATTGACCATTCAGGTGGAAGCCCTGCATCAGGATCAAGAGTGGAGAGCGAAGACGGTCAATATAAAGAGTAGGAAAGGAGTGGTGAGACAAGGGGCCAGGGGGTGATTGGAGGATTGAGGATGATGTATAAGAGGAGTCAGGGGCAGAGGGGTAGGGGTGGTGAGGAACTTGAAAGTTTGAAGATAAAGGCAAAGGATAATAAGTGAAGGCTCACAAAATAAAAAGACGAGGCCAGGTGAGGGCAGGGCGGTGGAATTAAATATACAACTCCAACCTGCGCTCTACTCTTTACACTGACTGTCTCCCCTCTCCGCCCTCAATCCTCGGACATGGTGTTAACCCAAAACATAAATAACTCCTTACTGCTCACGCTGAAGGTGGAATACAGTTGTGAGAACTGTATGGTAATGCACATTGTGAAAGGGAATAAAGGCACACACTGTTTTCTAAACAGGAAATAAATCAGAGGTCAGATGGAGTTGGGAATCCCAGTGAAGGTTTAACTTGCAGGTTGAGTTGGTGGTGAGGAAGGCAAATGCAATGTTAGCATTTATTTTGAGAAGACCGGCATATAAAAGCAAGGATGTAATGCTGAGGCTTTATAAGGCATTGGCCAGACCATATTTGGAATATAGTCAGCAGTTTTGGAGCCCATATCTCAGAAGGATCTGGCAATATTGGAGAGGATCCAGAGGAGCTTCATGAGAGTAAACCTGTAAACGAAAGGGTTAATGTACAAGGAGCATTTGATGGCTCCGAGCCTGTACTTGCTGGAGTTTACAAGAATAGGGTGGGGCGGGAACCTCAGAGTCTACTAGTTATTGAAAGGCCTCGAGAGAGTGGATGTGGAGAGGACAACTGCAATAGTGGGGCAGTCTAGATCAGAGGGCACAATCTCAGAGTAAAAGGAGTTCCCTCTAAGAAAGTGATAAGGTAAAATTTCCTCAGTTGAAGGGTGTAGAAATTACGGAATTCATCGCCTCAGACAGCTGCGGAGGCCAAGTCTGTTTATATTTAAAGCAGAGATTGATATTTCTGTATTAGTAAGGCTGTCAAAGGATACACAGAGAAGACAGGAGAATAGGGTTGAGAGGGAAAAGTAGTCAGCCAAAATGGAATGGCAGAGCAGACTTGATGGGCTGAATGGTCTAATTCTGCTCCGATGTCTTAAGGACTAATGCTGTGTGACATTCTGTGTTCCACCAGAAGATTGTTTGTTGCTCCAGATGCCAGCATTTGCTGTTCCTTGGATCTGTAAGGCTAACAAGGTACTTTTTTCTCTAAGTACTTATTTTCTCTCTATAAATACAACCTGAGCCAAATTTGCTTTCAGTGAGAGAAAAATCACTCATAATCTTTCCATTAGTCTTAGCTTTGTCAGCCTGAAAGCATATGAGCAACTAAAATAGCAACTCACATAAAATGCTGGAGGATCTCGGCAGGTCAGGCAGCATCAATGGAGAGGAATAGAGAGCTAATGTTTTGGACCCAGACCCTTCGTTGGGACTGGAAAGGGAGGGGGAAGAAGCCAATATGAGAAGATGGGGAGCAGAAGGAATATAAGGTGGTAGGTGATGTGAAACCAGATGAGGGAGAGAATAAAGTAAGAAGCTGGAAGGTGATTGGTGGAAAAGGTAAAGGACTAAAGAAGGAAGAATCTGATAGGGAAGGAAAGTAATCCTGCCACTGCCTGTAAGGAGTTTGTGCATTCTCCCCATGACCACATGGGTTTCCTCTCACGTTCCAAACAAAGACATACCATTTAGTAGATTAATTGATCATTGTAAGCTGTCCCGTGATTAGGCTAGGATTAAATCGGGGGACTGTTGGCTCAAAGAGCCAGTAGGGCCTCCTCTGCGCTGTATGTCAATAAATAAGTAATACATTAATTAATTTCTGGTAAAGCTTCCCATAATTTCTCTCTCTTTCCCCCCATCCTCTTCCATTTCCCATTCTGGCTCCCCTCTTATGCCTTTTCTTCTCCTCACCTGCCTAAGCCTCCCTCTGAGGCCCTCCGCTTTCCCTTTCTCCCATGACCCATTCTCCTTCTTATCAGATTCCTTCTTCATTAACCTTTTACCTGTTCCTCTTTCATTCATGGCCCCATGTGGGAGTGAAAGGTTACATTGATCCAAGAATATGTTAATAGATCGGCTGATTCAAAAGGGGCCAAAATTACTCTGCTCTACTGTTCTATTGTACAACCTCTCCCTATAACTCAGTCCATGATTCCTGGATATATCCTTGTAAATCTCTGAATTAATTCCTGTTTAATAACATCTTTCCCTTAGCAGGCTGATCAAAACTGAACACAATACTCCAAGTAGAGCCTCACCTATGTCTTATAAAGCCAGAAATTGACCTCCTAACATCTACACTCCATATTGTTGGAATACAGAAGCCTAAAAGGCCTAGATAGAATGGATGTGGAAAGGATATTTCCCATAGTGTCGGTGTACAGGAGCCTAAAAGGCCTAGACAGAATGGATGTGGAGAGGATATTTCCAGTAGAGGGGAAGTCTAGGACCGGGGGCACAGGTTCAGATAAGGATAACCCTTTAGATCAGAGAGAAAGAGGAATTTCTTTGGCAAAAAATTGGTAAATCTGTGGAATTCTTTGCCCCAGATGGTTGTAGAGGCAACGTGATTAGGTATATTTAAAGCTGGGGTTGATAAGCTCTTAATTAGTAAGGGTGTCAAAGGTTATAGGGAGAAAGAAGAAGAATGGGCTTGAGAAGGTTAATAAATTATTTACGAGAATAATTCCAGAGATGAAAGGGTACCGTATGAAGAATGTCTGGCAGCTCTTGGGCTGTATTCTCTGGAGTTTAGGAGAATGAGGGGGGATCTCATAGAAACATTACAAACGTTAAAAAACCTGAGCAGATTATATATGGTAAAGTTATTTCCCATGGTAGGGGAGTCTAGGACAAGAGGGCAGGTCTCCAGGATTGAAAGATGTGCGTTTAGAACAGAGAAATTACTTAAGTCAGAGGGTGGTAAATCTGTGGAATTTATTGCCACGAGTGGTTGTGGAGGCTGTCATTGGGTGCATTTAAGGTAGGTTCTTGATTAGCCAGGGCATCAAAGAGTGTGGGGAGAAGGCAGGGGAGTGGGGATGACTGGATGAAGTGGATCAGCCCATGATTGAATGGTGGAGTAAACGATGACCGAATGACCAACTTCATCTCCTATATCTTATGGTCTTAAATCAGCCATAGTGGAAAGGAATGATGGAGCAGACTCAATGGGCCAAATAGCCTAATTCTGCTCCTATGTATGATATTCTTTATGGCTTAGATAGGAATCAGACAGCATAGGTCATTGGGCCAAAGGGCCTGTTTCGTTTTTGTGTGGCTCTGTGATTCAATATGGTCTTATACAAGGGGAGTTGAAGTCGGCAATGACAAAAATAATATTGTTTTTACACTTTTCCTTAATCTGCCTATATATCTGTTCCTCAGTGTTCCAGTGCTATTGGGGTCTGGAGCACAATTCCATCAGATTGATTGCACCCTTCCTATCTTTGAGTTGTGCCCTTGTAGACTCAGTGGACAAACCCTCCATTCTGACCCCACTGTGTGCAGATGTGATATTGCCCCTGATTAGTAGTGCAACTCCACCCCTCCTCCCCTTCTATCTCCTTTTCCATCTTTTCTAAAACAGCAAACTTTGGAACTATAAGTGCCCATTCCTGTCTGTTTCTCAATCAAATCTCTGTATTCATCACAAAATCACAGTTCCATGTACTGATACATGCTATACATTCATCATCTTTATCCATAATTCTCCTAGCATTAAAATATCCGAGCTTCAAACTACCCATCCTATCATATCTATTATCACAAGGTGAGAGGAAAGAGATTTATTAAGAATATGAGGGACAAATTCTTCACAGAGAGTGGAGAGTATATGGAATGAACTACCCATAGAACTGGTTCAGACAAGTACACTTAACACCATTAAAAAATCATTTTGGACAGAGAAGTGGTTAGGAAAGGTTCAAAGGGTTATGAGCCAACTGCAATCAAATGCATTTCCTTTAGGGGAGATCTTGCCTGACAAATCTGTTGGAATTGAGGAAAAAACAAGTTGGACAGATGAAGGAAAGTTCTTTCCTACATTAAATGGACTTGGAGAGGATGTTTCCTGTAGTGTGGGAGTTAGGAGACTAAAAGGCCTACACAGTGAATGTGAAGAGGATGTTTCCTAAATTGTGGGAGTACAAGAGCTTTAAAAGCCTAGACAGCATGGGTAGGGAAAGGATATTTCCTATAGTGGACAAGTCTTAGACCAGAGGACACAGCATCAGAACAGAAGGACCTCCCTTTAGAACTGAGATGAGGAGGAATTTATTTAGGCAGAGGCTGGAGATACTGTGGAATTGTTTGCTACAGACGGTTGTTGAGGCCACATCTTTGGGTATATTTTAAACTGAGGTTGATAGATTCTTAATTAGTAAGGGTGGCAAAAGTTATGGGGAGAAGACAGGAGAGCAGAGTTGAGAGGGATAATAAATCAGCCATAATGGAATGATGGAACAAACTATATGGGCTAAATTGCCAAGTTCTGCTCCTATGTCTATGGTCCTTATGGTCTAAATGGGTCTAGCTTATATGGGAAACTTTGACAGCATGGACCAGATGGGCCAAAGAGCTTGCTTCCTTGTTGTGTGACTCTGACTCAATATGGGGATTGGGACAGAAAGTAGCATTGATTTGAAACATCAGTCTGTACTTGTTGAATTTTTCAGCTAGTTAGATGGGCTGAATAACCAAATCTGTTCCTATTTCAAATGTTCTTATATTCTAGTCAGCTTTACTGACAGGAGATTAATGGATTAACTTTCTACACCGCCTGATACGCGGGTTTTGTTTTACTTAACAGTTTTATAGTAAGGGATTTGTTCCAGGCCAGACAAACAGCCCTGTGCAATACAAAGCCTGAATTTTCTCTGTTAAGAAATTATAGTAGTTGACTTGTGTCTGACTTCCTGTAGAATGTCGATACTTTTTAAAAAAAATTCACTTCAAGTTAATGCTTACCTTTGATAGGAAATCAACTACATTTTATAAATGGACATTTACTCTAAAACTCCATTGTGCAAGCCTGGGGGCTAGTGTAGTTCCTGCCAAGAGTCCTGGTCTTGCCTACTGAACCGACCTCCAGAAGCTGAGGCAGAATATTTTACCACGTGAGTCCGGGGGTGAAACTTAGTGCTGTTTTCAGCTTGGGAAATTCTGCAATGGAATACAGAAGGGAGTCAACAGCCCAAAACTTTAAGATCTAGAAATTCACCAGTGTGTGAAAAAAGAGGTACATTAAATCAATCCTGCTTGGGGGATCCATGATAATTTTGTTTGAGATCTCAGGGGCATGATTTTATATTGTGTATCATGCGCATATTGTCAGAAGGGACATAGTAATCTCCAGTTTTTCTGCATTTAATGTCTGTTAAAATTTTTCCTTTCAAGCTAAACTGTGCAAGATGCATGCACTCTCAGATTAGAGGAGGAACAGTAAATCAGCTGGTTCAAAGTACATATATATCATTATATATAACCCTGAGATTCACTTGCTTGTGGGCATACTCAATAAATATATGGAATAGTAACAGAACAGAATCAATGAAGACTGCCCATTAAGGCATTAAGGCATGAATCAATGAGTATTAACATTAGGGAGATTAGTTTCATCTGTCACATGTCGAAACACCTCCCAGTTTCCTAATTCATCCCTCAATCCCATCCATCCCACCTGGCTTCACCTATCAGCTTCTAATGTATATTCCTACCTCCTCCCCCACCTTCTTAATCTGGTTTCTTCCCTGATGAAGAGTCTTGGCCCAAAAATCGATTGTTAATGTATTTCCATAGATGCTGCCTGACCTGCTGAGTTCCTCCACCACTTTTAAGTGTTACTCTGGATCTCCAGCACCTGCAGAATCTCAGAAACTGTTTTAATATCACTGGCATATATTGTGGAACTTATTGTTTCATAAACATTTTGGTTATTGAAATATATTGTTTAAATTTGTGACAACAGTATATTGCAATACATGATAAATATATTAAAAGATCTGAATTACAGCAACTATGTGTATATCAAGTAGTTAAATTAAGATAAGTAGTACAAAAACAGAAATTAAAATGTAGTGAGGTTCTGTTCAAGCGTTCAATGTCCATTTAGAAATTGGATGGCAGAAGGGAAGAAATGATTCCCGAATAGCTGAATATGTGCCTTCAGGCTTCTGTTCTTCCATCCTGATCATAACAATGAGAAGAGGGCATGTCCTGGGTGGTGGTGGTCACTGATGATGAAAGCCACTTCTCTGAAGCACTGCTCCTTGAAGTTCTCTTGGGTTCGTAAAATGCCTTGTTTGGTGTTATGACCAACACTGCCCAAGCATTGACTGAGGGCAGAACACAAATATCGCCATGCTCCCAGTGCCAACATAACATGGCCACAGCTTACTGGTACATTGTTGAAATGTGGGAGGAAACCCGTGTGGTTATGGGGAGAAGGTACAAACCTTTCTAAGACATTGGCAGGAATTGAACCCTGATGTTATAGAAGGCTTTTGGATACTTTCATTTATTAGACAAGATAAAAGTGGGAAGACAATGCAGGAGTGTAAAATTTTTATTTTAAAATGTATTTGGAATGTACAACGTTCACCATACATGCAGTAGGTACACTCAGTGGCCACTTTATCAGCTACCTCCTATACATAATAAAGTGCTCATTGAGTCTATGTTCGTGGTCTTCTGCTGCTATAGCCCATCCACTGGAAGGTTTGAATGTTGTGCATTCAGAGATGCTCTTCCACATACCATGTTCCTTCACTTACTGTTGCCTTCCTGTCAGCTAAAGAATTCTGGCCTTTCTCCTTGGATCTCTCCCTAACAAAGCATTTTTACCCCAGAACTGCTGCTCACTGGATTTTTTTTTTTTTGTTTCTTGCACCATTCTCTGTAAACTGTAGAGACTGTTATGTGTAAAATTCCCAGGAGACCAGCAGTTTCTGAGATACTCAAATCACTCTGTCTGGCTCCAAGGAACATTGCAGAGTTGAAGTCACTTAGAACACATTTCTTCCCCCATCCTGATGTTTGGTGACAGACCTGTTGACCATGTCCTCAAGTTCTTATGAGTTGAGTTGCTGCCACATGATTGGCTGATTAGATATTTACATTAATGAACAGGTGTACAGGTGTACCTAATAAAGTGGTCACTGAGTGTATAATTCATAACACGTCTTTTTCTGTATCCAGTCAGCCATTAGTTCAATGAGGTCTCTCACAATGCATCCATCCTGTTTCATGTTTCCGGAGAAGTGTTGTTACACAAGGTTCTTTTAATGTGGACTAGCAGGGGGACCTCATTTATTTAGAGATACAGTATGATATAGGCCCTTTCTGCCCTTTGAACAGCACTGCCCAGCAGCAACCCCTGACAACCCTGATTTAACCTTAACCTAGTCATGGGACAATTTATAATGACCAAATAACCTACTCAGTACATCTTTGGACTGTGGGAGGAAACCGGAAGCCCTGGAGAAAATGTATGTATTCCATAGGGTGAACATCCTCCTTACTGAACTTGGACACCCCGAGCTGTAATAGCGACACGTCAACCAGTGGCACTTGAGAGTGTGGTCCTTCCCCGTGGTGCTTTCAGTGTGTCCAATGGTCTAGGATCTTGCAGCTTGTGATATGCCACTGGACAACAGAAGCATCTCAGGCTGACCAGAGTGGATCTTTCATCAAGTTGATGGTCTTGCAGCAATGTTTAATGTTTGTCTCAATGTTAAACCATGGGCTGAGTATCCCACACACTGCATGGATATTCTGCCTACAGTTCTGATCACCGCATTATAAGAAAACAAAGTGAAATAAAACGAACATTTGAAACGCTGGAAATGTTGGAAATTCAAGAGGCAGTTCCTCAAGATTGGGTGGTGGGGTGGAGATATGTCACTGCTAAAGAAAGTTAAGTCACTCCTTTCCTCCTCTAGCACACAGGTCACCCTCGGACAAGCTGTGGCACCTGCTTAGCCCACCGAACAGGATCATGTGAGGCCATGGGAGCAGCTAGTGCATGTCATGAGTATTGGTTGTGCAACCACTGATGTCAAGCATACAATCTTTGAAGAGTTTTGATAATGGTTGGGGTAACCCATTTTGTAAGGACACTGTCCAGAAGAAGGCAATGGCAAGTCACTTCTGTAGAAAAATTTGCCAAGAACAGTCATGGTCATGGATAAGACTATAATCTCTGATGTCATACAACACAGCACGTAATGATGATGAATACCTCAAGAAGGCAGCATCCATCATTAAAGACCTTCAACTTCCTGGAAATGCTCTCTTCTCTTTGTTAGCATCAGGGACGTGGCGCAGAAGCCTGAAAAAGCCACACTCAATGTTTCAGGAACAGCTTCTTCCCCTTTGCCATCATCTTTCTGGATGGACATTGAATCCAGGACCACAACTCTGTTTCTTTTTCTTTGCACAATTTAGTTTTGTAATTTAGAGTAATTTTGTTTTAGTACTGCTGCTGCAAATAACTTATTTCCTATCATACATATGAATATGATTATTCCAGTAAGTCAGGGATTATTTCATCGAGGCATTGTTCTACAGCACCTAAATAGGTCCTTGATCCACAAGACCATCAGACCATAAGATACAGGAACAGAATTAGGCCATTCTGGACATCTAGTCAGCTGCAGCATTCAGGCATGGCTGATTTTATTTTCCCTCAACCCCATTCTCCCACTTTCTCCTTGAACCTTTGGTATCCTTACCATTCAAGAGCTTACCAGTCTCTTCCTTAAATGTACTCTTTGAAGTAGCCATCACTGCTCTCTGTGGCAGTGAACTCTACAAACACTGCGCACTCGAATGAAGAAATTCCTTCTCAGTTCATTTCTAAAGGGACATCCCTGTATTCTGAGGACATGCCCTCAGATCCTAGATTCTCTTATTCTCTTCACACTTACTACATCCAGGCCTTTCATTATCTAGTTTTCAATGAGATTCCCCTTCATCCCCTTCAATACAGACACCGGTGTCAGGATGCTGTTCATTGACAATAGCTCAGCATTTAACACCATCATTCCCACAATCTTGAGTGATAAGTTTCAGAACCTGGACCTCTGTACCTCCCTCTGCAATTGGATCCTCGACTTCCTAACCGGAAGACCACAATCTGCGTGGATTAGTGACAACATCTCCTCCTCACTGAATATCAACACTGATATACCTCAGAGGTGTGTGCTTAACCCACTGCACAGCTCTCCCTATGCCCATGACTGTGCGGCTAGGCATGGGTCAAATACCATCTATAAATTTGCTGATGATACAACCATTGTTGGTAGAATCTCAGATGGTGACAAGAGGGTGTACAGGAGCGAGATATGCCAACCAGTGGAATGGTGTCACAGCAACAACCTGGCGCTCCATGTCAGTAAGACAAAAGAACTGAATGTGGACTTCTAGAAAGGTAAGACAAAGGAACACATACCAATCCTCATAGAGGGATCAGAAGTGGAGAGAGCGAACATCTTCAAGTTCCTAAGGACCTAACCTGGTCCCAACAAATCAATGCAGCTATAAAGAAGGCAAGACAGAGACTATACTTCATCAGGAGCTTGAAGAGATTTGGTATGTCAAAAAAAGCACTCAAAAACATCTATTGCTGTACCTTGGGGAGCATTCTGACAGGCTGCAGCACTGGCTGGTATAGAGGAGGCTACTGCACAGGATTGAAAGAAGCTGCAGAGGGTTGTAAATCTAGTCAGTACCATCTTGGGTCTAGCCTACAAAGTATCCAGGACATCTTCAAGGAGTGGTGTCTCAGAAAGGCAGCGTCCATTATTAAGGACCTCCAGCACCCAGGGCATGCCCTTTTCTCACTGTTGTCATTGGCTAGGAGCTACAGAAGCCTGAAGGCACACTCTCAGAGATTCAGGAACAGCTTCTTACCCTCTGCCATCCAATTCCTAAATGGACTTTTGAACCCGTGAACACTACCTCACTTTTTCAATATATATTATTTCTGTTTCTGCACAAATTTTAATCTCCAATATACATATACTATAATTGATTATTTATTTTATTTTACTTTATTCCTTCTATATAATGTATTGCATTGAACTGCTGGAGCTAAGTTAACAAATTTCACATTACGTACCGATGATAATAAACCTGATCCCGATTCTGATTCTCCTTCCTTCCATTTAAGGTGAACCTGAGGGACATCATCTTAACTCAGGGGGTGGTGAAAGTGTGAAACAAGTTCAAAGTACTTTTATTATCAAAGTCTGTATACATCATATAACCTTGACATTCATCTCCTTGTAGACAGCCACAAAGCAAGAAACCCGAAAGTACTCAAGGTCTGTCAGACACCCAATATGCAGACAGAGAAAAAAGCAAACTGCAAAAAGTAAATACAAGCAAATGGCATTCAGAATTGAAGTCCACGAAAGAGAGTCCAACCACAGACATGAAGCCACAGCCTCAGGTCAGCAAAGAGCTGAGTAAACATTGCTGATCAGTGAGGTGAACACCGGGTTCTGTCACTTCAATGCACTCTGGGGCCTGGACCCCACCGCCTCAACTTGGCCTGTATCCAACCTTTCCAGTTTGGCCCAGTGCTTAAGTCGATTGCACCTCGGGACTTGCCTCACTCCCGGTGCTGCCTCACCTCACCACAGTTCTGCCGCAATATATCATCTCCAAGTCCAAAGGGAAGTTACATGGTGGTATGCCGATTGTTTTCCAGAAAAAGTGTGACTAACACTTTGAGGTGGCGAATGTGGATTCAATTTCAATATTTACAAGAAAGTTTTATAACTATGTAGATGGGAGAGGTATGGAGGGTTATGCCCCGGGTGCAGGTTGATGGGACTAGGCAGAGTAACAGTTTAGCACAAACTAGGTGGGCCAAAGGACCTGTTCCTGAGCTGAAGTGCTCTATGACTCTTAACCCCATTGAGTGATGATCTAGAGCCATCCTCTGAATCTCAGCCAACCATAAAAGGCCCATTCATTTCACTCTACATTACCACACGCTGTCCCCAGACTCTTCAGCTTACCGGCTGATGCACCATCAATAACTCTCGGAGACTGGAAGTGAACGTTAGGCTTTTACTAACAGCAAAAGGGAGCATGACATCTTGAAGACTGAGGGAGGAGCAGTGCCCCAATTGCCTTTATACAGGGGTCTGTGGGAGGAGCCACAGGAGCAATCAGCAGAGAGGTGTGTCCAGACAGATATACATAGTTTACCACACCGGCACTTGCAGAAATTCCTCTGTGTTGAGGCTTGCTTCTTCATCTAATTCCTCTGCTGTTCATAGTGCTTGCAATTTCTGTCCAGCTTTACAACGAGAGGCTCACACATTAAGGACTGCTCAGTCTAATTTCCCAAAGTGCACAGTGTCAGGATGGGACTGCCAATTGCAATTAGCAATCAGGTTTTCAGGAAAGGTCTATAGTTTAAGAATTCTAATCCACCTTTTCTTTGTCTGTGGTATATTTTAATCTGAGGATAAGGAGATTGCACAGGTTACCATCTGGCCATTCCCCTTGGTAACACGTACTGTCTGGATATTGTTGAGGGTAGAAAAGAGAGGCTCACATTGGTAGCTGGGTCCATAAGGCCATAAGACATAGGAGAAGATTTAGGCCATTCAGCCCATTGAGTCTGCTCCACCATTCCATCTTGGCTGATCCTGGATCCCACTCAACCCTATACTCCTGCCTTCTTGCCATATCATCTGATGCCCTGACCGATTGGGATATGATCAACTTACGCCTTAAATATACGCACGGACTTGGCTTCCACCACAGTCTGTGGCAGAGCATTCCACAGATTTACTACCCTCTGGCTAAAATATTCCTCTTTACGTCTGTTCTAAAGGGTCACCCCTCAATTTTGAAGCTGTGCCCTCTAGTTCTGGATACCCCACCATAGGAAACATCCTCTCCACATTGACCCAATCTAATCCTTTCCATGTTCAGTAGGTTTCAATGAGATCTCCCTGCACTCTTCTAAATTCCAGTCAGTACAACACAAAGTTGCCAAACGCTCCTCATATGTTAATCCCTTCATTCCTAGAATCACCTTTGTGAACCTCCTCTGGACTCTCTCCAATGACAAAACATCCTCTCTGAGATGTGGGGCCCAAAACTGTTGACAATACTCCAAGTGCAGCCTGACTAGTGTCTTTTAAAGGCTCAGCATTATCTCTTTGATTTTATACTTTCTTCCCCTTGAAATAAATGCCAACATTTCATTTGCTTTCTGTACCACTAACTGTATCACAGTTGTAAATTAACTTTCTGGGAGTCTTGCACAAGGACTCCCAAGTCCCTCTGCACTTCTGAAATTTGAACCTTCCCTCCATTTAGATAATAGACACTTTTGTTCCTTCTACCAAAATGCATTATCATACATTTCCCAGCACTGTGTTCTATCTGCCAATTATTGCCTATTTTTCCAATATGTCCTGCGAGGTCCTGCTGCAATCACACTGCTTCCTCGGCACTACTGACCTGTCCACCTATCTTCGTATCATCCACAAACTTTACAACAAAGCCATCAATTCCATTATCTAAATCATTAACAAACAATGTGAAAAGCAGCGGTCCCAATACTGACTCCTGAGGAACACCACTAGTCACCAGCAACCAACTAGAAAAGGCTCCTTTTATTAGTGGGGCAGTGCCCAGTTCTGAGGCAAAGGAGGGAAGGGTAAAATCAGATCAAGAAGTAATAACAACTAAGTAACTACTAATCACTTTTTTTTCCTGTTAAACGATCATCACAAGCAATGGACTACAACTTTCTTTGGACATGAAGGCAATTTGATGTGGCACAACCGAGGGAGTGGGCCTCTTACCAAGAGTGAAGAAGAACTGAGGTTGATCAATTTCAGTGCCTGGCCGAATTGGAAAGGTTGGGTACAGGCTAAATCGAGGTGGCTCAGTGTAGATCCCTGGCCATATCAAAGTGACTGAATTTGCTATTTCGACAATGATTTAGGCAACAGGCCAGACTGAAAAAGTCAGAGTGTTGGGGTCTGCCCCACTCTGAGCTGGACTAAGGGTCTGTGGAATTAGGTTCAGAAGACTATTTGCTTGCCATTATTGTTTGCATGACTCGTTTTTTTTTTCTCTGCACATTTGGTGTTTGGCTGTCTGCTTTTTGTAAAAATGGGTTCTTTTGGATTTAACCATAGAACCATAGAACACTACAGCACAGTACAGGCCCTTCAGCCCTCCATGTTGTACGGACCCATATAATCCTTAAAAAAAGTACTAAACCCACACTACCCCATAACCCTCCATTTTTCTTTCATCCATGTGCCTGTCCAAGAAGCCCTAATGCTTTAACCTCCACCACCATCCCTGGCAAGTCATTCCAGGCACTCTCGACCCTCTGTGTAAAAAAAACTTATCCCTGATGTCTCCCCTATACTTACCTCCCTTAATTTTGTACATATACCCTCTGGTGTTTGCTATTGGCACCCTGGGAAACTGGTACTGACTATACATCCTATCTATGCCTCTCATAATCTTGTAGACCTCTATCAAGTCCCTTCTCATTCTTCTAAGCTCCAAAGTGAAAAGTCCCAGTTCTGCTAACCTTGCTTCATATGACTTATTCTCCAAACCAAGCAACATCCTGGTAAATCTCCTCTGCATCCTCTCCATAGCTTCCACATCCTTCCTATAATGAGGTGACCAGAATTGAACACAATACTCTAAGTGCGGTCTCACCAGAGATTTGTAGAGTTGCAACATGACCTCTCTACTCTTGAATTCCATCCCCCTGTTAATGAAGCCTAACATCCCATAGACCTTCTTAACTACCCTATCAACCTGCGTAGCGACCTTGAGGGATGTATGGATTTGAACGCCAAGGTCCCTTTATTCAACCACACTCTTAAGTAACTGACCATTAATCCTGTACTCAATCTTCTGGTTTGTCTTTCCAAAATGCATCACCTCACACTTGTCCGGATTGAGCTCCATCTGCCATTTTTTTGCCCAACTCTGCAGTCTGTCTATATCCTCTTGTAACCTTCGACAACCTACGGCTCCATCCACAACCCCTCCAATCTTCGTGTCATCTGCAAACTTACTCACCCATCCTTCCACCTCTCCAGGTCATTTATAAAAATCACAAATAGCAGGGGTCCCAGGACAGATCCCTGCAGCACTCCACTAGTCACCAATCTTCAGGCAGAATACTTTCCTTCCACAACTACCCTCTGTTTTCTTCCTTTAAGCCAATTTTTTATCCAAACAGCCAAGGTTCCACTTATCCCATGCCTCATGACTTTCGGGATGAGTCCCTCATGAGGGACCGTGTCAAGTGCTTTGCTAAAGTCCATGTAGACCACATCCACTGCCCTCCCCTCATCAATTTCTTTTGTTACCTCTTCAAAAAACTCAATTAGGCTTGTGAGACATGATCTTCCCTTCATAAAGCCATGTTGACTATCCATGAGTAGACTGTACTTCTTTGATTTGTGGCTGCCTGTTAGGAGACAAATCTCAAGGTTGTATGATGTATACATATTTTGATAACAAATGTATTTTGAACTTGATAGGGAACTCCGTAATATGGGGTGTAGATAGGTGCTTCAGTGGAGACTCCAGAACAATGTGTAGACTCCTTAGTGCCAGGGATAAGGATAGATTCTGAGAGGGAGGGTGAGCAGCCAGGATTCATAGTCCACATACACTCATTGGCCTCCTTAATAGGAACAGGAGTGTGCCTAATAAAATGGCCATAGGAGTGGCACCTGATGTGGTCTTCTCTGTTGCAGCCCATCCACTATGAGGTTTGACTTGTACAAAGAAGCTCTTCTGCACACCACTGTTGTAACACATGGTTATTTAAGTTGCTGTCACCTTCCTGTCAGCTTGAACCAGTTTGGCCATTCTCCTCTGACCTCTCATTAACCAGGCATTTTCATCCACAGAACTGCTGCTCACTGGGTATTTTGATGTTGTTTGCACCACTCTCTGTGAATTCTAGAAACTGTTGTGTGTGAAATTCCCAGGAGATCAGCAGTTTCTGAGATACTCAAACCACCCCTTCTGCACCAACTATCATTCCAGAGTCAAAATCACTTAGATCAAATTTCTTCCCCATTCTGATATTTGGTCTGAACAACAATGCAACCTCTTGATCATGTTAGCATGCTTTTATACTTTGAGTTGTGACCATGTGATGGACTGATTAGATATTTGCTTTATTGAGCAGGTGTACAGATGTACCTAATAAAGTTGGAACTGAGTGTAGGTGCCAATGACAGAGGCAGAAGCAGAGATGAGGTCCCGCAAAGAGATTTTATGAAAACTGGTTGAAAGTTAAGCAGCAGGACTACCAGAATTGCAATCTCAGGATTTTTATTCATAGGAAACCCCATTTTTGAAGGAAGAGGATATCTCTGATGTCCTGGAAAGGAAAGCCTCTTCCAGGGAACAGATTCAAGTTTGTTTAATTGTTTTTCAACCATACATGAATACCTATGAATGCAGCCAAATGAAGCAGTTGTCCTCTGAGGTCAATGTGCAAAACACAGTACCAACAGTCATACACAACAACAAGGCAATGATAGAGGTAAACATAGAGTCAGAGACAAAAATATATAATATAGTCCAAGTTCTTTAATATCACATCCTGTAGATTGATGGTATGTGGGATATATTGGTAAGAACAAGCCCTCAGCTGTCTGATTACCATGGGCTAGTACAACCACACATGAATGCAATCAAGCTCTTCTTCCACTGGGTGAACACTTGAGAGCAGCACCAAAGGGAAGGGCCATACAACACCCAGCCCACACACCCAATGTGCCACACCTCCTCCAGAATCTCCTCTTGTGGGCAGCTGCAACAGAATACTCTGTGGCACGTGGGCCTGGCCCACACTGCAAACAAGGTCACCATCGGTCTTGCTAATGAAGCAGTGAACTGGACTTGCAGCATTCTACATTCCCAAAGTCCAACAGGATCTTGCAGTCACAAGAAAAAAATACAAGACAATCTCTCGCTCCATTTCTTAGACCACGGACCGCTCCACGCACTGACTCCAAAGCTTTCCTGTTGCTGGCAGTAACATGGTTGTCAACAAGTCCAGCTCCTCCAATATTGAGCAACTCACTGATGGGGTACTTCATGTCCTTAATATCCAGCAGGGGCTTACAGTTGTAAAAATAATGCAAAGGATTAACAAATACACCTTTCATTGGATCATGCACACTGCCGTCTTATGGGAGATGAATGAACTGAGAAAAGAGAATGACATTTTTTTTCTTTACAGGAGACAGGGTGGGGAAGAGGCATAGGCAAGATAACTATGGGAATAAGTAGTTGTATAATAGATACCAGCAGACAGTTTGTCTTCAAAGAAGGGGACAGAGAGATCAGGAAAGGGGAGAGCGATGTCAGAAATGGACCAGCTGGGTTTAAAGGCAGTGTTGAAGCTGGAGGCAAAGTTAATGAAATTTACGAGCTCTGCATAAAGCAGCACCAATGCAGTCATCAATGTGGCGCCAAAAGATTTGGGGAGTATTAGCAGGGACGGCTGGGAACATGGACTATTCCATGTAGTCAATGAAAAGGCAGGCATAGCTGGTGCCCCATGGATACACCTTGAGTTTGGAGAAAGTGGTAGAAGTGGAAGGAGAAACTATTGAGAATGAAGACCAGTTCTACCAGATGGAGAATGATGGTGGTGGAGGGGAACTGGTTGGGTCTTTTGTTGGGAAGGACGTGGAAAGCTTTAAGGCCTTCTTGATGGAAGATAGAAGTATGTAGGGACTGGTCATCCATGGTAAAAATAAGGCAATCAAGGTTAGGGAATTGAAAATTGTTGAAGAGATTGAGAACGTGTGAAGTGACATTGATGCAGATAAAACAAAGGGGTTAAGATGAGTCAAGGTATGCAGATGCAAGTTCAGAGGGGCAGAAACCGGCAGTAGGGGCCGTAGCCAGACAGTTATGTTCATGGTTCTTGGGTAGGTTGTCAAAATGAGCAGTGTGGGGCAGTGGAACTATGAGGCTGGTGGCTGTCTATGAGAGATCTCTAGAGATGATGAAGTTGGTGATGGTCTCATAGACAATGCCTTGATAGTCCTGACTGGGGTCCTGTTCAAGGGGTAAATAAGAGGCATCAGTAAGGTAGAGAACAGTCCACCACACCACAACAGCAGGTCCTTTTTCTGCAGGTTTGATGGTGAGGTTGGGATAAGGGTGGAGGGAGTAGAGGGCAGTGTGTTTAGATTGGTAAGGCTTGAAGAGGAAAGAGTGCTGAAGTCAAGCTATTTACTCTCTGGTTGGCAATTAGAGATGAAAAAATCCAGAACAGGCAGAGAACCAAAGTGGAGTGCCCAAGAAGAGGGGGAGGGCTGGAAATGGGAGAAGGGGGTCATCGCTGTGGGGTGGAGAAGACTTGCCATTGTTCTATGTTCTACATAAATGTATGAGCTCAGTACGTATTCCATTTTAAGACAAACCAGGCATTATACTGTCAAAACAGGCTTTATGAATGTAGTGACACCCACGCAAAATGCTGGAAGAACTCAGCAGCTCAGGCAGCATCTACAGAGGAGAACAAACAGCCGACATTTTGGACTGAGACTCTTCATTAGGACTGCCCAGATGAAGGGTCCTGAGCCAAAGCATCAGTTCTTTATTCCAGTCAATAGATGCTGCCTGACCTGCTGAGTTCCTTCAGCATTTTGTGTGTGTTACACTGGATTTCCAGCATCTGCAGAATCTCATGTTCATGAACGTAGAGGTTTGCGGGAAACAAACAACATTTAGGTCAGTGGCTGAGGTGGTCTGTCACATGCAATTGAATACCCAGTTTGTATCAGGACACGTTAGAAAATTTAAAATTGCAGTCAGCTGCACATTATAACTTCTGATTAACTAGTCTGTAGGCAACAAGCTGTCTCAAAGCAACACCGATTCAAGCTCCACCAAACCTGTGGTCTGCCTATACCTCCTCATTGGTCTCCACCCAATCGGAAGATCTGAGTCATGGTCATACAACATGGAAACTGGCCCTTCAGCCTATCTCATCCATGCCCACCATGATTCCAGTTGTTAGATTGGGTGATATTGATCCAGAGGTTCTTCAGGTATCATGAATGAGGCATAAAACTTGGTAGTTAAAACCATGTTAATAAGTGTTGCAGGAACAAAGAGAAATTTACAAAAAACAAAAAATTCATGGTTATCTTATACTTAAGAACTATTTTAGACGAGACCAGGTGTTCCCAGCCTGAGGTCCACAAGCCCCTCTGTTGATATTAGGGAAAAAGTTTAGAAACCCCTGGACTAGATGCATTAAGGATATTTCATTGATAAGAGGTAACCTATGAAAAAGTCAACTTCAGTGATGTCTTAGAGGCTGCAGAGAAAATTCGAGAAAAATACAGAATCAATGATACAATTATTGGAAATTCACTGAAAAATTACACACATACCAGTGATTGAATAAAAATTACAAGCAAGCATAGGCAAATTAAACTATAAGAAAAATAAAAGATCTACATGCTAACCCAACACCATCATATTGGCCCATCTTTTCTCCACATCCATCTAAACCATTTCTATCTAATTTACTTATCCAATGGTCCTTGCTACAAGAACACCCTCTGGCAGCTCATTCCAATATCCACTACCTTCTGGGTGAAAAAGTTACCCCCCAGGTCCCTTTTAAATATTTCACCTCTCCCCTTAAACCTATGCCATCTAGATTGTACTTCCTGTTCCCTGTGGAAACCATAAAAAAGACTGTGTACATTCATACTACTAATGCTTCTAATGATTTTATACACCTTGCATTTGGAGGGTAATGTTAAATGGATGTATTTTCTCTCTGCTGATAAGATGACTTTTCTATCAATAAATAATGCAGAAAAATACCTTTTTGTTGCATCTGAGTCTCTTTATAACTGAAGTACACTCCTGAAATTCAGCACTGAGAATCAACTGGTTCCAAGCACCTGCAGTTACAGGCCCCAACATCTCTAACAATAGTCAATCATATGACATTGAAGTCAACACTCTTAAAGCTACAGTCAGCATTTTGTAGTCAATACTAATTAGATTCATAGGGTCACAGAACACCACAGAATAGAAACAGGCCCTTCAGCCCATCTATTCCACGCCAAAAAGTTGTTCTGCCTAGTTCCATCGACCCACACCAGAACCATTCCCATCATTACCACTCCCATCCATATACTTATCCAAACTTCCACTAAATGTTGAAATCGATCCTGGTTCTAATACATCCAATGACAGCTCATTCTACACTTGCAATAACCTCTGATTGAAGAAATTCTTCCTAATGGTCCCTTTAAGTATTTCACCTTTGACCCTCAACCTATGACTTCTAGTTCTAGCTCCATCCAACCTCAATGGAACAAGCCTGCTTGCAGTAACATTACCTATACACCACATAATTCTGTATACCTCTATTGAATCTCCGTTTATTCTCTTACACTACTGGAAATAAAGTCCTAACCTAGCCAATCTTTCTCTATTACTCAGGTCCTCCAGTTCCAGCAACATCCTTGTAAATTTTCTCGGTACTCTTTCAATCTGATTGACACCCTTCCTGTAGGTAGGTGACCATAACTACACACAATACTCCAAATTAGGCCTCACTAACATCTAATAAAACTTCAGCAGGATATTCCAACTCCTGTACTCAATATTTTGATTGATGAAAACCAATGCATCAAAAGATCTCTTTATGACCTGATCTACCTATGACAACACTTTCAAGAAATTATGGATCTGTACTCCCAAGTCTCTCTGATCTACTGCACTCCTCAGGACCCTACCATTCACTCCGTAAGACCTATCCTGGTTTTGCTCTTCCAAAATTCAACAGCACACACTTGCATGCAATAAATTCCATCTGCCATTTTTCAGCCCATTTGTCCAGCAGATATAGATCCCGCTACAAGCTTTGTTAGCCTGGAGAGTGGAGACTGGTGGCCCAGAAGCAAGTACTGGAGTTGGAGGACTGTCCGAGAGTGTGGGCGAACAGCAGGAGAAAAGGGATTTGATCTGTTGCAGTTGTTATGGTGCTTGTTATTTCTGTTTTGTTGTTTTCTGTGTTGTTCTGCCAAGCTTTGTAGGCATGCCATGCTGGCGCTGGAATATATGGCAACATCTGCAGGCTCCCAGCACATCCTTAGGTTTGCTGGTTGTTAATGCAACACACATTTCATTGTCCTTGTGTGCTAAATAAATGAATCTGAATACAGGAAATCCAGAATAACATGGAGTAAGGGGAATTTCAGAGGCAGGAGAGAGGAGCTGGACTGGAAGGGGTCCAGGGATGATGGCAGAACAGAGAAGACTGAAGTCTCCGGGAACAGTTTAGGAGTTGCCAGATAGATAAATCCCAAAGATGAAGAAGTATTCTAAAGGGAGGATTGAGGCAACCGTGGCTGACAAGGGAAGTCAAAGACAGCATAAAAGCAAAAGAGAGGGCATATAATATATCAAAAATTAGTGGGAAGTTAGAAGGTTGGAAGCATTTAAAAACCAATAGAAAACAACAACAAAAAAAGAGAGAAAAGATGAAATATGAAGATAAGCTAGCTAAAAGTATGATAGGGGATACTAAAAGTTTTTTCAGATACATAAGGAGTAGAAGAGAGGTGAGAGTGGATATTGGATGACTGAAAAATGATGCTGGAGAGTAGTAATGGGGGACAAAGAAATGGCAGATGAACTTAATGAGTATTTTACACTGGTCTTCACTGTGGCAGACATTAGTGTTATGCCAGACATTTGAGAGTGTCAGGGGGCAGAAGTGAGTTTATTTTCTGTTGTTGTGTCTGTACAACTACATATCATTTAAGTAAAAGCACGCACCTGGGAAATGGTTTTAACTGGTGTATTCACATTACAGCGAGAGAAATAGAATGAGAGAAAACAATACATAGGTATAGATCTAAAAGAAATAGATCCAGTACATTACACTTCCTCCCCCTTTGGGGTAATGCAACATAAAACCGTATATGCACAAGTTCAATTTCCCCTTCACTCACAAGGAAAGACATTCTTGCCATAGAGGGAGTACAAAGAAGGTTCACCAGATTGATTCCTGGGATGGCAGGACTTTCATATGAAGAAAGATGGGATTGACTGGGCTTATACTCACTGGAATTTAGACGATTGATGGAGGATCTTATTGAATCGTATAAAATTCGAAAGGGATTGGACAGGCTAGATGCAGGAAGATTGTTCCCGATGTTGGGGAAGTCCAGAACGAGGGGTCACAGTTTAAGGATGAAGGGGAAGCCTCTTAGGATCAAGATGAGGAGAAACTTCTTCACACAGAGAGTGGTGAATCTGTGGAATTCTGTGCCACAGGAAACAGTTGAGGCCGGTTCATTGGCTATATTTAAGAGGGAGTTAGATATGGCCCTTATGGCTAAAGGGATCAGGGGGTATGGAGAGAAGGCAGGTACAGGGTTCTGAATTGGATAATCAGCCAGGAGCATACTGAATGATGGCGAAGGTTAAGGGCCCAAATGGCCTTTTCCTGCACCTATTTTCTATGTTTCATAAACCATATTCAAATAAACATGCTTTTACAATAATGGCCCTTAACTAACTTCACTATACTAAAGATTCTATATTTTGAGAGGCACTGTTTCTTTTGGGGTAGTGCCTCTGAACCTGTGGACAGGCATCAGGTTGCTGGCTGTCTTGTCTAAGACAATGTTTTTGGTTTCCCATATCACGTTGCTGTCAGTGATATGATCGTCACTAAGAGGTAAGTTTGGTGACTGTAATGTGTCTGTCTTTTTGCATGCTATTGGCTCAGATGTCTTCTTTGGTTGAGCATCCAATATCTGGTCTACATGATGTCTCCATGTCTGATCTCCAACATCCACAGTGTACATCAATGGTCCAGTTCTTGTAGCTATCCTACCAGGTGTCCATTTGTCTTCTTGGTAATCATGCTTTAGGACTTCCTGTCCAATCTTCAAGTTCCTTGCTGCTTCACTTGACAACTAGTTGAACTGTTTAGTCTGCACTTCCTTCCATAGATCTGATTTCAGAAGATCTGTGCGTGATCTCAGACTCCTGCTCATCAACAGCATTGCAGGTGTTTGATTTGTCATCACATGAACAGAGTTCTGGATTTGAAAAAAGGAAGTTGTCCACCCTATGCTGTAGAGAAATGTCTTCCTTGTCCATCGCTTTAATGGACGTCTTGTATATTTGGATAAACGTTTCAGTTAACCCACTTGTGGCTGGGTGGTGAGGAGCTGACTTGAAATGTCTGAACACCAGATGAGAGAGGGAAAAGGGATGGGGGCTGGTGAATGAGGAACCACTCAGGCTGGAGGAA
Source organism: Hypanus sabinus (assembly GCF_030144855.1). Taxonomy (NCBI): domain Eukaryota; kingdom Metazoa; phylum Chordata; class Chondrichthyes; order Myliobatiformes; family Dasyatidae; genus Hypanus; species Hypanus sabinus. The sequence continues at coordinate 18,996,550 of NC_082707.1, forward strand.
CAACCTTCAACCTGATGGTATGAACATCGATTTCTCGATTGTCCAGTAACATCCTCTCTCCCCCACCCCCCTTTCTCCAGTCTCCATCCCATTTTCCCTCACTTACCTTATCTCCTTGCCTGCCCATCACCTCCCTCTGGTGCTCTATCCTCCTTGTCTTTCTTTTATGGCTTGCTGTCCTGTCTTATCAGTCTCTCCCGTCTCTAGCCCTGTATTTCTTTCACCATTCAACTTTCCGGCTATTTACTTCATCCATCCCCCTCCCAGTTTCACCTTTCACCTTGTGTTTCTCTCTCCCTTCCCCCACCTTTTAAATCTACTCTTCATCTGTTTTTCTTCAGTCTTGCCAAAGGGTCTCGGCCTGAAAAGTCAAATTCATTTTTTTCCATAGATGTTGCCTGGCCTGCTGAGTTCCTCCAGCATTTTTCCGGCAACTGCAAATTTTCTCGTGTTTGTGTTGAAATGTCTGATGCCATTTTTCTTCATGAATAGTCAGAATTCTTCTGATGTGTACTGTGGTCCGCTGTCACTCACAATTAGTTCTAGTAAGCCATTTCTGGTGAAGATAGTCCTCAGAGCAGAGACAGTCTTTGCTAAGGTGGTTGACTTCATTGGTATAACCTCAACCACTTTGAATGAACATCTACAGCAATCATAAACATGGAATTCATGAATGACCTAGCAAAGTCAACATGAACTCTTCGCCATGGTGATGAAACTGACTCCCATGGGCATAATGGTGCCTATGGGGGTGCATTTATCTATTCCCGACCACCACACATAGCTCTGGGTGAGCATCTTCATCTTGACTGTACCCAGGTGTCCTACATGCAGATTCTCTAATATTCCAGGCTGCAGCTTAGATGAAACCACAACATGAGATCCACACGTTAGCGTTCTTTGACATAAGACAGTTGGACTCATCTCACTGAGTACTCTGGAAATCCAGGGTAACCATGAGCTGGCCATCCTTGAATTGTGATGTCATAGACTTTTGAAGATGTTGGATCACTCCTTGTTTGTCTTTGCATTTCATAATTTGCTACCAGCAGCCGGTCCACCAATGTTGTGTAAAACACTTCTGCTGGGTCACAGTATGAAGACTTTTCTTCTTCAGTTGCCAACAGTGGAAGAACTAACAAGCCATCAGCATTGTTGTGTTGTTTAGTACCTTTGAATTCTCTGTCATAAGAGTGGGCTCCTAGGAATAGTGCCCAATATTGTAACCAGGTAGCAGTTATCACTGGAATTCCCTTCCTGGGATTGAAAGTGGACACAAAAGGCTGGTGATCTGAGACTACTGTAAACTTTTGTCTATAGAAATAGACTGAAACTTCTTTATTCCCCCATTTTAGACTAGGGGCCTCTCAGTTGATCTGTGCATAGTTGCATTCTGCACTCAACTATGATCTTGAAGCAAATGCAGTCGGGCGTTCAGATCCATATTTCATAACGTGTGACAAAACAGCACCAATGCCATAAGGGGATACATTGCACACCAGTCTGAAGGACAGAGATGGATCATAATAGCTGAGCAATTCACCTGATGTTATTAGTCTCTTTGTTTCCTTGAATGCTTTTTCACATTTTTCTGACTATTCCCACTTTGCTCCTGTCTGTAACAGTTCACTCACTGGATGCAGCACTGTAGCTATGTTTGGGAGAAACTGTGATAGTAGTTTACAAGGCCCAAGTATGATCTGAGCTGTAGCTCGTTTTCCAGTTTGGGTGCCTGTAGCACTGTTTCAATCTTCTTTTGAGACTTATGTAAGCCATGTTTCTCAATGACATAGCCACAATATGAGATTTCATTCTTGAAAAACTCACATTACTCTCTCTTTGCATGCAGACCACACTCACTCAGCCTGGGAAGCACCTTACCAAGGTCCTGGAGGGCTCTTCATCATTTTGCCAGTCATGATGATGTTATCAAGGTAACTTTGTGTTCCCGGGATATCTTGAAGCACTAGGTCCTTTGCTGGATCTGATGCGATGCCAAAGACGAGGCGATTATGCTGGAACAGACACTTGTGAGTGTTGATTGTGAGGAACTTCTTGCTTGACACCTCAGTCTCCATTTGCAGATAGGCTTGCTACAAGACAATATTTGAAAACCTCTCCCTGCCTGACAAAGATGCAAAAATGTGTTCTGTTCATGGCAGGGGATATTGTATAGTCTGCAGCACCAGGATGAATTTCAGTTTGAAATCCCCACATCTGTGAACGGATCCAGCCTTCCCTTTCTTGATCAGTGGACCAATGGGTATGGCCCAATCACTCCACTCAACCTTGGAGAGAATTCCAAATCCCTCAAGGCTCTGAAGTTCAGCATCCACTTTAGGACATAGTTTATGGAATCTTGGTGTTGATGCTTCGTCCAGTTCAATTCCGGCCTTCGTGCCTTTAGTTTACCATTCTGTTCTCATTAGTATTAAGCAGCTACATTAGTTTCTGGTTAGTGCTACCACCTGGGCTGCTGTTGCCTGTTCCTGCCACACTGAGAGCTTTGAATGAGCACCAGTCTATTTGGAATTTTCTCAACCATTCACATTTGAAAAGTGCTGGCCCTCCACTTTTCAATACATAGTGTAAAGCTCTAACTACTGTGTTTGGCCTCCATACATCACATTCACCTCCAGTTTGCCTTTAGGAGATACTTTTTCACCTGTGTAGGTCTTTAGTATCATTGAAGTCTGCTTTAATGATATCTTAGAAAACAGTCTGTTGTAGTCAGCCTCGGAAATTATAGACGAAGCTGACCCTGAGTCCAATTCCACTTTCAGTTTTACACCAGGCACATCTATTGTGATGCATATGCTGTTGTGATCTGCTCCAGTAATACTAAGCAGTTCTAGGCATGACAGCACACCCTTGTCAGACTCTGTGTTGTCTGTTTCACATTCTGTCACTTTATGCATTTGCTTAGTTTTGTATGTGAAACCTTTCATTCAGTGTGTTTTTTCTCTTTGTGCTTTTTGTCTGATTTACTCACTCTCTCTAAGTGACCTTGTCTGTGTCACTTTCTGCAAACTTTTTCTTTGAAGCAACAACAGTTATTTGCATTATGTAGTCTCTAAAGATATTGCAATAGTCATGCATTTTCTAAGGTTAGGTCTCTTTCTGAATGTAGCCCCTTCTGAGTTCTTTGACTATGCAGGGCACATACAAATCTGTCCCTTAATGTATCAGGAAATCCATCAATAAAGGCATAGTACTGGGAAACTTTGCACTGTTCTGCAATGTATTCAGAAATGCTTTCATCCTTTGACTCATTCCATTTGTAAAGTCTAAATCTCCCAGCTATTACCAGCAATTTAAGGCTCAAGTGATTTTGTAAACTGTACCTATTTCATTGAACGTCTTGCTTGCTGGTGTTTCCGGTGTCACTAAGATGCACAAGAGACTGTATATTCTTGCACTCATTGTGGTGAACTACATAAACCTGTCTGGACACGCCCCCCGCTGACTGCTCCTGTGGCTCCTCCCACAGACCCCTGTATAAAGGCGATCTTAGCCTGGGCCCGGCCTCTCAGTCTCCAGGATGTAGTATGGTGGTCACTCACTGCTGGTTCCTTCTTCCAGTCAATAAAAGCCGATATCTCGCCTTTACATCTCAGAGTGAGTTATTGATGGTGCATCAATTTTATTGACTGGAAGTTTTAAAACATGGAAACCATTTTACATCCGGAAAGTTTGGAGTTGGACCCCCAAGACCCTGAAGCAGCTCTTGCTTTTGAACTCTGGCTTGCATGCTTCCAATCATACTTGGAGGAGGTTTGTGCGACTGACCCTGCCGTTATGCACAGAATTCTCCTCTCGAGGGTCACCCCAAAAGTTTACTCCATTATCAGAGACCTGCCGACCTACGATGGGGCACTGGACGCCCTCAAAAGACAGTACCTGCGGCCGGTGAACACTGTCTATGCAAAACATCGCTTAGCTACCCGGCGACAGTGGCCTAGAGAATCGAGCGCCGAGTTTCTCCGAGCACTACAGACACTCGTCTGAACTTGTGACTGCAAGACGTTCACGGCAGAACAGCATGCGGAGCTGCTAGTACGAGACGCCTTTGTTACAGGACTGAGGTCAGTGTACGTGCGCCAGCGGCTGCTGGAAAAAGCCGATCTTACCTTACGGAAAACATCCTCAAAAACGCTGCCCGGCGTGAGAAGCGACCTGCTCCAGCTGCGGAAAGCGAGGCAATTTCGCCAAGGTCTGTAAGTCTAAACTACGAGCAGAGTGCAGCGCTGCGGGTGAGACATGGGGGCCACCATCTTGCATGCCCGGATGTGGGCGGCCATCTTTGTCGGCGTCAGCATGCCCTGCCCCCGACCCTCCGATGCTTACTGGGTACCAAGACGGCTCAACTCTGGCCACCATAACCCTCGACCAAAGCGCCCCACACCAGCTTGCAAGGTCAATGATGGACATCCTGGTGGAGGGGCACAGGACTAGATGCCTGTTTGATACAGGCAGCACTGAGAGTTTTATTCACCCGGACACAATGCAACGCTGCGGACTCGCAACACGGCTGGTAAGTCAGAGGATCAATTTGGCTCCTGGGTCGCATTCCACAGACATCCGGGCGGGTTGTGTAGAGACAGAAAATCGGAACTTTGCGCTACTGGTCATGCCTAAACTGTGCGCACCTGTGCTATTGGGGCTGGACTTCCAGAGCCACCTCGAAAGTGTGACTATGGTATATGACGGGCCCCTCCCACCACTCACTGTCCAGAATCCTCAGTTCTGTGGGACTTCATCACTACTGACCACACACTCACATGGGCCCATACATCCCATCCAGAACCAGGCCGACAGCTGCGCTACCGACACCACTTGCAGTCTCTCCACCCTCAAGGTCCCTCCCCCACCGCTGTTCGCCAATCTGACCCCCGACTGTAAACTGGTGGCAACTAAAAGCAGGAGGTACAGCGCGGGGGACCGGGCCTTCATTCAGTCGGAGGTGCAGCGGCTGCTCAGGGAGGGGATCATTGAGCCAAGCACAAGTCCTTGGAGAGCCCAGGTGGTTGTTGTTCGGACTGGGCAGAAAAATAGGATGGTCGTGGACTATTGCCAGACCATCAATAGGTTCACGCGGCTTGACGCGTACCCCCTACTCCGCATCGCGTATATAGTCAACCAAATAGCTCAGTACAAGGTGTACTCAACAATAGATCTGAAATCCGCTTATCACCAGCTCCCCGTCCGCCCAGAGGACTGCCCCTACACTGCCTTCGAGGCGGGCGGCAGGCTCTATCACTTCCTGCGCATCCCCTTCGGTGTCACGAATGGTGTCTCTGTCTTCCAGAGGGAAATGGACCGGATAGTGGACCAGTACCAACTGACGGCCACATTTCCCTATCTGGATAACATCACCATCTGTGGTCGTGACTGGCCGGATCACGACGCCAACCTCCAACGATTTCTCCAAGTGGCCAAAGCCCTGAACCTTACTTATAACAGGGACAAGTGTGTGTTCGGAACCACCCACCTCGCTATCCTTGGGTATGTCGTGGAAAACGGGGTCATTGGCCCTGATCCAGTCTGTATGCGCCCCCTGTTATAACTCCCTCTTCCCACCACTCTCAAAGCCCTCAGACGGTGCCTGGGTTTTTTTCCTATTATACCCAATGGGTCCCCCATTACGCAGACAAGGCCCGCCCCCTGGTCAAGTCTACCACTTTTCCCCTCTCTGCTGAGGCCTGCGCGGCCTTCAGCTGCATTAAAGTGGACATTGCCAAAGCTATGATGCATGCGGTGGACAAGACCATTCCCTTCCAAGTAGAGTGTGATGCCTCCGATTTCACTCTGGCTGCTACTCTCAATCAGGAAGGCAGGTAGCATTCTTTTCTCGTACCCTCCAAGGCTCTGAAATTCGGCACTCCGCGGTGGAGAAAGAAGCCCAGGCCATAGTGGAGGCTGTTAGGCACTGGAGGCACTATCTCGCTGGCAAAAGGTTCAGCTTGCTGACCGACCAGCGCTCGGTTGCGTTCATGTTCAGCAACCAACAGCGGGGCAAAATCAAAAATGATAAGATTTTGCGGTGGAGAATAGAACTCTCTACCTACAACTATAATATTCTGTACCGGCCTGGCAGACTCAATGAGCCCCCTGATGCCCTATCCCGGGGTACGTGTGCCAGCACACAGCTCGACCAGCTATACGCCCTTCATGCACAACTTTGCCATCCAGGGGTCACCCGATTTTACCATTTCGTGAAAGCCCAGAACCTGCTGTACTCCCTGGGGGACATCAGGACGATGACCAGGGACTGCCAAATTTGCGCTGAGTGCAAACCGCACTTCTACCGTCCTGACACAGCGCAACTTGTCAAGGCCACCGGCCCTTTTGAGCGACTGAGTGTTGACTTTAAGGGCCCCCTTACCTCCACCGACTGCAATGTCTATTTTCTCAATGTTATCGACGAGTACTCACGGTTCCCCTTTGCCATTCCCTGCCCCGACATCACTGCCATGTCCGTCATAAAAGCCCTGCACCAGCTCTTCGCTCTGTTCGGGTATCCCTGCTATATCCACAGTGATAGAGGGTCCTCCTTTATGAGTGACGAGCTGCACCAGTACCTGCTAGCTAGGGGCATTGCTACTAGTCGGACCACGAGTTGTAATCCCCAGGGAAGTGGACAGGTGGAGAGGGAGAATGCCACAGTGTGTAAGGCCACACTTTTAGCCCTTAAGTCAAAAGGGTTGTCGGTCTCTCGATGGCAGGAGGTCCCCCCTGAGGCACTCCACTCTAAACGCTCTCTGTTGTGTATGTCCACCAATGCCACCCCTCATGAACGCCTATTCTCTTTTCCCAGGAAGTCTGTCACTGGGACCACTCTGCCAGTTTGGCTGACGTCCCTGGGGCCAGTGCTGCTCCGGAAACATGTGAGGAGTAATAAATACTCCCTGCTGGTTGAGAGGGTTCACCTTCTACATGCGAACCCCCAGTATGCCTACGTGGTCTTACCTGATGGGCAGGAGGACACGGTTTCCGTCCGCGACCTGGCGCCCGCAGGTGCAGCGGACCACTACCCTGAACACTCTCCAGTAAATATGAACCCTGTACCCGAGGTGACACTGCGCTCACCAGGCCCTACACAGACTCCTCACGACACTCATATACCGGGCGTTTCGTACGCATATATACCAGGCGCCTCACACATACGTGAGGGACCACTGGCGCCTAGTGGGCTGGAACCAGCACAACCTCCGTCTCCTGTGCAATCACCGCCACCGCCGACATCTGTGCAATCACAGCCGGTGCTACGTAGATCGCAGCGACAGATTCGACCACCTGATAGACTTAACCTGTAAGAAACTTCGCCACATGGGGACTCTTTTAAAACAAAGGGGGGGTGAATGTGGTGAACTACATATACCTGTCTGGACACGCCCCCTGCTGTCTGCTCCTGTGGCTCCTCCCACAGACCCCTGTATAAAGGCGATCTTAGCCTGGGCCTGGTCTCTCAGTCTCCAGGATGTAGTATGGTGGTCACTCACTGCTGGTTCCTTCTTCCAGTCAATAAAAGCCGATATCTCGCCTTACGTCTCAGAGAGAGTTATTGATGGTACATCACTCATTAAGCTAAGAAGTGTGGGAGCTTTCTTTTGCTCAACTACGTCATTCGCCTTGCAATATAGTTCAACCATCTCAGTATACAAATCCCAGCCTCCATTAGCACTATTAAATTCATCAACTTTCCTGACTAAAGCCATTACCATGTTTCACTGTGTTCTATCAACTATTACTCATGTGTCCCTTTGTTAGCGTCTGTGACCACCTCCGTATTGTTTAACTCTTTCCTCTTGCTGTTTCGTCTCATAACTGTCTGTGCAGTTTGTGATATTTTCTGACATTCAGGTTCATACTCATCACCAATTTATTGTGTCTGTGCAATTACATATCAATTAAATAAAAACACATATGCAAGAGATGGTTTTAACTGGTGTGTTTACATTGCAGCGAGAGAGAGAGAGAGAGAGAGAGAGAGAGAGGGAGTGAGAGAGAACAATGATCTCTGTAGGCAACAGATCAATACGCATGCATAGATCTAAAAGAAATTGATCCATACATACAGTTTCTGATAAGGAAATGTGCCTGAAAGCTGAAAGGTCTGAAATTAGATAAGTCACTTGGACCAAATGGCCTACACCCCAATGTTCTGCTAGAGGTAGGTAGCTGAATAGATTATGGAGGTATGAGTAATGATCTATTGAGAATCACTAGATTCTGGAATTGTTCTGCAGACTGGAAAATTAAAAATGTCACTCTACTCTTTAAGAAGGGAAGAGGCAGAAGAAAGGAAATTATAGGCCAGTTAGATGTTGGATTTTATTAATAAGGTGAAGTTTCAGGGTACTTGGAGGCATATGATAAACCAGGCCAAAGTCAATATGGTTTTCTTAAGGAGAAATTTTGCCAGACAAATCTGTTGGAATTCTTGGATAGACAAAGGAGGATCAGTGGATTTAGTGTACTTGGAATTTTCCAAGGCCTTTGACGAGGTACCACAGATGATGCAGTTTAACAAGATAAAAGCCCATGGTATTACAGGAAAGATACTAGCATGAACTGAAGACTGGCAGGAAGCAAAGAGTCACAAAAAGTGACTTATTGTGGTTGGCTGCCGTTGACTGCTGGTGTTCCGCGTGAGTCTGTTTTAGGATCACTTCTTTTTATGTTATATGTCAGTGACTTGGATGATGGAATTGATGGCTTTGTGTTGGAGACAATAAAAAGATAGGTAGAATGGTAGGTAGCATAGAGAAAGCAGGAAGGCATAGACTATTTTCTAAATGCAAAAAAAAAATCAGATGTGCAGATGGACTGGGAGCCCTTGTGCTGGACTCCCTAAAGGTTAGCTTGCAGATTGAGTTGGTTGTTAGGAAGTAAAATGCAATTAATTCTGAGAGGACTAGAGTATAAGGTGCGATGCTGAGGTTTTATAAGGCATTGGGTCAGACCACACTTGGAATATTGTGAGCAGCCTTGGGCCCCTTTTCTAAAAAAATAGGTGCTGGTATTGGTGAGGGTCCAGAGGAGGTTCCCTGGAATGATTCCAAGAATGGAAGGGTTAACGTATGTGGAGGGTTTGATAGCTCTGAACCTGTATTCGCTAGAATTTAGAAGAATGGGAGGGGGTGGTATCTCATTGAAACCTATTGAATATTGAAAGGCCTAGACAGTGTGGATGTGGAGAGGATGTTTCTTATAGTGGGAGAGTCTTGGACCAGAGGTCACAGCCTCTGAATACAAGGACACAGGGGGAGAAGGAATTTCTTTAGCCAGAGGGTAGTGAATCATAGAATTTATAGCCACAGACAGCTGTGGAGGCCTAGTCATTGAGTATGTTTACAGTAGATGGTGATCAGTTTTCGATTAGCCAGGGTGAAGGTAAGTGACTGGAGTTGAGAGGGATAAAAATAGTATATTCTTGATGATTAAAACAACTAAGAAATACTTCTGATGAATGCGAATAAAATATGACAAAAATCTAACTCTGCACTCTGTTACTGACCTAATTTGGCTTCTTTCTCTTATCGTCTTTTTGTCCAAACCTCTTCTGCTCCCTGTCCATCGCCTCGATATCCTTGCTATAATGAGGCAAGCAGACTTACACACGGTACTCCAAGTTATTCCATTCTATGCCATGTCTAGTCCACAACTGCCTCTGACGAGCAGAAATATCTTGACCCTAAGTTGTCCAACGAACTATTCATTTCATGAAACTGCAGTGCAAGTTGCTTAGGACCATAGGGCTTTCAAAGGACATTTTTTAAAAAAAATCAGTGCTTTGAAAATCCAGTGGAACAGAGAGAGAGAGAGAGAGAAAAAAAGGATCTTTCTGGTTACAGGTGAGTCTGCCCTGAGGGTAAAACAAGTAGAGTCAATAGGTACAATATGGGTATGGCGAGCCAAAGTATTATAAGACCATGAGACATGGGTGCACAATCAGCCTATTGAGTCTGCTCCGTCATTCCATCATAGCCTGATCCCAGATCCCACTCACCTTATAGAGCAACACATTTGCCATATAATGGGGCGATCACTGGAGTTCAGTATGGTGTTCTCCTAAGGTGTTGGCTTCTGGCGGTATCAACAAGATTCTGGTTGAGTGTGGGCAAGAGTAAGTGGTGGCTGTGGTTAGTGGCTGGGTGTACATTACCATATATCGCCATATACATTTACATGTGTTAGGAAACTGTTGTGGTGTATTAGCATGGCATGCAACAACAAACAATGTTCAGCAATTATACAGAGTCAAGGATTACACTACTAGGCAAAAGTTTTAGGCACATATATATATAACTAAGGCACCTAAGACTTCTGCGGAGTAGTAGATTTATGTTTTGCACTGTATTCCTGCTGCTGCAGCAAAAAGAACAAATTTCATGACATATGTGAATGATGATAAATGTGATTCTGATCTGCGTCTCTATTGTGGATTGGGAGTGAGAAGGGGAAAGGGAGAGGGGAGGGAATAGGAAGCACCAACCAGACATTCTCTAATGATTATTAAACCAATTGTTTGGAATTAAATGGTCTTGCCTGGCGTCTCAGAGCTGGGTGTGCCTGCACCTGCACTAGCCCCTAACCTGGCACTCCACCTCTGCCAACTGTCCCATACCCCTTTGTGTTGCCTTTATGGCAATTACTTAGTTTATAATATTTTTGCTTTAGTAAGTTGTTTATTAGCATTGTAGTTAAAGTTAGGATTGTTTAAAGTAAATTCGTTGTCTGTGATATATCGCGGCATGCGATGACGTCACATCCGGTTTCACCGCGTCTTGTGGGAAAATACCGGTTTGGAGAAACGGGAAGGTGGGGGGCTCACATGTGCGAGTCCAGTGCAAGAAGAGTTGTCTTTCTACGCATTAGAAACATAGCAGAAGCAACGCTGTAAGTCATGAGATAATCGATATGTTGAATTAAAATGTTAGCGCCGATCCTGTTAAAAGTAATGACGGTCGATAAGGTTTATGTTTTCATTAGTTAAAGAGTTGTGGATAGTTTGTTTTGAAGTGTATTTAAAGCAGTCAATGGCGTAGGTAGATTCTGACAGTATGCTACACTTTAATGTAATGTAGTTGTTGTAGTTTTACTTTTGCAAGTATTTACGATGTAAATGTAATATCAAGAAGGAAACAAATGCTGTACAAATCTTGTATTGTTTTAACAACAGTTGACACTATTAGTTAATGAGGAAGAGCGAACATTAAATGGTTAATCTTACTGTGACCCTGTTTTCATTGACTACAGTTTATCTCAGTGTTTAGTTCAGCATTCCATTACACCCGAGTGAGAACACTACAGTGAAAAGGCGGCATTATCAGGTGTTTCAATTTTTGCAATGACAACTCGATCCAGCATTAAGTCGTTGCCACCCAGCGACAGGGGCAGTAGGGCATCATCAAGTAAGGCTGCCCACACAAGAGCTAAAGCAGAATCCGCCAAGGTGCGAATGTGCTACGCCAAACAAGAAGCAAAATTGAAAATGGAAACGGCTGCCAGAGAAGCCGAAAACCAAATGGAAGAAGCTGCCAGAGAAGCTGAAAACTGGAAGGAAGTGGCTGCCAGAGAAATGGAAAAGGCTGCTAGAGAAGCCCAAAACCAGTTGGAAAGGGCAAGGATAGCGGTGGAGTTAGAAGTGCTGACACTGGAACGAGAAGAAGAAGCTGCCAGGGTGGAAGCAGAGTTAATAGAAGATGCTGGAGAAAAGCACGATCTGGTTGACGTAAAATCTACTTCAGAAAAGACCAGGTTGGAACGCACAAGCGACTATGTCCAATCTCAAACAGACTGGAAGATTCGTTCTTCCTCTCCATACTTATTTGATAATGCCCCACTTCATGAGGAGTCCCAGAGAGGCCCAATTGCATCACATCCATCTGAGGAAGACAATTTACCCTTGCAACTCCGCGATGAAGTCAAGAATGAAAGGGCTGATGACAAATACTTCTCGACACCAAACTTACCAGATTTGGCGAGAAGAGAGGCAAAGGCTGAATTCAGAACAGCAAAGTCCATAACAGAGGTACGCCCCCAGTCATATACCCGCCAACATATTCCCACAGCCCGCATGCCACTTGCAGTTGAACCTATGGCCCAGAATTTAGCACGACGAGATCTTGTCACTTCAGGACTGTACCAGTTCGATGACAAACCTGAAAATTACCATGCATGGTACTCCACATTCACCAACGCTATCGACGGAATCCAGCTCAGAGCAACCCAAGAGTTGGATCTTATGGCGAAATGGCTGGGGAAAGAATCATGCGAACAGGTGAGATGCATACGTTCAGTGTACATCAACAACCCCGAGCTAGCCTTAAGCAAAGCATAGGAGAGACTTCGGGAGGGCTATGCGGCCCCCGAAATTATTGAAGCGGCGCTATACCGACATCTGGAAAACTTTCCTAAGGTGTCAGCCAAGGACCACATTAAGTTAAGGGCGCTTGGAGATTTACTCATGGAGATTCAAGGCGCCAAAGAAGATGGAAACTCAACTGGTCTAGTATAACTCGATACTCCATCCGGGATTAGACAAATCGTGGACAAACTTCCATTTGGGCTGCAGGACGGGTGGGTGTCTGTTGCCTCAGAGTACAAAGAAGACCACAATGGTCGATTTCCTCCCTTTGAGTATTTCACTAGGTTGTGTGCAAGGAGGCGAAGAAGCAAAACGACCCTAGCATCATGGGTCCAGGAAGCAGTACAATTTACACCAAGCCAGATAAATCCTCTTCAAATAATTTCAACATTAATAAACTTGTCTTAGTGCTTAAGACTGAAGCCTTTACAACCAACCACGAGCCTAGCAAGAATTGTCTATTGCATAACAAACCCCACCCCCTCAAAAAATGCAGAATGTTTAGTGAAAAACCCCTTGAAGAGAGGATGGCCCTTCTCAAGGAGAAAAGAATATTTTTTAAATGCTGTTCCTCTACCTCTCACCTTGCTAGAGAGTGTACAATCACCGTGAAGTGTCCGGAATGTAAAAGTAGTGGGGCGACCCCATTATTTGCTTCATCTCTGAAGACCTTGGTGTCCTTTGTTTTTAAGAAAATGGTGTCTTGAGCTGATTGAGCAAGTTTGTTATCATGCTCAGTTTGAGCGAAGACTGACTGACCCAGCGTCTCGTCAGTTACTTTACATTTGTTAAAGCCTTGTCGTGCTTCCTTAATACACATGGCACTTGTGCGGGGTTGAAAAATTGACTGGCGGCCACTCTCTAGCATTTGTTAAAGCCTTGTCGTGCTTCCTTAATACACATGGCACTTGTGCGGGGTTGAAAAATTGACTGGCGGCCACTCTCTAGCATATTGGTCTTGAATGTGTTAACCGTCGGTTTGTGTACATTGCCAGGGCATACCTCTCCTATCATCACCCAGCCTAGATCCAGGCGTCGTGTGGTCCATTGACCTGCTGCCTAACCTTGTGCACCCGAAGAACATCTCTTCCTAACAGCAGGAGTATTTCTGCTTTTGGATCCAGTTCTGGGATGTGTTTGGCGATGTGGTGGAGATGTGGCTGGTGTAGCACTGCACTTGGCGTTGGGATCTCAGTGCGGTTCTTCAAAATCTCATTGCACTCTAAGAGTGGAGGAAGACGGATGGCGACTTTACCATCCAGGGACTCGAGCTGGAAGCCTTCTGCCTTCCTTCCATAAGTTTCCCCATCATGATTAGCCATGCATCCCGGCCTGTTACCACAAACTGACAACGCTCTGTCACCCCCACAACAGGATGGCGGGGAGGGAGAGTCTCACTCTAGGACAACTGTTGAAAGCTTGAGCTGTACAGAAGTTTGCGGTCAAGCTCAGTCAAGCCATTCTTGTTCAAAGATCTGCCTCACTAAGGTGTACCCTAGGGAGCCAAAGACAAGGCCATCAAAGCCTACGTAATTATGGACGATCAGAGCAATCGCTCACTAGTCAGTCCAGAGTTCTTTAACTTGTTCAACATTGAGAGTGAACAGTTCCCATACTACCTTGGTTTCCATGTTGCTCAGGCAACATGGAAACTTATGGAAGGAAGGCAGAAGGCTTCCAGCTCGAGTCCCTGGATGGTAAAGTCGCCATCCGTCTCCCTCCACTCTTAGAGTGCAATGAGACTTTGAAGAACCGCACTGAGATCCCGACGCCAAGTGCAGTGCTATACCAGCCACATCTCCACCACATTGCCAAGCACATCCCAGAACTGGATCCAAAAGCAGAAATACTCCTGCTATTAGGAAGAGATGTTCTTCGGGTGCACAAGTTTAGGCAGCAGGTCAATGGACCACACGACGCCTCCTTTGCGCAACGCGTGGATCTAGGCTGGGTGATGATAGGAGAGGTGTGCCCTGGCAATGTACACAAACCGACATTCAAGACCAATATGCTAGAGAGTGGCCGCTAGTCAATTTTTCAACCCCACACAAGTGCCATGTGTATTAAGGAAGCACGACAAGGCTTTAACAAATGTAAAGTAACTGACGAGACGCTGGGTCAGTCAGTCTTCGCTCAAACTGAGCATGATAACAAACTTGCTCAATCAGCTCAAGCCACCATTTTCTTAAAAACAAAGGACACCAAGGTCTTCAGAGACGAAGCAAATAATGGGGTCGCCCCACTACCTTTCAGAGAACCATGCCAGTGCTTGCCAAACAACAAAGAGCAGGCAGTCAAGTGGTTCACGCCCTTGCAAGAAACCCTGAAAAGGAAACCTGAGATGCAACAACGCACCCGATTGACCCACGAGGTACTGTGCACACTAATGGCAGAGGTCACAGCCATTATAAATGCACGACCACTCCTACCTGTGTCTTCTGACCCGGAAAACCCCTTCATACTCTCGCCATCAATGCTCCTTACGCAGAAGGCGGGAGCTCCCCCTCCACCAGGGGACTTCTCCAATAAGGATCTGTACACAAAGCAATGGAGACAGGTCCAGGCTCTGGCAAATCGGTTCTGGTCTCGTTGGAGACAGGAATATCTACCTTTGTTGCAACACAGACAAAAGTGGACAGAACCCTGCAGGAATCTTCAAGTTGGAGATTTAGTCCTGCTCAGGGACAAGCAAATCGCCCGCAACTGCTGGCCAATGGCCAGAATCACTGCTACATTCTCTAGTAGGGATGGACATGTCAGGAAGGTTGAGTTGAAAACTACCGACCAAAGTGATGTGAAAATTTACCAAAGGTCAGTTACAGAAGTCATTCTACTTCTACCTAAGGACTGATTTAGAGACTGAAGTTTTGTATTATGTTCATTGTGACCTTACGAAGGTCAAGCGGGGAGTGTGTTGCCTTTATGGCAGTTACTTAGTTTATAATATTTTCGTTTTAGTAAGTCATTTGTTAGCATTGTAGTTAAAGTTAGGATTGTTTAAAGTAAATTTGTTGTCTGTGATATATCGCGGCATGCGATGACGTCACATCCGGTTTCGCCGGGTCTTGTGGGAAAATACCGGTTTGGAGAAACGGGAAGGTGTGGGGCTCACATGTGCGAGTCCAGTGCAAGAAGAGATGTCTTTCTACGCATTAGAAACAAAGCGGAAGTCATGAGATAATCGATATGTTGAACTAAAATGTTAACGCCGATCCTGTTAAAAGTAACGACGGTCGATAAGGTTTATGTTTTCATTAGTTAAAGAGTTGCGGATAGTTTGTTTTGAAGTGTATTTAAAGCAGTCAATGGCGTAGGTAGATTCTGACTGTATGCTGCACTTTAATGTAATGTAGTTGTTGTAGTTTTACTTTTGCAAGTACTTACGATGTAAATGTAATATCAAGAAGGAAACAAATGCTGTACAAATCTTGTATTGTTTTATCAATAGTTTTCACCCTATGTTAATGAGGAAGAGCGAACAGTAAATGGTTAATCTTTCTGTAACCCTGTTTTCATTGACTACAGTTTATCTCAGTGTTTAGTTCGGCATTCTGTTACACCCGAATGAGAACACTACACCCTCCTATTGCAATCCATCCTCACTATTCCCAACATTTGCTGCTGCCAGATTTGCAAACTCACTCTCTGCTCCATGTTGACAAATTACTGCGCAAAAATCTTAGGTACCCTAGCTATACTAAATATAAGTGCCTAAGACTTTTACACAGTACTCTTTATAAAAATAAATTTATAAATATGGTTATGGAATAAAACGGGGATAAAAACATATATGCCAGTATGTATTTACAATATAAACTGTATTATAAAAAGTGGTTTAGAATGTTTACAGTACAGTGAAAGGGGTGATAGAGGATGATGGGGGAGTATTAATTAGAATGGTTGATCAGATTAACTGCCTGAGGGAGAACCATTTAAGATGGTGCACATTTCTTGTTTTAATAGCCCTGTAGTGCTTTCTAGAAGGAATTTTACAGTATGCTGGGTGGGTGGCATTCAATCTGTTTTTTTCTTCTGTCCGTTTCCTTTCCTGTACCTGTATTCTGTGTGACTTAATCACTGGGTCATGGGTCTCAGGGGCAGGAAACAATCTCACCTGTTCCTCTAACAGAGCCAGGTGCACAAAATGCAGGTGTATTTTATTGTGTACCTGTATTGTGTACTGTACTTTGGTGCAGTACTGGGGACATGATATCAAATTCGGCCCTTTACCTGTCTATCTCAGGTATGTGCGGCAGATCTTGCGTGTCTTTGATGTCTTGGGATCTTCCTGTACATAAACAGCTGCTGTTCTTTTCCCATTGCAACCATGGCTGCACTGCAAAAAACATGTTAACACCTGTATTTAAGGTCCACTAATTGCAAATTCTTTCTTCAAATGAGTCATTCATCAAGCTGCAATTTGCATGAAAGCAAATTCTATGAAACTGTTAATGTTGACTGTGAAGTGTTGGATGTAATTCCGATGGCTGGGGCGAAGGAAGGAATCAGGTTCTGCTCAGGGAGTGTTCTGCCAGAAGTAGGGACTATTAATGGAGCATTTCAGCCTGATGCGAGCCGCTGCCAGCTTTTGGGATTAAACTCTTTCCCTTTTATGGTTCTCTCCTGGAATCCTGGCTGGGTGATGAACTGCAGTGATTCAGAATGTCTGGGTATTGAGGGATTTGAGAGCTATCTTAAAGGCATCTGTGGGTAGGGATGTCCTCGTTGAACTCTCTGCACATAAACATACATACAAGCGTGCGCGCACGCACGCACACACACACAAAATCACAGACACATAGAAATATATACACGCATAGCATATATACATGCATGCACATACACTTATGTACACACAAGCACACACACACAAACATGACTACCGGCATTATGTAAACGTACATACAACCCCCAATGATCTAGCCTCCACAACATTCCATGTTGGAGAACTCTAAGGATTATGGACATACCCAAACCAAAAGCAATGGGTGAGCCAGGAGGTTCATAGTCTGCTGTGGGCTAGATCTGTGGTGTTCAAGACTGGTAGTCCAGAGCTATACAAGACATCCAAGCATGATCTACAGAAGGCTACTTTAAGGGTGAGAAAACAATTCCAATTGTAGTTAAAGATGTAATTGTATGTATGCCAGCTCTGGCAGGGTTTGCAGGCCATTACTTCCTACAAAGCACAACCTGACATCATGAATGACAGTGATGATTCACTTCCAGATGAGCTCAACACTTCTAATGCATGCTTTGAAATGGAGAAGAAAACCACACCTGTGTGAATCCCTGCAGCATCTGGTGACCCTATGATCTCTGTCTCAGAGGCCAAAGTCAGAACATCTTCCAAGAAGATGAACCCTTGCAAAGTGTCATACCCCGATGATGTACCTGGTAGTGCATTGAAAACCTGTGCTAACCAACTGGCCTGAGTCTTCAATGACATCTTCAGTCTCTCACTGCTGTCGCTGGAGTTTCCCACGTGTTTCCAAAGGGTGACAATCATACCAATGCCCAAGAAAAGCAAGGGGAACTGCCTCAATGGCTATCAGCCAATGGGAGTTACATCCACTGTGGTGAAGTGCCTTGAGAAATTGTTCATGACTTGAATAAACTCTTGTTTAAGCAAGGACCTGGATCTGCTGCAATTTGCCTATCTCTACAGTAGTCTACAGAGGATGCAATCTCACTTGCTGTCCACTAGGCCTTGGATCAACTGGTTAATGATAATAATAATAAGACATACATCAGGTTGCTGTTTATTGGTTACAGTTTAGCATTCAATGCAATCATACCCTCAGTTCTAATCACCAAGCTCCAAAAACTGGGCCTCTGTACCTCCCTCTGCAACTGGATTCTTGGCTTCCTCTCTGGGAGACCACAGTTAGTACAGATTGGAAATAACATCTCCACCTCACTGACAATCAACACTGGCACACCTCAAGGATACATGCTTAGCCCACTGCCCTACTCTCTCTACACCAGTGGTTCCCAACGTGGGGCATACGCCCCACAGGGGGGCAATTCGAGAATGAGTTATTAACAGTGAATTTTTTCTAGTAAGTCTGTGTGAGTATGAGTGTGTGTGCGAGTTAATACATATGTGTGTATACTGTATGCATACATAAAAATACTTGTGTGTATGTACATGTGTAATTGTGTATGTACTGTATATATAGTGTATCACCATCATTACAACCATTAAGTGGCTTTCATAATTAAATTAATGAATTGACTGATGTAGGAAGGAACGAATGAACAAGTCCAAACGCGTAAGAAACTCGTACAAGGTCACGCCAATGCTGCTTTTTGCAGTAGCTTTCGGTTCTTGGTGGTGTGAAGGTGTGTACATTGTGTCATCTCTTTTAAACGGTGTATCTGTCTTTGTATGCTGTAGAAACGAATCGGCATTGTTTTATTTATTATTATTATTATTATTTTAATATCACTTAATGTTCTTTTTTTTACAATTTCTTAGTAATTTCCTCAGAACTTTAACAGTCCTTTGGTTCTTTTATTTTTTTCTCTTTCATGAACGCCATGTTCTTTGGAAGCTTGTTTAACCCAAGTTAATCGTCTTTTAGACTTCCTCCAGGTGAATAGGAGTTCACTTTTTGAATAATAAGAATTATATATCACCACAGGGGGCATCAGGATTTTAGAGGTGATTAGGTGGGGCATGGCCAAAAAAAGGTTGGGAACCACTGCTCTACACCCAGGACTCTGTGGCTAGGCACAGCTCAAATTCCATCTATAAATTTGCTGATGATGCAACTATTGTTGGCAGAATTTCAGATGGTGAAAAGGAGGCGTACAGGAGTGAGATAAATCAGTTGGTTGAGTGGAGTCACAACAACAACCTTGCACTCAACATCATTAAGACCAAAGAATTGATTGTGGACTTAGAAAGGGGAAGTTGAGGGAATACACACCAATCTTCATTGAGGGATCAGTAGTGGAAAGGGTAAGCAGTTTCAAGCTCCTAGCTATCACTGGTCTATGCTGGGCCCAACATATTTATGTGATTATAAAGAAGTCATGACAGTTGCTATAATTCATTAGGAGTTTGGTCAAAATGTGTGGAGATTTTGTATCTCATGAAAGACTCTCACAAAATTTCTACAGGAACTTAGAATGGAGAGCATTCTAACTGGTTGCATCACTGGCTGCCAGCAACGGTGGTGGAGGCTGATACGATAGGGTCTTTTAAGAGACTTTTGGATAGGTACATGGAGCTTAAAAAAAAAATAGAAGGCTATAGGTAACCCTAATAATTTCTAAGGTAGGGACATGATTGACACAACTTTGTAGGCCGAAGGGCCAGTATTGTGCTGTAGGTATTCTATATTTCTGTGTTTCTGTTGTCTAGTATGGAGGGGCCTCTGAACAGGATCAGCAAAAGCTGCTGAAGTTGTAAACTCAACCAGCTCCATCATGGGCTCTAGCCTCCTCAGAGTAGAAGACACCATCAAAAGGCAGTGTCCAACATGGGCTCAATAAAGGTTTATTTATTCCAATTCCCCCTTTTGCATGTAATAAATCATCACTCATCAACCATCATGATAATCAACTACCAGGCTCCTGAACCATTGTGCATAACTTCACTCACCTCAACATTGAACTAATTTTACAACCTTTGGACTCACTTTCAAGGACTCTACAACTCGTGTTCTCAATATTATTTACCTATCAATATTATTATTATTACTGTTAGCTTATTTTTTATTTATACAGTTTGTCTTTGTCATATTGGCTGTTTGACAGTCTTTGTGTGTAGTTTTTAATTGACTCTATTGTATTACTTTGTTCTACTGTGATTGTCTGCTAGAAGATGAATCTCAGGCTAGTATATGGTGACATATGCTCACTTTGATAATAAATTTACTTTGAACTTTGAAGCAATATTTACTTCATGGTGATCCTCTTCCCCAATATAGAGCGTTCTTCTAATGGGCACTGACCTTTTCAGTGACACCTTCACGAATGCCTTATAAATCAAATATACAACATCATCAGGTTTGCCTCTGCTTGTTAAATCCTCAAGCGTGATCAACAATTCTGCTTTAACTGCCCTTTGAGGAAGAGAGCTCTAAATTTGGATAGAAATGGCTTATACAAGAGGGTATCATTTGAAGCAGATTGGACAGAACACACACACACACACACACACACACACACACACACACACACACAGAGTGGTGGGTGTGTAGAAGTAGATACTTCAGGTACATTTAAAAGAATCTTAGATAGGATCTTAGCATGGATGAAAGAAAAATTGAGGACTAATGATGAATACTGCTCTCTTGAGGTACTGTCTTTTGAAGTTGTCCTTGATGAATAGTCCTTAATCACTCCAACCCTAATAATATCCTTGTAGATCTTTTATTTGTTTTCTATTTAAACTAGGTGAATCATTGACCATGAGACCATAAAACACAAGAGCAAGTCTAGGCGATTTGGCCCATCTGCACCACCATTTCATCATAGTTGATATTTTTATCCCTCTCAAACTTATTTTCCTGTCTTCTCTCCATAATCTTTGACACACTTAGTAATCAAAAACCTTTCAACATCCTTTATAAGTATACCCAATGACTTCGCCTCTGCAGCTCACTGTAGCAATGACATCCACAAATTCACCCTCTGGCTAAAGAAATTCCTACTTAACTCTGTTCTGAGGGACATCTCTCTATACTGTGGTTGTGACCTTAGTCCCAGAGTCACCCATTATTGGAAACATCCTCTCCACATGATCTCTAACAAGGACTTTCTAATCTGACAGGCTTAAATGAGATCTCCCCTCATTCTTATGAACTCCAATGGTTACCATCAATCATTAACACTTTCATTCTCAGAATCATTCTCGTGAACATCCTATGGACCTCTGCAATGTCAGCACATCCTTTCTTAGATTAGGGGCCCAAAACCACTCACAATACTCCAAGTGCAGTCTGACCAATGCCTCAGCATTACATCCTTGCTTTTATATTCTAGTTCTCTTGAAATGCATGCAAGCAGTGCATTTGCCTTCCTTACCACCAAATGAACTTGTAAGTTAACCTTTACAGAACCTTGCATGAGGACTCCCACGTACCTTTTCATCTCATATTTCTGAAATTTTTTCCTCTTTAGAAAATAGTCTGTGCCTTTATTCCTTTAACCAAATTTCATGACCATATACTTCTCAACACTATATTCCATCTACTACTTCTTTGCCATTCTCCTAATCTGTCTAAGTGCTGTTGGAGGGACCATAAAGAGGACAACATTGAGCACCAAATGACCATTACTGAGCTGAAAACATCTTTTTTCTCATAAGTGGCCCATTCTCCAATAGAATTGATTGTGCATTTCAATGCTGGAGGGATTAATTCTTATTTCCCTTTGAGAAGGGATTAATAAATTTACTGTAGGACATTGTAGCAAAATGAGAAATGTAATGGTATCAACTCTAGACAATTTGAAACATACAGTGATACAGTACAAGATGCCACTGTGTCTCTACAATTTCATCCTTAATATCCATTTACTGATTGAGATTGTAAATTAGAGTTGGTAGTTCAGGTGGAATGGAAAACAATGAGTTCAACGATTCTCTGTCTTCTTCATCATTTTATGAGTGGTTGAATCAAAGTTTCCACTAAGGTTGGGTGACAGTAGAACTAGAGGTCACGATTTAAGGGTTAAAGGTGAAATGTTTAAGGGGAACATGGGAGGTAACTTCTTCACTCTGAGGGTGGTGAGAGAGTGGAATGAGCTGCCAGTGGAAGTGGTGGATGCAGGTTTGATTTCAACATTTAAGGGAAATTTGGATAGGCACCTGGATATAGAGTATGAAGAGATAGGGTCTGGGTGTACATCAGTGGGACTGGGCAGATGAATAGTTTGGCATGGACTAGATAGGCCAAAGAGCCTGTTTCTATGCCGTGCTGTTCTAAGACTCGAAAACTGAGTTCCATGATTGGAAGTGAATATGGGTCCTTCAAGCTTGAGATATATATTCCATGTTTGGATGACAGAATTGATGGTGGGGCCAAGTTTATGGATGATACGAAGATACAAATCTCTGCTCTTTCAACCTTATGACAGCAGCTCAGAGCAGGTCAACTGTATGGCCTTGCAGGGATTGTTCCAGCCTTTTGGAGATGATTGAATATTTCTCCTCTCTGTTGTGTTGTGTTTATTGTTGTATGTGTACACAGGTGAAATGAAAAACTTACCTGCAGCAGTGTCACAAGCAGATCACACTGGAGATACAGCATTCACAAGAAAAGCATAATAAATTATGCAAATTATACAAGAAAGAGCATAACTAGAACAATAGAAAAACAGTCCACTGTAGTGCAAAGTACTGACTAAAGCTCTGCCCTCTGGTCCTGGACTCCCCCACTTTTGGAAACATCTTCTCCTCATCCACTCTATCTAGGCCTTTCAATATTGAATGGGTTCAACAATAAGACTATAAGATATAGGAGCAGATTTCGGGCATTTGACCCATCAAATCTGCTCCACAATTCCATCTTGACTGATTTATTACCCAAGGTTAAAAACACAGAAAATGCTGGAAGTACTCAGCAGGTCAGGCAGTATCTCTGTTTATAATTACATATAAACATAGATGTGCACACACACGTGTGAACACATACACACACTCATGTACATGCATTCACAGACACATATATACACACATGCGAGCACACACATATGGAAATATTTGTATGTACAAGCAGACTCTTGTATATTTACACAAAAAGGACTGTGCATTCACATCTGATATAACCATACAGCAGAAAAGGGAAGCATTATTTTTAAAGAGGAAGAACACAAAGATAAATCTAAAATCAGTTTGGTAACATGATTACTAATGAGCAACAGCTCGTCATCTAGCCAATAACCCTTTTACTACACTTTGCAACAGTTTTATGGTAACTGGTACAGATAATCACTGGATGATCCTGGATTGGGTAAGGCCATTAACGACCAAGGTCAACAAGACTGAACTATCAAGTAATTACTATTTTCTGTTAAGAATCTTTTTTGATATACATTTGAAATCCGTGTTGCCCCAAACAATAGAATGTCCTCCATGGCCATTTCAGGGAACAGTTGATGGTCTGGAAAAGATCCAGCATATTGATGGTACAGGAGCCCTAGTTCTCAGGTCACCAGTTCCCGGAACACCTATAACACTAGAATGATTAGGCTCCGGAACCAGTGTGGATAACTTCACTTAGCTCAGCACTGATTCCCCAACCTAGGAACTCATTTTCCAGCACTTGACAGTTTATGTTCTCAGTATTATTTACTTACTTGCTAATTTACCTATTCATTTGTCTTTTTCACATTAGCTGTTTATCTTTCTCTATGTGTGGTGGCTTTCCAATGATTTTGTTGTATTTCTATGTTTACTGTGAATGCCTGCAAGAAAATGGATCTCAGGGCTGTATATGGTAACACATACATGTTTTGATAATAAAGTTACTTTGAACTTTGATGATTACTTTAATTAAAGGTGACAGATTTCCTTCCCGATTGAACATTAACAAATGAGGGTTTTTGACAATCAATCCTGCAATTTCACACTTACATTCCAGAGACGAGTATTTCAATCCATTAGTCAATCAAAATTCACCAGCTGCCATGTTTGGATTCGAACTCACATTGAACGACTGTTGATGCAGTGGCAGAAAGGAAGCTGATCAATGAACTGGATTCCTCGTGGAATGCCCACATTGACAATGTTCACTAGCATTGACAATGAGAGTCCTTAATAGTTATGAGGAATGTTTCTCTGTAATTCAATACCAACAAAATGATTTTCAGTGAATTCCTTAGTCTGGGACATCGAAGGTTGGAATTTGAAGTATTTTAAGGAGCTAGAGCACAATGCTCACATTTC
Source organism: Hypanus sabinus (assembly GCF_030144855.1). NCBI lineage: Eukaryota > Metazoa > Chordata > Chondrichthyes > Myliobatiformes > Dasyatidae > Hypanus > Hypanus sabinus. The sequence goes on from NC_082707.1 coordinate 19,020,825, forward strand.
CTTCACTGTCCACTTACATCCTTTTGTAAATATTATGAATTCAATTGAGGGTTCATTTCTAAAGAGAAGCATCTTATAAAAATAAGCTTTATTTGATGCTTCATATTGCCTCATTATGGTCCAAATTCAAGACTAGATGTTAAACTTAAGGGATTGAAGGGTTATGAGGATTAATCTGGAATGTGGAACAGAGGTCATGATTAGGTTAGACACCACCATATTTATGACTCAGTTTCCTTTAGAACAGGTTTGGGGGCCTGGATAGCATACCCTAGCTTTTATATTTTATTTGTCACAGTCCTCTTCAAAAACGAACAGCCCAATACTGCCTCCTACTGGTGAAGTCTGCGTTGACAACACTCACTGCGGTCAGAGATGTTAGAATGATTTCGCAAAGCTTCACTGTGGGATGTTGCGACACCCTTTGGCCTCCCCTACCGCTTGACCAACAGACCAACCCTAACTTTCTCACAACCGATCAAAGTCAGAGTTGAGATTATTATCATGAACGAAAGTACATGCATGCACAAGCACCACAGAAAGCAGCAATATCACCAGAACATAGCATTCAGAATCAGAATCACTTTTATTATTACAGTATATATCTCATGAAATCTTTTGTTTTGTGGCAGCAATACAGTGCAAGACATAAAAAAAAAATCAATGAACAATAAATAGATAAATAGATATAAAAAGATAGATAACCAAATGAAGAAATGAACAGACAAATGAATGAATAAATAAGTACCTACATTGTGCTAAAGAGGAATAGTGAGATGGTGTTCATGGGTTCATGGATCATTCAGTAACCTGATGGCTGAGGAGCAGAAGCTGATCCTAAAACACTGTGTTGGTCTTCAGGATCAAATGCAAATGGTACTCAATTTTTCCTGCTGGTAAGTGGTTCTCCACTCAATTGCATAACTATTCAGTGGCAAAATGCCATCTACTCCTTCCAAACTCATAGAATTTTATAACCATTCAAAAAAATATTCTAACAATTTTTATCGTTTTGCAAGGAAGATATTGAAGTACCACAGGGGGTGTGCCATCCACAGTAGCACTATCTTCACCCTGATGAGGTAAATCCCAGTGGCAGGGGTGAACCCAGGGCAACCAGTCCCACATCTTGGCTGCAGGAGACTGCTGGGTCCTTGATCTGTTAAGGCTGGCCTATTGCGCGCCACTAGCACATTGCTCTTCTGCCAGGATGTGCTCCCTTAGCCCTGTCTCAACAGACTTACCACAAGGCAGTGGGGCTATTTTCCCATAGCTGGGACAGTGGTTAATGGGCACCAGGACATATCCACACAGTGGTGGGCCTGTGCTGGTGGGGCCCACTGCTGCTCCAAGATCTCCCGTAGTTTAGCCTGGGACTGTAAGAATCCCAGTTTCCGTGTGTGGCCCCGAGGAGGCACGGCTGGAGTCTTGCTGGCAGAGAGGCTCTGTACTGGCAGGAGGAGGCTTACACACTCAGCTCCTATTTTCACGTTCTGCTGAGAAGGCTAGTCAGTGGCAATAGCTGTAAGCAGAGAGTAGCAAGGAGCGAGCACCATGCAGCATACAGCATGCATCATGAATTGAATTGAATGATCTTTATTGTCATTGTACATAGGTACAATGAAACTCTGTTTCGCTTCCTCTCAGGCAATCAAACAAAGCGGTAGATAAAAACAAGACAGTAATAGAAAAACAGTATTAAATAGATAAGTAGCAGAAAATAATTTGCAGCAGCACCAGAATATCACAGTAATGCACAAAGTGGCATTAGTGCAAGTATTTGAGTCCTTGTGTGTGCTCACAGTTTCAGCCATTGTTCTGTGGGAGTTGTGTGATGGAGGCCACAGCTCTGGGATAGAAGCTGTTCCTCAGTCTATTTGTTCTGGCTTTAGTGTCCTGAACCTTCTGCTGGACGGCAGTGGGTCAAACAGGGAGTGGCCGGGGTGTGTGGTGTCTCTGGTTATGCTGATTGCTTTCCTCCTGAGTCTGCTGGAGTAGATGATGTCCAATCCTGGGAGGTCCATCCTGACAATTCACTGGGCCGTCTTCACCACGCGATGCAGGTCTTGTTGCTCAGCGGCTGTGCAGCTGGCATACCACATGGTGGCGCTGTTGGTCAGGATGGTTTCAATTGTGCTTCTGTAGAAGTTAAGCAAAAACTTTTGTGGAAGTTTGGCCTGATTCAGCTTTCTGAGGAAGAAGAATCTTTGTTATGTCTTTTTTACAAGCAGCGAGGTGTTGGTGGTCCATGTCAGCGAGGTGTTGGTGGTTCATGTCAGCGAGGTGTTGGTGGTCCATGTCAGCGAGGTGTCGGTGGTCCATGTCAGCGAGGTTTTGGGGGTCCATGGCAGCGAGGTGTTGGTGGTCCATGTCAGCGAGGTGTTGGTGGTTCATGTCAGCGAGGTGTTGGTGGTCCATGTCAGTGAGGTGTTGGTGGTTCATGTCAGCGAGGTGTTGGTGGTCCATGTCAGTGAGGTGTTGGTGATCCATGGCAGCGAGGTGTTGGTGGTCCATGTCAGCGAGGTGTTGGTGATCCATGTCAGCGAGGTGTTGGTGGTCCATGGCAGCGAGGTGTTGGTGATCCATGGCAGCGAGGTGTTGGTGGTCCATGTCAGCGAGGTGTTGATGGTCCATGTCAGTGAGGTGTTGGTGGTCCATGGCAGCGAGGTGTTGGTGGTCCATGTCAGCGAGGTGTTGGTGGTCCATGTCAGCGAGGTGTTGGTGGTCCATGGCAGCGAGGTGTTGGTGATCCATGTCAGCGAGGTGTTGGTGGTCCATATCAGCGAGGTGTTGGTGGTCCATGTCAGCGAGGTGTTGATGGTCCATATCAGTGAGGTGTTGGTGATCCATGGCAGCGAGGTGTTGGTGGTCCATGTCAGCGAGGTGTTGGTGGTCCATGTCAGCGAGGTGTTGGTGATCCATGTCAGCGAGGTGTTGGTGGTCCATGGCAGCGAGGTGTTGGTGGTCCATGTCAGCGAGATGTTGGTGATCCATGTCAGCGAGGTGTTGGTGGTCCATGTCAGTGAGGTGTTGGTGGTCCATGTCAGTGAGGTGTCGGTGATCCATGTCAGTGAGGTGTTGGTGGTCCATGGCAGTGAGGTGTCGGTGATCCATGTCAGTGAGGTGTTGGTGGTCCATGGCAGTGAGGTGTTGGTGGTCCATGGCAGTGAGGTGTTGGTGGTCCATGTCAGCGAGGTGTCGGTGGTCCATGTCAGTGAGGTGTCGGTGGTCCATGTCAGTGAGGTGTCGGTGGTCCATGTCAGCGAGGTGTTGGTGGTCCATGTCAGCGAGGTGTTGATGGTCCATGTCAGTGAGGTGTTGGTGGTCCATGTCAGTGAGGTGTTGGTGGTCCATGTCAGCGAGGTGTTGGTGGTCCATGTCAGCGAGGTGTTGGTGGTCCATGGCAGTGAGGTGTTGGTGGTCCATGGCAGTGAGGTGTCGGTGGTCCATGTCAGCGAGGTGTCGGTGATCCATGTCAGTGAGGTGTCGGTGGTCCATGTCAGCGAGGTGTTGGTGATCCATGTCAGTGAGGTGTTGGTGATCCATGTCAGTGAGGTGTTGGTGGTCCATGTCAGCGAGGTGATGATGGTCCATGTCAGCGAGGTGTTGGGGGTCCATGGCAGTGAGGTGTCGGTGGTCCATGTCAGCGAGGTGTTGGTGGTCCATGTCAGCGAGGTGTCAGTGGTCCATGTCAGTGAGGTGTTGGTGATCCATGGCAGCGAGGTGTTGGTGGTCCATGTCAGCGAGGTGTTGGTGATCCATGTCAGTGAGGTGTTGGTGGTCCATGGCAGTGAGGTGTTGGTGGTCCATGTCAGCGAGGTGTCGGTGGTCCATGGCAGTGAGGTGTTGGTGGTCCATGTCAGCGAGGTGTCGGTGGTCCATGTCAGTGAGGTGTTGGTGGTCCATGTCAGTGAGGTGTTGATGGTCCATGTCAGCGAGGTGTTGGTGGTCCATGGCAGCGAGGTGTTGGTGATCCATGGCAGCGAGGTGTTGGTGGTCCATGTCAGCGAGGTGTTGATGGTCCATGTCAGTGAGGTGTTGGTGGTCCATGGCAGCGAGGTGTTGGTGGTCCATGTCAGCGAGGTGTTGGTGGTCCATGTCAGCGAGGTGTTGGTGGTCCATGGCAGCGAGGTGTTGGTGATCCATGTCAGCGAGGTGTTGGTGGTCCATATCAGCGAGGTGTAGGTGGTCCATGTCAGCGAGGTGTTGATGGTCCATATCAGTGAGGTGTTGGTGATCCATGGCAGCGAGGTGTTGGTGGTCCATGTCAGCGAGGTGTTGGTGGTCCATGTCAGCGAGGTGTTGGTGATCCATGTCAGCGAGGTGTTGGTGGTCCATGGCAGCGAGGTGTTGGTGGTCCATGTCAGCGAGATGTTGGTGATCCATGTCAGCGAGGTGTTGGTGGTCTATGTCAGTGAGGTGTTGGTGGTCCATGGCAGTGAGGTGTCGGTGATCCATGTCAGTGAGGTGTTGGTGGTCCATGGCAGTGAGGTGTTGGTGGTCCATGTCAGTGAGGTGTCGGTGATCCATGTCAGTGAGGTGTTGGTGGTCCATGGCAGTGAGGTGTTGGTGGTCCATGTCAGCGAGGTGTCGGTGGTCCATGTCAGTGAGGTGTCGGTGGTCCATGTCAGTGAGGTGTCGGTGGTCCATGTCAGCGAGGTGTTGGTGGTCCATGTCAGCGAGGTGTTGATGGTCCATGTCAGTGAGGTGTTGGTGGTCCATGTCAGCGAGGTGTTGGTGATCCATGGCAGTGAGGTGTTGGTGGTCCATGTCAGCGAGGTGTCGGTGGTCCATGTCAGCGAGGTGTTGGTGATCCATGTCAGTGAGGTGTTGGTGGTCCATGTCAGTGAGGTGTTGGTGGTCCATGTCAGCGAGGTGTTGGTGGTCCATGTCAGCGAGGTGTTGGTGGTCCATGGCAGTGAGGTGTTGGTGGTCCATGGCAGTGAGGTGTCGGTGGTCCATGTCAGCGAGGTGTTGGTGATCCATGTCAGTGAGGTGTCGGTGGTCCATGTCAGCGAGGTGTTGGTGATCCATGTCAGTGAGGTGTTGGTGATCCATGTCAGTGAGGTGTTGGTGGTCCATGTCAGCGAGGTGATGATGGTCCATGTCAGCGAGGTGTTGGTGGTCCATGTCAGCGAGGTGATGATGGTCCATGTCAGCGAGGTGTTGGGGGTCCATGGCAGTGAGGTGTCGGTGGTCCATGTCAGCGAGGTGTTGGTGGTCCATGTCAGCGAGGTGTCAGTGGTCCATGTCAGCGAGGTGTTGGTGATCCATGTCAGCGAGGTGTTGGTGATCCATGTCAGCGAGGTGTTGGGGGTCCATGTCAGCGAGGTGTTGGTGATCCATGTCAGCGAGGTGTTGGTGGTCCATGTCAGCGAGGTGTTGGTGGTCCACGTCAGCGAGGTGTCGGTGATCCATGTCAGCGAGGTGTCGGTGGTCCATGTCAGCGAGGTGTTGGTGGTCCATGTCAGCTGTTTTGACAACATAACTCCAAGGAACCTTAGGTTTTCCACACTTTCCACTACATTTCCATGTATATGGAGGCAGGTGTGTACTCTGTCCTTTGATCTTCTGAAGTCAATGATCATCTCTTTTGTCTTAGAAGTGTTAATGACCAGGTCGTTGTCCTTACACCACTCCATGATCCACCTCGAGCCTGTAGGCTGTTTCATCCAAGATCAGCCCAACCACTGTGGTATTGTCTGCAAATTTAATTATGGAGTTGGAGGTGTAGATGAGGGTGCAGTCATGTGTGAAGAGTGTGTAGAGCATAGGGCTCAAGAGTGTTCAGTTTGCTGACCAGTTTATGGGGGATGACAGTGTTAAATGCAGAACTAAAGTCCACAAGTAATATCCTCAAATAAGTGTTTGGTTCCTCTAAGTGAGTTAACATGCACTAACTACAAGCACTACTACACTACTGCACTAGACGCTTCACACACACCCTGTGAGCAAATGCAAATACTCCCACACACACACTTGGTGAATGGTAGGGGTCAATGGCATAAGAACGGCTGGGAACTGCTGTTGTAAACCTTCCCTGTCTAACGTACCTGCCCAAATTGTATCTTCCTCTACTGCTCCTCTGGCAGCTCATTTCCTATCCAAATCAGAATCAGGTTTAATATCACTGGCAGCTCATTTCAGGTACCCATCTCCTGTGTGAAGCAGGTCTCTTTAATCTCTCCACACTCATATAAACCTGTGGCCTCTGATTCATCAAACTTTGGAAAAGACTGTGTGTTCCAGATTTATTGTCATTCAACCATGCAGATGTATACAGCTAAATGAAACATTGCCCCTCTCATCATCGGTTGAGTAGGGCAGTCATTATTTGGGTCAAAACTTAAAGAACAAAAGCCAAAAACTAATTGCGAAAATATCCCGAGTCCCTTCATTTATTTGGGACACTATGCCTCTTAATTGGGACAGGAGACTGTTGCTGGATGGTTTCTAACCAGTGTCAGTTGTGTGCGGTTGTGTGGCCATTAAACACTGCACCATGCTTCAAGGCAAGCAGTTTTTAAATAGCGTCAGTTATGTGTGTTTATGTTTAAAAAGCAGCAATGCCTTGTCACTGATAGTTGATAGCTAGTGAGAAATAAGCAGTAGAACAGTTCTGAACTGTTTTACTCACTGCAGTTCAACCACTAATACAATCGAATTTATGAAAAAACTATACACACAAAAAAAAATCAATGTGTAAAAGATGAAAAATTGTGCAAATAAGCGAAATTAAGCGAAATTAGATGGCATTAAATGGCGACTCCTTTGCTTGCATCTTTGGAAACAGCTCTATTTCCATCTTTAATGTCTTTACTTTTCCCGTTCAGGGTTCTTTTGAAGACCCTGAGCTAGAGTTGCACATTGACTACGGCTCTTTGCGGGAAAGGGACCCATTTTCGGGTTTCAGGACCAGCCATTGTTGTTTGGCACGCCAAAGGTTCATCCTGAGAGTCCGACTCAAATTCTGAAGCCTAGGATCACGGGGCTCTGGAGACGGGCCGATCGACGGTTGGTAGTCACAGCAGGAGACCCGTGTGTCGTTAGGGGAGTAGGAAAACCCACTGCTGTGGGCCTCAAGACCTGGGATCTTTGCCATCTTCAGGCACAGAGCTCACAAAAAGTGACATAACGGACTTCTAACATCGTAAACCAACGAGTTGTTTGTTATGTCTTCCTGCTCGCTAGGAAAATGGAGACATCTCTTTCTCCCTTATTAGGGAGAGATTGAACCTGCGGTATGTCGAATGCCAGGTGAGACGCCAAGTCTTTGGGGTAACTGCAAGACTGCGTCTTTGCTGTTGCTTTGCTCTCACTTGAGTGCTCGGTGGCGATGCCGATTCCTTTTTTTTGCTGGTGGGGTAGGGGGATTGTTGCTTGCTGCCGCCTGCACGTGGGAGAGAGGGTAGCTGTGTGGGGGGGGGGAATATGTGGTTCTTATATTTAACTGCCCATTTTTTGGGGGGGCACTTCTCTGCTTTTGTGGATGTTTGCAAAGGAAAAAGCATTTCAGGAAGTATATTGTATACGTTTCTCTGACATTAAATTAGACCTATGAACTTTGAACCTTAAATAAATAATACTGAGAACATGAGTTACAGACTCCTTGAAAGTGAGTCTGTAGATTGTGGAATCAGTTCAAAGCTGTAGTGAGTGAGGTTATTTGGAGCTTGATGGTTTGGTGTATTGACTGTTACCAAAGCTGCTTTCCCAATAGTAACAGGAAGAAGAGGGCATGTGCTGAATGAAGGGGGTCCTTGATGATGGATGCTGCTTTGCTGTATGTAAATGTACTGAATAGTGCACTTCAGTGACAGTGAACCTATTTGCCATGCCATGGAAGGGTTGCGAAAGATGCTATGCAAATCCAAATTCTTGACGGACGGATAATTACACTTAGAGGCAGAGACACTGGTGTAACCCAGGGAGGAGCAGCTGTTAGCTTAGGGCCAACAACTTCATTCCTGAAGAACTTCTGAGTCAGATGAACAGTTGATTTGCTTTGGTGATGATTCCTGAGCTATAAAACTGGATGCTGTCGCCTGAGGTGCTCAATTTAGTGCAACACACAGAAAATGCTGGAGGAACTCAGCCGGTCAGGCAGCATCTATGGAGGCGAAGTTTCAGGCTGACACTCTCCATCAAGACTGATCAGACTAGTGCTGCTGATAACCCCACCTGCAGCACATTAGGTGAGGAAGGCCAGATTGCTTTACTGTCAATGCCAAGTTTAGCATCATACCCATGTATGCACAGGTCCAATGAAAACCTAAGCTGCAACAGCATCGTAGGCACATAGCATCAGATACACAACATTCACAAGAAAAGTACAAATTAAACATAAATTGTACTAAATTATGCAAGAGAGAACACAAATAAAACAAGTCCATTGCAGTGCAAAGTGGTTAAAATCATCAGAGTTGTTTTACTGAGGTAGTGTGCAGGTTGGTTAAAAGTTCAAATTAAAATTTATTACTAGAATACATGCAAGTCGCCACATACAACCCTGAGATTTTTTCTCCTGTGGGCATTCTCAGCAAAACTATAGAATGGTAACTGTAACAGAATCAATGAAAGAACAACCAGAGTGCAGAAGATAACAAACTGCGCAAATGCAAATACAAATAAATAACACTAAATAACGAGAACATGAAATAACAAGATAGAGAGTTTTTAAAGTGAGATCATTAGTTGTGGAACGTCTCAATGGATCAATGTAGTTATCCCCTGTTGTTCAAGACCCTGATGGTTGTGGAGTAGTAACTGTTCTTGACCCTGGTGGTGTGAGTCTTGAGAATCTTGTACCTTCTACCTGATGGCAACAATGAGAAAAGAGCATGGCCTGGGTGGTGAGGATATTTGATGACGGATGCTGCTTTCCTATGCCAGTGTTTCATTTATATGTGCTCAGTGGTTGGGAGAGCATTATCCATGACGATCTGGGTGAATCCACTACCTTTTTGTAGGATTTTCCACTCAAAGGCATAGCTACTCTTGAAGCTGGAGGTATGGAACTTCAGCCTTTTGTAGCCTCTGTCTGATCATAGCTGGAAGAAAGTGGCATTCCCAGGATTGAGGGGATCTTTAATGATAGATGCTGTCTTCTTGGATGGGGAAGGGTGTATTCATAATTTATTGGACAGAGTCCACCACTCTACTGCTTCATATGTCCCTGCACACTCGAGATAACTTCATTCAGCTTCACTTGGTCCATCACTGAACCTATTTCACTTTAACTTTCAAGGATTCTTCATCTCATGTTCTCGATATTTATTGCCTCTTTATTTATTGGTATTATTGCTTTTTGCATTGGCACGGTTTAGTGTTTTCTGCACTCTGATAGAGCACCCCAGTTGAGCGGTCTTCCATTGGTTCTGTTATGGTTATTATTTTAAGGGATTTGTACCCACAAGAAATTGAATCTCAGAGTTTTATATGGTGATATACATATACTTTGATAATAAATTTGCTTTGAACATTGAACTTTGAATTGCATTGCAGTGCCAGACCATGATGCAACCTGTCAGGATACAAGCTTATCTGTAGAAGTTTGATATAATGTTCAGTGACAAATCAAACAGCCTTAACCTTCTAAGAACGTAAAGGCAATGGTCACATTCTTTCTGGTTACCTCTGTTCAATCATGAGGATATTAATCTATCCTTTCTCTCAGCTTGACTGAAAATATATACCACAAGATGGGAGACGAACATCTTTGGTTTTACCCTCATCCAATATTGCTAAAATATATGGTGGTCCGTATGTGGAGTAGCAGTTTGAGAAATGGCTTTACAGTGCCAGTGATCGCTGATCGCAGTTGGATTCCTGTCACTTTCTGTAAGGAGTTTATGCATTCTGGATTTCCGCCCACATTCCAAAGAAGCACATTGAAGACCAGCAAGCTCAGAGGTTCATTTTGTTGTTAAAGTATGCATGTACAATGCAACACTGATGTTTCTCTTCTCCAGATAACCATGATATATATATAGAAAGACCATATAGCAACTCACCTCCCCATGTGAGACTAGAGAAAAAAGAAACAAAACTCGCAAGCCCCAAGATCCTACCCTGCTGGAAAAACTACCAACAACAGCATCCAGCCCCCCCCCCCCCCCACAAGCAAAAGAACTGTGAAAATGGCAACAAATTTCCACCCCTTATTGGCAGAAAATCAGCGACAATAACAATCCCCTAACCACTCCCTCGCAGAGAAAAAATCAACAACAATGGCAAAAAAACCCCAAACCCTTCCCCACAGAAACAAAACTATGACAATAAGAATCCCAGACCCACTCAGCTGGAAAAAAGAACACCAATTGTATCAAAAACCCCTGACCCCTCCTCCCCACACACAAAAAACTAACAGCTCAACCACTTGCCATTCGGCCACAAAGTACAAAACAACAAAAAACCAAGAGAGACCAATATAAAGTACAGTCCAATCACATAAATCTCTGAAGATTGAACAGTCCTTCCGTGACTCAGAAATCATGCCTGATTCGAATGCTGGTGCCAGAAACATAGTGACTATCACCACAACAATCCTTGGTAATTTCATTTGATGCAAATGATAAATTTCACTGTGTGTTTTGATGTACGTCTTGAGTGTATGGATGGGAGAAGTACGAGTGATTGGAATTGAGCAGAATAATGTTAGGGACAGACAAGGCGGGCTGAATGGCCTGTTTCTGTGCTGCCGTATTCTGTGACTCTATGTGAGAATTACCGCTGATAGCAGGTGTAAGAAAGTGATTACAATGGAGAGGGTGGAGAGGAGATTCACCAGGAAGGAGTGACACAACAGACTTTTAACATCATAAATCAGCGTGTTGTTTGTTATGTCTCCCCACTCGCTGTGAAATAGGGACACCTCGTTTTCCCATATTAGGAAGAGAGAGAGCCTGTAGTATGTCGAACTATGAATTACCGGGTGAACGGGTACTCTTTGGTGTACTGCAAATCTGTGTCTTTATTGATCTTTATTGATGCTTTGCTGAACACTTGAGTGCTCGGTGCAGGGCGCCAGTGCATTTTTTGTTGATGGGGTGGGGGGGGGGGGGGGTCGTTGCTTTGCTGCTGCTAGTGTGTGGAAGGGGGGAGCCGAGGGGGCTTTGGGGTTCTCATTCATTCTTTGGGGCTCTCCTCTATTTTTGTGAATGCTTGCAAAGAAAAGAACTTCTGGCTGTACATTACATATATTTCTCTGACATTAAATGTGCCTACCTATTTATGAAGAGTGACGTGAAAGGTTGGGTCTGGTCTCGCTCAACCGGAGGAAACTGAGAAGGAGCATTGAGGACCTTTTACCCAACGAGTGCACATGAAGGTAAGGTGAGGGGGAGAAAGTTTAAAGCAGATCTGAGACAAGATTGTTCAGGGTGCTGGGTGCCTGGAAAGGACTGCCATGGGTGGTGGAGGAGGCAAACACAACGGAGGTGTTTAAGACGTAGACATGTGAATATACAGGGACTGCAGGGAAATGGATTATATGCAGAAGAGATTCAGATTAGTTTGGCGTCCTGAGCAGCCAAGGCATTGTGGGCATAAGGGCGCCCTCTGTGCCATCCTGTTCTATGCTGAATAAGGTATATAAAATGTTGAGGAGACTGGAGGAAACATTTCCCCACATCAGATTCAGAGGTAAATAAGACAAGAGGACAATGATCTAGGATAAGGGGAAATAGATTTAATGATGTCAGGGAGATGTTTTTCACTCAGAGTGTGAGTTCCTGTGACACACTGAGAGAGCAGTACAGAAACAGAGCCATTGAATATAAAGATGAATTAAGAATCGTCTAGATAAGCACTTTCAAAGATTCAAAGTACATTTATTATCCAAGTTTGTATGCAGTAAACTACCCTAAGAATCATCTTCCCACTGATAGCCAAGAAACAAAGAAACACCATTCAAGGAAAACAACAAATAGCCAATGTACAAAATAAGAACAAGTCACACAAAAGGCAAAGTCACTTAGACAGAGAAGGTTATGGGTCAAGTGCTAGAGGATGGGATTAATACAAACAGGTGCAGTCTGGCAGGCAGGGACGGAGGGCCGATGGCCTGTTCCCATGATGAGGGAATATGCACTCAGTGGTCACTTTATTAGGTACATCTGTACACCTGCTTGTTAAAGCAAATATCTAATCAGCCAATCAGGTAGCAGTAACTCAATGCATAAAGGCATGCAGACATGGTCAAGAGGTTCAGGCCAAACATCAGAATGGGGAAGGAATGTGATTTTAGTAACTTTGACTGTGGAATGATTTTTGGTGCCAGACGGTGTGGTTTGAGTATCTCAGCAATGGTATGAAAATCAAAAAAAAAAATCCAATGAATGAGAGTTATGTGGACAAAAGTGCTTTGTTAATGAGAAAGGTCAAAGCAGAATGGCCAGACTGCTTTAAGCTGACAGCAAGGCGACATCAACTCAAGTAAATGTGCATTACAACAGTGGTGCACAGAAGTGCATCTCTGAATGCACAACATGTCAAACCTCGAAGTGGATGGGCTACAGCAGCAGAAGACCATGAACGTGCACTCAGTGGCCATGTAACTCGCCACAGAAAGAAGCTAATAAAGTAGCCACTGAGCGTATAATCATAGCAATGCACTGCACAGAATTGGGCTCTTCTGTCCACTTTGTCCGTGCCATGTGTGATATCTACCTGGGCTAATTTCATGTGTCTGCATGTGGTATGAATGAATCCATGGACATTAGTCAGAAAATTCTCTGCGCAAGCTGGTTGCCACACTTGCCAAAGGCTGGCTCATTGGTTGAGGCTCTAAAACTACTCGCCCAGCCAAGAAGTACTTGGCCGTATTAACCTCAATTCCACCATCTGAGTATGAGTGGAGCATAGCATATTAGCCAAGCACCTTGTGACAACAAGTGGTGGTGTGCTCTTGGAGCCATGCTGGTGGGTCAGCCCAGACTCTCTGTTCAGGTTCCCTGTGCTGATCTTCAGAGAACAGTCTTTGTGCTGATCTTGGTACTTGGGTGAGTGTGGCTGGAGTTCATAGTCAGGAGCAGGTAAAGGAGTGAGGAATTACAAAGAAATACAACAGAATCAATGAAAACCTACACAGAAAGACAATCAATAAATATGCAAAAGAGGACAAACTGTGAAAACACAAACAATAAATAAAAAAATTAAATTATACTGAGAACAAGAATTGTTGAGTTCTTGAAAGTGAGTCTCTGGGTTGTAGAAACAGTTTGGAGTTAAGGTAAGTGAAATCCAAGTTCTGTATATTGCTGTCAAACCCTACACATGTATGTGCCAAATGGAAACAGACTCCTCTGTGCCAGGTGTACCACACAGTACATATAACCGACACATGCATCACATAAGAACATAAGAAATAGAAGCAGGAGTAGGCTTTCCAGCCCATTGAGCCTGCCCCGCCATTCAATAAGATCATGGCTGATCTGTCCATAAACTCAACTCCATCTACCTGCCTTTTCCCCACAACCCTTAATTCCCTTACTATGTAAAAACCTATCTAACTATTTTTAAAATATATTTAGTGAAGAAGCTTCAACTGTTTCCCTGGGCAATGACTTCCACAGATTCACCACTCTTTGGGAAAAGCAGTTTCTCCTCATATCCATCCTAAATTTTCT